>NW_028120824.1:1200000-1847500 GCF_965178545.1 Coloeus monedula | reverse complement strand
GTGGGGAGGGTGCTGGCATTGGCTCAGCATTTGGAACTGTTGCCTCTAGCTGTGGGGAGGGTGCTGCCATAGGCTCGGCATTTGCGATTATTACCTCCAGCTGTGGGGAGGGCTGCTGCCTGTGGCTGCTTTTAGGGAGAAAGGGGTGTTGTTTGGGGTCCTGGTTAAGGTTAGGTTTAGGCAACAGGGCTTGTGTGTCATACCCCTTGTGTTTGTTGTGTAGTGTGTGATTTTTGAGCCCTTTCTCTTTATTCCCTGGACTCCCCCTGGGCTCTTGGCCTTTATTATGTTCTCCTGCTGCCTCCTCCTTGGGCTCTTGGCCTTTATTATATCCCCCTGGAATGTCCCCCTGCGTTCTCGGCCTTAATTGTGTCCCCCTGCAGTGTCCCTCCTTGGCTGCCACCCTCTGTGTGTTTTTCTAACCTTTTTTGTGTGGGTGTTGTCCTTCCATGGGGGCTGCGGTGTTCTCCTGGTGCTGGGGGTTCTGCCTGCTGCGGCTGGGTGGGCTAAAATGGTGGCCTGAGGGGTGCTGTGGGGTGGTGCATAAATGGCGGGAAGGGGGGGGCTTGCGGGGGGGGCGCCCTGAGGGGAGACGCAACACCGGGAAGAGGGGCCGTGAGGCGGGAAGGGGTGGAGGGTACCCTGAGGGGAGCCGCAATGGCGGGAAGGGGTGCCGTGAGGCGGCGGGGGCTGCCCTGAGGGGACCCGCGGGCGGCAAGGGGTGGAGGGTACCCTGAGGGGAGCCGCAATGTCGGGAAGAGGTGCCGTGAGGCGGCGGGGGCTGCCCTGAGGGGACCCGCGGGCGGCAAGGGGTGGAGGGTACCCTGAGGGGAGCCGCAATGTCGGGAAGAGATGCCGTGAGGCGGCGGGGGCTGCCCTGAAGGGACCCGCGGGCGGCACGGGGCGGGGGATACCTTGAGGGGACCCACAATGGCGGGAGGGGGGAGCGGCGGGCGGCGGGGAGGTGCGGTGGGGCGGTGTGAGGAGGCGGAGCGGTGCGGGACCGGCGGGGGGACGGCGGCGGCTCACGGGGGGTTGGCGGGTGGCTGCAGGCGGCGGCGGGTGCCGGACCGGTGGGCTCCGGATGGCGGCAGGTGCAGGAGCGGCGCGGGACTGGCGCGGGAGTGGTGCCGGAGGCGGGAAGCGCCGTGAGGGGAGAGGGGCGGGGCGAGGGGCGGGGCTACATTGCGCGCGAGGGAAGGGACGGAGCGTCGTGACGCGCGAGGCGCGGGCGGAGCCGGGGCCGGAGCGTCGTGACGCGCGCGGCGCGGGCGGAGCCGGGGGCGGAGCGTCGTGACGAGCGCGGCGCGGGCGGAGCGTCGTGACGCGCGAGGCGGGGGCGGAGCGTCCTGACGCGCGAGGCGGGGGCGGGGACGGGGGCGGAGCGGCGTGACGCGCGCGGCGGGGGCGGTGCCGGGGGCGGAGCGGCGTGACGCGCGCGGCGGGGGCGGTGCCGGGGGCGGAGCGGCGTGACGCGCGCGGCGGGGGCGGAGCGTCGTGACGCTCGCGGCGGGGGCGGTGCCGGGGGCGGAGCGGCGTGACGCGCGCGGCGGGGGCGGAGCGGGGGGCGGAGCGTCGTGACGCGCGCGGCGGGGGCGGTGCCGGGGGCGGAGCGGCGTGACGCGCGCGGCGGGGGCGGTGCCGGGGGGGGAGCGTCGTGACGCGCGCGGCGGGGGCGGAGCGTCGTGACGCGCGCGGCGGGGGCGGTGCCGGGGGCGGAGCGGCGTGACGCGCGAGGCGGGGGCGGTGCCGGGGGCGGAGCGGCGTGACGCGCGCGGCGGGGGCGGAGCGTCGTGACGCTCGCGGCGGGGGCGGTGCCGGGGGCGGAGCGGCGTGACGCGCGCGGCGGGGGCGGAGCGGCGTGACGCGCGCGGCGCGGGCGGAGCCGGGGGCGGAGCGTCGTGACGCGCGCGGCGGGGGCGGAGCCGGGGGCGGAGCGTCGTGACGCGCGCGGCGGGGGCGGTGCCGGGGGCGGAGCGGCGTGACGCGCGCGGCGGGGGCGGTGCCGGGGGGGGAGCGTCGTGACGCGCGCGGCGGGGGCGGGGCCGGGGCCGGGGCGGAGCGGCGTGACGCGCGCGGCGGGGGCGGTGATCGGGGCCGGGGGGGCGTGACACGGGCCAGGGGGGGCGTGACACATGTGTGTGGGGTGGGAGCCTGCGATGAATGGGGGGTAGAGCTTAGGATGAGTGATAGGTGTGGGTGGTGTGTGTGCGCGCCGAAAAATTGGCTAATTAACTAATTATCCAATTATCTAATTCAGTTAGTGCTCCAGATGGGATATATTAGATTTGATAAGAAAATTCAACTCCTTTCCTTGACAGAGAATAGTCAAAAACACCAGTGAGCAATGGCTCCTGTACCTGAAGGGAGCCCACAAGAAAGATGAGGAGAGACTGTAAGAGTGGAGTGACAGTGACCCACAAAGACCGTGCTGTACCCGGGCCCGGCCGTGGTCCTGGCACTTTTCCTGCATTCTGATTTTCTGTTCAGAAGTCACTATGTGGCCAAATCTCTGGGTCTGGCTAAACGGTGTTTAGTGCAGAACTGATGCGATGGTCACTCGCAATCGCCCAGAGCAGGAGCCAACTTGCAACTCTGGTGAAACTCAAGTGACACCAGCTGAGGCACACGCTCCAGATAACACACTGTGGGTGTGCCAGGGTCAGGGGCAAATGGTCAGGGCTTACCTTCTTCTGGTTTGAGGCCCAGTTTGGCAGCAACACAACATTCCAGTGCACGATCAGTGCCAAAGGGAAGGGCTGCACAGATGCCCTGAGCCCCAGTCTCTGCATCAGCAGCAGTGGGTGGGTGGACCTCACCCATTTCCAGATTCAAATCCATTTGTTTGTCACTCCTGCTAGTTTATAGGCTCTGAAAGCTCATTTCAGTTGTTCAGTGACAGCACTAGCTGGTCCATGGATTTAAGGAAGCAGACAGGCTTTGGGAATGTGTGTTGCCATTTGAGACTTGTCCAACAAAAGGGGCACAGGAGGAGGACAGGTGTTAGGACCGAGTCTGGAGAGCTGGCCGCATAAACGACCCGTACACCGATACGATTAAGTATCCTTCTCCCTTTATTGTTCAACTATGCCAACTTATATCTACTTTTGAAAAGATTCATGCCCAGTCCCTCTAGATGGACTCTAATCAGAGGGGGAGCCGGGCAGCTGTATACCTTGCCAAGGACTCTCAGGGCTGCCTGCAGTCAGGGGCCTGTTCAGGAGCTTTTCCTCAGCAACCCTGCAGTGTCCAGTCTTTCCAGGGGTATCATATGCCCTTGTTCCATAAGGAATCCCTCTACTGACAGGGAGCTGTCACCGGCCCCGTGCTCATGGGCTGCAGGGGACACCTGCACTGAGGAAATGGAAATGGGAAAGAGGGAAATGCAACCTGATGGGATGCACCTCTGGCACCACATTTCCTCTTCTTCCTGCTGTCCTGGAAAACCCCAAGTAAATCCAGTCCCTCAGACCTTGCATCCCTGAACACCAGGAGAGCCGGTGTTTTACCCAGATCCCAGTGCCCTGCACGGCTGCGCTGACACGAGCACAGGCCGATTGCTCCGCCCAGCACCATCCCTCATTTTCTTCCCATTGCTCCCCAAGCGTCCCCAAACCACCCCAGCGTGTCTGTGCCGGGGCCAGGGCCTGCCCCGAGCCCGACCAGAGGCTGTCACCCAGCCCTGCACCAGCTCCCACCCCCGGGAGAGCTGGGAATGCACTGAGAGCTCGGCTCCCCGGGCTCCCCAGCACCCAAACCGGTCCTCAGACACACAGAAATGCCCAACCTGCCCCTCTGGGCACAGCCAAACACCACAATTCCATCATCCCCAAGCAACTCTGGCACTTGCCTCTTCACCTCCGCCCATTTCCAGTAGCCGGGGCTAGGACCGGGCTGTCAGAAACAGCATTCCCTAGGCAGTTCATCCCAGCGCAGAGGAGAAGAGGAGCCTGTCCCTGACCCACACCATGGGCAGGACAAGGGGGGCCCTAGCTGGCTTTGCCTACTCCAGCACCAAAGCTCTTGGTCCCAAAGATGGGGCGAGTTCAGTGGTTTTTCCTGTCCTGAAAGAGAGCAGAAAAGGGAAGTTAATCCCACTGTGGAATCCAAGACTCCTGCATTTCCTATTTCTGCTCTGATTGCTCACCGTGGAGTTTTAGCCATGGAAAAAAAAGGAGAATGACACCATATCAAATAAAAAGTTGATTAATCCACGTAGGGGCTGTGGAGAGGATACAAAGGAGCTTTTCCATGATTTTGGGGCTTGAAGAGGGACTGAATTTCCCTCAAAGCTGGGAAGGGCCTGAGGATAATAAAGCAAAGGAGCAGCTTCATCTCTCCCTGGCAGAGAGCTCGGGGCTCCATTATGGATACAAATCAATGCCAGCAGGATTTCAAAGGGTTTCTTTAGGATGTCAGGTCCCTCTTTATCAGATCCCTGCTGGGATTCAGGGCCTGCCTGGTCACGGGGTGCTTTGATAAGGGCTGGATTTAAATCCCAGATCTGAGAACAGACATGAAAGGTCCCTGGGTTTCTAGGGGGTTGAAAAACTCAAGCTGGATTCGCTGCAGAGCTGAAAAATCAGGATAAGAGAGAGCAAGGAGTGGCCAGCAGGCTCAGGCTCCTGATCACGCCCCTGGGATCCATGGGATCCATAGGATCCACGGCCTCTGGCACGCTGCTCCAGCACCCTGCAGGGTGACTGACAGCCGGGCAGGGGAAGGAGCCACCAGCAGCTCTGCCATGTGCACCATCATTCACCTTGCACGTGGCCTAAACAGCCACCAAGCACTGATGGACTGACTGAGCCGAAAATATCGGAGAGCTCTCAGTTTGCACTCCAAATTCCCTGCAGCCTGTTCCCTTCCTGATCCATCCCTTCAAGCAGCAAGAGTGGAATTCCTTCCATCGTTGCTCTTTCCCTCCTGTTTGCCACTCAACAAGAAAAAGCAGCCACGTGAACAGGAGTAAAAGCCCCAAACCCACAAAAAAGCACATTCTCAGCATCACTAATCCCTGCCAAATTGCCGGGAACCTTCCAAAACTACATCCAAGCTTGGAAACAGGGATCCAGTTGTTTGTTTAAGCAGCTATTGATCCAGTCTCTTCCAGCTAATTAAACTATTCACTATTTAAACTCATTAAACTGCTCATCCTGCTCCTGGCAGCCAGAGGCAAAGAAGAAATCGTGTCTAGATTAAATGGTGATGGTGAATGTGCCCATCCCAGTCTTTGGAGAGGTTGGAATTGCATCCCTGTTCCTCTGCGCTCTTTTCCTTCCTTTTTCCTGCAGTGATTCCCACACGGATTCCTCAGCTCCAGCTCTCTGAGCAGCCTCAGGGGGAGCATTTCATCCCCTTGGAGCCAACTCCATTTGTTGCATCCTTCATGCCTCAACCACCCCTAAAAGCAGGCAAGTGCTGATGGGCAGTGCAGCTGCTTCCACTTGGGAATGTTTCCAGTGGAACAGGGAGGGAATTCTGAGAAGCTTCCACCCACTGCACGTTATTGCTGGATAAAAGGTGAGGCAGCAAAGGATCAACAAAGGGAGATTTCAGCAAGACAAAGTCCAGACAGAGAGGCTGCAAGTGTGGCTGGGGCTGCTAAACTGGGAAAACTGCAAGGTCAGGCTGTGGGAACATGGATTATACTGAGGTCTGGAACTGGTGTTGGGAAGAGAGGGAGAAGGAGAAGGAGAAGGAGAAGGAGAAGGAGAAGGAGAAGGAGAAGGAGAAGGAGAAGGAGAGAAGGAGAAGGGGAGAAGGAGAAGGGGAGAAGGAGAAGGGGAGAAGGAGAAGGGGAGAAGGAGAAGGGGAGAAGGAGAAGGGGAGAAGGAGAAGGGGAGAAGGAGAAGGGGAGAAGGAGAAGGGGAGAAGGAGAAGGAGAAGGAGAAGGAGAAGGAGAAGGAGAAGGAGAAGGAGAAGGAGAAGGAGAAGGAGAAGGAGAAGGAGAAGGAGAAGGGCCCGAAGTAACTGCACAGTGAATTTCCTTACCATGAGCCAGGCTCATTCCCTGAGCTGACCAATATCTCTGAGCTCCCCTTCATGGCACAGCCCTGCCAGTAAAGAACAGAAGTTCCTGCTGCTCCCACTGGAATTCTGTAGCGTGCCTGGCATTCCATACGTTATGCTGCCTGAGAATTCCTGCAGCCGTCCTTGGGAAGAGCAGTTCACTGCCACAGGAGGAACAAGAGGAAAGCAGTTGCCACTCTCGGGTTCTGTGCTCTGTAAAAAGTAAAAGCAGATAAAGATCAAAGCTCCATAAAGCTGGAACCATCTCCAACCTCGGGACAGCACTTCTGTGGGAAAAGCATAGATGGGCAATTAGGAAGGAGATCATCATGCAAATGGGCAAGGGGGGGGAATTAAATTCTGCTGCTTTCTGATTGAGGCCTGCTTCAATTTGCAGCCTTTATAATATCAGTTTAATGGGACTTTTTGTGCTTTAAAGAGGTTTTTATTAGCTGGGGGTTGTCCCTGCCTGGACTGAGGCACAGCACAATGAGTCTCCTGCCTCCTGAAGCCGTGTCGTTATCCCAGCATCTGAAATTAAAAACCAGCACTCTGGGAAACCTCTCTACTCTGAGGAGAAGTGTGAGGAGCGTTTGGGTCTGTGGAGAGCCTGGAACAGCTCTGAGAGACACCAAACATCCTGAGGATCCCAATAAACAGCAAAACATTCCAGCAGCTCCTACCAACACTGCCCTTGTAGGGAACTCTGTCACCCCAGTGGGTATTTGTGGGAGTAAGGAAGAAATCCCACTAATGACCTCAGTGTGATCACCTCTGGTTCGTCTGGGGATAAATCTCCTTTATCCTTCTGGGAGAATAAAGGAATCCAATGCTGCCTTAATCCCCAGCTCCTCAGAGTCTGCATTTCCAGAATCCATCTCCTGGCCCAGCATGGGAAGGGTTGTCCAGCGCTGGAACAGCTGCCCAGGGCAGTGGTGGAGTCACCAGCCCTGGAAGTGCTCATAAAATACATGGATATGGCACTTGAGTGTTCATAAAATACATGGGTAAATACATGGGTAAATATAGGGATAAATTCATGGGTAAATACGTGGATAAACATATGGATAAATGTATATGGATAAACATATATGGATAATCCATGGATAAATATAGTGATAAATATGTAGGGATAAATATGTATGGATAAATACAGACCTTGCATCCCAGAACACCAGGAGAGCCGGTGCTTTACCCAGATCCCAGTGCCCTGCACGGCTGCGCTGACACGAGCGCAGGCCGATCGCTCTGCCCAGCACCATCCCTCATTTTCCACCCACGGCTCCCCAAGCGTCCCCAAACCACCCCAGCGTGTCTGTGCCGGGGCCAGGGCCTGCCCCGAGCCCGACCAGAGGCTGTCACCCAGCCCTGCACCAGCTCCCACCCCCGGGAGAGCTGGGAATGCACTGAGAGCTCGGCTCCCCGGGCTCCCCAGCACCCAAACCGGTCCTCAGACACACAAAAATGCCCAACCTGCCCCTCTGGGCGCAGCCAAACACCATAATTCCATCATCCCCAAGCAACTCTGGCACTTGCCTCTTCACCTCCGCCCATTTCCAGTAGCCGTGGCTAGGACCGGGCTGTCAGAAACAGCATTCCCTAGGCAGTTCATCCCAGCACAGAGGAGAAGAGGAGCCTGTCCCTGACCCACACCATGGGCAGGACAAGGGGGGCCCTAGCTGGCTTTGCCTACTCCAACACCAAAGCTCTTGGTCCCAAAGATGGGGCGAGTTCAGTGGTTTTTCCTGTCCTGAAAGAGAGCAGAAAAGGGAAGTTAATCCCACTGTGGAATCCAAGACTCCTGCATTTCCTATTTCTGCTCTGCTTGCTCACCGTGGAGTTTTAGCTATGGAAAAAAAAAGGAGAATGACACCATATCAAATAAAAAGTGCCCTTTTCCAGCATTTTTATTCCAGGCATTAAAAGGATGCTCATTTCTCTTCTAGCATTGTTTCCCTCATTTTAGGAGAACCGTTTTCATCCCAGGCCCCACTCGTCAGTTGTTCGATCCTCTGGCACTGGATTTGGACAAAAGAAGGGACGCACCTGGACTGCAGGAAATCACTGAGAGAAACCCTTCCAAAACGTGACAGAGAAAAACAACAGGAGATGCAGGAAGACACATCCCTCATTTGCACGTCTGGAACGCTTTTCTAAAGACTTCTCTGCATCTGGATGCTTTTTGCTCTTGGCTTTCTTCACAAGAACGCGTTTGCTGCTAAACACGTCTCAGACCCTTATTTGATCGGGATAAGGTGGGATGGAGATGAAGACTCCCACAGGGAATAGCCAGGGAGATGCAGGGTCTGGGAACATCAAGGATGGAGAAGAGAAGGAACAGGGATTGTTTTTCTTGTTTAGAGCCAGCAGTGCTGTGAGCTTGGAGAACACACGGCACCGCAGGGATCCAGGGCAGGAGCGGGATAACTGCGGGATAAGGGGAATCTGCTCCCACTCCAGGGCTGTGCCAGTGAAGGAGGGGAATTTTTTAGTGCCTTCATTACACACAAAAACCAAACCCAGCACCACCGAGCTGGACTTTCGTGAGCTGCAAAACAAAGCGGCCCCTGGCCTTTGGGGGAACACAACCTCACCGAGTCACGGAGCCAGGGCATGACACTTGGGAATGATCCTTGCTGCTGCCTGCAGGCAAATCAGATGAGGGAGCCACAGGAGCTGCGGGGTTTCCTGCTCTGCCTGCCGTGCCATCGGTCCAGACCAGGAGACCTTTCCTGGAACAGATCTTCCCTGTAAAGGGAGCTACACCAAAGCTCAAGCCCTCATTTAGAGACCCTTGGAAAAGCAAAGGTGAGAGGGGATTACCTGGAGCCCCAGGGGACCGAGGCGAAGGCTATGAAGAAGCAGACAGCAAAGTGCTTCCACTGCTTCTCACTCCAGCAAGGGGAACATCCCTGGAATTTCATGTCCGGCATCGCTCCCAAACCCCACAGGTGAACCCACACGTACTCCAAGGCTGATCTCCTTCAAACTTCCAGCAGCACAGACTCACCGGGAGGAACTGCAATCCAAGGACACACATCAGCAACCGTCTTCCCGCTTGCCCCTCTCTCCACATTTTCCCTTTCCAGTGGGATGCAGGTGCCACCCCCCAGAGGCAGGAAAACTGCCTTGCAATCCAGTACAAAACCTGCCTGGAAAGCCCAGGATGCCCGGAGCCAGCAGCCGTTTCTCCTGGAGCTCCTGCTGACAGGCATTTGAAGCCTGCTGTGCCTCACAGCTGCTTTTCTGCCAAGGGCATTCCCATCTTTTCTTTTTTAGCCCAAAGAAAGGTTTGCAAAGCTGAGTTTTGTGAGAAGCGCTTCATATTTGGATCATTCTTAACTTGGAGTTTCCCTTGGCACCAAAATCAGGGGCTCACCTTTTGCTTGGAGCTTGGCTGAAGTCCTCAGCAGTGCCAGGGAATGTGGCCATTGGAGGCTTTGGGCAGATTTGGCTCATCTGCCTTTTTAGGCCTTGTTTCTTTCTCTCAGCCTTCCCACTGGATTGTGGCCTCCAAGGAATACGTAAAATCCCATTCCATTCCTATTCTTTCGGACAATTTTTTGTACCGTCCCTGTACAAAACGAGGCCCCCTGTTCGGATGCTTTTCCCCACCGTTCCCCGGCACTTTTATCTGCCGGTGCATTCCCTGCGTTGGTCGGGCTCTTCCCAGCTCTCTGAGCTCCTTCACAAGGCAGGAGATCGATTTGGCCCAGGAACTAAACCCTCCCGAGGAATTGTCTGATGCCATCTCCGCATTTGGCACCTGATCCTTGTGCTCAAAGGATCCCTCTTTCTTCCCTTCAGCCAATTCCAAGGCTCGCTGCCCCCAGCTGCGATCAGGCCCCAGCCTGATCCCTGCAGTCTTCCCTGCCGGGATCCTGCTCAGGAATCCCTGGGCTACAAATGTAAGAATTCATTCTTCCCACCCCTGCCCAGTTCCAAAGGATTTGGTGTCTGCCTTACCCGGCTGGAGCCTGCTTCCAACTCTGTTCTTGCTGCTTCTGCTGCTTTCCAGTTCCCAGGAATTCCACCGACGGAGCGACAGCGTTTTCCAGCTCCGCCAGGATTCCCTCTGCTGCGTTTGGGTGCTGGAAGGATATCAAAACCAGGCTCTCTGGGGCTTTACTATCAGGAAATTACATCCCCGGATTTGTTCATTTCCAAATATTATCTCTTCCCAACAAAGCACTGGGCATCCAAGGAATACAGAAAGTGATGGGCTGACCACTGCTTACTCCTCTGGAATGTCAGAGCTTGGAAAAAAAGGGCACTTGAGGCTTCTCCTGGTGCTGCCTGTGAGGTGTATTTTACTTGAGAGCCCCTTCCCGTGTCTTTCCCTGTATCCACCAAAAAATCCACCCGTTCATTCCCCAGCTGCTTGCTTCCTCCCTCTTTTCCTGTATCCAACGGAATTTTAACAGGTCAATAGTCCCCTCTGCAAGAGCACCTTTCATTCCAAACCTAAGAACAAACGAATCACTTCCCTTCCACCGTCCTTATTAGGATTCCACTGAGAGCAGTGGATGGAAAATGATCCTCTCCTGGTCCCTGCTGGATTCCCGGAGCAGGGATCCTTTCCCTCTTTCCCCCCACCACGGTGCCCTCCTCCCCCTCCCGCCCCACCCCACACCCTTTTCAGGCTTTGTTCCACAGCTTTTGCCTCCAGGCCTCAGATCCTTTCGTTCTCCACGAGCTCCCAGCAGCTCCACAGCCTTTCCTCTCCCATCCCGACCATTTCTCCGGGAATGGAGCTCCGCATTTCAATTGCCTTCTCTTTTCTCTGACTATTCCCACCAATCCAGAAGACCTAAAGCTGACACAAGGAACACTCGGTGCCCACAAATCCAAACCCAGACCCGGCCATCCCCAAACCAGCAACTCCCGGACAATTTGCATTCATTCCAACCTAACACTGAGGACTCACCCAATCCTTCAAAATTCCCAAGAAATATCCTGTTGCCTTCACAGCTCCCAGGGGATTCTGCTTCGTGCTCACACGGATTTGGGACTTCCCTGAAAAAACCCGTGCAGGGCACGCTGGAATCCCCGATCCCGTGAATCCGGGGAGCGTTAAAAGCTCGGTCCAGCCTGGGCCCCCGGAAATTTTTGCCAAATATCCCCCAAGTCCTCGGGATAACAGAACTCTCTGGTACTGCATTTTTGGCGTTGTAAAGCCTGGAATTCCTTTATTCCTAGTGCTGGGCTCTGCATATGGCTGAGAAAATCCCGGCCTCCACACAGACCCAGGTTCCAAACTTTTTGATACATTTTAGCAAGCCGAGAAATTCACCTTCCCTGCTTCTTCTTAAGGGCATCCTTCTCTTCCCTTACCCGGCGTGCTCTCTCCCACTGGGGGTGGGTTTTCCCCTTCCCATGCCAATTAGTCCCTACTTCTAGGAGGTTTAGGTACCTTTCTTCCCTGGCAGGGATTTCTTAACACAGCTACCGAGGCTTTGGGAGTCTCCTTTATCTTCTACTTTCTGGGAAAACACCCTGTGATCCATAAATGCCACAATCCAGGTGCCCAACTTCAACAAGACATCCTTTTTACCTAAAAACACACACTCTCAACTCTTAGATCTTTTAAAGTTTTACCCCCGCAAAATTCCCCTATTTTTCCACCACTGAATTCCTCAGTCCTGCTTCCAAGGATTTCTTGAATACCACGGGGCTTTTCTCAAGATTTACCCCCACGACCTTCCCTACGTGCCCACTGCTCATCACCTCATTTTTCCCTCAATGTGGTCGTTCTCCACCCCAGAGACTTTGTCAAGTGTTGCCTCCAAAATGTTCCCCATCTCTCCACTACTCAGTTCCCCATTTTGCCTCCAAAATATTCCTTCTGTCCCCTCCAGATTGCATCCACTTTTACCCCCAACGTTTTACTTCCTCTACAATATTGATTCAACCTTTTCCACCCCAAAAATGTGCATTCTCTCCCTTGAACACCACCTCAGCTTTTCCCTCAAAAATGCCCCAGAGGGAAACTCAGATTCAGCCCCCAAACTCCCATTTTCCTACACAAACAGTTCTTGTGGCCCCTCTCAATTCCCCCAGGCTTTCAGCTAAAGGAAGAACTGGAAGCCCATTCCCTCATCTCCGCCCTTGTTTTGCTTTCCTGGAAAACCTTGCGATCCCACACTTTCTCCAAGAGATCTCCTGGGAGTACTGGAAGGTTTGCTCTCTCAGAGCGCCAGGGGGCTTTACAGCACTTGTTCCTCTGCGTCTTTACCCTTTCATCAGGTTTCCCCTGGAACGGTGTTGTGGGAGAAGCTTGGAACTACCAGAAATGGATTGTGTTCACATTTTTGCCCCACCAGTTTTTATCTGGTTTCAAATTCCTGCAATTACCCTCAAATGTGCCCAGGAACACTGCTGTGAAAGGATCAATGAGAAGAACAGCCGGAAAGCAGAAAACCACCTCCAGCAGCAGCCACAATGATCCCATTTCTCTTCTTACCTGGTCCTGCCAGAGCTCCCAACAGCCATTCCCATTCCAAAACAAGAGCTGTGGAAGACATTCCTGCTGTCCGTGAGGGTGAGGCGGCAGTTCTGGATGTTCTTCGCTGTGCAATCAGACAACAAACAGAGTGTAAATGATCCTGGTGGTCCCTTCCAAGCCAAACCAGCCCGTGATTCCATGCGTGGATCAGCACCTGTCCCAGCTCCATTCCAGAAACCTCCTCCCACTAACCCAGAACTTTCCTTTTTCTGCTCAACATCAGGGCTTTGCTGCCGAGTGCCCCGGGCAGGGGACGCCTCAGCCTTCCCTGGGACCGCAGCATTCCCTGGGCTGCCTCAGCATCCCCTGCGCTGCTGTTCCACGCCCATCCCGTGGTCCAGCGCCTGCGCGGGCTGCAGTGCCGGGCTCTCCCCACGAGGCGGCAGCACCGGGAGCGAGCAGCCCCGGCCGGTCCCGCTGTCTCGGGGCAGCTGCGCCTTTAACCCGCCCTGAGCCGGCGGGGCCGTGAACACAGCGGGCACAAACCCCACCGCTCCCCTTTATTTCACCCTCAGAGGCACAGGATCGCAGCATTTCCTGGGCTGCAAGGGACCCACAGGGAGCATCGAGTCCAAATCCTGGCCCTGCACCCCAAGAATCCCACCCTGTGCCCGAGAGCCTTGTCCAGACCCAAACTCTTCCCCCAAGATCCTGAAAACACAGAGGGGCTGGGAGAAGGATGACCACGGAGGATTTTTTTATACAGATCTCCTTGTACGATCGTTATATAATATTATTAGACAGTCCAGGAACCCATCCCTGTGCCGCGACACTCATCCCTGGGCCGGAATACCGATCCCCCGCGGCCCCCACCGTCCGCTCGGGGCTGTCCCCGTTCCCCGCTCACCTCCGAGCCCGGAGCACCCGCGCCGGTGCCCCCGGCCCGGCAGCGCTGCTCCCCGGGCTCCCCGCCATCGCCGCTCCTGGCGAAGAAGGGCGGGAGTCGCCGGTACCGCACCGATGTGGCTATTCGACCTTCTCAAGTAGGCGGCCGCGAAGGACCCCCCCCCCCGCCCCCCCCGCTCCGTCTATTCGACTGCCTGAATGCTCCCGCCTGCCCCAGGCGCCGCTGACCCCACAGTCGGTGTCCGCGTAGCGGGAAACGCCTCAGAAAATTGCGTGCAAGCGCTGGGCTGGCGTCGGCGTCGGCGTCGCGTTCAGGCAGCCGAATAGACGCAGCTTGGGGGGGGGGGGGGGCTTCCCTGCCGCCATATTGAGAAGGTCAGAAAACAGCGCACACGACCGCCATCTTTAGTGTGGCAGTGACGACACTTCCGCCCTTCGCCGCCGTCTTGGGTGCTGGCAGAAGCCACTTCCGGTCGAGCCGCCATCTTTAGTGTGGTACACTTAGGGCCCCCGCCGCCCCTCACAAGGGCTTCTGTCTAGTCGGCTGCCTGAATCCGGCCCGGACTCCGACGCCGGCCCCGCGCTTTCCGCGCGATTTTCCGCCGTGCTTCCCGGTGCGAGGACACGACTGGCGGGGTCAGCCGCGCCGGAGGCGGGCGACGGCTCCGCGACCGGCGGCAGGCATCGGCAGGCACACCTCTCGCAGGGGGCCTAGTGCGTCCGCCATCTTGAGTGTGGCGGAAGTGTAAACCACCCTCTGCAAGGTCCTGGCAGATAATAAAATAATAAAATAAAATAAATACTGTCATATTCTAATAAAAACGTCACTTAACGCCGTCCCGAGAGCGCGGAACTGCGCCTTCCTTTCCGAGCCGCCTCCTTGAGAGCGACACGCGGGCGGCTCTATGCCGACCGTGCCCGCCCGGTGCCTCCCGCCCGGGTCGCGCTGCGACCGCGCCTCTGCTGCCCGGCAAAACCGGCCCCGCCGGGCCGCCCCCCGCGCTGTCATTCCCCGCGGTCACCGCCCCGCACGGCGCCCGCTCCTTTCCATAGCTGTGGCCCCGCTCATGCACGGCCGTGTCCCTTGGCGCTCCGAACCGCCCTTCGCCCCTCCCCTCCGCTGACACACCCGGCCCCGCTCGCTCCCGCTCCTTGCCACGCTCGGCAGCCACCGAGGCCGCCGCCCTCTCGGCTCAGCCGCCACCGGGCGGCAGCAGCGCCGGGGCGCCGTGTCGGGGGCGGCAGTGCCGCGCTCTCGCCACCAGGCGGCAGCAGCGCCGCCCAGCTCAGCCCGGGGGCAGGCACAGAGCACAGGGAAAAGCCGGCTCCGGGCGCTCTGCAGCTCCTGCAGCCCGAGCGTCTCGGCTCCTGGGGCCAGGCGCTTGCTGCTTTCCTTCCTACAGAAAAACGCCGGCTCGTTGGTTTCAAAACTTGCTGATCTCTATTCTCAGCTTCTTGTACTCCTATATTCAACAGATTAGAGAGGGAGGGCTGGCTCATTTCAAAATGAATTTACATCTAAATCAGTAGCATTTGTCTATTGATGCATAAAAGAAGAACTTAACACGTTTTGGTATTCTGCACACATCCCCCGCTGGGAGCAATGATAAAAAGTTAAAAACAAATGAAATTTAAAAAGTAGAAAGTTAGAAACAAAGTTACAACAGCAGAAATTTAGAAACAATCAAAGAGGTAAAATACAAGAAACAAACAAATTTCTAAAGGGAGAAAGGTTGAAAGTTAAAAACAAAGAAACAAAAAAAAGTAGAAACAAAGAAAATTAGAAAGGTAGAAATTTAGAAACAAAGTCACAAAGGCAGAAGGTGTTGAGCCTTTGACAGGGTACCCCTCCTTCTCGGACCAGGGTGAAAGAGCAGAGGAGGCTGCTGTTCTGCTGAGTTTTTTATTTCACAGTCTCACAGCTGTCTTGAAGGCAGAGTTCGAATGGGGTTACATGATAAAGCCGAGCAGCAGCAACAGGCAAAACCAGCTTCTTCTATATGCTCCATACACTCTATTTTTTTCTTACAGAAGTGTGGATTCTATTTGTTAATTGACCAATAAGATTAACACACGATTCGAGTTTTCGTTTTCTTAACCCATCCTGCTCTAACACTCGTAAGCCTCACACAAGTGTTACATCTGTATTACACAGATTTGCACATACAGTTTCTATCAGCTCTTATGGTTTATGTGAACACTCCATCTAAAACATGTGAACAGTGTAATTCTATCTAGATTTTGTCTAAAGTAAAGAATTCTGTGAAAAGGTAACACTGCTGCAGCAAGAGCTGTGTTTAAGATCTCTGCTACAGCTTTTTCAGGTTTAAGGCACTTAGCATCTATTTCTACTAAAAGTTAAAAATCTGTATTTCTATTTCACTTCGGTGTGGCTCCATGGATGTCAGCTTGTCCAAAGGTTTTAATTCAAACCTAGTGCTTTGGCTTCCCTCTGGGCCTGAGGCCAGAGGAGCCTTCACTCTAACAAGAAGGTTAGAAACAAAGTTAGAAAGGTAAAAGTCAGAAAGTAAAACACAAATTTAGAAAGGCACAAAGTTAGAAATGTAGAGTGTTCAAAACAAAGTTAGAAAGGTAAAAATGGGGAGAAAAACAAAGGTATAAAGTTTCAAAGTTCCAAACAAAGGCAGAAAGGGACAAATCTAGAAAGTTGGAAACAAACAAAGAGAGAAAGTCAGAGATGTAGAAAGTTAGAAACTAACAAAAGTAAAAATGAACAAAGGTAAAAAGAGAGAAAACTTAGGTGGTACAAAGTCATAAAAGTAGAAACAAAAAAGGTAGAAAGGCAGAAGGTCAGAAGGGTAGAAATGAACAAATGCACAAAGGTAGAAATGCAGAAAGTTGGAAATGAAGAAAGATGGAAAGATAGAAAGTTTGAATGGTAGAAACAAACAAACGTATCAAGTTAGAAATTGAGAAAGGTAGAAAGCAACAAAGGTAGAAAAATAGAAAGGTAGAAATGAACAAAGGTAGGAAGTTGGGGAGGCAGAAAGTGCAGAGGCTGGCAGCAGCCATTCCAGCCTTAACGAGAGCCCTGTGTGGAAGAGCAACTTGTTCCATTGATCTTCACTTTGCTAAGGGCCTTCTGCTCTCCTGGGAAAGATGCAGAGCAGGCAAATGGCTACAGGTAGAAGCACCAGGTGTGACTGTTCTTCCTTCACCTCCCAGAAAGCTGGGGGGTTTCATGTTTGAGTCAGTGGCCCAGAAGGGGCAGAGAGTCTGCCCCGACCAGTCTGTGGGCATGGATCTGTTTTGTCTTTCCCTGTGCCCATTCCCAAAACTCTTAAAACTTTCCCAAAATAGAAACACAAAGCCTGGGGCAGATCGTGCCTGAAGAAAGAGTGGTCTCTTGTTTTATTCCAAGCTGCTACAGAAACAAACAAAGGTAGAAAGGTAAAAATGAACAAAGGAGGGAAGGTGAGAAAGGTAGTTCGAAAATCAAAGTCAGAGAGAGAGAGAGAAAGAAAGTCAAAGTCAGAGAGAAAGAAAGAAAGTCCGAGAGAAAGAAAGAAAGTCAGAAAGAGAGAAATAAAGTCAGAGAGAAAGAAAGAGTCAGAAAGAAAGAGAAAGAAAAATAGAGAGAAAAAGGAATAGAGAAACAGAAGAATAGGGTTTGAGAGAAAAAGAAATCGAGTGTAAAAGAGAATTAGTGTTGAAGAGAAAAAGAGAAACTGAGAAATAGAGTGACAGAGACATCCAGAAACAGTTAAACAGCAAGAAAAAGATAAAGAGTTAGAAAAAGTCAAGTGAGGAATAGACTGAAAAGTAAAGCAAAGCAGAGTAGCAAAGCAAGAAATACGGCAAAAAAATTACTAAACCACACCAAAGGAAGAAAGCAACCAAAAGGGAGGAGGGGGGTATCTTTATTAGGGTTTATTCAACTTGATTGAACAAGGGTTTTTTATTTACACTTCAGCAAAGCAAGTGGAAACAACAATGTACACAAGCACAAATACAATCCATATGCACACTGGTCAAAGTCCAATTGACATACAGAGCAATATGTGCAAGTGCAGCAGCAAACACCAACACAGAGCAACACAAGCCAACCCCCTATCAGTACAATGTAACAATTGTTCTATTTCTGGAAAATTCATTGCATTTTATTGTTCCAGGAAACCCAAAACAACAGCAGCACAGGGAGAACAAAACATTCATCCACCACACACCTCCTTCAGCTGACACACAAACCCACCCTCGCTCTCGTCTTGAGAGCACCCCATGGGAACGCGGTTCCCGGGAGCCCCAAAATCATCCCGCCTGACAAATCTCCGGCACGGTCGGCACCCAAACCCTGGCGATGAACGGCACCTCACAGACCGGCCGGGTCCCAGATAAACAAACCCAGCCAGGAGGGAAAACATCCCCAGCCAGCGCAGCAGGTTGTTTTTACTCTGAGTTTAAAAAGTAGCTGAAAAGCCTGAAAGGCAAAACTCACAACAGAGAAGCACAAAACAAGACAAATTATCTTCCACCGTCCTCAGTAGCCTCAATTCAGGCAAGTCAACAGAAACTCAAGAGCACCACAGGGCAAAGGTCCAGGTGTACCTTGAGATACACTCAAACATCCTGGAGTCCTGGATGTGGGAGCTTTGCCTCGGGGGTGCTCGGTGCGGGTTCGGACGGTCGGGACGGTGACGAGAGATCTCTGCAGTCAGATCTTGGAACACGCGGTTTATTGCAAAGGGCGTGGGTACAGGGGCACTGCTTAGAGCTGCAGCTGGCAGCTCTGAGCAGGCCCAAGAGAGCAAGAGAGTAAGCGGGTAAGTAAAGAGAGGGAGAGAGAGGAATGAAGGTGAAGAAGTAGTGAGAGAGAATGTGTGTAGAGTATAGTAAGAGTGTCTGAAGTCCTGGTTACAATACAATAAATCATCTTCTGTACTGAATATTCTAATTGTCACTAACCAATCTAATACAAGATACAAATCCTATAGCATTTACATACAGCCTATAAGAGTTCTTATATTACCATAGAGTGTTACATCTTAACTTCTAAAAACTACTCTTTGGACCCCTTCTGCTGAGCTAGTAGAGTCTGCTCTGACCCTTGGACCTGCCTGCAAGCAGAGGGTATTGTTCAATCAAGAGGGGATTACCTTCAGTCAGCCATACCATTGTTTTCCAGTTGTTCAGTAACTAAGACTTGGTATTTCAAAAGGTGGCTTTCATTTCGATGTCGCTTATAGTTTTCATATTCCCAAAATCTTTTGTCAGGCAATCATATTTATAAGGCTTTCCTGTTTCATCTTCCCCAACACCTGGATTTTCCTAGTGCCTCGGTACCCAACATCAGGGGGGAAAATATCCCAGTTGAGGCTTCCCCAGCCCATCTCCAGGTGTCACCCCCAGCCCTCCCAGTGGCTCCCAGTTCCCAGGCACCCAGCCAGCAGCTCCTTGGTCCTGGGAGGCGTGTGGCACTTCCAAAAGTACACCATGCCTTGGAGCAAGCTGAGCAAACAATTCCAGACCTAAAACCTTCAATCCCTGCACGTCAAGGCAGACTCACAAATGCCCAAGAATTCGCACCTGCCATGGAAAAGTTAAAAGATCAACGTCTGCCTGAACTGCATTTGCAGAGTCCAATTGCACCCATTTTGCTCTGCCTCACGCTCGCAAATTGCCCGGAACGTGCTGTGTACAACAGCCTGGAAACCATGGAAAACTCCTGACACTGGTATCCCGATGCCTCTTGCAGACACCCAGCTCAGGGAAACCTTTGCAGCAAAGCAAATCCTAAAGGAGCTGTTTTCCCCGAGGAAGCCCAGCAGCGGCAGCGCTGCCCCAGAGCACAAAGCAGCAGCTCTGCTGGGGAAGAGCATCCTTCAGTTCCTCTGCTGCTCACTTGACCAGAGAGCTGTTCCTAGGCCACATTCACTGCCCCACCCTGGATGAAATACCTGCACCCCCCCTTCCAAGTGCTCACTGCTCCCTGCTGTTCACGTGACCTTTTCTACATCAAACTACCAGGAACAGTGCCCAGACAAATGGAGACCTTTCAAAAAAAAAAAAATATAAAAAACCTGGGTTTGCATAAAGCACTGAATCTAAAAACTTTTATGTTTCCAGTATTCCAACCATGTCCAGATGGTGAGCAGGTGCTAGAAATAACAACAGAAAAGCACAAGAAGAGACAAATCTTCCTTCTCGACCTTCAATATCCTCAATTCAGGAAAATCACCAAACTCAACAGCTCTATATAGAAGGGGAAAAAACCCCACGTGTACTTTGAGCTGGTGAGAAGAACAGGAACCTGCAGCAATTAAGGCTGCACAGTCCACAGCAGCGAGAGCTCAGCACACATCCAGAGAGGCAATTCCAGCACCTACATTAAAAAAGAAGAAAAAGTTGATTACTTTTTTTTAAAGTTACTCTAAGTTCGTAAAACCAAACCAACCTTCGCTCTTGATTTTGGCTCACTGATGCACACACACACACAAGAAGCCAACGGTCACACAGGCCCTGCTTGCAGAATTCCTGATCCAAACCCTCGCCTTTTCTGCCCAGCACTGAGGGAAATCTGACAGAGGATTCATAAAGAGCCCTCGCTGAGAGCAGTCATCGCCCCAGGCCTTCAGGCTTGGCAAGATCCTCAAGTGAACGGACCCAAATTCAATTCCTAAATCTGAATCTCTGACAAGTCCTGTTAGAAAGACAGCAGACAGTCCATCAGAACACAGAATTAAAAGGCTGCACAAGGAATAACAGAAGCTTTTCCAGGAATAGCACAAGTTCCTTCTCTCCCTCACCGGTCCGGGACCGTGAGACCGAACCTTGGGCCCCAGGAGACAGGAGAGCTGCTATCAACACCCGAACCTCCCAAGCGTTGTTATTGCTCAGAGAGCTGCGCCGGCACTGAGCTACTCCCATGCGCCTGCAGGGCTCTGGGGAGGGGCAAGACGACCTCCCACTCCTGCCTGGAGAAATTTCAACACCCTAAAAAGTCATTTCCCTTCTCTCTCTCTGAGCCACGGCCAAAGCAGCTGTGTGGAACGACCCGGGGGATTTATGGGAGGGCTGATTCTCTCAGGAAAGACCCCAGACCCTGAGGAAACAAAACCACCCCAAATTTCCAGCTGAAAACACGCTGCCTCCTGAACGGGAGCGCACAAAACTCTCTAGAGCCAGACAGGAGGTGACAGACCGGAAAAAGCCAAAAGATGTGCTCTGCTTGCATGCACTCTCTGACTGGTAATTCCACAGGAAATTCCCCACGGATCGTAAGCAGTTGCCTACAACTTGTCCTCTGCAATCATGACTGCCTTGGCTTTCTGTGGAAGCGTTTCAAACATCCAGGGAGGGTTCAGGGCCTCGGCTGGCTCGTTTATGGCTCTTCCTGACAGGCCCAGGCCAAACCCAAGCACCCCCCTCACTGCTCCAGCCCCAGGTTCAGGGAAATATTGATACGGCTTAGAAATACTCTCCTTCCCTGAAACTCAGTCCCTCCCTGCACATCCCCGGAGAGGATTTACTCCGTCCTTTGTTCCCGACAGCACCTCTCCAGCGCAAGTCCCGCTTCACACAGACACTGACTAAGCAGACCTAAGGCAATGGTTCCAGCAGCAGCTGCAATCCCGAGCTCCCTGTCTCCTGCACAGCTCATCCAAGCACTCCCAGCAATCTCACCTCGGCCCAGACACCCTCTGTCCTCAGAGGGAAACGCAACCCGATGGCACGCAGCTCTGGCACCACATTCCCTCTTCCCTTCTCCCTTTTTCCAGCACACCAGGCTGCTGGCAATGGCATTCCCATGGCAGTTCATCCCAGCACAGAGAAGAGGAGCCTGTGACTTACCCACACCATGGGCAGGACAAGGGGGGCCCTAGCTGGCAGGGACGGGTTCTTCTAGCACAGAGGTTTCTGAGCCCAGAAAGGAGCCTTGCTTTGGCTTCCCTGACTTATTCAGCAGCCCTCTGGAAACACGTGGCAGGGAGGGAAGCTGCTTTTCCTGACACCATTCAGCTGCCAAAACCAGTAACCCCTCCACAGTGCTCCTGCAGCCTTGCCTGGCCCTGGGGCCATAGAGCAGGAGCCTTGTGGGCATGAACCTGCCCCTGATTCATCCCCTGAGCAAAACCCGCTAGTGAAAGGTGGTGAGAGCAACCAGGGCAGGGGTGGTAAGCAAATCTGGGACCCCTTAGGAGAGGCCTGTGCCACCAGAAATGTAGAATGGTGTCTTTCAGTTGAAGGGGACATACAGTGTTCATCTAACCCAGTTGCCTCACCAAACACGCTATCTGACATACAAAATAATAAGCAGAAACCTTATTTCTGATATTTCCTCACTTCTAAGTCGCAGAACTTGCAACTAAACCTACTCCATCTGAAAATTTGCGAATGTCATTTATTAGATTATTTGTAATCTTCCTCGCTGCTGAAGGGTTAACATGGTGTCCTTACATCCTGATGCTTATAAATAATCAAGGACACAGCAGAATTCTTCACTAAAATCTACTGTAGTCTTTTCCAGAACTGATTTCTAATCCTTTCCAAGACAGCTGCACAATTTAATATTAAAAAAAAAAAGTGCTGAACCATATTTCACAACTTGCCAGCTGCCTGCCAGGGCAGACGGGTGCATGGCTCTGGCAGGGAGGGCACAGCCTCAGCACCAGCCTGCTTGGAGAACCTAGCTCTGCTCAGTGCCTCAAGCAGCAGTGCCTCAGGAAGGACCCTTTCCCAGCCCATCCAAAAGGACATAGGCACTTATTGGTCTGGCCACAGGGAGGGGGTGAGTGCTGCAACGGGGAGGCTCCTGCACAAGTTTGGAGTGGGCAAAGAAGGCACAACTGAGAAGGAATGGCCACCTCAGCCCCTCTCCTTCATTACAGCTCTGCACCTTCCCCTACCTGTAGGTCATAGGGGGAGGTGACAATGGGCACGGAGGGAATTAGTTGGCTGAGCAAGCTGGCAGGCAGAAGGTCCAAGAAGCTGACTTGCAAAAAAAAAAAAAAAAACCAAAACCTAGAACAGTTCATCGTGATTAACCACATATCGGAAATGCCTTCCTCTCTAATGGTAAAGCCACTGACACACTTCTTCTCTTGCTTTGTCATTTATCTCGTAAATCAACCCATCTGCTTTCAAACCAAACGTGCCAAGTAAATACGAAGATTATTAGGAAGCCTTTTTATTTCCCTAGAGCAAATTAAACAGCTGGAGGTTACATTTTTTTTAATATTGCCAAGCTGTTACCAGGCGTAACAAAAGGCAGTTGGCTGCACACACAGCCCCGCAATGTTTCACTGGGCTGATGCAGCAAAATCAAGGAACTTGTGCCTTGCACCCAGCTGCAAATGCCAGCGACGCACCGCTGATTTTATGGCAACTGTCACACCAGGAGAGCTGATCCTCCCAGACAGTGGAAGTACACAATTAGGTCACATTAAACATCGAGAAAATGCCACAGCAGTTCCACATGCCCACTACAAGGGAGTGACACTGGAAAACAGTTCCTAGCTGGCAAGAGCCATCCCAGCATCAGTGCATAATAAACTGCTAAAAGTTGACAGATGAAGTCTGAGGGTGCAGAAGCGTGAGCAATCACCCAAACAGAGGGATTCGTAACATTTTCCCACAAGGCAGAGAAGTAAGACAGGCAAGCACCAAAGCCTGGTTTATTCCCCCTGGGAAGCCACCGCTACCTCCTGTTCACAGAAACAGAGGGGCTGGGTACAGCATTCCTTCAGGAGGGTTTCCTTTAGGGCCAGAATAACAAGATGAAGCAGTGGTGCTCACAGCAGAAGCTTCAGACTTGTGTAGGCTTTTTTTTCCATGTACAACACCAAGCTCCTAGCCTTACCACAGGAGCAAAAGTGTTTGCAGTGTCCTGACCATTGCACCCACACACTACAAAGTACGTCCTTGGCCAGAGGTGGACTAGCGAGAAAAGCACAGCCCACTCTGCTTACAGAAAGCCTTTTGCATCCTGTCAGCACCACCTACGTTCAGCTTAGTCCAGTCTTGCACACCTGAAATCAAAGGTAGTTATGAAAGGCAGCTGTTGTCACAGATAACAGACATTCTGTTGCACAATATTTGGTGCTCGCCACAAATTGCACCGAAACAACTTCTATGCCATTGCCACAACAGTGGTAATTCTTTAAAACATGAATAAAAGGGCTCTGTACAGGAGGGCAATGCTGCATGGGGAGAGAACACACCACACCATGTAAACTTCAACACTGTGAGAAGTGTCAGTCTATGTCTTTTTACTCCCATATATCTTGAAACTACTTGTGGAGTCTACTGATTACAAAAGCATGCTTAATTTTGCCTGTGATCAAAGACACGGCCATGATGCAGCAGCAAGCAGTGCACCTCAGGGAAACGTCACACAGTTTTTGGGATGGTAAGTGGGCAGCACAGCTTTCTCAGCACATGAATTAACACCTCAATTCTTTAAAAGTTTCCATTTTACCAGTTTCTTCACCAGCACTAGTTGGCGTGATCAGCAGTCCTGTTGCAGTATCTCCTCTGCATGCATCCTCACAGAGCATCCCCATGGTTCGCTCCCAAACACAAGAGCAAGGCTATTCTTTACACTTTTAGGTCAGCCCTTTAGCACAGGCCAAGAGCAGCAGCTCATCCCAAAAGCAGCTGTCAGAAAGGCACAGGCAGATACGCATGCAGGAAGTAACCTCCTGAGGTACTGCTGCTGCACTGCCCATGACCAGGTCTGAGAGCAAAGCCATGCACCAGCACATGCTAAGAACCAAGCTGAGGGCTTAGAGGAAACAACCAACCTCCAGGATATTTTGAATTGTGAAACTTAATTTAAGCTACAGCCCAGAACAAAGACTTAGAAGCTAGGACACCCTCATAAACCAGATTTAGTCTGCTCTGTCATGGCACAAGATTACAATGTCACACTTTCACAGAATGGTTAAAGATTGGAAAGGGACCACTGGAGGTCACCTAGTTCCCAGACATGCAAGGGTCCCCCAAAGCAGCTTATTGAGGATTGTGTCCAGATACCTTCTGAATACCTCCAAAGAGGGAGACTCCACAACTTCTCTAGGCAATCTGTTCCAGTGCTTGGGCATCCACACAGTAAAGTTCTTGCTCGTGTACATCAGTTTCTGCCCGCTGCCTTTTGTACTATCGTTGGGCAAAACCCAACCAGAGCCTGGCTCCATCCTCTTGGCACTCTCCCTTCAGATACTGATAGACTTTGATGAGGTTCCCTCTCTGTCGTCTCTTCTCGAGGCTGACCAGGGCCAGCACCCTCTGCCTTTCCTCACACATGAGATTCTCCTTAATCATCTTTGTCACTCTAAGCTGGACCCTCTCCAGAGGCTCCATGTCTCTCCTGTCCTGAGGAGCCCAGAACTGCACACAGCACTCCAGATGCGGCCTCAGCAGGGCCGAGCGAAGGCGCGGGGTCCGTCCCTCCCGGGGAGGCTCCGGCGGCCTGTGTGAGGGCCGGGCAGGAGCGGGGCGCGCCGGCCGCTCCCTCTCGCGGCCGCGGGGCCGCGCTGGGCTCGCAGCGCTGCGGCTGCCGGGCCCTCGCTCCCGGCAGGGCCCGGCCTGGGCCCCACCGCCCGTGCGGGAGCACCGGCCGCCGGACCCGCCTCCCGGGACACAGCCCCGCTCCCGCCCGACCCCGGCCCCGCTTACAGCACCTCGAGCCCTAAGTGACAGCTGGGCTTCGCAGGACCGAGCGCCATGGAAAAAGGGAATCCAGCCGAAATACGCACGCCTCACACTCCCAAGCTGTAGGGTGGGCTCTGATGAGAGCAAGAGCTCATCAAGACAGGCCCAGCCTAACCTGGGGGAGACCTGCGACAGAGGAGCTTGAATGTCCCATACCTGGGAAAGCAACAAAAAGCCTTAACCCAAAATTATTTAAGTAGTTCATATTCAGTATAAGTTTTCCTCCCTAATTCCCCATGCCCTCCCCACGACCCCAGCCAGCCTGGGTTTTGTAGAGTAATTTTAGGGCTCCGTGTTTCTGACCAGATCTCATCTACCGTGACATGTGACAGAGCCCAGTGAGTGGAAGGCTCCAGCCCACAGATCCCCAAGAAAATCTAAGATTTCCTTGCTGCTCATGCAGTTTTCTCAGACTCTTTGTCAAAAGTTATTGGTGGCTATTTTTTAAATGAAAGGAGTAGAGGGAACATAGCTTTGAGGCATATTGGGCTAGCATATTGTTCAGACTCTGTACAGGGACAATAAAGCTTTTAGGATCTTTTGATTGACATATATAATGAAGGTAGCTGTCAAACCTTTGTGCAGCAATTTTATTTTGTATTGACAAGCTATTTCACTGGCCAGGGTTTTGCATAAAAGGAATCATTCACATTGTTGTGGTGCTGCTATTTACAGAGCCTAGAGGACAGTGGCATCACTACAATATAAAGATTAATATTCAAATTTCTTTTGAAATACATAACTCTGTATGCAACCTATCCTACGTGCGCATCTTCATACAGGGAGAAAGGCATTGTTCTGCAGAGAGAAGGGGGCCTGGAGCTGCTGGGGGTTGTTGTTCATTCACTGAATCATCATGTAGCCTTTGAAAAGCCACTTAGTCACTCTGCAGTTGAATGTTTCTCTCTGGGGAGCAGAGAACAAAGCCTCAACACAAACTGCCATCACTGTTACCAGTCAGTGGCAGAGCTCACAGAGCCAGCATGGGGTCAAGGGGCTGCTCTGAGCAGCCCTTGTGTGCACAAAGCCCAGGACAGCTGTGCTCCTCCCAAAGAAGCTTCTTTCTCCTGCCAAAGCAGTGGCAGGGTCAGCTTGGGCTACCTAAGACAGCAGTTGCTGCTTGCCCACTACCTTTCTTTGATTATGAACAATAACTTGCCAAGAAATCACTAGCCTCAGAGAAAACAGGCAGAAAGCAAACGAGAGGGCAAAGCAAAACATAAAGGAGAGGGGGGAAAAAAAAAATACACATAAGCAAGGATGACTCTCACACTATTTGCTATGCAGTCAAGCCCACAAGTGGGTTGTGTATCTGAAGGTGGAAATACAAAGACGTGTCCTGTTCCCTGGGGAAAGGTAAGCAACTTCTCAAACGATCTTTAGAGGCTATTATCAGTCTCGCACTAGCACTGACATACCCTGTGCCCAAAGCCACAGCATGCACACACTGTATCCATAAAAAGAGATATTCACAGCTCTGCAGCTCATAGAAGTGCTGTGCCCGTGCTCTGGTACCAGTATCATTTAAAACAAAACAAAAAAAAGTTTGAGTTGCAAGTGAGGGCATGGAAGAACTTGCACGGCAAGAATTTGGAAAGAGCATGGTAATCCAGCTTGGTCAATGGGCACACAATTTTTTAAGAGTGTACAACGTTTGTTTGTTCAGTCATTCCTATATTCATTTTCAAGTCCAGAGACAGCAGCTTCATGTCTAGCCCCAAAATAACAGCACTGTCTGAGACAAAACCAGCTTGGTCAGGGGTACCAGAGCTTTTCCCAGCCCGTTTATGTAATAAAGCATTATATACAATTGTTGGAAAACATACCAGTTTAAAAATCTTTTATCTATGACTTTAGCCAGGTTTGCTCATCTTTGCCCCAGGGGAAGGGAACTGAAGCTTCTTTCCAGGGCATTGTTTCTCTAGGTGAGGCCTGATGGGCTTAGCATTTCAACAGACTGGGAGTAGCCCCAACAAGATAAAGCCATCGATGGAACATCAACAGAACCAACAGAACGTCAGTGGCCATCTAGGAACATCTACCCCAGACTCTGCCTCCGGCAAAGACTGATAAGAAATTCAAGCAATGAAGATCTAATTAACATCAGAAGCGAAGAAATCCGGATCTAATAGGAGAGCAGATACTAGGAACTACACAACTTGAGACCAATGAACACTGACCCAATTCGTTTCTATGAGTTTTGACTGCAAAAAAGATCTGAAAATTCTAGTAAAGATCATGTGTCATGGAATGATTCTCCGCACACCCGGGCTATGTGCGGATGAGATGATTTCTGTGGTACATCCTGGCCAGAGAAGAAAGTAGTGCCTTGACTCTCTAACATTAAAAATGTTGTTGGAGGGCTTTTTGTTTTTCCTGCAGTTTCAGTGACACAACCAGGAAGCAGAACAGGAGCTATATGTCCCTGTTACTTGGGTCCTAAAATACAGAGAAAGAAGACAGGGCAGAGAGCAAAGAAGAAAAACAGAGCTTTGTCCTCATTCACATGATAGCCCTGTAAGGCTCTAACCCAAAAGATGTAACTGTATAGTGAAACATCTATGGGGGACTCTCTTGCCTGGCACAGAGGGGTTCTGCAGATAGACTTCCAGGGTGGGGAAAGAGTACCAAGTCGGCAACACAAATTACTTCAGGCCAAACTCCAATACATAACTAGAGATTCCATAGATACATCCAGCCTTAAGCCCAGGAGCAATACAGGTGGAGAGAACGGAGCCTGGGTGATTAAAACTACCTATTTAAGCAGTTCAAGGTAGCTGGAAGCAGCACTGGTGCCTCTGGGTTTCTCTGTTCATTATTTAAGGTGAACATAAAAACACAGAGTGCAGGAGCCCAAGGATGTTCCTCACTGGCTTCAAGCTGGCAGTTTGCTAAAAGCAGCGCTCCTTGGTTTCCTTGGTTTGCCGACCAGCAGTGCCACCTCCCCTCCCTGCTGCCACGGTGCTCAGCCTTCCCCAGGGTTAACAAAAGGGCACGTTACTCTGCTTCGCCAGATTTCAGCTCTGAGAATTTCATTCTGAACAGTTCAGCATCTGCTTTAGCCAAAACAGTTCCGCTATTTCCAGGAATATTATTAAAGGAAAAATATACTGCTTGGCACACGCTACCTAAATTCAGGCAACCTTTTATATGAGGATCTCTAGCTTCGGAAGGGAAATTTTGAAATCTGGCAGAGAGGTGACCTTTGTGGTAGAAATGTGTCTATCCCTATCAAAACCTACCTACCTTTGGCCAGATTACAGAGCAGGGAAATACTGCAGTTAAGGGCACGGTAACGAGTTCTGAGAACTGCAGTTACTTGCTGTTTCTGCTGTGGGCAAGAGGTCCCTGATCTCCTGCAGAGCTGCAGCTTGTGCTCACCCACTGCCTTGGCCAGTTACGGCTGCACAGGTCCTCCATGGCTGGATGACGAAATTACAGAGCCAAGGGTGAGTGGAGAGACCAGCATTCCATCTGACGCCTACATACATTCCCGTAACTTTCGGATACGGGACAGCCCCATCTGCCACACAGCCCAGGGTCAACGTCAGCATCACGAGTGCTGCGCAGGCACGAGGGCACTGCAGGAAACAAACTGCGACCAAAAAACCCAGGGCCATTACAATACATCGATGCACAGCTGGAAGAATTAATGTCAAGCAGACAACGGCATTGCAGACGTCCCCTAATAACGAAGGCTTGAATCTGCTGTCTCAGTAAAACTCTCTAAACGAGGTTTGTGTGCAGCTTATGGGGAGTTTATGAAAGAAATATAAATATAGGCCATCATTCTGCAAAGCTTCACAAACCCAAACCCTTGCATTCAGGTGCCATCTCTCGGACTTTGCTGCAAAATCAAGGCCATTCACGTTAAAAGCACAGACAAGAACATCTGCTCAAACTGATGTGTTTTAACTGTATTAGTTAATTATCCAGACAACTCTTCTTATGTCATGGAAATGCAGTTTGAACACTGGCAGATAAATGCTCTTGCATTAAAAAGGGAGAAATCAGTATTTGCTGTTGGATGTAAGCAGCCATTAGAAGAAACAGTCCCACCTTTCACCCAAGCATACCTTCTCCCCATCTTCAGCACATTATGCAGCCCTTCTGTGTATCCGTGTGTGGGATCTCAGGACTCATATCCATATACCGAGAACTGGCATGTCATCATCATCCTGGAGAATGATTTCAGTTCATTAAGTGCTGCTAGGAAAAAGATTATAATTCCTCTCACCAAAAGCCTCAACAGGCTACAAAGGAAGAGTACAAGGAAAAGTTAACTTCTTTCTTCATTATATGTATGCCCTTTCCTCATGCATAAAGCAGGAGCAACACAGAACTTCTATACATATAAAGAAGTTCTATAGATAGATAGATTATATACTTCAGTACATATATGTACGTAGATAGATATAGATCTATGTATTATTATGTACATACTTCAGGTCTGGTTAAAGCACAGCGGCGAGCAGAGGGGGTCTGTGGCGCTTTCATTCCGTGAGAGAAGAAAACCGTACCTCCTGCAGAAGGCAAACTGTCCGTGCAGACTGCAGAAGGCACTCAACAAACAATTTTGGTTTGTCACTCAAGTGCTTGGTTAATGATTCACCCTGAACAACCAGGCAAGGAAGAAGCGAGCTTGTTCTCCTTCAGTGCACTGGCTGCATTAAGAAGAAAGAGCTCAATGTGGAGCCAGTGCAAGAGAGAAACTTCCCACCTGCACTGCTGCAGGAAACTCTTCCCAGGAGTATGAACTGGGATTATGTATCACAACAGCAGGTATGGCTGGAACTATGGAACCAACCCAGCCACACACGGACCTTGTGATATATTTTTCATTAGCAGAACCCAGATCCTTTACGCAGTAGTTGCCTCCCAAATGTGGAAACTGCAAGATAAAAAGCACATTTGGGTGACTTCTTGATGGGTGACTGCAGAGCCACAGGCTCATCTCAGATCTCCCACAGACCCAGCCTTGGAGTGCCTGCAAATTCCTTTTTTCCTCTTATGCTTCTGAATGGTTAAGGCAGCGTGGCGAGCCATTTTACAGGGGATTTCAAGAAAATGACACGCTTGATGTTTACATGTTTTTGCCCATGAGACAACTTTGATATGCCTTGTGAAACACATGCTTTCACAGAAATCTGAGGAGGAAAACGACATCACCAAGAACAGTAAAATCTTGTTCTGTTTGGAACAGACAATTTTAACAAGACTGTTTTAACGGGAATAGCATTTGGTAGATATTTTTAAATGTTGGCAGCAGTTTTTGCTAGACAAAATTTTATGATATCATTCCTTGGATAGATTGCTAATCTGCAAAAACCCATCATTTGAGACCCATTCTAACATTACAGAAGTCCCTTGATTTCCATGTACACAAGGTCAGGCCATTTATGAGTGTAAAGTGTCCCCAGTACTTAATTTTTCCAGGTGACACCCGGTGCCACTTGGCTGTTTGAAAGACAATTTGAGCCAGTACACTTCCACAAAGGACTGCACAGAATGGCCATGTTCTTCTTCCCTTCTAAGAGTTGCATAAGCAGATATAAATGTTTCTGTGTTCAATAACTAAAATTAAGATTCCCTTTGCTTGTAGCCTCCTTCGAGAATGTCACTATTCTGTTTGAGAAACCACATCCTGCTCTGCATCCTATGTGGATTCATTCTGTCAATCCAGGGAGATCAAGTTCAGCAGCCTCCCAGGACTGCTGATAATCTCCTGAAAGTCCACAGTAAACATTTCTTTACACACTGGATCAGATCTGATGAACTATACAACTTCACACCAGCCAGGAAAGTGTGTGGGACTGACTTTTTAACCAATGCAGACGTGGGGGTACACTTACAGGCCAACTATAATTTTCCCTAGAGAATGCTGAGCATATATTTTTTCCACTCAGAGCTATTGTTCCATGTTTTCCCAGGACTTCAGAGTATGTCCAGCAGTGACTGGAACCCCCATGCAGTAAACCCACTCAGGCTTACCAGGAAGCTTCTGTGGGAGCCTCAAGTTTCGGTGCAGCTCAGAAGCTGCACGCGCCTAAAGCATCTCCACGGGAACACGAAGCTTCCCTCGTGTATTTCATTTCTTAATCCGAAATATTCTTCCCACTCAGCCACAACCTAGAAAGGAAAAAAAAGGAAAAGAAGGAAGATCAATTAATTTTGACATAAGGAGTCTTGACTATCCCAACACACTGCAAGGTGAAAAAACATCCCTGCCCCTCTAACAAATCCCCCTGATACTGTCTCCATCAAGTATCAATTATTTAAACGCTGTATTAAGGAGAGTAAAGACACAATGCTTGGAATTCTCAACAACGGCTCAGCTTGGCTACTCCAAGCACTTTCCCACCTGGGGAGCTGAGCAGTTCCAGATTTAAACACCACATTTAATACAAATCTGACAGCAATTTGATTTGATTTGGCTGCCAGCATCGGAGCTGCTTCCACACAGACACACGAGGCTGCTCCGAGCTGCCATTTCATCGGCGCCTGGGGACAGGAACAGCACCCGCACCGGCCACCTGGCTCAGCCCGGGCTCCATCCAGCACCCACCGAGAGCCGCTGCGAGCTGAAATCCTCCCGGCCCCTCCTGCCGGGGAAAGCCTGCCTCCGGCTCCGGCTGCCCCCAGCTCCCACCTCCCGGGGAAAGCCTGCCTCCGGCTCCGGCTGCCCCCAGCTCTCACCTCCCGGGGAAAGCCTGCCTCCGGCTCCGGCTGCCCCCAGCTCTCACCTCCCGGCAAACAGCAGCTCCATCCTTGGTGGCCGCTCCCGGCTGCGGGCAGCCGCCGCCCTTCGGGCAAGCCGATGGCTCGGGCAGCTCCGGTGCCCGCTCTTCCTCGATGCTTTTGCGTTTTCCTGCAGCTCCCCGGGCCGGAGGGAGCGGGGGGCGGCGGCGGCGCGGGGGGGGGGGGGAACGAGAGCCCGGCACGGCACCGCGGGGCGCGGGGACCTCTCGTGGGAGAGGCGCGGCGCGCGCGGCACGGAGGTGTCCCCGCCGATGCCTGCTGGCCGGCGCCCACGCGCCTCCCGCCCGCCCCCGACGCCGCTGACCCCACAGCCCGCAGCAGCCCCAGGTGTGAGCGGCCAGGATGAGGAGGGGGCGGCTCCTGCCAGAGGCCGCTCTCCGAGGGTTCCCCGGGCACAGCTGTGCAGGGAGCTGCTGGTCCAGAGGGGCAATGGGGGCATCCCCAGTGTCCCTCCAGGGACAATGGTCAGAGCATCCGGCAGGAGCTGGGGAGCAGCCGGAGGTACCTGGGCACAGAGCACTGCTCCCAGAAAATGCCCAGGGAAAACCCCTCGTGCCAAGGGGCAGCACCTGAGCAGGCAGGGCAGCATGTGGGGTCCCAGGGAAACATTCCACTTTCCCCTTTCATCTTGGCAGCCCTTCCCCAGTGCCCCCCCCCCCCAAAAAGGGGGGTTATGAGGAGAAAAGGGATTTAAACGGAGGGAAAAAAACTTCCTTTTCCATAATTGTCTGTGTTTAAATTGAGGGGGAATCCCCTTCCTCTGCAATTTTAAGGGCATCAGTTGAAGAAAACCCTGCCTTTTCCATGCTCTTAGGGGTATCACTTGACAGGGAATCCCCATTTTCCATTATTCTCCAGTTTAAATAGAAGGGGAAAACCTTGACAAAGCTATTTTATTGATTGAAATTGAGCATAACTCCCCCATTTTCATCATCCCAAGGTTTAAATTGAGGGGAAAGCCCGGTTGTCCCTCCTTTATAAGGGTTTGAATTGAGGGAGAAATCCCCCTTTTTCCATCACTGGAGAGACCTGAAGCAAGGAAAACCCCTCTTTTTCCAGTATTTTAGGGGATTCAGAGGAGAGAACCCATTTATTGCTATGGCATCTATTTAAGTAGAGACAAACACTCCCTAGTCTCTCATTTTAAGGGGTCCAATTGAAGGAAGCTCCCCCTTTTTCAGCATTTTAAGAATTTAAATCTGTACTTCAGGGCACTTCTAGCTGGGTACTGGCACCTAATCTCTCACAAGGGAGCAAGCCCAGCACTCACAAAACCTTCCTGCTACCAGAGAGCCCATTATTTTTTCAGTTTTATTTATAATGAATACATCCCTAATTAGAGACCCCAACAGGAGTTACACCATGTATATTATTACTATTCTTCTCCACCCTCCATAGTCCTGTGACTCAATAGCCACCAATGAACAATTACAGAACTTAACAAGGAATCATGCAACTCATGTGTCTACGCTGCCAAAACAAGAAGCTTTTTTACCCTTTCAGTGGATGCAGCTGTAGTAAAACAGAAGGCATCTACAGAGCCCTTTACTCACCTGGAATTTAAGGCAGAGCAGCCAAACAGCTGCAGCTCCTCCCAGTGCTTTTATCCCTTCTGGTAAAATTGCCTCCTCCCTTTTCCCGGGCATTGTGGGAACGAGAGGCGGGCCCGGCCAGGGGTATATTAACCCCAGCCCTGGGTGAAAAGAGGCCTATTCTTTCTCTGGGGTTAGTGGGGGTGAGGGTGTCTTTTTATTTCCATGAAGGGGGGGGGGGGGGTCATTCAGGTTTTCTCAGCTTTCTTTCAGCAGGTGCTGGCTTTGAAGACACTGTGAAGAAGATAGCATTGAGTGCATAGTTCATGATTTTTGCATCGAGTGTTCAAGGTTGTTAAGGTGCTTGGTGCTTTTTGTATTTTTTTTTTCTTTGCCTTGTTTTTCTTAGAAGCACTGCGATTTCCTGAAATTCCAGATTGTGTCAGTATTACACTCCAAATGTTTCAGCAGGTTCATTGTGCTGCAAGAGGGAGCTACCCTGGGTCAGAGATGACATCGGAGATGGAGGCTTCTGATAGGTAAGTTAAGGACTGTAAGTATGAGTGGGAGCGGGAGCAGGGTCCCAGTTAGTAGCTGACTTGTTAGGATTGGGCTTGTATGCCACTACACTGGTGCATTGGTTTTGGTTTTCTTTGTCATAGCTGACTAAGAGGCCAACCTGGTGATCCCAGTGCCTTTGGAGATGGCTGAGGTGGACTCCTTTGCATCCAGTGTGGATTCTCATCCCTGGTCATCTGAAAGCTAAGTTGGGGGCTGGGGCCCGGAGAAGGGATGATAGCAGGATAGTGGGTTGGAAATTCCTGGGAGAGATTTAAAAAGTAGTGTAGGGGAAAGGGATGCTCTCCAAGGGGCTTCTTAGGTAAGCTAAAGGGAGTAGCCCTACTTTTGACTGCAACTGTAGGGTGTGCAGCGCAGAGCAGTTCCAGTGTGTGTTGTCTTGTCCGGTGTGTGTTCTGTGTCTTTGGCTTCCCTTGGATCAGATCTCTCTGCCTTTTACCCTTAAGGGGCTCATCATAAGCATTGGCCATCATCTCTAGCTTCTTGAACTTTTGTACTTCTCGGTAGGATGCCAATATCACTTGTTCTTTTACCAGTGGGCTTGGCCACATCTTGGAATCACATCTTGAAAGCACTGAGTCGGATCTCTTTGGAGGCCTTGTTCCCGGCTGTACTGCCATCCATCCTTTCCAGCCATGAGCTGTAATGTCCTGGAGCTTGTAAGATTGTCAGGATATGGGAGCATTCTAAATGTGGCCTTGTCTCTCACAGCCATCTTGATCATTGTGACTGACAGTTCTTAGAACAGGTCACTGTTCCAGTCTTTTCTTCTGCTTCTTAGAGCCTCTTTCATCCACCATTGCCATACCATCAGTTATCTTTTTTGGCGTCGTCCCTGTCCTTGCTATTGTTCTTCTTGTCGAGAGCTTTTTTTATCATCCTCATGTCACACTGCTTGTAGTATAATGTGTTGTTTGAGTTTGTGTCTAGCCTGGAATTGCTCTGCTCTGTAGAGTAGTCCTGGGGGGGGGGGGGGTTAGGTGGAGAAGAAAGGAGACTTTATAGGGAGCCTTTTGCTTTGCTCAGCCACCTGAGCCATGCCTTGGATGGAGTGACTGTGGCCAGTCTGTGTGGTGTTCAGTGGAGATGTGGGAGTGGTGCAGTGGTGTCTTGCAGTTTCATAGTAGTTTGTCCTAAGGCCGACTACTGTGGGATCCTAGGCAGTTTGCTTTGAGGAATGAGAACTTGGGAAAGGCTAAGCTTTCCCTGTCTGTCTGGGTAACTTTGACAAATAATTCTTTTGCAGAGGGAGAGCATGTAAACCTGATATGAATGGAGGAGACCAGAGGAGCACAGCAGCGAGGTGGGTGGGTGCCTGAAGTCCAAGCTACGGCCTGACTTTGGGCTCTATGTTTACCTCACTGTTGGGATTTTCATTTTGAAGATGCGAAGCACTTGGCACAGCAGGGTATTGGCACTGGGGGGACCATGAGCTGGATGAGTATTGATTCCAGCACAGAACTGGATGCTACTGGAGTTGTTGTATTAGTGATGAAACTATAAGTAGCCTTTGATTTTTTTTTTTTGTGTTTTACAGGTGGTCTGCAGCATTCAAATCGCTACTCCAACATGACAGACACCCTTGCAGAAAGAGGTCACAGTCGAGCACTTTCAGGTGGAACCTATCTCGGCAATGCAACCCTTTTGGACACTACATGGGCATGTGCCTTTCCATTTTGTTTTGCCCCTTCTCCCCTGGGAAGGTTGGTCATCATTCAGCTTTTCAGGGGTGGTGTTTCATTTTGGTTATGTTGCAGGGCTGTTCTTTGTCTTTGTTTTTAGGAAGTAAACCTGGATATCAGCAGTCAAGGTCAAGTGAGTGAGGTAAGCAGTGACCAGTGGATGCAACCAGTTATTGCTCAGGTGCCAAATTCTGGGGCAGCTCAAAGCATGCATTGTCTGAGCATCCATTTGTGTGTTTTAGGTGGCCCACTTGTATTATGCCTACAGGGGCTGAACCCCCTCATGGACCAACTGATGGAGCCAGTTTATCACCCTTGAGCTGCCTGTCCCTGTGAGCCTTCCAGAAGTATTACAGGGCTCTGTGATGAAGCCTGTACCTTTTCTGTTTGAAGGTGCCATCTGGGCAGCCTTTGGCAATGGCTGAGGAGTTGTGGCGAGTCGGGGAGGGAGGGAGGAGCGAGGGTCCCCTCAAGTTTCAGCAATGCTACATCACCTTGTCTCCCCTTAACCCAGGGATACCCTGCGATGTCCGCCTCGGAGTGTGGCCACAGAGTATGAGCCAAGGACCGGGGCGTTCTCAGGAGCCGGTGAGTAGTGGAATTGTTGGGTTTTGGCTGATGTGCTGCTGAGTTCAGGCACTGATGTTGGGTTTTCTTTATTGTAGTAGACTGAGAGAGAACAGCCCTCTGAGGGCAGGAACTTCCCAGATGATGAGGTGGCCTTGTTTTGCACCTGATGAGGATTTGCATCCCTGGATATCTGAGAGCTAAGTCAAGGGCTACACCTCAGGGAGGGGGATGAGAGTGGGGTGCTGGGTCAGGACTTGGTGGGAGGGATCTTTGAATTAGCTTTGGAGATGGGGATGTCCACGAGAGGGCCCCTTAGGCCACGTAAAGGCAAAGTCTCGCTGTTGATCGCAATGCTGAGGTGTGCATGGCAGAGCAGTCCTGGTGCGTGTTGTGTCACTTGTCTATTGTGTGTTCTGTGTCTCTATTGTGGGCATCTTGTGTCACATGTCTTTTGCCTTACCCCTTTGAGGGGCTTATCAGAAATGCTGGGCATCATCCTCAGCAGCTCCTTTGCGTTCCTTGGCCTGACGCTGGTACCCTTGAACCTTTGACTTGCAAGCTCGGACATGCATCGGAATCGCATCTCTCTTTAGCACTATTGAGTCAGACACCTTTTACAGTCTTGTTCTGAGCTGTATTGACAGCTGTGCACCGCAATGATCCCTTATAACAGATTAGGACTTGGGAGAATGTGAGGATAGGTAGAGGATTCCAACCGTATGATCCTCGGGCATCCATCTTTGCAGTGCTTGGCATAAGTCCTTCTGTTAGGGTCTTTTTCTGCCAGAGTTCTTTGAGCCTCATCGGCCTCATCTAGGTCATGTCATTGGTAATTCTTCTTGCTGAGAGTTTCCTCTCCTTGTTGCATCCCCTTGTTTGTCATCTCCTGTGTCACAGGTGTCTGTGTTTGGCCTGGGGCTGCTTTGCCCTGCTACATAGTCTGGGTGTAGGTGTAATAGGATAAGTCCTAGGGACTTGACATTTGTAATGTAGGGATTAGTTGGACTCAAGATGGTATTTCTAGATTAACACAAAATGTTTGGAGCTGCTAAGTTATGATGCAGTACCTTGACTTTTGTCATCACTTTCTTTCAGATGCAGATGGATTGAATCTGTGGCAGAGTGCCCCATACCAGGTGAGGTGGTTCCCACAGGAAGGTCAGTCACCGTTTGTCTTTGCAGGGCAAGTGTAAATGGTGACTATGTTACAGCTTTGTTCTTCATCTTTATTTGTAGGAAGTAATGCTGAAGATCAGTGGTCAAGGTCGATGGAGCGAGGTGAGCGGTGACTGGTGGACAGAATGAGTTGTTACTGCTTGGGTATCAGTTTCTGGTGCAGCTCTAAGCATCCGTTTTTGTTTGTGCATTTTAGGTGGTCCACTGGGAAGGTGTCCCGGCCCTGGGATGCTGGAGGCCAGGTGGGTGCAAGCTTAAGCTATAGGTGTGGTGTACTTCAGTTGGAGCAGGGAGGCTGTGGTTTCAGTCTCTCAGCATGTTTTTTTGCTTTGCTTCTCTGCAGGTGCTGCTGCTGCCCTGGGCATGCCAAGGGACAGAGGCGAGCAGGTGAGTTGGCATTTAGGTGGGGCGACTGATAGGTGAGAGGTACGTGGCAGCATGCGAAGCGTGTCCCTTTTCGCTTTGCGGGTATTGTCCGGGCCACCTCTGGAGTTGGATGGAGATTTGAGGTGAGCCTGGGCCAGTGGTGCAGAGGGAGCCCAGCCCGTGCATTTATTCTTCTGGAGGGCAATAGTCGCAGTTTCTGTTTTGTTGTCTTAGGTACTACAAGTAGGTGCAGAGCCTAAGTTTGGAAACGGCCGGTGAGCGATGAGCCTCAGCAGTTATGAGGGAGAGAGGCATTGTGCAAGGGGTCACTTCTGGGATGTGTTATCACAGTCTGAATTTTGTCATTATTCTCCATCTTTTGCAGCTGCCCAAGTGGGCTGTGGGCCATGTATTGACATCCACGGTGCTGAAGCGTTCTTTTCTGTTGAGGATGGATTTTGTCTGCTGGTCTTCAGAGAGCTAAGTGTGGGGACTGTTGGTTGGGAGAAGGCAAAAACCTTTGGAATCACAGGAGGCAATTTGAAGTTAGCTTAGAGGAGAGGGCTGTAGTGGGCCAGGCCCCTTGGAGGTTAAGGGAGAGAGGGTTTCTCTTCAGCATCACTCGAGCCTTTGCTGGGCCGGGCAGTTCCAACCCATCTCCATGTTCTCGTGAGCTTTGCATCATTGGATTTTGAGTCTTGATGTCATTGTCCATCTTTTCACCCGAGGAGCCTGCCTTCCGGTCTGGCACGATTGCCACGGTCTAAATTTTGCCTACTCTTCAGTGTAGCCATGCTTTTGAGCACTTTTGAGCATAGCAAGCACGTGGACATCTTGCATCTTGGCCATTTGTGGGTCGGTCATGTTTTGTGATGTCACTTCAGCCTTTGGCAGCAGAATCCTTCTCTAGGGATCCCTTTGTATCAGCTGGCAGTCGTTGCCTCCTTCTCTAGGCCTACTGCACTTCTTGAGCATCCTCTTACCAGCTTTGGCACTAACTTCTCATAAGGAGTTTACCTTTCACTGTCACGTACTACTGCCGTAGAGCCTTCTTTCCTTTGGCGTCATCGGTCTCTGGCTCATCTTGCACTAGCAATCTTGGGTCCATCAGGTAAAACTGCTGGGCAGTTTCAGTTTGTGTCTATGTTATGTGGTCTGTGTCCGTTGTCTTCAGTGTCATAGGGCTTTGTGATGTCTCAATGCTTTACAGGCATCGTTATGGGCCATATCGGCAGCAGGAGCACTTGCATACTTTCCTGGATCGGGCTTATTCTGGCATCTTTATGGTTTTGCTTTTTGAGACCAGAAGAAGTACACAAGGTGTTCCTATCCATCTTCCTTCTCAGTTTTGGTAGTATCTTTTTTTTCATGTGCCGTTCCCTTGGACTTCTGTATGAAGTATACTAGACCCTCCTCACTGCAGTAGTTTCGTAGCTTCCGTCGCCTCAAAGCATCCTGGTCTCAAGAATTTATCTTCTGAAGCGTTATCTCAAGTCTTCATGTCATCTTTGCTTATATTTGATGCACTGTGTGTCCATGTGCCACTTATGCTTGGAGCTGCCCTGCCCTGGCACATTCAGTCCTGGCTAGTTTGAACAGTTTTAGAACTCTCCTCTCCTGTCTATGGGCTTTTGGGTAGAAAGTTTATGGGGCTGGTGTGGGGATAACTCCTAGCTGTCAGCTACTTGCAGACTGCCTCATGCTGTCTTGCAGGTCCCTAAGGCAAATTTTGATCCCTATGGTCACTGATGCTACCAATTTTCCCAGGATCTACTGTTCCACATCAAGGAGCAGCAGATGGAAGAAGATGTTAAAGCATCTTCTTTTGGGGGGAGTGTTTCTAGTAAGGGCTGCAGTCAGCGTGTAAACTGAAGAAGGGGTGTCTGAGAGTGTGTCTGTCTGTGTGTGTTGACTGGCTCTAACCTTATGTGTGTGTTGTTTTTTGCCTTTCAGGTTCTTCAGTTCATTTTAAAATTTAGAATACGAAGAACCCAGCTGGTCCTGCCCATGCTGTGGGGTCAGTCAGAGGGACACAGGGTTCCTCTTCTCCTTTGTGCTGGGATGAACTGCCTAGGGAATACCATTTCTGACAGCCCAGTCCTACCTGTGTCCTTTGGAAAAGGGCAGAGGTGAAGAGGCGACTGCCAGAGTTCCTTGGGGATGATGGAGTTGTGGTGTTTGGCTGTGCCCAGAGGGGCAGGTTGGGCATTATTTGTGTGTCTGAGGACTGGGGAGCCGAGCTCTCAGTGCATTCCCAGCTCTCCCAGGGGTGGGAGCAGGTGCAAGGCTGGGTGACAGCCTCTGGTCGGGGCAGGCCCTGGCCCCGGCACAGACACGCTGGGGTGCTTTGGGGACCCTTGGGGAGCAATGGGAGGAAAATGAGGGATGGTGCTGGGCGGAGCGATCGGCTTGTGCTCGTGTCAGCGCAGCTGTGCAGGGCGCTGGGATCTGGGTAAAACACCAGCTCTCCTGGTGTTCAGGAATGCAAGGTCTGAGGGACTGGATTTACCTAGGGCTTTCCAGGAACAAGGGGAAATGTGGTGCCAGAGCTGTGCCCTATCAGGTTGTGTTTCCCTTTGGGGACAGGGAGTCTCTGGGCTGAGGTGAGATTGCTGTGTGAGTGGCAGGGAACAGGGAGCTCAGAATTGCAGGCACTGATGGAATAATTGTCTTAGGTCTGTTTGGTTTGTGTTGGTGAAAACTGGGATTTGGGCTGGAGAGGTGCTCTTGGGAACAATGGATAGAGTACATTTGCTCCATGGATGTGTCAGGAAGGACAGAGAAGGGGAGTATTTATAAACTGTTCTCAGTATTTCATGCAAATTTGGGGTGGAGCAGCAATGCAGGTGGGTGGGTTTGGCCTGGGCCTGTCAGGACTAACCACAAAGAATCCAGCCAAGCCCCTGACCCCTCAAGGCATCTGTGAAACACTTCCACAGCAACCCAAGTCAGAAATCCAGTGATTAGGGAGGTAAAATTATAGGTAATTGCCTATGATCTGTGGGGAATTTCCTTTGGAATTATCAATCAAGGCAGGGCCTATCTTTCAGCTCTTTTCCTGGTGTGCAGTTTGCTCTCTGGTTTAAATGAGTTTGTGTGCTCCTGTTAACAAGCAGTGTGTTTTCACCCTGAAATTTGGGGTGATAGGCCTTCTTTAGCGTTTTTCCCACAACTGAATCATCCCTTCCATGAGTAGTCCATGTTGTTCTACACAGCTGCTTTGGCCGTGGGTCAGAGAGAGAGAAGGGAAATGACTTTTTAGGGCATTGAAATTTCTCCAGGCAGGAGTGGGAGGTCGTCTTGCCCCTCCCCAGAGCCCTGCAGGCGCATGGGAGTAGCTCAGTGCCAGCGCAGCTCTCTGAGCAATAGCAACGCTTGGGAGGTTTGAGTGTTGATAGCAGCTCTCCTGTCTCCTGGTAGCAGTCCTAGGCAGAGGAGGGGAAAAAAGGAACTTGTGTTATTCATGGAAAACTTTCTGCTGTTTCTTGTGCAGTGTTTTAGATCTTTGTATGATTTACTATCCAGTGTCTTCTGTAGGTAGAGAATGACTTATTGGAGGTAAAAATTGAGATAATCACTAATGGAAATGGTATGGAAAACTTTTGAAGTGAACTTGAGGTGACCTGTAATGGAGAGCATGAAGATTTTGAAGTAAACTATAGCAATCAGTTGTGCACAGGTAGGGAAACCTTTGGGGGTAAAATACAAGGTCACCTCTAGGTGAGGGAATGAACACTTGTTGAGGTAAACTGAGTGAATCAGTTGTGGAAGTATTAGTAAATTCTGGGGGTGAAACTTGATGTAACCTCCATGGTAGAAAATAAATGAATCTTTTGAGGTAAAAAGGAAGTAATCAGTGTTGGAGAGGCAGGGAGATTGAGAGTAAACTTGAGTCTGTAGTCCAGAGAATGAACATACTGAAGTTAAATGGAGGTAGTAACTTGCAGACAGGGAAAAAATGTGGGGGTCAAGTCTGAGGTAATCTCTAGGGGAGACAACATTTTTGAGGTAAACTGAGGCAGTCACTAGGTGACAGGTTGGACAAGTTTTGGGGGGTAGAAATTAAAATGACCTGTTGGGCAGAGAATGGACATACTGAGGTGAATATCAGGTAATAAGTAGTGGACAAGTAGCAATAATTTTGGAGGTGAAAGCTGGGGTGATGTGTGGCAGGGAGAGCGTACATCCTGAGGTAAAGTGAGACAGTACTGGAAAGATAGTGAAATATTTCAGGGTAAAACTTGATGAAATCTCCAGGGTAGAAAGAGAATATTTATAGGTCAAAAAGAGTAAATAGTTAGTGGGCAGGTAGGGAAAATACTGGGGGTAAAACCTGAGGTTATCTCTAGGGGGAGAGAATGAACATAGTGAGGTAAAAATCAGGCAATGACTAGTGAATGTTAGGGCAATTTTGGGGGGGTAAAACTGGAGCTAATCTCCAGAGTAGTGAATGAATACTTTCTTGTAAAAAAGAAGAAATCAGAAGTGCACAGACAGGGACAGCTTGGAGGGAAAATCTGAAGCAATCCCCAGGGAAGAGAATGAACAGCATGAGGTAAACTGAGGTAGTCACTTGCAGAGACACAGTGAAAATTTTGGGGATAGACACTGAGACATTCTGGAGGACAGAGAAAATTACTTTTTGGGGTAAAAATGGGATGATGGGTAGGTGGGTAGCTTGTGGGAAAAACTTGAAATCATCTGTAGGAAAGTGCATGAGCATTTTGATGGAAAAATGAGATATTTATTCTTTGCTTCCCTTTGGGATAACTTAATCTGCACCCTTCCAGGAGCAATTCCTTGGCTTCTCCTGGAGAAAACCCCCATGGCAGAGGCAGTGTGCAAAGGAGCCCAGAGCTGTGCTTGGAGCAGAGAGTGCTGAGAGCTGCGTGTGCCTCTGCTGCCCCAGGCTGGCAATATCCCCATGGAACAGACTGGGCAAATGGCATTAGAGGAAGCACAATCCCTTCCTGGAAGAGGTTTTCTCCTGTGCAGATCAGGCACAGGGCAGGAAGGGAACTTTGGAGATCAGCTGCTTTCCCCCAGAAAGCATCACTCACACCAGCATGGATGACATGACCTGTGCCCACTGCTCACCATGCACCTGGCCAGAATCAAGAGCAAAGGTTGGTTTGGGTGTGAGCACTTGAAATAACTTTGGAAGAGAAGCAATCACCTTTTGCTGCTTCTTTCTTTCTTGCAGATGCTGGGATTGCCTCTGGGCACATGTGCTGAGCTCTCCCTGCAGGGAACTGTCAGCCCTGAATGCCTGTGCAATAACTGCAGCTGCCCAGGCAGACACAGGAAACTATTCCACACATGAAATTGCCATGACCCAAGGCACTCCTGGAGAGAGAGTGTAGAGAGTTAGAGCACTGATCCTGCTCCCTGCTTTCCCAGTAGTGCATGAACATGATTTCATCCTGATCCTGAGAGCTCCAAGGACAGTAACAACTGAGGTGCCACTGATGCTGCCACTTTTCTGATGGGCCTGGCCCAGAACCATAGCCCAGCAGGGGTCTGTGGGACCAGTTCACTTCCCCCTCCCTTCCTGCACTCTGGGCAGTTCCAGGAGCCATCTGATCCCTTTCCTAGGTTGCCACCACAGCCTAAGCTCCCCCCCCCCCCACTGGGCCATGATGGCATCTGCATTCCCAGAGCCAGCGAACGGCTCCGGCCCTCGCACCACTGCCGCACATCAGGCCAGGCTAGGGGAGCTGAAATAAAGCCTGGAACTCTCAAGGGTAAACTGGCACCACAACCACAAACCTCCCTCAGTTGAGAGTAAAGAGGTGTCCCTGTATTTACACACGTCCAGGAACAATACTCCTCTAGAGCAGGCAGGGATTTACTTTTTTATCAGTTGAACTGGCACTGCTGCCACCTGATGCCATTAAATTCTCCATCCCCACAATCCCTGGTTACCCTTGGCTGTGGGGTTTTTGCTGTCCCACAGTGAGTTAGGAGGGATCTCTGGCCAGCCTTGTTGCCCAAGAGCATTCAAAATCCTAATCCTCACTTCTCTGACTACTGAGTACCTTAAATGCCACTCTGCGTTGTGCAAAAAAGTGCCTTGGTCCCACTGGGAACTGCACATCTCTAACAGCTGTTCTCAGTTATTCCAACTGAGTAAAATAATTATTAAGGAAAAGAGGAACCAGTTAAACCTAACAGCTTTTGCCTGATGTTTTCCTCAGGAATGAGTTAGGAGCTCAGTAGCAAGGCCCTCAGACAGGCACAGTGTCTGATATAAACTATATCTGGGCACACATAAAAAATAGGTTATATATAAATAGATAGCTATATGCCCTAATATATAATACATATTTATATTACAGAGTTATGTAAGGCATAAATATCTGCCCTACATCTAACCAAAAATATTTATCACCAACTACCTCTAAATTACCCCCTGACCCCTGATGCTAGGAATGTAACATTTTTAGGGATCCTAAAATCAAACAGATGCAGGAAAATAAACCACGATTTTATGCCATTAATTCCAAGATGTTTTCCTGGATGTGTGCTGCTGCGTCTGTTTTTCTGTAAGATCTTGTGCCTTATCCCTGAAGTGCACTCAGAATTGTCAGGATCATGAAATCCATTTGGGATTTTACTGTTGCTGCAGTATCCAGTGAGATGAGTTTTTTCAAAATTATTTCTCTTGGACCGAGCACATCTCCTCAAGTTCCTTCTCACTCTCTGCATCCTGGAAATGCAAAAAGGGAAAAGATCAATGTACAGCTCAAGTGAAACAAATAAAAAGCATCATTTCCCTTCTTTCTCTCCAACCCCAAATCAGTTTTTAAGCATATCATGGAATCCTGGAATGGTTTGGGTTGGAAGGAGTCTTGAAGCTCATCCAGTTCCACTCGCTTCCACTGGGCCAGGCTGCTCCAAGCCCCGTCCAAGCGTGAGTCTGAAAAACCCCAAACAAGTCCCAGATCTAGACAGCCCACTGGAAGAAAACCCAAAATTAATTAGAGCAGCAGAGCCTGGCTTCAGTCTGGCACTTCTCCTTGACAGCACACAGAGCTGAACGGAGTGGTCAGGGCACACTCGAGGGCAAACTGGGAGAAATCACGGCGGGGTCTGCCCTGGGATGGAGACCCAGCGCCGCGACCGAGCGCCGTCCCGCTCGCCCCCCCTCCGGCCCCAGGGTGGGTCGGTCCCCGCAGCGCGCGCCCCTTCGGCCGGGCTCGCCCACTCTCCGTGAAGAGGGGCGGGAAAGGGGGCTAAGCAGAAGCTGCGGAGACAGGATCCCCTCATGCCGCTTCTCACCGTTGAAGTCCCCGGTGTCGGCCACCACCGTGGTGTGGTGCTTGAGCTGGTCCAGCGCCGACTCCACCTTCTGCCGCTTCACGGGGGACACCGACACGTCCGCGGCTCCGGGGGACTCGCGCGCCCAGGAGGGACGGTACGTGCCCGAAGACCACCGGCCCGCGCGCTCCCGCCGCCCGCCGCCAATCCCAGCCTGGCTGGGCGGCAGCGGCCAATCAGGAGCGCGGACAGGAGACGGACGAGGCCGGGAGGAGCCGAGGCGGGGCAGCGGGAGGGAGAGCGATTCTGATTGGCTGGTTCGTGAGGGCCGGGCGGGGGTTCGCCTTGGCGACCGTGACGCCGCCATCGTCCCCGACGGAGCGTATCGGGGGAGTCTCCTGGCCCCGAGATCTCTCGGGCCCGGAACCTCCTGTCCCCGGAGTCTCCGTGTCGCCAGAACCCCCGGCAGTCTTCCCCGCGGCCGGTACGGCGCCCGACCCGCCCCTGAGCCACCCGCCCCTCGTGGCCGCGCGGGGCCCGGGCGCGGCCGGTGCCGCAAGGTGGCGGCGGGCAGCCCCTGAGGGAGGCGGCCGTGAGGGAAGGCTCGGGGCCGCGTCGGTGGTGCCCCGCTGCAGGAGCTGAGCGCTCTGGGCTCCCTTCCCCGCCGTTGTGGCAAGGTTCGAAATGGTTTATCGAGTGCAGCTCCAGGCGCTGAGAGAGCCCTCGGCCCAGTAAGGCAGGTGTTTTGGGCTCGTGGTTCGCCTGAACTTTATTTAGGCTGTAAAAGAGGTGATCTTGTTAGTGTGGGCCCACTTGGAAATTGTACTCTCCAAAACATCTACAGAAGGAATTACCAGTTATTTCAGCTGGGTAATTTAATTGTTAAGGAAAAGAGAAGACAAACTTTTGCTTCTGGAAACAGGATGGCTCTTGGCTGGAAATGTTGGAGAATCCGTGTAACAGGCTCCTAGTCATGGGGTTATGCTGTTCCCTCTTTCTGTATGGTTCCACTTGGGACAGCTGCCACAGTCGTTCCCCTTCCAGAGAGGCAAGAATGTGCTTTTGTGCAGCCTTCTCATGCTTTGCCCCTATTCTTAAGACACAGCTATCCAGGCCGTAACATCCTTCCTGTTGAATGTCAGTCCCCAAACCCAAAAGGAAATGTGTGGTTTCAGACATTCTGCTGAGTTTCTGAGACTCTCAGTGACAAAGCATTATGAAAACCCAGTGAAAGAGACGGAGATGGAGTTATAACTTAACTATTTTAATAAATCTTGTACAGTGCATGGTTATATCATTGTCTCCTTCGCTCAGTTACATCAATGTACAGTACTTTATAGCAGTGTCTGCAGGCAGTACAAACAGAACAGATGCACAGCTCAGTCGCGTGGAAATTTGTAAAAGTGGCCTCTGCAATAAGGTCTACTGAGCTATTTGTTTTAGGAAGTGCTCCTGTGGCTCCCGGCTTTACAGAGCTGTCATGTACACTCCTGTTAAAATCCCAGATAACCGTAATTCCCTGTGATTTGCTTTCCTCTACACCCCAGGACTAGAAGATGGTGTGTTTCCTAGCTCAACATTCGTTTTTATTTTCATTTTAGAAACTTTTTCGCCTCCCGTGCTTGCCATCCTGCCTCCCATCTCCACCCTAATCCGGAGCCAGGGCTTCTCAGGAGGATTGTCCTCTTCATCCCTCCCTGACAAGGTGAGTGCCCTTCTCAGATCCTAGCAGGGCTGTGACTAAACCCAGGATCCTCCCCTGCCTGCACCCTAATTCTGCTGGTGAGAGCAGTGTCCTGTTTCAAATGAAGAAAACAGATTATCCATTGGAGACGCTTAAGAATGAAGCCAAAACTAAGGTGCACTGGTGTTCTCAGTTTTAGACATGAGCTCCCCAGATGCTGTTTTAAAGCTTTTTCCATTAAATGTGCAATGACAGGCACAAATTTGGACAAAGACTCAGCATGTGCTGAGAGAGAAAACCCAGCTGTCCCTGGGCTGTGGGCAGCTCTGGAGCTCTGTGTGCTTCACTGCTTTGCAATCAGATTGGTCTGTCAGTCAAACAGAGCTAGAAATGCAATGTGCCAAACTTGCTGTGGACAGGAACTACGCTGCTTGCTTGAGTTTTGAAATGGTGAGTAAATTTTGGAAGCATAATCACTTAATTCTGCTTCTAGGGAGAGGGATTTTCCTCACCCCTATTTACAGATTGCTATATACAAATGCACATAACTTTATGAAGGAAAACGGGAAGTAAAGAGCAACACCCTGTGCTAAATTAGAGGGGTTTTTTTCTTGTGGCCATTTAATTTGTGTTAAACCTGCCTTTCCCAGTGTGCTTTGGGGTTTCAGCTATTTGGGAATCATTTCAGCTGACTTTTTGCAGTGAAAATGTGAAGATGGGGACAAGTGACCAACACCCTGGGAAGGGCTGTGGGTGTGCCTGGGTCGGGAGCAAACGGTCAGGGCTTATCTTCTCCTGGTTTGAGGCCCGGTTTGGCAACACCACCGCAACATTCCAGTGCAGGATCCGTGCCCCAGGGAAGGGCTGCACAGCTGCCCCCAGCCCCAGCCTCTGCATCAGCAGCGGTGGGCGGGTGGAACTCACCTATTTCCAGATTCAAATCCCTTTGTTTGTCATTCCTGCTCATTTCTAGGCACTGAAAGCTCATTTCAGCTGTTCAGAGATAGCACTAGCTGGTCCATGGATTTAAGGAAGCAGCCAGACTTTGGGAATGTGTGTTGCCATTCTAGCCTTGTCCAACGAGGGGGCACAGGGGGACAGGACAAGGACAGGCAGTTGTCACCGGCCCTGTGCTCGTGGGCTGCAGGGGACACCTGCACTGAGGAGGAAATGGAAATGGAAATAGAAAGGGTTAGGTTGCCCAGAGAGGTCATGACTCACCATTCCTGGAAGTGTCCGAGGCCAGGTTGGACAAGATTTGGAACAACTTGGGCTTGTGACAGGCATTCCTGCCCATGGCAGGGGGGTGGAATGGGATGAGCTTTAATGTCCTTTCCTTAAACCCAAACCATTGCAGGGTTCTAAAGCCTTATTCCTCTGGTCCAGGCTCCAAGCCTTGAGGCTGGCCTCTCTTGTGCTGTGTGCCACGCCTGCTCTGCCAGGGGAGAGTGGGGAGCAGGGGACAGCCCTCGGAGAAAAGCTTTGGGGGTCTTTTTTTGCTTGAAGCCAGCCCTTGTACATCCAGCCCCGTGTGAATCCTGCTCTGATCGCATGCACGGAAAATTTCAGTATAAAATATATAGTTATAAAAAAAATACTTCATGCAAAATTAAAACACCTTTCCCAGTGGGACATGGTCTTATTGTCAACCCTTCCCAACAGTGTTCAAGGAATTGTCACTCTGATGGCAGCTGGACCCCAAGGGGAGCTCTGCTGCATCTGGCCTGGGCCAGGAATCATTGCTTTCATTCCCTTTTTTTCTGCACTACTTAGGGCTAAGAGCTGAAATAAAGCAGAGAGACTTTAATTTGCAGAATCAATCCTTTCCTGGCGGCGCTTCGTGATTTCTTGGAGCTCCGACTCCCCTCTGCTTTTCTGGAATGGAAACAAAACAGGCAGTTTGGATTTGAACTTCAAGCTGCAGTTAAGTGACAGTATTTAATTAATGCTGTAAAAGTAGAGCTAGTTTCAAAGAGATAAGTGATATCAGTAAAAAGCAGATTAATTAGTGGAAACAGGGGGATCTTACAGATTTGCTCAAAAGACACTTCGGAATTTTTACGTGTGTTTTATTGCTGGTGTAGGTTTGGTTGCATTTTTTTTCCCCACAATTGTATTTTTTAAAATGCCTGTTTAATGAGCTATCTGACGCTGCTGGTACAGCCCCCATTCCAGCAGGAATTATCCAGAAAAATGCTTACCTCCAGCTGGTTTTTCTCCACTGTGATCTTGCTGTAGACTCTGTTTCCCTCATCACCGCACACCTTCTTCAGCTCCTCTCTGTTGAGGGAGAAGAGCTGAGCTCCGGTGAGGATGCCCAGGTGTTCCACGGTCCTGGGGAGACACAAAGTAGGGAGGTGACGATTGTGCTGCACGTGGCCTCGTGCCAGAGGTGAGGAGTTGGAGATGGGAGGCCAGGAGCTGCAGTGGGACCATATCACGGGGCCCTGGGGCTGTTCCAAGGTGGCAGCTGCAATTCCAGTAGCATTTCAGGCCTTGGATTTAGTTAGTTAACTGTTTATCTCCAAGAAAATATTTATACCAGAGAAAGGGAGTGACTTTGGGCTCTGAACATTCTGGTTATAGAGCCTGGATTGAACAGGGTTGAAATCTAATTTGCAACACAGGCTCTGTAAGTAAATCCAAGTGGCTTGTCCCAGGTGAGATGGTGCCGGTGGCCTCCCCCACTCCTTCTCCAGGGAAGGACGAGCATTGCACGTGGCAATAGGGCAAATCTTACTCTTTGCTGAATGACTTGGCCTCCAGCCAGGCTTTGACTTCTTCAGTGCTGGATTCAAAGGTGAGGGGCACGAAAACTTGCTGAGGCTTTTCCACTTTGAAATTCCTGTGGGGAGGCTGAATTTTATTGTTTGTGATCTTCTTTAGCAGCTCGTCGTTCAGCTCATCCGTTTGGTGAATAAGTTCTGTAGAAACAAGTAGGGAATGAAATCAAGTCTTCAGTCAAAAATGCCATTAAATGTTTGTGGGGAAACTGTAAGGCAAATGGGGATGTGGCTCAACATTCTTATTTAAATTCAGCCCAGAAAAGTGATTCCCATTTTCCTGTGCCCCTGTGTTGCCATTTATTTTGCTCCCATCACCCCTTGGCTGTTGCCTGATGTGGAAGCACAGTTCTGTGAGAATCTACAATTGGAGGTTTGGAATTGAGACCTTTTCAGTCCTCTCTGCTGCTTCTAGTCACTAATTTGCTGATCGCAGAGCTCCAGGTTTTGCTCCGCAACAGAACAGAAGCGGCAGGAAGCACAAACTGGGAATGAGCAACACACTCATGATGGGATGAGCTTGAAGGTCCCTTCCAGCCCAGGGCATCCTGTGCTTCTGTGAAAACTCCAGTGACTCTTCATCCAGTATCGCTTTCCCCATGAAACTCCTGAAGACTGTGGAGAATAACTCAGTGATACGAACAGATTTGTGTCCTTGTATTGTGGGGCTTCCTGTCGTCCCAGAAGGGCTCCTGCTTCCAGGAGTGGACAGGGTGGGATAAGGGGTGAGGTGAGCAGGGCCCCTGATCTCTCTCCTGCTCTGTGAGCCCCACAGCATGTGCAGGGTGAGGGAGTGATGCGGATCTCCTGTTTGGCCGGGAATTCTGTGGAACCACATGAAGGAAGCGGCCAGGCGGGCACTGTGTGTGTGCCGGGAGATGAGCAAAAGGAAGTGAGAGAAAGGGATTGACCTGAGCTGTTCCTTAGACACACTTAAACATTTTGGAAGAGAAAGGAAACTCTCTCCTTGGGAGGAGGAGGAGGAAGTTAGAACTGGAGGAAGGAGGCATGGGGTGATCACTTATTGCCCTGCTCGGCCCGGGCCGCCCGAGAGCCCCGGCGGTGTCACAAGCCCCAGGGCTGCTCTCTTGGCTCTTGTCCTGCCTGGAATGGCCTCCAGACACAGTGCTGCTGCATTGCTGTGATCAGTAAAAGGTGCAGGGGAGCCCCTTGGGCAGGTCTGGTCCCCCGAGCGCCCAAACCCAGGGGAGCCCAGAGTGGGACACACACGTGCGTTCTTTGGCGTCCTGTGCAGAGTGGCGCGACAACATCTCAGTGCCCCACTTATCCCCGGCGTAGCTGGCAGGCAGCTTGTGGGTTGGGCTGGATGGGCCATGGCCCCTGGGGCTCAGGTCTCCTTTGTACCTCTGGTTAGACTGGTTAGAAAGGGAAAGAAAAGTAAGAATTTTTTTTGGTCGTTTTTAATTTTCTTAAGCTTTCTGCCTCACACCCACGGAGGGACAAACTGCCGTGTTCTCCTTGTGCTGATGTGGGGCTGGGGAGACCTCAGGTGGAGCTGCATGGAAGAAGTTAATTTCTGGGAATGAAGAACCCAAAGCAAAGTCTGAAGTTTGCGCAAGGGAATTCCTAGTTGTGCCAAACATGTTCGATCTCATTGGAAGGCAGAGCCTCACTGCTCCGTAGCTGGGATGTGAAGCGGGACCACTGCCAAGGGCCTGGAGCGGACTGGAAAGTTTTTTGACGTTTTGATTAAACTAGCAGGGATTTATCCAGAAGCCTGCTGGGCCGCCTTAGGCTTTGCCCAAACGCTGCAATACCAAAATGGGGAAGCAATTCCATGCTTCCCTAGGGTGTTTAGAACACTCCAGCTCCACATTTCTGCAGTGCAAGTTGCAGTATTCAGTTAATTCTCACTTAGATGGTGTTTCCATCTGCCTCCACTCCAGTAACGTGTTCCTGGTGCTGAACTGAACTGGCTGAGGGAAGTGTCCATCTTTAATTTAACCCCCAAGAAAAATCTTGATGTGGAAAAATATGGAAAGCAGGAGGCTGGTGCACAAATAGGAAGGATAGGCCTTATTTGGGAAGACGATCGTAGCAAAATGTGAATTTTATCATAGGAGACTCAGGAATCTCCTGGCTTTGTCTACTTCTGAAGGTCTGTCCTGATTGGTGCATAGTATCCTAAGAAATCAGGGAGGTCTAATGACAACATTATTCCCAGAGGCAGATTGTGCCCTGCAGCTGATACCAGTCAGGTATTACCTGACTACAGACCTGTTTGAGCTCTTCCAGTTTCACCACATCCAGGATATTGTACGGAACATAACCGGCCTGCCCACTCCGGTTGAGCAACTTCCACCACTGCTTATTATCTTCCAACACCTGAGAGAGGGACAAAAATAAATCTGCTGTGGGAAAATGGGATTTCAGGCATAAACAACCAGGATATAGCGGGGCCGAACCATCCAAAAGGTGAAGTTGCCAGAAGGACATCACTGAGGCCAGGAGCTCTAATCAGATCTGTTGCTCTCAGATGCAATCCAGGACTGAAACTTCTCCTGGAAAGCATCAGAATGTATCGTAAGGATGAACAGGAGAGCACCTCTGCGTGCTGAAGAACTCATAGTTCCTACATAATGTCCCTGTTTCTCCAGACCTTTTTTTCCTAATGACTGAGTTTCTGATGTCTTTTTGCATTAAAATAAATAATTAAATAAATAAAAAGCCACATTTTGCAGAGAAACCTTTTCCTCAGGTCACAGATCAGTGTCAGCCCAAGTCACGTCCCACCTTGTCCAGCTGCCAACAGTGCTGCAGTAAGAGAAAGGTTATGAGAAAGGTGCTTTTCAGAGAAAACAAATCCTCGTGGAGGAGGAAGTGGTGATAAGGAACCGACCCAGCAGGGGATGAGCAAGGCTCTAGAGCGAGTTGTTGTCCTCCCTCCTCACTGTGGTTAAAATGGGACCGATGTCTTTGAGCTGAGGAAATGACACAACACAGCACAGGCAGCCTGCTCCAGCTTTGGGTTTGAGCAAAGCTTTGTGTCACTGCTGAGATACCACCAGGGAAAATGGAGTTGGTGCTTGTTGCTATCCCGAGCTCTCTCCTGCCCCTGGGGGACACACCTTTTCCAGGAGCGGTCACGTACCTCCAGGATTTCATCCTTCAGCACCGAGAGCTCACTGGCGTTTCGCGCGGTGAAATCGTAGCGGATTTTGGCAAATCTCTTGGGCACAGCCACCCCCTGGGCCTCGAAATTCCTGCAGAAGAGAAGTGGCCTGAAGTTCATTAACCTGAGCTAGACTGTTGGAAGGACTCTGTGTGGAAGCTGGAATTGTATTAGAGGATCATCATAAACTAAAAATATATGTGACAATGTGGCCAGATTGCAATGAATCTAAAGACAGGACAGGGTTGGCTCGAGCTCACAGAGCTGCTGCCTCCAGTGTAAACTAACCGCCTCGTGAAAGCAAATGGTTTTTCACAGACATTATTCAAATAAAAGGGGAAAGGGGAAAAAAAACCCAACCAAGAAAAAAGGAAGGTTCCCATTAGCAAAAAAAGCCTACATGAAAAAGTGAGGTTGTGAGCTATGGCCGAAGGGCCGAGTTTGGTGCTGATTCTCAATCAATTCAGCAAATGACAGTGCATTGATGCAACTGTTTTTTTAGTCAAATTTAGTCCTGATTCTTCACAGTAATTTGCCTCAAGAAAATGAGCCCCATATCCTTTGGTGAGTTCCCTGTTGGCTGAGGCCCAGACCTTCAGGCCGTGACTTCTCAACATACTTGCAGTGAGACTGGCTCCCTCTTAATTGCTTCTTTTTGAAGTATGGTTTGTCACTATCATCCTGCTGAAGATGAACAGGGCTGGTGTCTCATCTTCATATATTCTTCCCCCTCCTCCCCTCTCCTTCTTTTCCCCTTTTTCACCTCTAAATAAATTTCTTCAAGGCGATTTAACCCTGGGATAGTCTAATCCACTTTAGTCCTTCGTGGTCCACCCTCAGATAGATGTGTTGGCACAGAAGAAGTAAGGGTGTTCTCTTAGGATCTGATACTGTAATAAAGGGAAGAGAAAGATGAAACAGGCATTTTTCATGTTTGTCTGTTTTCTCTCCATGTCGTTTCGTGAACATGTACTCACACTTGGCCAAGAGTAGTGCATTCAGACACTGAATATGAGTGTTGAAGAGGGGACTGAGAAGGAAGAAGCTTAGTGTTCTGCAATAGGAATTATGCTTTGGGGATTTTACGAATTGTTTCCCTCTTTTTCACCATCATGCTCTTCTTGCACACTTCCTTGTCTTTTGCTATTGAGCGAAAGTCTGGAGGCTCAGAAAGCCCAAGTTTCATCTGAGAAAGATTTCCTGTGTCAGAGAGAACGGAAGGGATTCTGTTTCCATCCTTTCATGCCAGGAAGGATGAACTGCCTGTATCAGGAGGTGCCGAATTGGTTCTGGGTGCTGCTGTAGCTCACAGAATTGCAAGACCCAGTGCTGCAGGAGTTCAAATAACAGACCGGTGGAAAGGCTCAGGGGCCACAAGCTGTGCTGCATCTCTCATGGACTTGCAAGGAACCTCTCCTTTGGTGTCTGTGCAAGTGCTGGCTGATGTGGGCACTAGGATTGCTCTTTTAATCAGGCAGCTCCAGTACCTTTCAGAAAAGAATTTTCATGGCACATCATGAGCCATTAATCTCTTGACTAACCATAACATTTCCTTACTCCTTGGTTTTACAGCATTACTCAAACACTGACATTTGTCATTTCACCAGCCATCTCCCTTGACCTCTAGCATCGGGCACTTGCAGGGGGAAGGATCTGGTCTCACAAATATTTTCATACTCTGATCTCTGTGATTTATTAACCATGAAGTTTTGCCTTCAGAACTCAAGATGGCATTTCAAATAATTTCATGTGCAAAAGTCGAGTTATTGGGCAAAAGGGATCCTTGATAGCTGGGCCCAAAGGACAGCAGGACTGCTGTTGCTGTTTTCTTTTCAACTACTGTGCTTGCTGTGTGACCTTGAGGAAATAGGTTCACTGCAGCTTTATGGTTCCGTTTTTGCATAGGGAAAATAAGGGCAGTGATAATTGCTTTCAGTTGTAAAACACTTCAAGATTTATGGAATATGAATGATTCTTACTAAGTGAAAAGTGTTGCAAAGCTGGCTTAGTTGCACACTGTGCTAACAAAATCCCGTATCAGCCTATTGACCCCAGCCTGAAACACTCATTAAAGTTTATAGGACATTTTGGTGGATGAGTTGAGGCAGTTGTTCTGCTGGAAATATCATACTGAAAGCACTTTTAAATCCATCATCCGCTTTGACTTTTTTCTCTATTAAAACTAAACACAACTGCTTGCTCTTTCCAGTTTTCTTAGTTTAGTTTTTGATGGGTAAGTACTCACTGTTAACTCAGCTTGTACCCCCATGGCATCTGAGACATTACAGTTCATTCTAGTCATAGCATAAACACACAATAGCTGTTGTACTGAGACAAAAAGAGTTATAAAACATGTAAGATATCCAATGGACTGGTATTAACTATCAAGTTGCATGGTCACTTTTGAATGTCAAATGTTCTTTTTATGGATACTGCATTAATTTAATTTGTGCTTAAACGTTAGCTAGGCTAGACATTGGTGTCTGAAAAGTTTACATATTTTTCCAATGTCAAAATGTGTAAATTTAGTATTAAAGAAACAAAACATATTTACTTGTACTAGAGGAAAAATACTTTCGTAGCAAAGAAATTAACTGAGGTGCTCTTTAGAAATAGGTCTGGCTTGCTTACAGAATTGTTGCTTATGCAGTAAAGCAGATCTACAGATGTTTTCTTTTTTTCTTCCAGATAAAACTTGGATTGTTTGAAAAGTGGGGAGATATTTCACCATAGTACAAAAGAAGATACAGAAGAGGAGAGCAGAATGAGAGCTTTGCAAGTGCCACATGCCTGCAGCCTGCTGTCTTTAGCAATGCTGTTCCTTCCAGTCACTGGAACGTCAAAACAAAATATCCCAAGACTGAAGCTTTCCTATAAAGGTAAACTTTTCAGTAGTTTTTCTGATTCTGCCACTTTGGTTTCGATGTGATACTGCCAGCAGTTCTTTTTGTATTACTAACCAGGAAATACATAATAGAAGCCTTAAAGATGGATGAATTCTGCCTCGGGGCAGTATTAAAATCTGGGTTTTTTGTTGTGTCGGGGCACATGTTTCTGAAGTATAAATGTCTTTTAAAAGTATTATTTCTGTTTGCTCCAAGAGGATGTTAACAGACTATACATAAATTAGAGGGGAGTGGTCCTTGAAAGGCTCTGAGGTGCATTGGAGACATTCCTGTGTGGCTGGTGTGGATGATGTGACACATGGAGGACATTCACACCTTCCTACAGCATCAGAGAAAGTTGAGAGCGCTGACTCAAGTGTTTCAAGGGGACTGACATTTATTTTTGTAATAATTCTTTTTCTATCACTAAGTGGGTATGTTAAACTCTTCATATGTGGTTTTCTTTCTCCTTGCCTCTTTGGATCACAAAAGCGTGATTCTCTGCAGAATTTCTTAGTCTTGTGTGTAGTTCTTGTTAAGAATGGTACCGTCTGAGGGATTTCAACACAGACATATTTATGTATTAATGGCCAATTTTTTAAAGAAGGTGGATTTCTTTTTGCTTTGAATGTACAGTACACCTCCACAGGCACAGAGATGTGTCACTGACACTTCCTTCTTTAGTGGAAACAAATGCTCTCCAGTTACTTATGTTTCAGCTATGTCAGCACCTTGCCCTTAGGGGAGCTATTTCTGCTCTGTTTTTCAAACTTATGTCTTCCTATGCATTGCAGAGTTACACTCAGGATGGTGTGATGGGACAGGCTGTAGAGCCTTCATCGGGGCTTATGATATGTTTATCATGAGTTTAACACCCAGAGAAATGTATTGAGTAAGCAGAATGACATGCTATTTATTTACAAGCTTCTCTTTTGCTAGATTTGCATGCCACTGTGCATGCTATTCCACTGTGTATATAAATGTGTTTGGATGTGTTTGTGCGAGAGAGACAGAGGAAGCAAGATCAAGGGATCTTGACAACATTTTTATAAATTCAGGGAACAGTTGCACTCCCTGAAGCCAATGCATACAGAAACTGAAAGAGCTGACATGAGTTATGAAAGTTAGCAGTAAAACCCTCCTGACATACAGCCGGCCTTCTCACAGCTAGGCCTTTTGAGCTAATTCCCAAAAGCAGCATATACCATATGGCCATGGCATTTACTGTGGATTTGACACTCACGATTAGTGAATTCCTCTCAACTTCAAAAGCAGATAGCCTTTGGCAAAATCCTGATGGATGCCTTTGGCAGGTAAAGAGGGGGAGAAAGAAAAATTAGTGAGGTCAACACAGGGGAAAAAAAATGGCTGAAATCTTAGTTTAAAATAGTGGCAGAGACCTGCTGGGAACAGTTGGGAAAATGCCTGAGCTCGTTTAAAAAGACAGTGAGCAGATGATTGATATTTAGGCCCTGACCCAAACTTTTCTTAGCAACTTTATAAACCTTTCAGTTTGGCTTGAGGGATACCGTTTCCTGTCCAAACTTATTCACCTATATCCCTGTAGGGGGGGAAAATCAACAACAGATACAGATGCAAAACAGCACATAAATCTTAGTTTTGAGAGCTGTGATGGAACTGAAAAGTCAGAAGAAAGAGAATTACCAGAATTTATTGTGCCTTGTCTTACTTTCTTGGGGGGTTGGAAGGTGTATATTTTTCCACATGGAACAAGAAATAATTTAATGCTGTTTTTTCACATTTATGTATTGTAAATGATTCCAGTATGGCTTATCATAATTAAACTATATTTTGCGTGTTGACAACAGAATATCAGATGTACTGAATATTTAATATAGTTGTGAGAATTAAGTCTACCTTCCTCCCCCCAAATCTTTCAGACAAAACAATTCCAAGGTTTCTGAGAATAAGATGTAGGAGAAATGAACTGTTTTGCCAGTTCTCATAAAATTGTTAGTCATGTCACTGACAAGTCCTGGCATCTCTGTTCTTTGGAATTCATACTTGAACTATCATGAAGAGGAGAATACAGGGCTCTTTTCCTTCTTTATGGAAAACAGATGAGAACTGGCCACATCAGGCAGTTCCAAAAACCTGGTCACATGTGTCTTTGAAGGGAAGGTTTCACCTCCTTTCAGGTGCAATGTGCTTATGGCATAGCTCCATCTTCCCAGAAGAGCTGAGCATTTGCTGGGCCAGGAGAGCTGGAAGTAAGCGGGACTTTGCTCTGCAGTTACTGAAGCTTCCAGTTGCATCAATCAGTGGTGGATGGAGGAAGAGGGAGAGGGTAGGGTGGTTAAAGATGTGTCTATAACTGCAGGAGTGCTTCAATAAACCACAGCATGTCAAAGCTCCTTTGTGTTCAAACAGCAATTGAAATTTTAGACCTTCTCTGAATGGCAGTTATAGGTTTCCTTCTTCTCAAGGTTGTCATCTTAACGAATGGGAATCTGTGCAGGAAATGTTAAGATATTCCAGTGAGTGATGTTGGGATCAATGTAAAGTCATACAATGGATTTCCTTTATTGTTTGTCCCAGTCTAAAGATGTGTTCTAAAAAATTGTGCATGTATAAAACTAAAACTACACACAAATCAATTAAAATATGTTGTAGTACAGAATCAAAGTCATATATTTTCCACCTGTGTTAATCGAATACACTATGATCTTTAATCACATATCTCATCCTTTCACATTTTCCCTGATCCATTAGTTGAAAAATTCTCTTATTCACTCAGACTTAACGTTTAGATACTCGTTCATGTCATTACTATCCCAGAAATTGTCACTCCTCTTGTGATGTTTTTAGGGTGCTCTCACTGCATATACCTTACTTATTCTGTGTATCTTAGATACTTCTACAAGATTGAGGTGCTTTTACTATTGCAGCTTTAATATTAGGAGAAGGTAACAAACTGTCTTCTAATAGAAGATTATGATCTTTAGAAAACCAGGGGATGATTTTGAGTAATATTCCATATTTTGACTCTCTTTGCCTAGTACTGCTTTCAGTCTAAGACCAACAGTGTGTATTTATCACTCATTTTCATGTAGCTGGAGATAACCTGTGACCTTCATCCAAACTGCAGAACTCCACAAGCACAGAAGTGATATTCAGCTTCCCTAAGCAGCACGTCCTTGTTGTCTGCTGCCTCATTTAACATCCTCATTCCAACCTCTAGAGCAGATGCAGAAGGTTTTCATATACCAGTCTAATTCATTAATGTCATTTTCAGGACAGCATCAGTTCTGTTACTAAAGAATGGAAGGCTCAGTGTCCTAATTCATGTATGTTTAATTCATACAGTGTAGACAGTCTTGTTTCTGTTTGATCTTCTGAGTAATAATTTTTCCTAATTCATTGGGAGGTCCTTCCATAAATATCGTGTGTGTGTCTTTTTAGATTTTACTTCATAGGGAGAAGTAAAGAATAGCCAGACCAGAAGGTTGATTGCCTTCTGAGAAAAAGAAGAAAAAAAAGCAAATTTTTCTCAATTTGTGGCTATCCTAAAATTTTCCTGCCGAAAGAGAGAATCCTAATTGCAAATTTAACCCTATTGATTTGATTTACTTGGCTGCTTTTCATGGACATTTTAGTAAGTGTAGTCTGTGTTCTCAGTGAATGCATTTATATTACAAAAGTGTGCACCCTAGTTTCTTGGCTGGGGGGCATGCCCTAGCCCAGATTTGGACATTGTCACCAGTGACATCCACAAACATCTATCATTCCCGTGTGGGAATGTGGCCATTCCCCAGAGCAAGCCATGCTTACTGTGACAGTGGTGACTTGGTCAGAGGACCAGGAATCCTGCATTGTGACACAGTACAGAGGAATAAGCAGGACTGAAGGCAACGTTTGGCTTTTAAAGCAGGATTTACTTAGCACTGTTAAAAACGACTATGGTAGTAATTTACATCTAATAAACAAAAGCATTATTCTCAGCTGATTTGTTTTTCTCCATATAGAATGAATTAAGATGCAGTCTCATTCTCACTGAAGTCATGGCAAGAGTTTTTCCACTGAAGTAAATTGAAGCAAGATCAAATTCACGCTCCTCACTTTTTTCATCTTACCTAAATAAACTAAAGACAGGTAGTTCTTTCTCCTCTGCTGAAGGATGACAGTGCTAAATCATCAGCTCCACATGGAAATTAGCCATGTTTAAGGATTGTTTAGTTTCACGCAGTGTTTTGCGCACAGGATTTTCTTCCCCCAGAGTGATCCATTCTTAAAACATGGTGAAAAAGCAAACAGAGAACATTTTGGTGCCAGGAATTCTTTTGAAAATTTGACTGGGTGAGTGCATTTCCTTAATGTTCAAAAATTATCCTTTGACCATGCTATTTAACAGTGTCAAGCATTCTGTTCTCTATATTGTTTTTGCTTTAAACCTGTTTCATTTTAGAACTGATGAGATGCTTAACTGTTGCATCAGAGCAGTTAGTTTGTTCAGTTTCAGTACAGCTGGCTTATTCCCATGTCATGCATCATTTAATTATACATATAAAACATAGTTAAAATTGTACAGCTCCATGAGCCTCACTTAAACTGTCTGTGGCACTGCAGTAATCCCAGTACCCTGACGGGGTGTTGCACAGCTGTGACTGGTTGGAATGTGGTAAACTGGTGATGTGTAAGAGAGCCTAGAAGTGAGCTTGCATTTTGCAGCTGTGCTTGCTCTACTGGAAGAGGAAGTTAAACCAGAAAAAAACTGCTCTTGTGGCAATATCAGCATCTGTAAATCTGAATGCTTAATGAAAATCAAGGAAAATGTGCTGAGTGAGGAAGTGGTGCTTTTCCCTTGTTTGTCATTTAATTAATTTTTGGTGGTTTGTTATTTCTCAGAAAAATCTATCTCAGATTCCTCTGTGGAAAAACATGAAGTGTTTATGTGAGAGTGAAGATCCTAGTATTGGATGATTGTCTAGATATGCAAAAGACTTTGCCTGTTTTGTCTCAAAAATGCTTTCTGGAGGCAGTGATCATTGACACTTAAAATGTACCCTAGCTTGAAGATGGATGGGCACTGCTGTCCATGTGTATATGCTGTCGACTGAGTATAAACTTGAAGGCATTTATTACATCTTAGTAATGGGAAAAGCAGCAAATTTCTTACAGACATTTTTTTCCTTTTTTAAGCTAGTGAACTTGAAGGTCAGATTCAACTATATGTTGCATTTTCTGTCATATAATTATCATATCTATAATGTCCTGAAGAGCAGCCTCCAGTCAGTGACATCAACAGTTACACAGCAGTTGAACTAAGAATAACCTTGGAGAACTGACCCATGTCAACCTCTTATGAGTGTAAACTGTAGTTCACAACAGTTTCTGTTTTTTCATGATCACAGAAGGGCCTCAGTTGGATAAAAGAAGAATTGTGTTCAAAAAATACAAAACTATTCTGCTGAATGTTCACTTTACTGTATCTCAGAAGAGGAGAGGAAACAAAACTGAAAGAGTAATACTTAATAAAGTATTTTTGCTCCCTTATAAAAAGAAGGACAGGACAACATCAAAAACAGCTTCCCTAGAAGAATGCAGGGAAGATACATGATAAGTGGCATCAGCTTGGAAGAGGGATCAAAACTCTTTCTTTGATTGCTTTTACTAATGACATCTGTTTAAGCAAATCCAATTCAGAGCAGTTTCAGGAATCCCAAACTTGTTCTCTTTCTGAGCACTATTTGGAGGGCATGATCTGCCTGACATCAGTGTCTGTCTAGCAGTGGACATCTGTGGTCACTATGCAGGTGCTCGATTCACATCCTGTTTCCTTTTCCTCCCTCCCCATTTCTGCAGTTCCATTTATAGGTGAGTTCCCCAAAGAAGAGCTGAGGAACATAGGGGATGACTCTTCCGTACTCACAGTCCTTTGGAGATAAATACACAGAGATAGCAGAAAGAGTCAGAATTTCCTTTAATAAACCAGCGCAATATCAGACAGGAAGGGCCAGGAAGTGCTCCAAGAGCTAGAGCATTACACAGACGGGCTGGGAGGGCTGGGAATGTTCAGCCTGGAGAAGAGGAGGCTCTGGAGAGCCCTTAGAGCCTTTTCCAGTGCCTAAAGGCGCCCCAAGAGAGCTGGAGAGGGACTTGAAGAGCCTGGAGTGAAAGGACAAGGAGGAATGGCTTCCCGCTGCCAGAGGGTGGGTTTAGATGGGATATTGGGAAGAAATCCTTCCCTGTGAAGGTGCTGAGGCCCTGGCACAGGTTGCCCAGAGAAGCTGTGGCTGCCCCTGGATCCCTGGCAGTGTCCAAGGCCAGGCTGGACAGAGCTTGAAGCAACCTGGGATAGTGAAAGGTGTCTCTGGCCATGGCAGGGGGTTGGAACGGGATAATCTTTAAGGTCCCTTCCCACCCAATCCCTTCTGTGATTCCATGATTCCAGCATCTCTACACACATGGAGAGCCAAAGCGCAGTGCAGCATCTTTGCCACCTGATCCTTAAAGTCACTTTGCTGGGCTGATGTTGGGAAACAAGACCTATGGATGGACTGATGAAGTCAGTCAATATTTTTGCCTCCTGCGGTGGAAAACACCTGCGATTCCTTTCCTTGCAGAGCTGCTGGGGGTTAAACAGCAGACAGTGCTTATGGGAATAAGCCCTCAGCTGATCTTTGTCTTCCCTTGGTGGTTATTAACAGTGGCAGGGAGTTGTCTCCAGGATGCCCAAACGTCCCAGTGTCACTGTACGTGTCCGTGTGCGTTCATGAGGTTCCGAGGTGGGAGCCAAAGCTCCGGGCGTGCGGATCCATCACCTATTTCCATGTGGAGTGATGTTCTGTTTGAAGGCATCCCCGACCTGTGTCTGCTCAGCCGTCTGGCCACGCTTGAGTGAGGAGTTCCAGTAAGGATATCCATTGGCTGAGGAGAGCTGGAAAGGCAGACATGGAGTCAGTGTTACCAGGAAAGGGGAAAGCTGATCGGAGAAAAGGAGAGGGATAGTGGTAGATGAGTCATGGTCTGACAGATTTTGGTCAAGGTGTTCTCCAGGGAAGCCTCTGTCCCTGGAGCTCAGTTACGCTGTAGGGTGCTGTTGCCTTGGATTGGGAGAGGCTCATTATTGCTGCCCTTTTCCAGCCTCATTTGCTTTCTGTATTTAACTGGGGCAACCAGATCCAACTGAGTTTTGAGCCAACTACTTGTTGCATGCCACCACTACCCCTGCAGCTCCATTTCTCCGGAAAAGGGGGAGGGAGAGTGAAGAGACAGGGACACAGGACTAACCTTCCTCTTGCAAGTGTCCAATGTCTATTTCCCAGGGAGCTCCACGGAAGATTTCTGTGGGTGGTTCCCAGCCGTTGTGGAATTTGGGGATGTAGGTGGGGACGTTCGTGTCTCGGGGCCACTCGGCTCTAGGACAGAAAGTGGGAATATGAGGTGACATTCACGAAGAATGTGTCTTTCAGGGCATCCCCTGAAAGAAGAAGCAGGAGCATCAGGGAATCCAAGCATCCCGTCTGCGTGGGGAGCCTGGGGAGATGGCAGCTCTGTCCTTACCTGGATCTGGTCCATGTCTCCCCCAGGGAATCCCAGAGGTTTATCTCTTTGGGTGTCAGGTGTCCTCTCAGGAAATCGGTGGTGTCTTTAGAAAGCAGTGGGCTGAGGACAGACGGGGCCAGCTCGGGGCCACCGCAGCTGTTGATGATCTGGGTCACACACAAACCACACAAAGAGGAGAGAACTTGCAGGAAACGGTCAAAATGTCAAACCAGGGACACACAGATGAGCAGGAAGCGAAGACAAAGCTGATCCTTGGATCAGCACAGTCACTGCAAGAAACATCAACCTAAGTCTTTGAAGGAGACTGGACAGTTCAAGGGAACATGAGATTTTTTTGGATTGGAGTCAAAGGAAGAGCTGATCTACAAATGAGCTGTTGTTACAGACGAGTGAAGTGTCAGAAGCTGACACTTCAAAAAATGGAAAGTATCTTGCTATTCCTTTGTGGCTCCTTTTCCAAGTTGGGATTTCTGCTTCCAAGCATTTTCAGTGCAAATACTGAGCCGTATTTGCCTGAAGGTGAGACCAGACAGATTCCCAGTGGGGACTCCAGCTGGCTGCCCCTTTTGTTCACAGTAATGCCTTACTGACCCGGTGGAAGGATTCATATTTGCTGGGATTCCTGTATTTACTTCAAGCTTCAAACCGGATCAGAGGCCAGGAACAACCGGCATCACTTCTGGAAGTTCCTGAGAAAGCTGTGGCCAGGTATGAGCAGTTTTCCAACCCTGTTGCACAATCTATCTACTTGTAAGTGTGAACTAGAAATAAAAGGAGTTCCCAGTGAGACCTGGGAATAAGATTTACCAGTTCCAGCGGCCTGAAGAGGAAATGCACCAACTCTGAAGCACGGGGGTTTTGGATGTGCTTCCTTAGTTTGGCCTGAAAAGAGAACGTAAACACAGTTTAACCCTAACCTGAGTGTGCCTTCTCTTTTCTGTCACATGGGGCGAGTGTTGTGGACTGATGAGAAGAGTAAGGGATGGAGGAGTAGGAATCATTCATTTTTATTTTGTGTCCATTTCTAATTCCCAGTGAATTTCAGGCGGGGGGGAATACCCTCTCTGTTAAATCAGTGCCTTTAAAGCTAATTTGAACAGACACAGAAGACCTTGGCTTATTTTGAAAGTCCTAGTGAGGAAGGGCCAGGATTGCTGGTGCTTCTGCCTCTTGCAGGGTTGAGAATCCCACTAGTTCCATGGATGAAAACAACAGGATAGGTGTTCTGAGGGTCCCCTGGCAAACTGCTGACAAGGGAAAGTCTCCACCAAGGTCTTGCCTGGGGCACCCAGAGCTGCCCTGGCCACTGAAAGGCTCCAAATCCAGTGGTATTTGAGGTGAGCTGTGGCAGAATGGAGGAGCAAACACTTGGGATTGATTTACTGCAAGAACTGGGTTTCAGTAACAGCAATCAGCTGAGCTGTGGTGAGAAACCTCTCCAGTTTGTGCTCCCATTCAGCTCCTTCTCCTGTCCTGGACTCCTGGCACTGTTGCCATGGGAGACAGGCTCCCCGCTCCTACCGAAATGCAAAGCATTTGAAATGCCGGAGATGAAACATTAATGTGGAGTGGGAAGTGCGAAACAACTGCTGGCAGCAGGGTGACCCAATGAACGGGCACTTCCCAGGGACTCGGCAGCCCCATGGTGAGGAACGTGGCAGGACCCCACCACAGTGTCCCAGCTCTGCTGCGTGCTCCACCCTGGGCTCTTGCCAGGAGATCAGCTGCTCCTTCTGATTCTGAGCAGGCACAAATTAGCCATATTTGCTTCTCAAAGAAAAGGCTGGAGCTTGGTATCCTGCTTTAAGGTTGTTTACAGTCTCTTGGTTTTCCTTATTAATAACTGCCCAGGAAGGAGCTTGTAGGATGTGTTCGCTGGACAAGTTTGGTCACAACTGACAGAATTCCTGCTGCAGTGGTGAGGCAGGGACTGAGCCTGGTTCATTGTCCCCAGAGCTCGGGTAGTACAGGACAGTCAGGCCAGTAAAGCCCCTGCTCAGGGCTGGGAACAAGATCCTGGCCAGCTTTCCCTCTCTGCCCCTCTCTGCAGTCCTGCTGGCCTATGTCATGCCCTGGGGCCACTCTGCCGTTGCTCAAATGGCCAAAATCCACTCATCCAGGAGTGGGAAAGGGAGGGAGGGCACAGGAATTCATCTTAGGTGGTGAGGCCTGGAAATTTTCAAGGCAACAAATTGATCTTTGGATAATTACAGCAGAGCAGAGAACACGGTGCCATGGGCTCTGGCAGGGCTGTGCTCAGCTCTTTGTTCTCTCCCAGGTCCAAAAGTGTGACCAGTTCCAGCAGCAGCAGCAGCAGTGACAGCTCAGCCAGCGACTCCTCTGACAGCCAGGACTCCTCTACCTCCTCCGAGGACAGTGACAGTGAGGACAGCTCCTCCTCTGTTGAGAGTCTTTCTGAAGAATGGCTAAAAAGCAAAGGTCATGATAACACAGCAGGCTTAGTAAAGATGCAGACACTGAGTCCTTGAGCAAGAGGTTGCATAGATAACAGAATGTGCATTCAGATAAGTAAGAAGACAGAAACCATATGGAAGAGGAAGATAAGACCACCGTGTTTGCAGATCCCACGGAATAGCTCCCACCAATGAGGAGCTCGACTTTTGCAATATGTATGAGCTAATTAAAGGTACTATAAGTAAGTGTAGTTTTGAAAAATAAATCGAGACTTGCTGAACATGATGCCTTGAGTGCTTGTCTCCCGCGACTCCACCCAACACTCCTCCTCCTCCCCCTCCTCCTCCTCCAGCAGCTCTTCCTCCTCCTCCGACTTCGACTCGGATCCGAGCTCCTCCAGCAGCAGCAGCAGCAGCAGCTCTGAGGATGAGCCCCCAAAGAAGAAGAAGAAGAAATAGCTGGGGAGCTGCAGGACTGGTGTGGAGTGGGGGACAAGCCCCTCCCAGGGGCTGGAGCACACGGCTGCCAAACATTCAATGGTCAACATTTCTACTGCTCACACTTTCCAAGTGTTTTGCCTAGTTGTTCCTAGGACATGGAAGGTATTAAATGGCTTCCTGAGACGTACTGAGAGAGTATTTTTGTGCTTTATCCTTTTATGGAAGATTTTACTTTTTTAGTTCCAAGAAAAATTAAAAAAAAATCTATCATCAGATTCGTTTCCATGAGCTGAAGTCCAGTAACCTGGATGCTTACATGCTGGAAAGCAAAAGCTTTTTATTGCAGGTTATGTTGTGCATCGTGTGCTGTTCCTCTGTTAATGACAGCTTCACTTCCATTGAGAAAATCCTCTCCAACTGTTAAAAGCAGAAGTTTTTCAGCGCTGCTGTGGAGCTGTGGCATAGTTGAAGCTGAATGCACAACGTGTCCCACACAGAGCCTCCCATCTCATCAGCTGGTGCCAAATGGATTCTGTGCTGCTGAGCTTGTGTTCCAATGGCTTTTCCTGATGCTTCCAGGTCCAGTCTTAAGTGCACCATCCAGCTGAGCTGTGTTGGTTTGTTACTGATCAATGGAGTTTGTTACTGATCAATGGAGTGCCCGCAGGCTCTGGGCTTTTCACTCCCCTGTGGCCTTGGCTCGTGCGTTGGAAGTGTTTGCTGAGACACAGAGTGTTGGTGGTGGGAAGCAGCAGCTCAGTGACTTGGGGCTGCTGCTGCTTTAGGAGTTTCATCTTTGTGCCTTTTTTTGTCAATTCGGTGTGCCCCAGTGAGACAAGGGCTGCAGTGGGTGTTCTGCAGAGCTCCAGCTCAATATTGCCACGCAGCAAAAGCAGAGAAATAATAACAGCCACAACTGGGCACTGTTCTCACTGGATGCTCAGTAAAAAAGAGACTCCTTGAAATAAAGGGCTCAAAGGAAAGTGTTTCCCTTTGCATGTGTGAAATGCAGGATTGCCGAGTGACAGTCTGCAGAAATTCAGTCATTCTTTGTTTGTGGGAACTGCCCTGGAGAAGGAAGTGAATGCAAAAGCCCCACAAGCCCTACAAAAGCAGATGCAGACAGGCTGCAGAGCAGGGATTGCTGGATGCAGAGTGGGAATTCGTTGTTCTTCTGGTGCATTGAAGCAGTTGCCATTAGGATTTTATTTGGTGATGCAGTCTCCTGAATTTCTTCTTGTCGGAGTGCCCTTTGTGGGGAGGGGGCATCACTTGTGGAAGAATTCTCAAGTATCTTGGTTTAGGTAGAATACAGTAACTAAAGTATTTTTAATAATTTTTATGGAAAAAGTAGTGCGTAGACTTCCTTTGGAATAAACTGTACTTCTTTAAATGTTTGTGCGTGTGTGTCTGTGAGCACTCCTGTGTTTTACAGAACACGCTGCAGACTGTAAATAAAACTACCAGAAAGGTGTTGAAGTCTTGTGGACTGAATGTACCATTTAATGGGAAAGGGAATAAATTATTAAGCAGCAGTTGCTAAGTGGATGCTTCCTGCAAATATCTGAAATCTTTGTGGTGTTTGTGTGCAGGTTTCAGCTGGAGTTGCCCTGGCATTGCCTCCCAGAGGGGCAGGATTGCTCCCCAGGAAGTTCTCCAGCCAGAAGTCCCTCTGGATCCAGATTATTTTTAAAAAAAAGTTTAGTTTGTCTTGGCTTTTTCTTTTTTTCCTGCCCTTTCTGGTTTGTCTCTCCCTGTTCTTCTTTTACAGAGGAACCCCTCCCCAGCCTGGCCAGAGCCGCAGCCTCCTTCATGTGCCGCTGCCTCACTCGCTGCTGCTGGTGCTGGCTCAGGAATGTGCTCAAAGCCCGGCTAAGCAGGAATTGTTCCGGGCCTGCTCTGTTGAATCGCTGCCGCCGCGAGCAAAGCTGCCCCTGCTCCTTGAGGGGAGCGCTCGCTGCAGCCCGGCAGGAAAAGAGCCCAGGAAAAGCCGCGCCCTTTGCAGGAGAAGCGCTGGGAGCAGAGGGGAGAGCGGGAAAAGGCAGCGAGAGCAGCTGGGCGGGCGGGGCGGCATCAGCGCTGATCCCTCCGCGGGCAGGAGCGCATCACAAATAGTCCCTCCGGCGGATCACTCCGCGGGCGGGCGCCATCACCGCTAATACAAGTATTTATAAATTCAAAAGAACTCATTAACACAGAAGAAAGCAAGTATGCTTCATGCTGGGTGGGAAACATAGGGTCTAAGGGATAAGAATTTTAAAGTTGTTGATTTTTTTTTTTTTTTTTTATTTTATGAGAGAACTACATATCCCATGGCACCCACAGAGTTCAGGACGGGTAGAGAGGATGAAACAAACTTTAAAGAGAACCTTAACTGAATTAATAATTGAAACTCAAATGTCATGGGGTATGTAGTTCTCTCATAAAATTAAAAAAAATTAATATAAAATAAACAACTTTAAAATTCTTATTTTATTATTATTCCATGTTCTTCTCCCCCTCCTGGATGAGGAATAGGGGTCGGTATTTGCGGCTGTGCACTGTAAGGAAATAAACGAGGAGTGGCTGAACCTGCCATCGCAGGTGGCTGTGATCTGGACACTGGAGGAGAGGGTGCAGTGGATCTGGGTAGGGTACTGCCAGCATGCGGGATGGGTGAGGGGTGGGGACCCAGTGCTGCAACCTCTGGAGGCAGATAATCTGCACGTTCTCTGAGTCGGAAATAAAGGTGACGAACAAAGTCATCCGAAAGCTGAAAGCGACGGTGGAAAAATGAGGGATCAGATGCCTGTTGTGGATTTCGAAGCTGTGAAGAAGGCATATGAGAAGTTGGAGTTGTATTGGTTGTTGTAAAAAAAGGAGATGAAGCTTGGGAAGATAGAGGAATGCTTTCTGAAGCTGTGCTGGTCACTATATCCTTCTCACTGAAGTGTTGAGCAGGCATTTGAGGATGAAAAAGTCCCATAAAATCAGCTGAATGTCCCTGAGAAGTTCGAGAAGAATGTGCATGAAATGGAATGTCTCGATGCGAGACGTCACTATTAATAACACGTGCTTGGTCCTGTTGTGATGGAAGAGGTGTCCACGTATAGTTGAGAAAGTCCTCTTTCTGTTCTGGAGATAAAATCGTATTTGTTTCGCTGAAATGGCACGGGAAACATGGTTCAGCATCGTGTGATTGTTGTGATAATCCTCTGAGTGGTGTTATCAGAGTGATGATAGGGGGTACATGCCGTGGTGACACGGCAGCTGTTGAAATGTCTCTGCTGTGTGTCCACGGCTGTGGCTGCGGTGCAGACGGGGGCTGTGTGGACACAGAGCTGGTAGGAGGTGTAGCTGCCGAAAGCTCCTAGGATGGAACTGCAGTAGCCGAACGAATTGCACTGCTGGCTGGAGGTGCTGTGCTTATCGGTCGTATCGGCGTGGCAGCTGAAGCGTCCGTGTGTGGCTGGAGGTGCCGGGCGGGCGGCCGGGACCGTGGGCGGAACCGGGCTGGCCTGGGAAGCGCTGGTGCCGGGCAGCGGGGCCGTGGCTGGGCTGGAAGCGGGGGCGGGGCGGGGCTGGAAGCGGGGGCGGGGCTGGAAGCGGGGCCGGGGCTGGGCTGGCAGCGGGGCCGGGGCTGGGTTGGAAGCGGGGCCGGGGCTGGGCTGGAAGCGGGGCCGGGGCTGGGCTGGCAGCGGGAGCGGGGCTGGGCTGGAAGCGGGGCCGGGGCTGGGCTGGCAGCGGGGGCGGGGCTGGAAGCGGGAGCGGGGCGGGGCTGGAAGCGGGGGCGGGGCTGGGCTGGAAGCGGGGCCGGGGCTGGGCTGGAAGCGGGGCCGGGGCTGGCAGCGGGGCCGGGGCTGGGTTGGAAGCGGGGCCGGGGCTGGCCTGGCAGCGGGGGCGGGGCTGGAAGCGGGGCCGGGGCTGGGCTGGCAGCGGGGCCGGGGCTGGGCTGGCAGCGGGGCCGGGGCTGACGTCCCGGGCAGGGCCGGGGCCGGGCCAGGAGCGGCTCGAGCCGCGAGCGGCGTTGCCGGGGTAACCGGCACTGAGGAGGGGCGGCCGATGCCGCGCCGCGCAGGCGTGGAAGCGAGGGCTCCCGAAGGCGGAAGTAAGGCCGGGATGGAAGCGGCGGGAGTGATGACGTCAGCAGCAGGCGCCGCCGTTCAAACGCGGAAGCGGCCGCGAACCCGGGCCGCGTGGGGATAGCGGGAGGGCCCGATGGAAGCTCCGGGACCGCCCCTGGCCGCGCGCATGGCTCATCTGATGGGAGGACCCCAGGCTCGGGAGGTAGGGACCTGCCTCTGCCTTGCGCCGTAACACATGGATCGGGCGAGATGGAAACCGAGAAATATTCTCGGCACTCTCGGTTCCTACACTCAGGTGTATTCCTAGTTCCTGACATTCCTTTAAAACTACCGAATTCTTCTCTCAGGTCCCTGGCAAATGGGTCTTTGCAGCCTGGGGGAGTTCTTGCAAAACGGGGTCTAGTGAAGCGCTCTGCAGGAGTGGTTGTGCACCTGAGCGGTCATTAATTGTCTCCTCTAATGAGGGAAACGTGATTAAACTCCCGGTGCTGTGCTGCTGTTGTGTGTCGGCCTCGAGGTGTGAGACAGTCCCTGTGTCACACTGGAGTTGCTTAGTGGCTGGACTGGGACTGGGACAGGTCTTGTTGGTCAGGAACAAAAGGGAAAATTTATCTTTTGGCTTGCTTAATATCTTGGCTTTATTAATGTATCAATGTCAATTGTTGTCATTTGCTGCCTCCTGCACAGTGTGTGTGCAGCTCTGTGTGAGAGCAGACTCTCCCCTGTTGGGGAGTGAGACAATCCTGGAATATCCTGAGCTGGAAGGGACCCACAGGGATCACCCAGTCCCACCCCCGTCCCTGCCCAGACCCCCCAACAGCCCCAGCCTGGGCATCCCTGGCAGCGCTGTCCAAACGCTCCTGGAGCTCTGGCAGCCTCGGGGCCGTGCCCATTCCCTGGGGAGCCTGGGCAGTGCCCAGCAGCCTCTGGGGGAAGAGCCTTTCCCTGATCTCAGCGTGAGCCTGCCCTGGCCCAGCTCCAGCTGCTCCCTGGGTCCTGTCTGTGTCCCAGGGAGCGGAGATCAGAGCTGTAGGCCCCGATGTGTTCTGACCTCACACTTCTCTACCAGAACAAACCCAGTGCCCTCAGCAGCTCTTTCATGGTCCTTCCACACCCTTCCCCATCCCCATGTCCCTTCTTTGGATGCTGTCAGCTTTGTATCTTTTGTATACTGTGGCGCCCAAAAGTGCCCCCAGGACTCCAGTACAGTTTAACAGCAATGAAAGAAAACAGTAGATTTCAACTTTGATCTCAAAAGCTGTCTCAGGCCCCTGATACTGCCTCGAAATGTCTTTGCAGTTCTTGCTTTATGACTTGTGTCAAACACGGAGAGAGTGAGACTGAGCCCCTGGGGTCAGGTTCTGTGTGAGAAGCCACACAGCAAGCCAGAAATCTTTGCTCCAGATCACCAGAAATTTACAGTATTGAGGGCGGAAATACTGAGAGTTGAGTCTTGGGAGCTGAGCCAGGAAAGCAGCACCTCTGCCATGGGCAGATTTGGCACGTGGAGAGAGCTCGAGCAGCTTGCAAGAGGTCCCAGCAATGTGTGTGTGGAGCTGGGAGGAGCATGAGTTGCAGTGTCGTGTTTGGAGTCCCCCTGGGTGAGGATGTAGGAATAGACTGGAGTTTTTGGTGACTGAGGTTTCTTTTCTGTGGCAATAATTGTTCTTGGCCACATCATTTTGGTTTGTTACTCGCCTGTGGTTTGTTCTACAGGCCTGTTTCCTTTCTCTCCTACTATGGTGTCTCAGTTATCTTCAGCAGAGGCTCAGCAATAACTAAACTTGAGCTTAGATACTTAAACTTCAGTTCAGAGTAGATACATGGAAGAAATCCTTCCGTGTGAGGGTGGGCAGGCCCTGGCACAGGGTGCCCAGAGAGCTGTGGCTGCCCCTGGATCCCTGGCAGTGTCCAAGGCCAGGCTGGACACTGGGGCTTGGAGCAGCCTGGGACAGTGGAAGGTGTCCCTGCCCTTGGCAGGGGTGGCACTGGATGGGCTTTAAGGTCCCTTCCCACCAAGGCCTCGTCTTCCTTTGCCTTCAGTGTCTGCCTCAGAGTTTGTACCCAAACCAAAGTGAGGTTGGTGTCACCTTCTCTAAACTGGGAGAACAGATCACTCCAAGCTGTGGGGAGATGGAGAGGCTGTAGGATGGAGAGGGTGCAGCCCTGCAGACGCCGAGCTGTGGGGTTGCTGCTTTCAACAGCCTCGTTGTTGCTGCGGACACAGCTCAAGGTGGGTCTGAGAGAGACAAACTCTGTTTTTGGGGGTTTGTGTTGATGAGGAGGGGAGGGGAGGTCGCTGCTCTGCTTCTTGTAACTGCTGTGGCAGAGCCAGGAGCCCAAGGCAGGACAAGGGCAAAGCAAACCTCTCCGAGCTCTTGGGTTCTCTTCATTCCCAGATATTCTGATTCCTGCCCAAGTCCAAGTTCATTGTGCTGTGCAGGATGCAAGTTTAATCAGGTTTTAGTGCTGGTTTAGCTGAGTGTTTCTAGGGCTTGAGGATGAAGCCAAATGCTCTGCACTGAAAAAGTGATGGATGTTCAGCACGAGATTCTCTTCAGGAACTGGCACAAAAAGTGGTTGCTGAAGCTGAGGGAGGAGCAATTCACAGCTTGGCTGGAAGAGGGAGAAGTGCTCACTGCTGGTCTGTCACTTCATCCTCATGAGTGAGTGTGGGAGCTCCCGAGATTGGCCAGGCTGCAATTTCAGATAGTTTAGATGGGCTGGCCTTGAAAAAATCATATTTTGGTGCCTGGAGCAAAAGCTGAAGGTGGCAGGAAGTGGCAGCAGTGGCAGGGAACTGAAGTGACACCACCCTGAGCTCAGAACTAATTTTGGTTGTGACCTTGAGCAGTCCCTGGGCCACACCAGAGCTTTTTGTGTCACCTGCTTTGGGAGGTTCTTCCTTGCCCGTGGAGAAGTTGGGTCTGGCACAGGTCTGCTGTGGAGCACCTGTGCCACCACCTTTAAAGAGCCACCCTGGAGGTGTCAGTGAGCCCCTCAGTGCCTGCCCAGCCTAGAGCAGGGCTGGGAGGGCAGGGGGCTCAGGGAGTGCTCATTCCTGGTGGTGTTGGAGCTCTGAGCCCAGCCCTGAGCTGGGTTTGTGGCTCTGAGGGCACGGGGAGTGTCCGGAGCAGGCCTGGCCTGGGCAGAGTAGGAACTCCTGGAGTAACTCCTGAGTAAGCCACACCTTCCACGCGAGAGGGAGGCACTCCCAGAGTCAGGCGCTGTCTCCTCAGAGGTGCTTTGGGGTTTAATTCTGTTCTCACAGTGACTCCTCTCACCTGGGAACCCCGTGGTTACCTACAGAGGGTCTGAGGCCTTAGGGATGTAAATATGGACAGGAGGGGTTGGAATCTGCCTATCAGGGAATCTTCCCCTTGCCCAGAGGAGAGTGTGCAGAACTCTTCTGTGTGATGATAATGTTTTCATACTTTAGGTGTGAAAATAAAAAATGGGAGAAATCTTGTTTTTCTGGCAGCACGCAAAGAACTTTCTTCTGTGTCACCGCTAAAACTCTGTGAGGGGATGAATACCTGGGAATCTGAAAGAGACATAGCTGGAAAGCATCAATATGAATGGATTTTTCTGCTTCTTTTTGCACTTGAAAGAAAGGTGAAAGTTACAGGCTGAGTCAAGCTTTTACCCTTTATTTCAATCAATTCAGTTATTGCTAAATATGGCTACACACAGGTAGCCCAGGTGACAGAGCTGCCTCCAGCTGCTCCTTGGCCCCAGTGTCCCACGCGGGATGCTTGAGTTATCCACTGAGAGCCCCCTTGAGACTGGAGCACAGGTAAATCTGCCTGTCTGAAGGGCAGGATTGTGTCCTAAGTCCCTCCTCATTCCTTCCTTTCCTCAGGCCCCACCATTGTGGCTTGGGTGGCAGTGGCACATTGGAAAGGCCTGGGGGTGCCAGCTGGGGTGAGAGCTCGGGGTGCCAGCCCAGGCTCCACCAGCACTTGGCCCACACTGGGGCACAAATTGAGAGATGAACTCTTGGAAGCTTGTCCTGAGGAGGATGAGTGGTACCTGCTGGCGAAATTCGGTGCTTTTGCAGAGCTGTGATAAACCCCAAAGTCTTAGACTGCCAACCTACAGCCTCTGCACCGTCACATTCCCCAGTTGCATTTTGTATTGGAATTTTACCTGCTCCCACCTGCGTCCTCCTGCTGGCAGTGCCAGCAGCCCACGTGCTGCCTCTCCTGAGAGCAAGTTCCTGCCTGTTTCCTCTCCCAGCCCCAGCTCTTGCTTCCCTCTGGCAGAGGCAGCTTTAGGTGCAATATCCTGATGTTTCTGCAAGTGGGTTTTGGAATAAACCTACACACGGGATGTCCATGGGTTGCTGCTATGGATTCTGTGAAAGGTGATCAGGAAAAGCAAGTTCAGAGTTACTCAGGGGATTCTCTGATTCCTGCCCATCTCACGGAGCTGCTCAGGGTGAAACTACTACTCCCATGCTTTTTATTTTGCTCCTCTTAGTGCTGGTTTTTCCCCAGGTAAGTCAGTGCTGGAGCAGCCCTTGTGGGTTTATCTGTGATGAGCAGTGGTTGTGTCTGCACACAGAGATAGCAGATTCCAGCTGTAGTGTGCAAACGTCGGTGCTTTGTGCCTTAGTGCACAGCCACATTTGTCAGCTGACAGGGCTGATGCGATGAGAAAACCTCGCACTCTCCAATAACCTGAGCACAGGCACTTCCTGCGTTGTTACATTTAACCAAAGCTCTGATAAAAAATACTACATTAATTTTTCTAATGGAGACCAGATTCCGCATTATCATCATTTACGTTTTTGGATAGTCTTTGATTGACTCTGGTGGGAAGGGAGGTGAATCAGTATCTTGTACTTTAGGGAAAGATCTAGGGGAGAATTGAATTGTACTTCCTTGGAATTCGCATCACCCGCCCTTAGTCGGAGATGTTGATCTTGAGAACAACAAGCAGAGAACAGCCCAGGAAGGGCTGAACGTGACAAAACAGTGCAGAGCATACAGAAATCCTCTTTGCTGTGTTCATCATTCTGTCTTCATCTTGGATTGTTTCCACCCTTCTCCTCCACCTGGAAGTCACAAGCATCCTGCAGTGGCAGGTACTCTGGGTTCTTCAGCCAGGAGTAGTCTAAGAACAGCTTTTGCTGGGAGCGGCTCTGACCTTGCTGAAATCACTGCTGAAACCTCCCCTGACTCTTGCAGTGCCAGAATTTCAGGGTGCCAGTGGTGAGGCAGGGACTGAGCCTGGTTCATTGTCCCCAGAGCTTGGGTAGTACAGGACAGTCAGGCCAGTAAAGCTCCTGCTCAGGGCTGGGAACGAGATCCTGGCCGGCTTTCCCTCTCTGCCCCTCTCTGCAGTCCTGCTGGGCTATGTCATGCTACTATGTTACAGCATTGTTCCATGTCTTTTTTTTTTTTTTTGGAAGTAATGCCGGATATTGGCAGTCAGGGGCGATGGAGCGAGGTGAGCAGTGACCGGTGGACAGAATGAGTTGTTACGGCCTCGGTCTCAATTTTTGGAGCAGCTCTAAGCATCCATTGTTGTTTGTGTGTTTTGGAGCAGCTCTAAGCATCCATTGTTGTTTGTGTATTTTAGGTGGTCCACTTGCAGGATGTCCTGGCCCTGGATGCTGGAGCGTGCAAGCCTAAGGTATAGGTGTGGTGTACTTCAGTCGGAGCAGGGAGGCTGTGGTTTCACAGTCTCTCAGCATGTTTTGTGTGTTTTTGCTTTGCTTCTCTGCAGGTGCTGCTGCTGCCCTGGGCGTGCCAAGGGCCAGAGGCGAGCAGGTGAGTTGGCATTTAGGTGGGGTGGCTGATAGGCCAGCGGTCTATGGCAGCGTGCTGAGCGTGTCCCTTTTCATTGTGCAGGTTTGTCCTGGCCACCTCCAGAGTCAGATCAGGATTTGAGGTGAGCCGGGGCAGTGGTGTGGAGTAGCCCGGGGATGCTCTTCTGGAGGGCAACAGTGACGTTTTCTGTTTTGTTGTCTTAGGTACCGTGAGCAGGTGTGGAGCTGAAGTTTGGAGAGAGCAGGTAAGCGCTGAGCCTCGGCAGTTTCGAGGGAGGGGGCCTTGCGGAAGGGGTCTCTTTTGGCGTGTGTTGTCAGAGGCTGAATTTTCTCCTTGTTCTCCATCTTTCGCAGCTGCCAAAGCGGACCGTGGGGAACGTGTTGACATCCGAGGTGCTGATGCATTTTTTCTGCCAAGGATGGATTTTGTCCGTTTGTCTTCAGAAAGCTAAGTGTTGGGAGCGGTGGTTGGGAGAAGGGAAAGGCCTTTGGAGTTCCAGGAGGCAATTGGAAGTTAGCTTAGAGGAGAGGGCTGTTGTGGGAGGGCCCCTTGGAAGTAAAGGGAGAGGGTTTCTCCTCAGCATCACCCGAGCCTTTGCTGGGCAGGGCAGTTCCCACCCATCTCTGTCATCGGCCTTTGAGTCTCGCCATCATCGTGGATCTTTTTGCCCGAGGAGCTCGCCTTCGGGTCTGGCACGATCGCCACGGTCTCCATTTCACCTACTCGCTGGCGTAGCCACCCGCGGGCATCTTGGCCACTTGCTGGATGGTCAAAGGTAAGGGATCAAAGGTCGGGTTGTCAAGGAATGGGTCAAGGGGTCAAAGGTCAGGGGATAAAAGGTCAAGGCTCGGGCTCAGGATTAGAGGTTCCAGCATGATTTTCCATGGTGGTTCCCAGTGTGGGGACACGGGGTGTGGGGTCAGTGGCGCTGGGGGCGGGCAGGAGCCCCGTGGGCAGTGGCCGGCAGCGGCGGGGACGCCTCCGTACGGTCGCGCCCCTCCAGTGCCAGCAGAAGCCCCCCTGCGCCGTGCGGTGCCCGGCCCCACTCCTTGCCCTCCCCGCCGCTGCCTTCCCGCACTCCCACCGCACCCCCTGCTCCCCTCCAGCCCAGGGAAATGCAGGAAAACACAAAATCATCGAGGTGGAACAGTCACCGGAGCTGCCCGAGCCATCCCCCCGCCTGAAGGCGGCAGCTGCCCAGAGCCAGGGGCACCCAGCAGGATGCAGCTCCTCTTTCCCAGGAGCTGGAGGCAGGGTTTCCCAGGCAGGGGGAGCAGGGAGAATTTCAGCTCCCAGCAGCTCTCTGTGAGTGCTGGATGGACTCTGGGCTGAGCCAGCTGGGAGGTGTGGGTGGTGTTCATGTCCCCAGGAGCTGCTCAAATCCACCTTAAACTCCTGGAATGGTCTGTGCTGGCAAGAACCTTACAGACCATCCTGTTCAGCCCCTTGCCATGGTCAGGGACACCTTCCTGGGGTGTCTGTGCCAGAGTGGTGGAATGGGCAGGACTTTCTCCCTGAGCCCAGTCCCGGGCAAGATTGGGGTTCCCATGGGAAGAAGCCTGTGAGCTGCATTTCCGGAGCTGGGAGCCTCCATGCCCGGGAGTGTTTCCAGTACTGCTCTTTGGCTTTTTCCATAACTGGGCATGATGTTTCTCCCCAGAGCAAGGTGGTTTTCCCTGGATTGTTGGGGTTACACACTGGCTGTTTGACAGCTCTGTTGTCTCTTTGTCCTGAATGGAAGAGTGAGGAACGGGGGATGCTCCCGACTGTCCCAGGGATGTGGGAACAGCCCAGTTCCGGTGAGGAATGTGACGCCCAGCTCGTGGCGTGTGCCCTGAGATGGTCTTTGCTGTTGTTTTGTCCTTAGAGCCTGTTGGAGTGCTGGCCTGGATTTGGGAGGAGCCAAGTAGCCTGGAGCAGTGAGGTTTTTCCTGTCAGAAATCCATGCTGGGGATGTTTTCCCTGGCTGTCCCAAGGGGAAGGAACAGCTCTGGAGTTTTTGCAGCCACAGGCTGGGGATGCATCCCCTGAAAACCAGTTCAGGATCGTTCATCTGACTCTGTCCCTGACCTGTGGCTTCCAGGGAGCCTTCTGGTCTTCTGGATATTCCCAGGAGAGGATATTCCACCACCTGACTTTTAAGCCAGGAATTCCAAACCCAGTAAGTCGGTCACATTCTATGGGAGCTGCCCCAATGGTGGGATGGCAGAGGGCACACCCCACGCTGCTGTTTGGGACATTCCTGACTGGAACGGGAGCCAGCTGGGCATTTTGGAGCACTGAGGCCACCAGGGCAGCCTTGAGTGGCATTCCCAGGCAATGCTGAGGCATCCCATGCCTGTGGCAACACATGCCTGATGTGGAGCAGAGAGAGGAAGGGAGAAATTCTGAGTTGATGGGAGGAATGGAATTGGGCTTTCCAGAATGGAATTGGTATAGGTGCTGATGGTATCATGGAATCATGGGGTGGCTTGGAAGGGACACAAAGACCCTCTGGGCTCTGTTATCCCATCCCGTGGCAAAGAACACGTCCAAAACTGCCTCCTCACCCCCATGGAATGGCAGTGGGTGTTGGGAGCTCTGGCTGGAGCACCTGGAGACCAGGTAAGAATAGCAGTGGCATTGTTTTGGCTGCTGCTGGATGTGGTTTTCTCTTGTCAAGATGTTCCTCTGATTGATGTTTTCACAGTAGCTTGCTAGGCCTCATTTGAGGATAATTCCAAGAATTTGGAAGTCGTTGGAAAAGAATGAGGAAAAAAGGTGAACCTGATCCATTTCTAGTAATTCTGAACTTCTCTTGCAGCACCGTTCCAGGGGAAAGCTGGTGAAAGGATAAAGATGCAGAGGAACAAGTGTTGTAAACCCCCCAGCCTCCCTGACAAAGCAAACCTTTCTGCAATCCCAGTAAATCTCTTGGAGAAACTGTGGGATCATAAGGTTTCCTAGGAAAGGAAAACTAAGGACAGAGATGAGGAAATAGGCTTCCAATTAACAATGATTTGATGGAGGTAGGAATGATTCTTGTATGTTTGATGCACCCCTTTTTATTCCTGGGATAATTTTAAATGATTTCTTTAAAAAATCATTTCGATTTGGGAATTCAGATTAGAGAGGAAACGATGCAAAATAAATGCAGGGAGAGATCACAGAATCATCCTGGAATGGCAGAATAGTTTGGGTGGGAAGGGACCTTAAGGATCACCTCATTCCATCCACAGGGTGCTCCAAGCTGCGGCCAGCCTGGCCTTGAACACTTCCAGGGATGGGGCAGCCACGATTTCCCTGGGTTTACGGGCACAAGAGGAAATTTCCAGCAGGAACTGAGGGGTTTCCCTTGCTCTGCCTGGCCCTAGCAGGGCTTTGGGAGGCAGAGGCTGTGGGAACAGGAGCTTTGTCCACTGCCTTGGAGGAGTCTCTGATGTCCCAAAACCCAGCAGAGCAAGTGGTTGTGGTTTAACATCCCGTTCAAAGGAGATGCCAGGCCAGGAACGGGAATGGACTGCAGAGCAGGGATGGTGGCCAGCAGAGGGGTGACTGTCCAGGGGGTCCCAGCAGTCCATCCCTGCTGCCCAGGTTTGGGATGAGCAGGCTGGTGAGTGTCCCTGTGCTTGCTCTGCAGGATGAGGAAGCCAGGCCTGCTGAGGAGGAAGATGAGGAGGTGTGGGAGGATGGAGACAACGGCCACCAAAGGCTGGGGAAGGCACAGATCCAGGTAGGAGACGTTGCCTTGCGAGGAGAGGGACTTGTCTGTCCCGTTGGAATTTGGGGCGTGAGGCCAGTGGAACAAAGGCTTTGATTCCATTTTCTTGCTCGGGTTTTCACGTGCCTTAAGAGAGCTTTGCTAAAATGTCATTATCCCTGATTGAGTCTCTGAAAAACAGGGATTGAAGCTTTCAGAAGGGGCCCAACCCTGCCTGCATGTATCCAAGTGCAGCCCCCACTCCCTGTTTTTGTGTACAGCTGGGATGAGACCTCAGCTGCTGTTACTTGCCAGCTCACAAGTTGTGTAGCTCAGAGCCTCAGCCATGAAGGGCCAGGCTGTGTTTAAAACAGCCCAAGGTGCCAGAGAGCTGGAGTAATTTCCTAGCAGGTAACTTGACTTGGAAGCTGCATTCTAAAATTTGTCCGCATTTAATTGATGTCCCACATGGAGACACCTAAAGAAGCAGAGGTGGGGTGTTCCTAAGAAAAGAGCATCTAAATTCTTTGGTGGTAGAGGGCTTAAAGTCTGAGTGAGGTGCCTTTAGGACACTTCCATTCCAGTATCTGAATAGAATTTAAATGAAGTAGCCAAATCCTGACAAGCTTGTATGAACTCCAAAGCCTCTGCAAGTGGTTTACAGCCAGGGAAGGAGATAAGAGTCTGGAGTCTCTTCCCCAAAACCTGGCTCCTGGTTTCTTTGGCCAGGCATAGGAAGAATTGTGTATTCCCTGGGGCTCTCCTTATGGGGAGAGGTTTACTTATGTGCCCTGGGTTTATTCAGTGCATCTTCAAAGTGATGGAAACTGATTGCATTGAAATGCCAGGGGTGCCAAATGTTTTCCCCAGGCAGAGCTCGGAGCCAGCCCAGTGGGAAGGGGTTTAGTGGCCATTTTCCCGCTCCCTCGGGGCAGCAGCACTGGAGCACTCGCAGCCACCCGTGCCCGAGGTGCCGAGTACTGGCAGGAGGCAAAGCCAGGGACTGGGCAGGAGGAGCTTGCAGTGCTCCTGGAATCGCAGAGCTGGAGCTGTGGGTTAGAACTGCCAGGAGCTGCTGCCTCACTCAAACCTTGTTTAAAGCTCAGCATCCCTCCTGCTCCCTTGGAATGATTGTTGCTTCTGTTGTTGCTCTTTCCTGATCCATTATGATTATTATTGTAAATTCCCACTCCATTTCTTCCATAGCCCTTTGCTTCCCAGAGGTGGTGCTTTAGGCAAGCCCCTCCAGCCTGGGAAGGGGCTTTTGGCTCCAGACTCAGTCCCAGTCCCCATGAGCAGCTGGAGCTGTGCTGTCCCCAGCAGGTGCCTTTCCTTCCTTCCCTGCTGCACTTTGGCTTTTTGAGGGCTCTCTAGGGGGCTGAGGGAGAAGTTCTTTGTCATTCCAGGGCAGCATAAGCCCTGATCCCACTCAAAGCAGGAGGAATCATTCCATCCTTGTTTTTGGATACACCTTTGGTGTTCTCTCTCTTTTGCTGACATTGTGTGGTGAAGCAGCAGCTCCCTGGAATAACTTTTATTTGTAAAACAATGAATTCCCTGCTGGAATCCCAGTCCCAGCCCCCCAGATCAAGGTGCAGTTTAAGGCCTTACACCCTGACCAGGACAAGTTCCTGTCCTTAGACATGGAAAACAGGGGAAAACTCAGACTGGATTGGAGCCAGCATCCAGAATGGGGAGAGTGAGGCAGCATGCTTGGCCCAGGCTGGGGCTGGTACAGGGGGTGTTCCCCATAGGATGACACCCGTTTGGAGCAGATGCTTCTCTTCCTTTGTCCAAAGTCCAATGGCAAAGGAGTGAAGAACCCACAAGTGGGGCCTGGAAGGAAAACAATTCTGTTAAAATTAGGCAAAGAATGCACTAAGAAAAAATGGACATCCTTTTTAGGTATGAAAGTAAGTAGGGGAAAAATGTTGAAAAAGAGCTCTTTTATTTGGTGCCACCTCTCATTGTTTTATGGATAAAACCCTCTAGTGAGCAATCAGAACAGGAGTGGGAAAGCCAGGAGCCTTTGACTTCCACAGTGGACTTAATTGCCATGCTTAATTTCAACAATTTCTTCTCTCTCTCAGGCCAGGAAAACCCACTTAACTTGTCCCATCTTTGCCAAAAGCTTTGGTGTTTGAGCAGCCAAACCCAATGGGCTCTGGCCCCACCAGCCTGTACTGGAGGGCCCCTGGTCCTGCCCATGGTGTGGGATGAATCCCCAATTGTCCCCAGAGGGGGCTGCCCTGGTCCCTGCAGTGCCCAGCACCTGAGACACAGAGAGAGCCCTGTCCAAAGGGGCTCCTTGTCAGGAATGTGGCAGCAGCCCCAGGAGCAGGCTGGAGGTGAGAACTGGGGCTGTGTTTGAGACTGACCAGGTCAGCTCAGTGTTTACCTGTGGGGGGAGTTTGGCCCCCCATGCTGAGTTGAAGCTGGATCAGGGTGACAGATGCTGCATTTTGGGCACCCTGAGAGTTTCTCTCCCCCTTGGAGATTTCCTGCAGGGATGGGGCAGGGCAGGGAGCAGAATTAACCCTGCACCTCCCGTGGGCACTGCTGGCCTTTGTCTCTCTGCTGTGCCATCAGCCTGTGGGAATTTGCTGCTGCTGCTGCCACCCCACCTGGGGGCTGCGTGCTCCTGGCAGCCCTTCCCAGCCCCACACCCGAGCTCCAGCGCTGCCTCCAGGCTGTGTTGGGAGAGTTTGCTGGGAATGTGCCTCATCCCTGGGAGTATCCTTTCCTTCCAGAGTGGCTGGATGGAGCTTCTGGGCTTGTCAGCTTCAGAGTTTGCTTGCAAAAGTCACTGCAGGGAAGAATGACAAGGAGGTTTGTCAGAGTGCTGCTGTCAGACCCCACCTGCCAGTCTGTGCTTTGGCTTGGAGGTTGTTGTGTATTGGCCCTGCAGGGAATGAATGTCCCCTTCCCACCTCAGCCCAGCAGATCCCAAGGGCTCTTCCTGGAGTACTTACTCTTTGCTTCCCTTTGGGATAACTTAATCTGCACCCTTCCAGGAGCAATTCCTTGGCTTCTCCTGGAGAAAACCCCATGGCAGAGGCAGTCTGCAAAGGAGCCCAGAGCTGTGCTTGGAGCAGGGAGTGCTGAGAGCTGCATGTGCCTCTGCTGCCCCAGGCTGGCAATATCCCCATGGAACAGACTGGGCAAATGGCATTAGAGGGAGCACAATCCCTTCCTGGAAGAGGTTTTCTCCTGTGCAGATCAGGCATGGGGCAGGAAGGGAACTTTGGAGATCAGCTGCTTTCCCCCAGAAAGCATCACTCACACCAGCATGGATGACATGACCTGTGCCCACTGCTCACCATGCACCTGGCCAGAATCAAGAGCAAAGGTTGGTTTGGGTGTGAGCACTTGAAATAACTTTGAAAGAGAAGCAATCACCTTTTGCTGCTTCTTTCTTTCTTGCAGATGCTGCGATTGCCTCTGGGCACATGGGCTGAGCTCTCCCTGCAGGGAACTGTCAGGCCTTAACAGCTGTGAGGTTGTGTTCTTCTCAGTGGGGAACTGGAAATAATTATTAATTAATTGCAGAAATGTTTGCTGAACCTTTCCCCTTTCCTGGTAGATCTTCTCTCTCTGCCTCTGAATTTACAGCTGTTCCCTGGTGTCATTGGCCCTGCCTGAATTCCTTGCAGCTCCTTACTGGGAAAACCTGGGATGACTTTGAGGGGACAGAGGAGACATTTTCAGCTGAAAACCTGGGGTGACTGAGAGGGGACACAAGAATTGTTTGTGTAGGAAAATGGGAGGTGATGTCAAGCAGAGCAAGGTGGCATTTTTGAGGGAAAAGCTGAGGTGATGTTTAGGGGAAAGAATGCACATTTTTGGGGCAGAAAAGAGTTAATATTGTACAGGAAGGAAAAACTGGGGGGTAAAACTTGATGTAATCTGTAGGGGACAGAATGAATATTTTGGAGCAAAAATGAGGTACTCAGTAGTAGACAAAGAAGGAAAATTTTGGAGGCCAAACTTGACAAAGTCTCAAGAGCAGAGAATGAACACTTGGAGGGAAAAAGGAGGTGATGAATACTGAGCATGTGGGGAAAATTTGGGGGCTAAATCTGAGCTAATCTCTAGGGGAGAGCATGAACACACTGAGGTAACATGAGGGAATCAGTTGTGGGCAGATAGGGAAACTTGTGTAAAAATAATATTAAATAAGCTGTAGAAAGAACATTTTGAGGTAAAAATGAGGTAAGCAGTAGTAGACAGATGGAAAACTTTGGGGGTAAATCTTGATAGAAGCTACATGGTAGAAAGGAAATAAATATTGAAGGAAGAATGAGGGAATCAGTAGTGGACAGGTAGGGGAATTTTGGGGGGTCAAACTTGAAATGATCTAAAGGTTGAGAATGAATCTTTTTTGGTAAAAATGAGGTAATAAGTTGTGGACAGTTCAGGAAAATTTTGGGGGTTAAACTTGAGGTAATCTCTAGGGAGAGTGTGACCACTGACATGAACTGAGGCAATCACTGGGGCTAGGCAAGGAAATTTGGGGTGTAAAACTTGGGAAGATCTGTAGGGCAAAGAATGAACATATTGAGGAAGCAATGAGGTGATCAGTAGTCAAGATGAGGTAGAATGTGGGGGGCAAACCCTGAGGTAATTATGTAGGAACCATAAGTGGTTTTGAGAAAAAATCTGACCTAATTTGTAGGGGACAGAATGAACATTTTGGGGGTAAGACAGACATAACCTGCGTGGTTTGGGTTTTAAAATCTAGTCAGTGCACAGGGGACAAAATAGACATTTTGGTAATAAAATCCGAGTTCATATGTAGAAGAAAGAATTCATGTTTTGAGGTAAAAAGGAGGTGATCAGAACTGGGCAGGTAGGGAAAACTGAGGGGGTAAAATGTGAGGTCATCTCTAGGAGAGAGCAGGAGCATCCTGAGGTAAACTGAGGGAATTGCTGTGGACAGGTGGGTAAATCTGGCAGGTAAAACTTGAGGGAATCTCCATGGTAGAAAATGAGTATTTGGAGGTAAAAATAAAGTACTCAGTCAGTGGTGGAGATGTACGGAAAATGTTGGAGGTAAAATCTGAGGTGATCTGTAGCAGAGAGAATGCACTTGATGGGGTAAACTGAGGTAATCACTTATGGACAGGTAGGGAAGTTCAGAGGGGTAAAAATTGAAAGCATCTGTAGGGCAAAGAATGAAAAGATTGAGGTGGAAATGAGGAAAGAGGTAGTGGACAGGTGGGGAAAGTTTTGGGGGCAAATCTTGTGGTAATCTCCAGAGCAGAGAAAGAATGCTTCCTTGTAAAAAATGAGGAACTCAGAAGGAGGCAGATGGGGACATTTTGGGGGTAAAATCTCAGGTCATCTCAAGGTGAGGGAAGGACTATTTGGAGGTCAACTCAGCACTCACTGTGTCTTCCTTCCTTGGCAGCAGCTGGCAGGGAAGGGAGAAGAGGCCTCAGGCTGGAGAGGGGCAGGAGAAAGGCACTGTGGGCAAAGGCACCTCCCTGGCATCCCCAGGGTACCTGTGGGGAACACAGTGGACACTTGGGGAGCAAAGGGAGGTGATGGCATTGTCCCTTTGGGGGATGCTGGCATTTAGATCATTCCATCCATTTGCCTGCTGACATTTCCCAGCCCAGGGGCTTTGGCTGCCAGGGCAGCACAAAGATTGTTCCCTGGGTGGTGCGCAGATTTGGGGGTTGGCTTTGCTAGTTCAGATGAATTCTACCCAAAGCCCTGAATTCCCTGCTGAATTGCCACTGGCATAGCCTCCCAGTGCCTCCTGGAGCATGGATATTCCCATGCAGAGCTGCCTATTTAACACCAGCTGTGGCAGGACCCAGCAGAGCTTCCAGGGAAGCTCAGCAGGGTCAGGGCAAGGACAGCTTCATGTTCCATAGAATTTGCTGTTTGTAACCCTCATCCCCCAGCCCCCCCAATGTCCCTGGGGGCACCTGACAGAGTTCCCTGGAATTCAGCTGCCTGCACCCCCCGAGCTGGGGCTCCAGGTGATATTTGAAAGCAGGAACAGGCGCTGGATGGACACGCTCCCAGCCCCTGCTGAGGCAGCCCCTGTGCCCACGGGAGGACTTCTCTCCCTGCAGGAGCTGATTTCATTCCAGAGCCTCAGGAGTGGCCTCTGCAAGTTCTTTTCCCTCAGGAAAGGGATGCACATCCCTGCCTTCAGGGCACCTGCAGTGGGAGCCACCTGGGAAAGCTTTCCATCAGTTGTGCAGTTCCAGCTGGCTCCCCAAAAACTCCCAACTCAATCCAAAGAGATTTCTCTGACTCTGACCTTTCATTTGAAGGCATCTCTGAGGGCATTGCTTGGCATTTCATTGCTGTGGGGGAAGCTTGCCTTGGCTTTAACACTGCTGAGGGATGATGGCCTCAGGCTGGAAGGGAAGGCATTTTGGGTGGCTGGGACATAGCTGGCAGGTGTGTGGGAGGTCAGCACTGGGAATTGCTGTCTGAGCCCCTCTGCAAACAGCCCATTCTGACATTGCCCAGTGCCAGCTGTTCCTTGGGGCATTTTTGGGGTGTCAGTGGGGTCTGTCGGGACTGAAGCATCTCTGGGTGCCTGTTCAGAGCAGCCCCTGGCTGAGGGGCCGCGGGCAGCCCTTTATCCATGTCCATCCCAGCGCTGCCCGGGCAGCCCAGTGCCCGTTCCGGGGATGTGTGTTTGGCACACTGCGTGCCACGGGCAGGACACTGCAGGCACAGCTCCTCTCTGCAAATCCAAAGCACAAGAGCTGCTGCTTCCCTTCCTGGGCCTCCTGGCCTTCTCCTTCCCCCCATTCCCTGCCAGCTGGGACACACGGAAGGAGCACCAAGGAACACTCCTGGCAGTGAGCAGGAGTCGCTGAGAGCTCTGTGCAGCTCTGGGCCACAAAAGCTGGCCCGGCCTCAGCAGCCCCTGGGATTTTGGGCTGTGAACACTCACCTGTGGGAAAGGCCCCTCTGCAGGCAGGAGCAGCCCTGACCCTCTCCAGAAGAGCTTTGGCCGTGGAGCAAGTGAACCCTCAGGACTTGCCTTGCTCATTTCTCCCTGGAAAGGGCCATGGAACAAGCACCTTTACAGCTGTTGGGTAAATCCTGGAAAGGGCAGGAAATCAGGGTTATGGGAAGAGTTCAGTGCTGTCACACAACTGCTCACCTGTGTTGTTGCATGATCAGGTGCTGGCCATGGAGCTCTGCCCTATGGCAATTACAGGGGCTGGTGTGGCAAGCAGCATTAGCATAAAAGAAGGAGTTGTATTTGCATAGGAATGATCTTGCTGGCACTTGGCATTCCTATCCCAGGCAGGACATTGCCAGGAGCTGAGATTGGCTTGGCTGGAGCAGGGTGCTGAGAGTGCCCAGGTGTGGGTTCAGTGGCCAGAGGAGCCATTCACATAAGGGTTCGACTTGGTGGTCCTTGTGTAGCCATTGCCACTCAGGATCTCCTGTGCTCTGGAAATAAAGAAGAAACATTTTTCCCTGGCCTTTTAAAGCCAGAGGTTTTTGCAGTGGAGCGTGCAAGCCGCAGAGAAAGCGGGGGGGGAGGAAGGAGAGCATCAGGTGTCAAGCGGCAGTTGTGGGATGAGCGGCTCAAGCAGCAGCGAGCCCCGGCGAGGCCCCGGTCCCGCAGCGGGCGCAGTCAGAGCAGGAGCGGCAGCAGCGGCCTCGGCGCCAGCGGCCGGGCCGGGGGAGCGGCTCGTCCCGCTGCAGCCGCGCTGGTTGGGCGGGGGCGCGGCGGGCGGGAGGCCCCCGGGGGAGCGGCCCGGGGCAGGGGGAGGCGGGCGCTGCCGTGCGCAGGGGGAGCGGCGGCCTCGGCAGTGCCGGGGCTGGGGGAGCTCCGCGTCCCCGCGGGGGCTGCGGGCGGGGCCGGGCCGGGAGCGCCGGCGCTCCGGTTGCGCCAGGGGGCGCCCCACAGGGCGGGCGGCGCTGAGGGAGCGGCGGCCTCGGGGGGGGCCGGGGCGGGCACGGGCGGTCCCCGCGGCCCGGCCGCTTCCAGGCGCGATCCAGCGCCTGCTGCGGGGAAGCGCCGCCCTCCCGGCGGGCCCGGCACCGGCACGGCCCCGGCTCCCCACGGCCGCAGCGGGAGCGTAGCCGGAGCTCCGGCGGGAGCCCAGCCCCGCGCTGGCCGCAGCCGGAGCGGCAGCGCCGGGCTCGGCGCCAGCGCCAATCCCGGAGCGGCACTTGCCAGCCGCGGCGATCCCGATGCCTAATGCCATCCCCCATCCCACCTCAGTTCTCCGAGCCCGGCAGCCGCACCCCGCCCGCCGAGAGACAAGCGGCTCGGCCCGGGACCCCCAGCAGACACCGACAGGACCCAGCCCCGAATCCCAGGGCCCGGGTCCCGTTCCCACCTCAGCGCCTCGGGCTCGGCGCAGCGCCGGGAGCAGCCCCCGGTGCCGGGCTCCGCACAGCGCTCCGAACGACGGTCCCGCCACAGCCCAGGAGGAGCAGGATGAGCATCCACCGCACAAAGCGGAGCGGGCGCGGATCCGCCGGCATTTACGGGCGCGGGCGGGGCGGGGCGGGCCCGGCACAGGTGTGAAGGGCGGGGTCCGCACAGGTGCGCGGGGCCCCAGAGCGGCTGCGCGGGGCGGGGCCGAGGGGATTTAAGCCTCGGGAATCGGCGCCGCCGCCATTTGCTCCCTCGGCGCTCGGTGGGAACGGTTGTGGCCGGACCGGGCTCTAGATCTCTGTATTTCCATATTTCTATGTCTCTGTAGTTCTTTTCCTTTATATTTGTGTTTGTTTGTCTTCTTCTAACCCTTCTCCGTTCTCCCCCCTCTGCCTCCCCTCCCCCACCCCCTACACCCCCCCCCCTGCCCCCCCCCCCTCTCCCCCCTAGCCCTCCCCTCCCTCCCCCCCCGGCCCGGTCCCCCCCATCCCCCCTCCCTGTCCCCCTACACACCCCAACCCTGCCCTACCCCTCCACCCTCTCCCCCCTTCTGCACCGTTCCTTCGCCCCCATCCCGGGTCCCCCCTGCCCCCTCACCCTGCTCCCCTTCCCCTCCCAGTTCCCCCCACCTGCCCTCAATCCTCCCCCTCCGTCTCCCACCTTTCCTTCCCCCTCCACCTCCCCCTGTTCCTCTTCCCTCGTTTCCCCTCTGCACCTTGACCCCCCACTTGTGCTCCGTCCTCGTCTTCCCCCCGCCTCCTTTCCTGTCCCCCCATCCCACCTCTCCCTGCACACCCCGAACCCCCCACCTGCGCTCCTTCTTTGACCCCCTCTGCTCCCTTATTCCCATCGTCTGTCCCGTCTTTCCCCCGCAGCCGCGGGGCACGGGGCGCCGGAGAATAAAGCCCAGAGGGCCGGAGCCCGGCGCCCCTGCCCTCGCTGGAGCCCCACACGGGCCGGGCCCGCTCGGCGGGTCCCCCGTGCAGTACAAAAACAGCGCCGGGGCTCCGGCTTTCCACACATCACACTGGGGATCCCCTCCTCAGGAGGGGTTCCCGGGGGGGGTGGTGGGTTTCGGGGAGGGTGGTGGGTTGGGGTGGGCCCCCTCCTCAGGAGGGGTTCCCGGGGGGGTGGTGGGTTGGGGTGGGCCCCCTCCTCAGGAGGGGTTCCCGGGGGGGTGGTGGGTTGGGGTGGGCCCCCTCCGGAGGAGGGGGTCCCGGGAGGGGGTTAGGGTGGGCCCCCTCCGGAGGAGGGGGTCGGGGGGAGGGGGGTGGGGCGGAGGGGGGACTTTCCCCCCCTCCAGTCCCCGCCCCCTCTCCCGGACCCCCTCCTCCGGACGGGGCTCACCCCAGCCCCCTCCCCGGGACCCCCTCCTCCGGACCGGGGCCTCGGGGAGGGGGGTGGGGGGGGAAGCAGAGGGGGAGTCATGTCACTCTGTGGCATGAACAGACATAGAGACCACAGGCCAAACCAACAGCCCCTCCCGCCCGGACCCCCCCACCCCACCCGCCCCCCCCTCCCTTCCCCCGGGGCCCCGGTCCGGAGGAGGGGGTCCCGGGAGGGGGCCGGGGTGAGCCCCGTCCGGAGGAGGGGGTCCGGGAGAGGGGGCGGGGACTGGAGGGGGGGAAGGTCCCCCCTCCGCCCCACCTCCCTCCCCCGGACCCCCTCCTCCGGAGGGGGCCCACCCTGACCCCCTCCCGGGACCCCCTCCTCCGGAGGGGGCCCATCCCACCCACCCCCCCGGGACCCCCTCCTGAGGAGGGGGCCCACCCCAACCCACCACCCCCCCGGGACCCCCTCCTGAGGAGGGGGCCCACCCCAACCCACCACCCCCCCGGGAACCCCTCCTGAGGAGGGGGCCCACCCCAACCCACCACCCCCCCGGGAACCCCTCCTGAGGAGGGGGCCCACCCCAACCCACCACCCCCCCGGGAACCCCTCCTGAGGAGGGGATCCCCAGTGTGATGTGTGGAAAGCCGGAGCCCCGGCGCTGTTTTTGTACTGCACGGGGGACCCGCCGAGCGGGTCCCCCGTGCGAGGCTCCAGCGAGGGCAGGGGCACCGGGCTCCGGCCCTCTGGGCTTTATTCTCCGGCGCCCCGAGCCCCGCGGCTGCGGGGGAAAGAGGGAACGGGGAGGGATGAGATGGGGTAGGGAGAGGAGTCGGGGTGGGTTGGGGAGAACGAGGGGGGAAGGGAAAGGTCGGGTGAGGGGGAGGGATGATGGTCAGAGGAGGAGGAAGAGAGGGGAGTCGGGTTGGGGAACGGGGTACGGAGAGGGGAGAAAGGAGGGGTGGGGGAGAAAGGAGGCGGGGGGGGTCGGGGATACACAGGGGAGCAGGGAGAGAGGGTGGGGGGGCGCTGGGGAGAGGGCAGGCAGGGGGCTGGGAGAGACAGGGAGGGTGTGGGGGAGAGAGAAAGAAACTGGGGGGGGTAGGAAAGAGGTGATAAGCGGGGGAAGAAGGAGGAGGATAAGGGCAGGAGAAACAGGGGGAAGAAAGACGGGGAAGAAAGAGGGGGAGCGGGAGCCACGCCGGGGGAGCCCGGCCCGGCCGCAGCCTCCCCGAGCTCTGAGGGAGCAAATGGCGGCAGGGGCGATTTCGGGGGCTTAAATCACCTCGGCCCCGCCCTGCGCAGCCGCCCTGGGACCCCGCGCACCTGTGCGGACCCCGCCCCGCGCACCTGAGCCGGGCCCGGCCCCGCCCCTGAAGCCGCCCCCGGCCCCGCCCGGCCCCGCTCGGCCCCGCCCCAGAGCCCCGGCCCCGCCCCGCCCCGGGGCCCGCCCTGCCCGGCACGGGGGCGGCTCCATCGCTCGGGGCCCCGCCCCTCTCTCCCGGGCCGGGCCCGCCCCGCGCACCGGGGCCGCACCGGGGCCGCTCCCGGGACCCTCCCCTCCGCTGACAGACCCGGCCCCGCTCGCTCCCGCTCCTTGCCACGCTCGGCAGCCACCGAGGCCGCCGCCCTCTCGGCTCAGCCGGCACCGGGCGGCAGCAGCGCCGCCCAGCTCAGCCCGGGGGCAGGCACAGAGCACAGGGAAAAGCCGGCTCCGGACGCTCTGCAGCTCCTGCAGCCCGAGCGTCTCGGCTCCTGGGGCCAGGCGCTTGCTGCTTTCCTTCCTACAGAAAAACGCCGGCTCCTTATTCTCAAAACCTGCGGATCTCTATTCCCAGCTTCTTATATTGCTGTATGCAACAGAGTAGACAGAGAGGGCTGGCTTATTTCAAAATGAATTTACATCTAAATCAGTAGCATTTGCCTATAGACGTAAAAGTGAAGAACTTAACAGGTTTTAGTATTCTGCACACAGCCCTCGCTGGGAGGAATGGTAAAAAGTTAAAAACAAATGAAATTTTAAAAGTAGAAAGTTAGAAACAAAGTTACAACGGCAGAAATTTAGAAACAAACAAAGAGGTAAAATACAAGAAACAAACAAATTTCTAAAGGGAGAAAGTTGAAAACAAACAAAGTTAGAAACAAACAAACAAAAAAATTAGAAACAAACAAAATTAGAAAGGTAGAAATTTAGAAACAAAGTCAGAAAGGCAAGTGTTGAGCCTTTGACAGGGTACCCCTCCTTCTCGGACCAGGGTGAAAGAGCAGAGGAGGCTGCTGTTCTGCTAAGTTCTTTATTTCACGGTCTCACAGCTGTCTTGAAGGCAGAGTTCGAATGGGGTTACATGATACAGCCAAGCAGCAGCAGCAGGCAAAAACAGCTTCTTCTATATGCTCCATACACTCTATTTTTTCTTATAGAAGTGTGGATTCCATTTGTTCATTGACCAGTAAGATTAACACACGATTCTAGTTTTCCTTAAACCCATCCCGGTCTAATTCTAACAGTCGTAAGCCTCACACAAGTGTCATCTGCCCTTGTTCCATAAGGAATCCCTCTACAGACAGGGAGTTGTCACCGGCCCCGTGCTCATGGGCTGCAGGGGACACCCGCACTGAGGAGGAAATGGAAATGGGAAAGAGGGAACTGCAACCTGATGGGACGCACCTCTGGCACCACATTTCCTCTTCTTCCTGCTGTCCTGGAAAACCCCAAGTAAATCCGGTCCCTCAGACCTTGCATCCCTGAACACCAGGAGAGCCGGTGCTTTACCCAGATCCCAGTGCCCTGCACGGCTGCGCTGACACGAGCACAGGCCGATCACTCCGCCCAGCACCATCCCTCATTTTCTTCCCATTGCTCCCCAAGCGTCCCCAAAGCACCCCAGCGTGTCTGTGCCGGGGCCAGGGCCTGCCCCGAGCCCGACCAGAGGCTGTCACCCAGCCCTCCACCAGCTCCCACCCCCGGGTGAGCTGGGAATGCACTGAGAGCTCGGCTCCCCGGGCTCCCCAGCACCCAAACCGGTCCTCAGACACACAGAAATGCCCAACCTGCCCCTCTGGGCACAGCCAAACACCACAATTCCATCATCCCCAAGCAACTCTGGCACTTGCCTCTTCACCTCCGCCCATTTCCAGTAGCCGGGGCTAGGACCGGGCTGTCAGAAACAGCATTCCCTAGGCAGTTCATCCCAGCGCAGAGGAGAAGAGGAGCCTGTCCCTGACCCACACCATGGGCAGGACAAGGGGGGCCCTAGCTGGCTTTGCCTACTCCAGCACCAAAGCTCTTGGTCCCAAAGATGGGGCGAGTTCAGTGGTTTTTCCTGTCCTGAAAGAGAGCAGAAAAGGGAAGTTAATCCCACTGTGGAATCCAAGACTCCTGCATTTCCTATTTCTGCTCTGATTGCTCACCGTGGAGTTTTAGCCATGGAAAAAAAAGGAGAATGACACCATATCAAATAAAAAGTTGATTAATCCACGTAGGGGCTGTGGAGAGGATACAAAGGAGCTTTTCCATGATTTTGGGGCTTGAAGAGGGACTGAATTTCCCTCAAAGCTGGGAAGGGCCTGAGGATAATAAAGCAAAGGAGCAGCTTCATCTCTCCCTGGCAGAGAGCTCGGGGCTCCATTATGGATACAAATCAATCCCAGCAGGATTTCAAAGGGTTTCTTTAGGATGTCAGGTCCCTCTTTATCAGATCCCTGCTGGGATTCAGGGCCTGCCTGGTCACGGGGTGCTTTGATAAGGGCTGGATTTAAATCCCAGATCTGAGAACAGACATGAAAGGTCCCTGGGTTTCTAGGGGGTTGAAAAACTCAAGCTGGATTCGCTGCAGAGCTGAAAAATCAGGGTAAGAGAGAGCAAGGAGTGGCCAGCAGGCCCAGGCTCCTGATCACGCCCCTGGGATCCATGGGATCCATAGGATCCACGGCCTCTGGCACGCTGCTCCAGCACCCTGCAGGGTGACTGACAGCTGGGCAGGGGAAGGAGCCACCAGCAGCTCTGCCATGTGCACCATCATTCACCTTGCACGTGGCCTAAACAGCCACCAAGCACTGATGGACTGACTGAGCCGAAAATATCGGAGAGCTCTCAGTTTGCACTCCAAATTCCCTGCAGCCTGTTCCCTTCCTGATCCATCCCTTCAAGCAGCAAGAGTGGAATTCCTTCCATCGTTGCTCTTTCCCTCCTGTTTTCCACTCAACAAGAAAAAGAGCAGCCACGTGAACAGGAGTAAAAGCCCCAAACCCACAAAAAAGCACATTCTCAGCATCACTAATCCCTGCCAAACTGCCAGGAACCTTCCAAAACTACATCCAAGCTTGGAAACAGGGATCCAGTTGTTTGTTTAAGCAGCTATTGATCCAGTCTCTTCCAGCTAATTAAACTATTCACTATTTAAACTCATTAAACTGCTCATCCTGCTCCTGGCAGCCAGAGGCAAAGAAGAAATCGTGTCTAGATTAAATGGTGTTGGTGAATGTGCCCATCCCAGTCCTTGGAGAGGTTGGAATTGCATCCCTGTTCCTCTGCTCTCTTTTCCTTCCTTTTTCTTGGAGTGATTCCCACCCGGATTCCTCAGCTCCAGCTCTCTGAGCAGCCTCAGGGGGAGCATTTCATCCCCTTGGAGCCAACTCCATTTGTTGCATCCTTCATGCCTCAACCACCCCTAAAAGCAGGGAAGTGCTGATGGGCAGTGCAGCTGCTTCCACTTGGGAATGTTTCCAGTGGAACAGGGAGGGAATTCTGAGAAGCTTCCACCCACTGCACGTTATTGCTGGATAAAAGGTGAGGCAGCAAAGGATCAACAAAGGGAGATTTCAGCAAGACAAAGTCCAGACAGAGAGGCTGCAAGTGTGGCTGGGGCTGCTAAACTGGGAAAACTGCAAGGTCAGGCTGTGGGAACATGGATTATACTGAGGTCTGGAACTGGTGTTGGGAAGAGAGGGAGAAGGAGAAGGAGAAGGAGAAGGAGAAGGAGAAGGAGAAGGAGAAGGAGAGAAGGAGAAGGAGAGAAGGAGAAGGGGAGAAGGAGAAGGGGAGAAGGAGAAGGGGAGAAGGAGAAGGGGAGAAGGAGAAGGGGAGAAGGAGAAGGGGAGAAGGAGAAGGGGAGAAGGAGAAGGGGAGAAGGAGAAGGAGAAGGAGAAGGAGAAGGAGAAGGAGAGAAGGAGAAGGGGAGAAGGAGAAGGGGAGAAGGAGAAGGGGAGAAGGAGAAGGAGAAGGAGAAGGAGAAGGAAAAGGAGAAGGAAAAGGAAAAGGAGAAGGAAAAGGAGAAGGAGAGAAAGAGCCCAAAGTAACTGCACAGTGAATTTCCTTACCATGAGCCAGGCTCATTCCCTGAGCTGACCAATATCTCCGAGCTCCCCTTCATGGCACAGCCCTGCCAGTAAAGAACAGAAGTTCCTGCTGCTCCCACTGGAATTCTGTAGCGTGCCTGGCATTCCATACATTCTGCTGCCTGAGAATTCCTGCAGCCGTCCTCGGGAAGAGCAGTTCACTGCCACAGGAGGAACAAGAGGAAAGCAGCTGCCACTCTCGGGTTCTGTGCCCTGTAAAAAGTAAAAGCAGATAAAGATCAAAGCTCCATAAAGCTGGAACCATCTCCAACCTCGGGACAGCACTTCTGTGGGAAAAGCGTAGATGGGCAATTAGGAAGGAGATCATCATGCAAATGGGCAAGGGGGGGGAATTAAATTCTGCTGCTTTCTGATTGAGGCCTGCTTCAATTTGCAGCCTTTATAATATCAGTTTAATGGGACTTTTTGTGCTTTTAAGAGGTTTTTATTAGCTGGGGGTTGTCCCTGCCTGGACTGAGGCACAGCACAATGAGTCTCCTGCCTCCTGAAGCCGTGTCGTTATCCCAGCATCTGAAATTAAAAACCAGCACTCTGGGAAACCTCTCTACTCTGAGGAGAAGTGTGAGGAGCGTTTGGGTCTGTGGAAAGCCTGGAACAGCTCTGAGAGACACCAAACATCCTGTGGATCCCAATAAACAGCAAAACATTCCAGCAGCTCCTTCCAACACCGCCCTTGTAGGGAACTCTGTCACCCCAGTGGGTATTTGTGGGAGTAAGGAAGAAATCCCACTAATGACCTCAGTGTGATCACCTCTGGTTCGTCTGGGATAAATCTCCTTTATCCTTCTGGGAGAATAAAGGAATCCAATGCTGCCTTAATCCCCAGCTCCTCAGAGTCTGCATTTCCAGAATCCATCTCCTGGCCCAGCATGGGAAGGGTTGTCCAGCGCTGGAACAGCTGCCCAGGGCAGTGGTGGAGTCACCAACCCTGGAAGTGCTCATAAAATACATGGATATGGCACTTGAGTGTTCATAAAATACCTGGGTAAATACATGGGTAAATATAGGGATAAATTCATGGGTAAATACGTGGATAAAAATATGGATAAATGTATATGGATAAACATATATGGATAATCCATGGATAAATATAGGGATAAATATGTAGGGATAAATATGTATGGATAAATACAGACCTTGCATCCCAGAACACCAGGAGAGCCGGTGTTTTACCCAGATCCCAGTGCCCTGCACGGCTGCGCTGACACGAGCACAGGCCGATCGCTCTGCCCAGCACCATCCCTCATTCTCCTCCCACGGCTCCCCAAGAGGCCCCAAACCACCCCAGCGTGTCTGTGCCAGGGCCAGGGCCTGCCCCGAGCCCGACCAGAGGCTGTCACCCAGCCCTGCACCAGCTCCCACCCCCGGGTGAGCTGGGAATGCACTGAGAGCTCGGCTCCCCGGGCTCCCCAGCACCCAAACCGGTCCTCAGACACACAGAAATGCCCAACCTGCCCCTCTGGGCACAGCCAAACACCACAATTCCATCATCCCCAAGGAACTCTGGCACTTGCCTCTTCATCTCTGCCCATTTCCAGTAGCCGGGGCTGGGACCGGGCTGTCAGTAATAGCATTCCCTAGGCAGTTCATCCCAGCGCAGAGGAGAAGAGGAGCCTGTCCCTGACCCACACCATGGGCAGGACAAGGGGGGCCCTAGCTGGCTTTGCCTACTCCAGCACCACAGCTCTTGGTCCCAAAGATGGGGCGAGTTCAGTGGTTTTTCCTGTCCTGAAAGAGAGCAGAAAAGGGAAGTTAATCCCACTGTGGAATCCAAGACTCCTGCATTTCCTATTTCTGCTCTGATTGCTCACCGTGGAGTTTTAGCTATGGAAAAAAAAAGGAGAATGACACCATATCAAATAAAAAGTGCCCTTTTCCAGCATTTTTATTCCAGGCATTAAAAGGATGCTCATTTCTCTTCTAGCATTGTTTCCCTCATTTTAGGAGAACCGTTTTCATCCCAGGCCCCACTCGTCAGTTGTTCGATCCTCTGGCACTGGATTTGGACAAAAGAAGGGACGCACCTGGACTGCAGGAAATCACTGAGAGAAACCCTTCCAAAACGTGACAGAGAAAAACAACAGGAGATGCAGGAAGACACATCCCTCATTTGCACGTCTGGAACGCTTTTCTAAAGACTTCTCTGCATCTGGATGCTCTTTGCTCTTGGCTTTCTTCACAGGAATGCATTTGCTGCTAAACACGTCTCAGACCCTTACCTGATCGGGATAAGGTGGGATGGAGATGAAGACTCCCACAGGGAATAGCCAGGGAGATGCAGGGCCTGGGAACATCAAGGACGGAGAAGAGAAGGAACAGGGATTGTTTTTCTTGTTTAGAGCCAGCAGTGCTGTGAGCTTGGAGAACACACGGCACCGCAGGGATCCAGGGCAGGAGCGGGATAACTGCGGGATAAGGGGAATCTGCTCCCACTCCAGGGCTGTGCCAGTGAAGGAGGGGAATTTTTTAGTGCCTTCATTACACACAAAAACCAAACCCAGCACCACCGAGCTGGACTTTCGTGAGCTGCAAAACAAAGCGGCCCCTGGCCTTTGGGGGAACACAACCTCACCGAGTCACGGAGCCAGGGCATGACACTTGGGAATGATCCTTGCTGCTGCCTGCAGGCAAATCAGATGAGGGAGCCACAGGAGCTGCGGGGTTTCCTGCTCTTCCTGCAACGCCATTGGTCCAGACCAGGAGACCTTTCCTGGAACAGATCTTCCCTGTAAAGGGAGCTACACCAAAGCTCAAGCCCTCATTTAGAGACCCTTGGAAAAGCAAAGGTGAGAGGGGATTACCTGGAGCCCCAGGGGACCGAGGCAAAGGCGATGAAGAAGCAGACAGCAAAGTGCTTCCACTGCTTCTCACTCCAGCAAAGGGAACATCCCTGGAATTTCATGGCCGGCGTCGCTCCCAAACCCCACAGGTGAACCCACACGTACTCCAGGACTGATCTCCTTCAAACTTCCAGCAGCACAGACTCACTGGGAGGAACTGCAATCCAAGGACACACATCAGCAACCGTCTTCCCGCTTGCCCCTCTCTCCACATTTTCCCTTTCCAGCGGGATGCAGGTGCCACCCCCCAGAGGCAGGAAAACTGCGTTGCAATCCAGTACAAAACCTGCCTGGAAAGCCCAGGATGCCCGGAGCCAGCAGCCGTTTCTCCTGGAGCTCCTGCTGACAGGCATTTGAAGCCTGCTGTGCCTCACAGCTGCTTTTCTGCCAAGGGCATTCCCATCTTTTCTTTTTTAGCCCAAAGAAAGGTTTGCAAAGCTGAGTTTTGTGAGAAGCGCTTCATATTTGGATCATTCTTAACTTGGAGTTTCCCTTGGCACCAAAATCAGGGGCTCACCTTTTGCTTGGAGCTTGGCTGAAGTCCTCAGCAATGCCAGGGAATGTGGCCATTGGAGGCTTTGGGCAGATTTGGCTCATCTGCCTTTTTAGGCCTTGTTTCTTTCTCTCAGCCTTCCCACTGGATTGTGGCCTCCGAGGAATACGTAAAATCCCATTCCATTCCTATTCTTTCGGACAATTTTTTGTACCGTCCCTGTACAAAACGAGGCCCCCTGTTCGGATGCTTTTCCCCACCGCTCCCCGACACTTTTATCTGCCGGTGCATTCCCTGCGTTGCTTGGGCTCTTCCCAGCTCTCTGAGCTCCTTCACAAGGCAGGAGATCGATTTGGCCCAGGAACTAAACCCTCCCGAGGAATTGTCTGATGCCATCTCCGCATTTGACAGCTGATCCTTGTGCTCAAAGGATCCCTCTTTCTTCCCTTCAGCCAATTCCAAGGCTCGCTGCCCCCAGCTGCGATCAGGCCCCAGCCTGATCCCTGCAGTCTTCCCTGCCGGGATCCTGCTCAGGAATCCCCGGGCTACAAATGTAAGAATTCATTCTTCCCACCCCTGCCCAGTTCCAAAGGATTTGGTGTCTGCCTTACCCGGCTGGAGCCTGCTTCCAACTCTGTTCTTGCTGCTTCTGCTGCTTTCCAGTTCCCAGGAATTCCACCGACGGAGCGACAGCGTTTTCCAACTCCGCCAGGATTCCCTCTGCTGCGTTTGGGTGCTGGAAGGATATCAAAACCAGGCTCTCTGGGGCTTTACTATCAGGAAATTACATCCCCGGATTTGTTCATTTCCAAATATTATCTCTTCCCAACAAAGCACTGGGCATCCAAGGAATACAGAAAGTGATGGGCTGACCACTGCTTACTCCTCTGGAATGTCAGAGCTTGGAAAAAAAGGGCACTTGAGGCTTCTCCTGGTGCTGCCCGTGAGGTGTATTTTACTTGAGAGCCCCTTCCCGTGTCTTTCCCTGTATCCACCAAAAAATCCACCCCTTCATTCCCCAGCTGCTTGCTTCCTCCCTCTTTTCCTGTATCCCACAGAATTTTAACAGGTCAATAGTCCCCTCTGCAAGAGCACCTTTCATTCCAAACCTAAGAACAAACGAATCACTTCCCTTCCACCGTCCTTATTAGGATTCCACTGAGAGCAGTGGATGGAAAATGATCCTCTCCTGGTCCCTGCTGGATTCCCGGAGCAGGGATCCTTTCCCTCTTTCCCCCCACCACGGTGCCCTCCTCCCCCTCCCGCCCCACCCCACACCCTTTTCAGGCTTTGTTCCACAGCTTTTGCCTCCAGGCCTCAGATCCTTTCGTTCTCCAGGAGCTCCCAGCAGCTCCACAGCCTTCCCGCTCCCATCCTGACCATTTCTCCGGGAATGGAGCTCCGCATTTCAATTGCCTTCTCTTTTCTCTGACTACTCCCACCAATCCAGAAGACCTAAAGCTGACACAAGGAACACTCGGTGCCCACAAATCCAAACCCAGACCTGGCCATCCCCAAACCAGCAACTCCCGGACAATTTGCGTTCATTCCAACCTAACACTGAGGACTCACCCAACCCTTCAAAATTCCCAAGAAATATCCTGTTGCCTTCACAGCTCCCAGGGGATTCTGCTTCGTGCTCACACGAAGGATTTGGGACTTCCCTGAAAAAACCCGTGCAGGGCACGCTGGAATCCCCGATCCCGTGAATCCGGGGAGCGTTAAAAGCTCGGTCCAGCCTGGGCCCCCGGAAATTTTTGCCAAATATCCCCCAAGTCCTCGGGATAACAGAACTCTCTGGTACTGCATTTTTGGCGTTGTAAAGCCTGGAATTCCTTTATTCCTAGTGCTGGGCTCTGCATATGGCCGAGAAAATCCCGGCCTCCACACAGACCCAGATTCCAAACTTTTGGATACATTTCAGCAAGCCGAGAAATTCACCTTCCCTGCTTCTTCTTAAGGGCATCCTTCTCTTCCCTTACCCGGCGTGCTCTCTCCCACTGGGGGTGGGTTTTCCCCTTCCCATGCTAATTAGTCCCTACTTCTAGGAGGTTTAGGTACCTTTCTTCCCTGGGACGGATTTCTTAACACAGCTACCGAGGCTTTGGGAGTCTCCTTTATCTTCTACTTTCTGGATCCATAAATGCCACAATCCAGACGCCCAACTTCAACAAGACATCCTTTCTACCTAAAAACACACACTCTCAACTCTTAGATCTTTTAAAGTTTTACCCCCGCAAAATTCCCCTATTTTTCCACCACTGAATTCCTCAGTCCTGCTTCCAAGGATTTCTTGAATACCACGGGCCTTTTCTCAAGATTTACCCCCACGACCTTCCCTACGTGCCCACTGCTCATCACCTCATTTTTCCCTCAATGTGGTCGTTCTCCACCCCAGAGAGTTTGTCAAGTGTTGCCTCCAAAATGTTCCCCATCTCTCCACTACTCAGTTCCCCATTTTGCCTCCAAAATATTCAATCTGTCCCCTCCAGATTGCATCCACTTTTACCCCCAGCGTTTTACTTCCTCTACAATATTGATTCAACCTTTTCCACCCCAAAAATGTCCATTCTCTCCCTTAAACAGCACCTCAGCTTTTCCCTCAAAAATGCCCCAGAGGGAAACTCAGATTCAGCCCCCAAACTCCCATTTGCCTACACAAACAGTTCTTGTGGCCCCTCTCAATTCCCCCAGGCTTTCAGCTCAAGGAAGAACTGGAAGCCTATTCCCTCATCTCCACCCTTGCTTTGCTTTCCTGGAAAACCTTGCGATCCCACACTTTCTCCAAGAGATCTGCTGGGAGTACTGGAAGGTTTGCTCTCTCAGAGCGCCAGGGGGGTTTACAGCACTTGTTCCTCTGCATCTTTACCCTTTTATCAGCTTTCCCCTGGAATGGTGTTGTGGGAGAAGCTTGGAATTACCAGAAATGGATCACGTTCACATTTTTTCCCCACCAGTTTTTATCTGGTTTCAGATTCCTGGAATTACCCTCAAATGTGCCCTAGAACACTGCTGTGAAAGGATCAATGAGAAGAACAGCCGGAAAGCAGAAAACCACCTCCAGCAGCAGCCAGAATGATCCCATTTCTCTTCTTACCTGGTCCTGCCAGAGCTCCCAACAGCCATTCCCATTCCAAAACAAGAGCTATGGAAGACATTCCTGCTGTCCGTGAGGGTGAGGCGGCAGTTCTGGATGTTCTTCGCTGTGCAATCAGACAACAAACAGAGTGTAAATGATCCTGGTGGTCCCTTCCAAGCCAAACCAGCCCGTGATTCCATGCGTGGATCAGCACCTGTCCCAGCTCCATTCCAGAAACCTCCTCCCACTAACCCAGAACTTTCCTTTTTCTGCTCAACATCAGGGATTTGCTGCCGAGTGCCCCGGGCAGGGGACGCCTCAGCCTTCCCTGGGACCGCAGCATTCCCTGGGCTGCCTCAGCATCCCCTGCGCTGCTGTTCCACGCCCATCCCGTGGTCCAGCGCCTGCGCGGGCTGCAGTGCCGGGCTCTCCCCACGAGGCGGCAGCACCGGGAGCGAGCAGCCCCGGCCGGTCCCGCTGTCTCGGGGCAGCTGCGCCTTTAACCCGCCCTGAGCCGGCGGGGCCGTGAACACAGCGGGCACAAACGCCACCGCTCCCCTTTATTTCACCCTCAGAGGCACAGGATCGCAGCATTTCCTGGGCTGCAAGGGACCCACAGGGAGCATCGAGTCCAAATCCTGGCCCTGCACCCCAAGAATCCCACCCTGTGCCCGAGAGCCTTGTTCAGACCCAAACGCTTCCCCCAAGATCCTGAAAACACAGCGGAGCTGGGAGAAGGATGACCACGGAGGATTTTTTTATACAGATCTCCTTGCACGATCGTTAAATAATATTATTAGACAGTCCATGAACGCATCCCTGTGCCGGGACAGCCACCCCTGTGCCGGAACACTCATCCCTGGGCCGGAATACCGATCCCCCGCGGCCCCCACCGTCCGCTCGGGGCTGTCCCCGTTCCCCGCTCACCTCCGAGCCCGGAGCACCCGCCCCGGTGCCCCCGGCCCGGCAGCGCTGCTCCCCGGGCTCCCCGCCATCGCCGCTCCTGGCGAAGAAGGGCGGAAGTCACCGGTACCGCACCGATGTGGCTATTCGACCTTCTCAAGATGGCGGCCGCGAAGGACCCCCCCCCCCCCCCCCCGCCCCGGTCCGTCTATTCGACTGCCTGAATGCTCCCGCCTGCCCCAGGCGCCGCTGACCCCACAGTCGGTGTCCGCGTAGCGGGAAACGCCTCAGAAAATTGCGTGCAAGCGCTGGGCTGGCGTCGGCGTCGGCGTCGCGTTCAGGCAGCCGAATAGACGCAGCTTGGGGGGGGGGCCTTCCCTGCCGCCATATTGAGAAGGTCAGAAAACAGTGCACACGACCGCCATCTTGAGTGTGGCAGTGACGACACTTCCGCCCTTCGCCGCCGTCTTGGGTGCTGGCAGAAGCCACTTCCGGTCGAGCCGCCATCTTTAGTGTGGTACACTTAGGGCCCCCGCCGCCCCTCACAAGGGCTTCTGTCTATTCGGCTGCCTGAATCCGGCCCCAACTCCGACGCCGGCCCCGCGCTTTCCGCGCGATTTTCCGCCGTGCTTCCCGGTGCGAGGACACGGCTGGCGGGGTCAGCCGCGCCGGAGGCGGGCGACGGCTCCGCGACCGGCGGCAGGCATCGGCAGGGACACCTCTCGCAGGGGGCCTAGTGCGTCCGCCATCTTGAGTGTGGCGGAAGTGTAAACCACCCTCTGCAAGGTCCTGGCAGATAATAAAATAATAAAATAAAATAAATACTGTCATATTCTAATAAAAACGTCACTTAACGCCGTCCCGAGAGCGCGGAACTGCGCCTTCCTTTCCGAGCCGCCTCCTTGAGAGCGACACGCGGGCGGCTCTATTCCGACCGTGCCCGCCCGGTGCCTCCCGCCCGGGTCGCGCTGCGACCGCGCCTCTGCTGCCCGGCAAGACCGGCCCCGCCGGGCCGCCCCCCGCGCTGTCATTCCCCGCGGTCACCGCCCCGCACGGCGCCCGCCCCTTTCCATAGCTGTGGCCCCGCTCATGCACGGCCGTGTCCCTTGGCGCTGCGAACCGCCCTTCGCCCCTCCCCTCCGCTGACAGACCCGGCCCCGCTCGCTCCCGCTCCTTGCCACGCTCGGCAGCCACCGAGGCCGCCGCCCTCTCGGCTCAGCCGGCACCGGGCGGCAGCAGCGCCGCCCAGCTCAGCCCGGGGGCAGGCACAGAGCACAGGGAAAAGCCGGCTCCGGGCGCTCTGCAGCTCCTGCAGCCCGAGCGTCTCGGCTCCTGGGGCCAGGCGCTTGCTGCTTTCCTTCCTACAGAAAAACGCCGGCTCCTTATTCTCAAAACCTGCGGATCTCTATTCCCAGCTTCTTATATTGCTGTATGCGACAGAGTAGACAGAGAGGGCTGGCTTATTTCAAAATGAATTTACATCTAAATCAGTAGCATTTGCCTATAGACGTAAAAGTGAAGAACTTAACACGTTTTAGTATTCTGCACACAGCCCTCGCTGGGAGGAATGGTAAAAAGTTAAAAACAAATGAAATTTTAAAAGTAGAAAGTTAGAAACAAAGTTACAACGGCAGAAATTTAGAAACAAACAAAGAGGTAAAATACAAGAAACAAACAAATTTCTAAAGGGAGAAAGTTGAAAACAAACAAAGAAACAAACAAAAAAAAATTAGAAACAAACAAAATTAGAAAGGTAGAAATTTAGAAACAAAGTCAGAAAGGCAAGTGTTGAGCCTTTGACAGGGTACCCCTCCTTCTCGGACCAGGGTGAAAGAGCAGAGGAGGCTGCTGTTCTGCTAAGTTCTTTATTTCACGGTCTCACAGCTGTCTTGAAGGCAGAGTTCGAATGGGGTTACATGATAAAGCCAAGCAGCAGCAGCAGGCAAAACCAGCTTCTTCTATATGCTCCATACACTCTATTTTTTCTTATAGAAGTGTGGATTCCATTTGTTCATTGACCAGTAAGATTAACACACGATTCTAGTTTTCCTTAAACCCATCCCGGTCTAATTCTAACAGTCGTAAGCCTCACACAAGTGTCATCTGCCCTTGTTCCATAAGGAATCCCTCTACAGACAGGGAGTTGTCACCGGCCCCGTGCTCATGGGCTGCAGGGGACACGCTCTGATTGCTCACTGTGCAGTTTTATTCATGGGGAAAAAAAGGTGGCTACTGCGCATGCGCGGGCGCGCTGCCCTTCTTATATTAAAACCAAGATTTTCACTCTGTCCCCTGTAGTTTTCCTCGTATGTACCTTCAAAACGTTCATTCTGTCCCTCACAGATTAGCTCAGGTCTTTTCCCTCAAATTGTCTCTGTCTGTCCCCTACCGATAAGAACCTCAATTTTCATCCCAAAATGTCACCTACTAATTGCCTCGATTTTACCTCAAAACGTTCATTTTCTCCCATACAAATTAACTCACATTTTACCCCCAAAACGTTCGTTTTATCCCCTACAGAACGTGCCCAGCATCCGAGCAACAGGACCGCGAATGCCTGGCGGCAGCAGCGCCACCGCTCCGCGATTTGCGCTCTGGCCACTGAAGCCCCACACGGCCGGGACAAGCATGAGGCGGCGGCACCCACGGAAATCGTGAGGTCGTGGCCTGCGGTACGGGATGTTACCCCCTGAGCGGCAGCACCGAGCGTAAAAAGCCGCCGCGCCCGCACGGCCTTCCCGCGGCGCTGCGCGTGGGTAGCTGCGGCCGCTCCCTGCACACGCGCAGCTTTCTTCAGCCGGCATCGTTGGGCCAATGCGCGCGTGCAGCTGCTCCCCGGCGTGGCTGTAGTGCCTCCTGTGCACCAGCAGGTGGAAGCAGCGAGCAGCACCACGCAGCTCTCCCGCTTCCCTGCGCGCACGTCGCTTTCTCTCATTGCACCCGTGCGGTTTTCCGCGTTACTGCACGGGCACGGCTTCTCAATTTACTGCGCGTGTGCCGCTCTCCAAGTCGTTGCTCATTCCTTTGCTTTTTTGAGTTCTGCCGCTTATGTGCAGGTATTTTTGCTGGGGTTTTTTTAGGTTTGAGGAGTTTTATTACTGCTTTTTAACTGCACGTGCACGGCGCTGCTGAGTTCACATGCACCGGTGCGGTGTTCTTACTTGCGGTGTTAGCGAGAAGGAGAAGAGCCCAGCCCATGCTTGGGTTCGGGAGGAGTGCAGCAACGCGCAAGACGAACGTTTGAAACAACGCAGGTCAGCGCGGTGCAAACGACCTGGCAGGTGAGGGTAGCGCACAGAGAAAGGCTACTACACGCACAGTAGCAGAAGTCAGAATTGTGACATGGAAAAACATGCTTTCCTTCTCGCCCCCGATACAGGAGTCCAGGATGGACGCTTGGAGCACGTCCATCAGAGCACCAAGGACCTCTGCAGGAGCCACAGCCCTAAAGACTCACGATGGCACTGAACACCTCTGTGCTCTGTTAACCAAAGACTGGGGCAGATCATGCCTGAAGAAAGAGTGGTCTCTGTTTTTTTCCAAGCTGCTACAGAAACAAACAAAGGTAGAAAGGTAAAAATGAACAAAGGAGGGAAGGTGAGAAAGGTCGTTTGAAAGTCAAAGTCAGAGAGAGAGAGAGAGAAAGAAAGTCAAAGTCAGAGAGAGAAAGTCAAAGTCGGAGAGAGAAAGTCAGAGAAAAGAAAGAAAGAGAGAAAGAAAGAAAGAGTCACAAAGAAAGAGAAAGAAAAATAGAGAGAAAAAGGAATAGAGAAACAGAAGAATAGGGTTTGAGAGAAAAAGAAATCGAGTTTAAAAGAGAATTAGTGTTGAAGAGAAAAAGAGAAACTGAGAAATAAAGTGACAGAGACATCCAGAAACAGTTAAACAGTGAGAAAAAGATAAAGAGTTAGAAAAAGTCAAGGGAGGAATAGACTGAAAAGTAAAGCAAAGCAGAGTAGCAAAGCAAGAAATACGGCAAAAAAATTACTAAACCACACCAAAGGAAGAGAGCAACCAAAAGGGGGGAGGGGGGGTATCTTTATTAGGGTTTATTCAACTTGATTGAACGAGGGTTTTTTATTTACATTTCAGCAAAGCAAGTGGAAATAACAACATACACAAGCACAAATACAATCCATATGCACACTGGTCAAAGTCCAATTGACATACAGAGCAGTATGTGCAAGTGCAGCAGCAAACACCAACACAGAGCAACACAAGCCAACCCCCTATCAGTACAATGTAACAATTGTTCTATTTCTGGAAAATTCATTACATTTTATTGTTTCAGGAAACCCAAAACAACAGCAGCACAGGGAGAAGAAAACACTCATCCACCACACACCTCCTTCAGCTGACACACAAACCCACCCTCGCTCTCGTCTCAAGAGCACCCCATGGGAACGCGGTTCCCGGGAGCCCCAAAATCATCCCGCCTGACAAATCCCCGGCACGGTCGGCACCCAAACCCTGGCGATGAACGGCACCTCACAGACCGGCCGGGTCCCAGATAAACAAACCCAGCCGGGAGGGAAAACATCCCCAGACAGCGCAGCTGGGTTGTTTTTACTCTGAGTTTAAAAAGCAGCTGAAAAGCCTGAAAGGCAAAACTCACACACACAAGGTTAGGACCATTCCACACCCGCACTCTTCTCGCAGGCAGACAGACACAGGCACACACACACACAGTCACACACCCTTCAGCTTACACCCTGACTGCAGCCCTTACTCCAAACATTCCAGCCATGGAGATGCTCCGACACAGCTTCTGGATGCCGCTCCTCGACGTCGAACGGTGCGCGCCGGGAAAATCTGCAGCGTCGGTGACCGTGGAGATCCGGAGCCGCCTCGGGGACCTGCGAGACAACGGGAGGCGGTCAACAAGATGCCGAGGGCTGGGAGTTATTCCCACACCGGGCCCATAAGTCTTCTGCCCAAAAACCCATGAAAAAGAGATGAACCACTAAGTTTTATAACTCTTCTACTCAACCGTGACCCTACGTGCCAGGGCAGGGCAGCTCAAACCCAGAAAGCACACAGGGAAGTGTTTTACCATGTACAGCCCCGTGAAACAGAGTGGGCCGAGAGGCAAGAACTAAAACGCAGGGGAAAGCAGGGATTAGATACAATAAAATGTCGGTAGGGCCTTTTTTAAGCTGAACCTAAGTCGATCACTACATCAGGTTGAACTCTATGTTCACTTCCAAAGACATATGTCTTTTCAAATCCAGACAGCTGGTTTAGAACTTCTGTGTTGCTGTTTAGACATCAAGCTTTGGGGCTGAGGTTTTTTTATTCCCAGGTGCTTGCTGGCAGTAAAAATACACTTCACATCTGCAGTGTGTGCACGTGGCTTGGGCTGTGGATTCTGGGGCAAAAAAAATTCAGGAATCAGGGAAAGAAAGAGATGGAAAAGAGAAAGGGAGTGTGAAGGGAAAGGGAAAGGGAAAGAAAGGTGGAAGAGAGAAAGGGAAAGGAAAGGAAAGGGAAGGGAAAGGAAAAATTAGACATAGAAATAATATTAAACCCAAAAATAAAAATAAATATGATGCCGCTCCCCATCCCGTTCCCCCGTTCCCCATCCCGTTCCCCGTCCCGTTCCCCCATCCCGTTCCCCCGCTCCCCCATCCCGTTCCCCGTCCCGTTCCCCCATCCCGTTCCCCCATCCCGTTCCCCCATCCCGCTCTCCCGCTCCTCGCTCACCGCCCGGGCCCGTCCGTGCCCGCCCGCCCCAACCGCTCCCGCCGATTCCAACTGGCCACGCGCAGCCCCGCCCCGCCTTCCCATTGGCCAGCCCTCGGCCCGCCCCGCCTTCCCATTGGCCGCTGGGCCCGTCAATCACGCGGGAAACCCCGCCGCCCGCAGGCGCTGTCCCACGGCGGCCGCTGGAATGCGGCCCGGGCACATCCCCAAGGGAAAAGGAGGCACAAAATGAGGAATTGGGAAGTAAAAGGGGAAGGCTGCGCAGCGCCCGCGGCGCCCCGACAACGAGGAGCAGCCCCCACTCCTCTCCCCATCTTCGTTTTGCACCCCCGAGCCCTGCACGTTATCAGGGAGCAGCCCCAACCCTCTCCCATCATTAACTCGGAGATATTCCATGGTTTTTCCAAACTGCTGAATTTATTGTGCTGAAGAGCCGCTTCATTCAGCACACACCGGTCCATAGAGCTGCATAGAAAAGTGCTGAGATACAATTCCAGGCTTCCCCAGCCCATCTCCAGGTGTCACCCCCAGCCCTCCCAGGGGCTCCCAGTTCCCAGGGCAGAGCAGAACCAGCACCCAGCCAGCAGCTCCTCGGTCCTGCGAGGTGTGTGGCACTTCCAAAAGTACACCATGCCTTGGAGCAAGCTGAGCAAACAATTCCAGACCTAAAACCTTCAATCCCTGCACGTCAAGGCAGACTCACAAATGCCCAAGAATTCGCACCTGCCATGGAAAAGTTAAAAGATCAACGTCTGCCTGAACTGCATTTGCAGAGTCCAATTGCACCCATTTTGCTCTGCCTCACGCTCGCAAATTGCCCGGAACGTGCTGTGTACAACAGCCTGGAAACCATGGAAAACTCCTGACACTGGTATCCCGACTCTGCCTCCTGCAGACACCCAGCTCAGGGAAACCTTTGCAGCAAAGCACATCCCAAAGGAGCTGTTTTCCCCGAGGAAGCCCAGCAGCGGCAGCGCTGGCCCAGAGCACAAAGCAGCAGCTCTGCTGGGGAAGAGCATCCTTCAGTTCCTCTGCTGCTCACTTGACCAGAGAGCTGTTCCTAGGCCACATTCACTGCCCCACCCTGGATGAAATACCTGCACCCCCCCTTCCAAGTGCTCACTGCTCCCTGCTGTTCACGTGACCTTTTCTACATCAAACTACCAGGAACAGTACCCAGACAAATGGAGACCTTTCAAAAAAAAAAAAAAACAAAAACAAAAACCTGGGTTTGCATAAATAAGCACTGAACCTAAAAACTTTTATGTTTCCAGTATTCCAACCATGTCCAGATGGTGAGCAGGTGCTAAAAATAACAACAGAAAAGCACAAAAAGACACAAATCTTCCTTCTCGACCTTCAATATCCTCAATTCAGGAAAATCACCAAACTCAACAGCTCTATATAGAAGGGGAAAAAACCCCACGTGTACTTTGAGCTGGTGAGAAGAACAGGAACCTGCAGCAATTAAGGCTGCACAGTCCACAGCAGCAAGAGCTCAGCACACGTCCAGACAGGCAATTCCAGCACCTAAATTAAAAAAAGAAGAAAAAGTTGATTACTTTTTTTAAAAGTTACTCTAAGTTAGTAAAACCAAACCAGCCTTTGCTCTTGATTTTGGCTCACTGATGCACACACACACACAAGAAGCCAATGGTCACACAGGGCCCCCTTGCAGAATTCCTGATCCAAACCCTCGCCTTTCCTGCCCAGCACTGAGGGAAATCTGACAGAGGATTCATAAAGAGCCCTCGCTGAGAGCAGTCATCGCCCCAGGCCTTCAGGCTTGGCAAGATCCTGAAGTGAACGGACCCAAATTCAATTCCTAAATCTGAATCTCTGACAAGTCCTGTTAGAAAGACAGCGGACAGTCCATCAGAACACAGAATTAAAAGGCTGCACAAGGAATAACAGAAGCTTTTCCAGGAATAGCACAAGTTCCTTCTCTCCCTCACCGGTCCAGCACCGTGAGACCGAACCTTGGGCCCCAGGAGACAGGAGAGCTGTTATCAACACCCGAACCTCCCAAGCGTTGTTATTGCTCAGAGAGCTGCGCCGGCACTGAGCTACTCCCATGCACCTGCAGGGCTCTGGGGAGGGGCAAGACGACCTCCCACTCCTGCCTGGAGAAATTTCAACACCCTAAAAAGTCATTTCCCTTCTCTCTCTCTGACCCACGGCCAAAGCAGCTGTGTAGAACAACCCGGGGGATTTATGGGAGGGCTGATTCTCTCAGGAAAGACCCCAGACCCTGAGGAAACAAACCACCCCAAATTTCCAGCTGAAAACATGCTGCCTCCTGAACGGGAGCGCACAAAACTCTCTAGAGCCAGACAGGAGGTGACAGACCGGCAAAAGCCAAAAGATGTGCTCTGCTTGCATGCACTCTCTGACTGGTAATTCCACAGGAAATTCCCCACGGATCGTCAGCAGTCGCCTACAATTTGTCCTCTGCAATCATGACTGCCTTGGCTTTCTGTGGAAGCGTTTCAAACATCCAGGGAGGGTTCAGGGCCTCGGCTGGCTCGTTTATGGCTCTTCCTGACAGGCCCAGGCCAAACCCAAGCACCCCCCTCACTGCTCCAGCCCCAGGTTCAGGGAAATATTGATACGGCTTAGAAATACTCTCCTTCCCTGCAACTCAGTCCCTCCCTGCGCATCCCCGGAGAGGATTTACTCCGTCCTTTGTTCCCGACAGCACCTCTCCAGCACAAGTCCCGCTTCACACAGACACTGACTAAGCAGACCTAAGGCAATGGTTCCAGCAGCAGCTGCAATCCCGAGCTCCCTGTCTCCTGCACAGCTCATCCAAGCACTCCCAGCAATCTCACCTCGGCCCAGACACTCTCTGTCCTCAGAGGGAAACACAACCCGATGGCACGCAGCTCTGGCACCACATTCCCTCTTCCCTTCTCCCTTTTTCCAGCACACCAGGCTGCTGGCAATGGCATTCCCATGGCAGTTCATCCCAGCACAGAGAAGAGGAGCCTGTGACTTACCCACACCATGGGCAGGACAAGGGGGGCCCTAGCTGGCAGGGACGGGTTCTTCTAGCACAGAGGTTTCTGAGCCCAGAAAGGAGCCTTGCTTTGGCTTCCCTGACTTATTCAGCAGCCCTCTGGAAACACGTGGCAGGGAGGGAAGCTGCTTTTCCTGACACCATTCAGCTGCCAAAACCAGTAACCCCTCCACAGTGCTCCTGCAGCCTTGCCTGGCCCTGGGGCCATAGAGCAGGAGCCTTGTGGGCATGAACCTGCCCCTGATTCATCCCCTGAGCAAAACCCGCTAGTGAAAGGTGGTGAGAGCAACCAGGGCAGGGGTGGTAAGCAAATCTGGGACCACTTAGGAGAGGCCTGTGCCACCAGAAATGTAGAATGGTGTCTTTCAGTTGAAGGGGACATACAGTGTTCATCTAACCCAGTTGCCTCACCAAACACGCTATCTGACATACAAAATAATAAGCAGAAACCTTATTTCTGATATTTCCTCACTTCTAAGTCGCAGAACTTGCAACTAAACCTACTCCATCTGAAAATTTGCGAATGTCATTTATTAGATTATTTGTAATCTTCCTCGCTGCTGAAGGGTTAACATGGTGTCCTTACATCCTGATGCTTATCAATAATTAAGGACACAGCAGAATTCTTCACTAAAATCTACTGTAGTCTTTTCCAGAACTGATTTCTAATCCTTTCCAAGACAGCTGCACAATTTATTATTAAAAAAAAAAGTGCTGAACCATATTTCACAACTTGCCAGCTGCCTGCCAGGGCAGACGGGTGCATGGCTCTGGCAGGGAGGGCACAGCCTCAGCACCAGCCTGCCTGGAGAACCTAGCTCTGCTCAGTGCCTCAGGAAGGACCCTTTCCCAGCCCATCCAAAAGGACATAGGCACTTACTGGTCTGGCCACAGGGAGGGGGTGAGTGCTGCAACGGGGAGGCTCCTGCACAAGTTTGGAGTGGGCAAAGAAGGCACAACTGAGAAGGAATGGCCACCTCAGCCCCTCTCCTTCATTACAGCTCTGCACCTTCCCCTACCTGTAGGTCATAGGGAGAGGTGACAATGGGCACGGAGGGAATTAGTTGGCTGAGCAAGCTGGTGGGCAGAAGGTCCAAGAAGCTGACTTGCAAAAAAACCCCAAAACCTAGAACGGTTCATCGTGATTAACCACATATCAGAAATGCCTTCCTCTCTAATGGTAAAGCCACTGACACACTTCTTCTTCTCTTGCTTTGTCATTTATCTCGTAAATCAACCCATCTGCTTTCAAACCAAACGTGCCAAGTAAATATGAAGATTATTAGGAAGCCTTTTTATTTCCCTAGAGCAAATTAAACAGCTGGAGGTTACATTTTTTTTAACATTGCCAAGCTGTTACCAGGCGTAACAAAAGGCAGTTGGCTGCACACACAGCCCCGCAATGTTTCACTGGGCTGATGCAGCAAAATCAAGGAACTTGTGCCTTGCACCCAGCTGCAAATGCCAGAGACGCACCGCTGATTTTATGGCAACTGTCACACCAGGAGAGCTGATCCTCCCAGACAGTGGAAGTACACAATTAGGTCACATTAAACATCGAGAAAATGCCACAGCAGTTCCACATGCCCACTACAAGGGAGTGACACTGGAAAACAGTTCCTAGCTGGCAAGAGCCATCCCAGCATCAGTGCATAATAAACTGCTAAAAGTTGACAGATGAAGTCTGAGGGTGCAGAAGCGTGAGCAATCACCCAAACAGAGGGATTCGTAACATTTTCCCACAAGGCAGAGAAGTAAGACAGGCAAGCACCAAAGCCTGGTTTATTCCCCCTGGGAAGCCACCGCTACCTCCTGTTCACAGAAACAGAGGGGCTGGGTACAGCATTCCTTCAGGAGGGTTTCCTTTAGGGCCAGAATAACAAGATGAAGCAGTGGTGCTCACAGCAGAAGCTTCAGACTTGTGTAGGCTTTTTTTTCCATGTACAACACCAAGCTCCTAGCCCTACCACAGGAGCAAAAGTGTTTGCAGTGTCCTGACCATTGCACCCACACACTACAAAGTACGTCCTTGGCCAGAGGTGGACAAGCGAGAAAAGCACAGCCCAGTCTGCTTACAGAAAGCCTTTTGCATCCTGTCAGCACCACCTACGTTCAGCTTAGTCCAGTCTTGCACACCTGAAATCAAAGGTAGTTATGAAAGGCAGCTGTTGTCACAGATAACAGACATTCTGTTGCACAATTATTTGGTGCTCGCCACAAATTGCACCGAAACAACTTCTATGCCATTGCCACAACAGTGGTAATTCTTTAAAACATGAATAAAAGGGCTCTGTACAGGAGGGCAATGCTGCATGGGGAGAGAACACACCACACCATGTAAACTTCAACACTGTGAGAAGTGTCAGTCTATGTCTTTTTACTCCCATATACTCCCATGTATCTTGAAACTACTTGTGGAGTCTACTGATTACAAAAGCATGCTTAATTTTGCCTGTGATCAAAGACACAGCCATGATGCAGCAGCAAGCAGTGCACCTCAGTGAAATGTCACACAGTTTTTGGGATGGTAAGTGGGCAGCACAGCTTTCTCAGCACATGAATTAACACCTCAATTCTTTAAAAGTTTCCATTTTACCAGTTTCTTCACCAGCACTAGTTGTCGTGATCAGCAGTCCTGTTGCAGTATCTCCTCTGCATGCATCCTCACAGAGCATCCCCATGGTTTGCTCCCCAACACAAGAGCAAGGCTATTCTTTACATTTTTAGGTCAGCCCTTTAGCACAGGCCAAGAGCAGCAGCTCATCCCAAAAGCAGCTGTCAGAAAGGCACAGGCAGATACGCATGCAGGAAGTAACCTCCTGAGGTACTGCTGCTGCACTGCCCGTGACCAGGTCTGAGAGCAAAGCCACGCACCAGCACATGCTAAGAACCAAGCTGAGGGCTTAGAGGAAACAACCAACCTCCAGGATATTTTGAATTGTGAAACTTAATTTAAGCTACAGCCCAGAACAAAGAAGTTATGACACCCTCATAAACCAGATTTAGTCTGCTCTGTCATGGCACAAGATTACAATGTCACACTTTCACAGAATGGTTAAAGATTGGAAAGGGACCGCTGGAGGTCACCTAGTTCCCAGACATGCAAGGGTCCCCCAAAGCAGCTTATTGAGGATTGTGTCCAGATACCTTCTGAATACCTCCAAAGAGGGAGACTCCACAACTTGTCTAGGCAATCTGTTCCAGTGCTTGGGCATCCACACAGTGAAGCTCTTGCTCATGTACATCAGTTTCTGCCCGCTGCCTTTTGTACTATCGTTGGGCAAAACCCAACCAGAGCCTGGCTCCATCCTCTTGGCACTCTCCCTTCAGATACTGATAGACTTTGATGAGGTTCCCTCTCTGTCATCTCTTCTCGAGGCTGACCAGGGCCAGCACCCTCTGCCTTTCCTCACACATGAGATTCTCCTTAATCATCTTTGTCACTCTAAGCTGGACCCTCTCCAGAGGCTCCATGTCTCTCCTGTCCTGAGGAGCCCAGAACTGCACACAGCACTCCAGATGCGGCCTCAGCAGGGCCGAGCGAAGGCGCGGGGTCCGTCCCTCCCGGGGAGGCTCCGGCGGCCTGTGTGAGGGCCGGGCAGGAGCGGGGCGCGCCGGCCGCTCCCTCTCGCGGCCGCGGGGCCGCGCTGGGCTCGCAGCGCTGCGGCTGCCGGGCCCTCGCTCCCGGCAGGGCCCGGCCTGGGCCCCACCGCCCGTGCGGGAGCACCGGCCGCCGGACCCGCCTCCCGGGACACAGCCCCGCTCCCGCCCGACCCCGGCCCCGCTTACAGCACCTCGAGCCCTAAGTGACAGCTGGGCTTCGCAGGACCGAGCGCCATGGAAAAAGGGAATCCAGCCGAAATACGCACGCCTCACACTCCCAAGCTGTAGGGTGGGCTCTGATGAGAGCAAGAGCTCATCAAGACAGGCCCAGCCTAACCTGGGGGAGACCTGCGACAGAGGAGCTTGAATGTCCCATACCTGGGAAAGCAACAAAAAGCCTTAACCCAAAATTATTTAAGTAGTTCATATTCAGCATAAGTTTTCCTCCCTAATTCCCCATGCCCTCCCCACGACCCCAGCCAGCCTGGGTTTTGTAGAGTAATTTTAGGGCTCCGTGTTTCTGACCAGATCTCATCTACCGTGACATGTGACAGAGCCCAGTGAGTGGAAGGCTCCAGCCCACAGATCCCCAAGAAAATCTAAGATTTCCTTGCTGCTCATGCAGTTTTCTCAGACTGTTTGTCAAAAGTTATTGGTGGCTATTTTTTAAATGAAAGGAGTAGAGAGAAAATAGCTTTGAGGCATATTGGGCTAGCATATTGTTCAGACTCTGTACAGGAACAATAAAGCTTTTAGGATCCTTTGATTGACATATATAATGAAGGTAGCTGTCAAACCTTTGTGCAGCAATTTTATTTTGTATTGACAAGCTATTTCACTGGCCAGGGTTTTGCATAAAAGGAATAATTCACATTGTTGTGGTGCTGCTATTTACAGAGCCTAGAGGACAGTGGCATCACTACAATATAAAGATTAATATTCAAATTTCTTTTGAAATACATAACTCTGTATGCAACCTATCCTACGTGCACATCTTCATACAGGGAGAAAGGCATTGTTCTGCAGAGAGAAGGGGGCCTGGAGCTGCTGGGGGTTGTTGTTCATTCACTGATTCATCATGTAGCTTTTGAAAAGCCACTTAGTCACTCTGCAGTTGAATGTTTCTCTCTGGAGAGCAGAGAACAAAGCCTCAACACAAACTGCCATCACTGTTACCAGTCAGTGGCAGAGCTCACAGAGCCAGCATGGGGTCAAGGGGCTGCTCTGAGCAGCCCTTGTGTGCACAAAGCCCAGGACAGCTGTGCTCCTCCCAAAGAAGCTTCTTTCTCCTGCCAAAGCAGTGGCAGGGTCAGCTTGGGCTACCTGAGACAGCAGTTGCTGCTTGCCCACTACCTTTCTTTGATTATGAACAATAACTTGCCAAGAAATCACTAGCCTCAGAGAAAACAGGCAGAAAGCAAACGAGAGGGCAAAGCAAAACATAAAGGAGAGGGGGGGAAAAAAAAATACACATAAGCAAGGATGACTCTCACACTGTATTTGCTATGCAGTCAAGCCCACAAGTGGGTTGTGTATCTGAAGGTGGAAATACAAAGACGTGTCCTGTTCCCTGGGGAAAGGTAAGCAACTTCTCAAACGATCTTTAGAGGCTATTATCAGTCTCGCACTAGCACTGACATACCCTGTGCCCAAAGCCACAGCATGCACACACTGTATCCATAAAAAGAGATATTCATAGCTCTGCAGCTCATAGAAGTGCTGTGCCCGTGCTCTGGTACCAGTATCATTTAAAACAAAACAAAACAAAAAAAAGTTTGAGTTGCAAGTGAGGGTATGGAAGAACTTGCACGGCAAGAATTTGGAAAGAGCATGGTAATCCAGCTTGGTCAATGGGCACACAATTTTTTAAGAGTGTACCACGTTTGTTTGTTCAGTCATTCCTATATTCATTTTCAAGTCCAGAGACAGCAGCTTCATGTCTAGCCCCAAAATAACAGCACTGTCTGAGACAAAACCAGCTTGGTCAGGGGTACCAGAGCTTTTCCCAGCCCGTTTATGTAATAAAGCATTATATACAACTGTTGGAAAACATACCAGTTTAAAAATCTTTTATCTATGACTTTAGCCAGGTTTGCTCATCTTTGCCCCAGGGGAAGGGAACTGAAGCTTCTTTCCAGGGCATTGTTTCTCTAGGTGAGGCCTGATGGGCTTAGCATTTCAACAGACTGGGAGTAGCCCCAACAAGATAAAGCCATCGATGGAACATCAACAGAACCAACAGAACCTCAGTGGCCATCTAGGAACATCTACCCCAGACTCTGCCTCCGGCAAAGACTGATAAGAAATTCAAGCAATGAAGATCTAATTAACATCAGAAGCGAAGAAATCCGGATCTAATAGGAGAGCAGATACTAGGAACTACACAACTTGAGACCAATGAACACTGACCCAATTAGTTTCTGTGAGTTTTGACTGCAAAAAAGATCTGAAAATTCTAGTAAAGATCATGTGTCATGGAATGATTCTCCGCACACCCGGGCTATGTGCGGATGAGATGATTTCTGTGGTACATCCTGGCCAGAGAAGAAAGTAGTGCCTTGACTCTCTAACATTAAAAATGTTGTTGGAGGGCTTTTTGTTTTTCCTGCAGTTTCAGTGACACAACCAGGAAGCAGAACAGGAGCTATATGTCCCTGTTACTTGGGTCCTAAAATACAGAGAAAGAAGACAGGGCAGAAAGCAAAGAAGAAAAACAGCTTTGTCCTCATTCACATGATAGCCCTGTAAGGCTTTAACCCAAAAGATATAACTGTATAGTGAAACATCTATGGGGGACTCTCTTGCCTGGCACAGAGGGGTTCTGCAGATAGACTTCCAGGGTGGGGAAAGAGTACCAAGTCGGCAACACAAATTACTTCAGGCCAAACTCCAATACATAACTAGAGATTCCATAGATACATCCAGCCTTAAGCCCAGGAGCAATACAGGTGGAGAGAACGGAGCCTGGGTGATTAAAACTACCTATTTAAGCAGTTCAAGGTAGCTGGAAGCAGCACTGGTGCCTCTGGGTTTCTCTGTTCATTATTTAAGGTGAACATAAAAACACAGAGTGCAGGAGCCCAAGGATGTTCCTCACTGGCTTCAAGCTGGCAGTTTGCTAAAAGCAGCGCTCCTTGGTTTCCTTGGTTTGCCGACCAGCAGTGCCACCTCCCCTCCCTGCTGCCACGGTGCTCAGCCTTCCCCAGGGTTAACAAAAGGGCACGTTACTCTGCTTCGCCAGATTTCAGCTCTGAGAATTTCATTCTGAACAGTTCAGCATCTGCTTTAGCCAAAACAGTTCCGCTATTTCCAGGAATATTATTAAAGGAAAAATATACTGCTTGGCACACGCTACCTAAATTCAGGCAACCTTTTATATGAGGATCTCTAGCTTCGGAAGGGAAATTTTGAAATCTGGCAGAGAGGTGACCTTTGTGGTAGAAATGTGTCTATCCCTATCAAAACCTACCTACCTTTGGCCAGATTACAGAGCAGGGAAATACTGCAGTTAAGGGCACGGTAACGAGTTCTGAGAACTGCAGTTACTTGCTGTTTCTGCTGTGGGCAAGAGGTCCCTGATCTCCTGCAGAGCTGCAGCTTGTGCTCACCCACTGCCTTGGCCAGTTACGGCTGCACAGGTCCTCCATGGCTGGATGACGAAATTACAGAGCCAAGGGTGAGTGGAGAGACCAGCATTCCATCTGACGCCTACATACATTCCCGTAACTTTCGGATACGGGACAGCCCCATCTGCCACACAGCCCAGGGTCAACGTCAGCATCACGAGTGCTGCGCAGGCACGAGGGCACTGCAGGAAACAAACTGCGACCAAAAAACCCAGGGCCATTACAATACATCGATGCACAGCTGGAAGAATTAATGTCAAGCAGACAACGGCATTGCAGACGTCCCCTAATAACGAAGGCTTGAATCTGCTGTCTCAGTAAAACTCTCTAAACGAGGTTTGTGTGCAGCTTATGGGGAGTTTATGAAAGAAATATAAATATAGGCCATCATTCTGCAAAGCTTCACAAACCCAAACCCTTGCATTCAGGTGCCATCTCTCGGACTTTGCTGCAAAATCAAGGCCATTCACGTTAAAAGCACAGACAAGAACATCTGCTCAAACTGATGTGTTTTAACTGTATTAGTTAATTATCCAGACAACTCTTCTTATGTCATGGAAATGCAGTTTGAACACTGGCAGATAAATGCTCTTGCATTAAAAAGGGAGAAATCAGTATTTGCTGTTGGATGTAAGCAGCCATTAGAAGAAACAGTCCCACCTTTCACCCAAGCATACCTTCTCCCCATCTTCAGCACATTATGCAGCCCTTCTGTGTATCCGTGTGTGGGATCTCAGGACTCATATCCATATACCGAGAACTGGCATGTCATCATCATCCTGGAGAATGATTTCAGTTCATTAAGTGCTGCTAGGAAAAAGATTATAATTCCTCTCACCAAAAGCCTCAACAGGCTACAAAGGAAGAGTACAAGGAAAAGTTAACTTCTTTCTTCATTATATGTATGCCCTTTCCTCATGCATAAAGCAGGAGCAACACAGAACTTCTATACATATAAAGAAGTTCTATAGATAGATAGATTATATACTTCAGTACATATATGTACGTAGATAGATATAGATCTATGTATTATTATGTACATACTTCAGGTCTGGTTAAAGCACAGCGGCGAGCAGAGGGGGTCTGTGGCGCTTTCATTCCGTGAGAGAAGAAAACCGTACCTCCTGCAGAAGGCAAACTGTCCGTGCAGACTGCAGAAGGCACTCAACAAAGTTTTGGTTTGTCACTCAAGTGCTTGGTTAATGATTCACCCTGAACAACCAGGCAAGGAAGAAGCGAGCTTGTCCTCCTTCAGTGCACTGGCTGCATTAAGAAGAAAGAGCTCAATGTGGAGCCAGTGCAAGAGAGAAACTTCCCACCTGCACTGCTGCAGGAAACTCTTCCCAGGAGTATGAACTGGGATTATGTATCACAACAGCAGGTATGGCTGGAACTATGGAACCAACCCAGCCACACACGGACCTTGTGATATATTTTTCATTAGCAGAACCCAGATCCTTTACGCAGTAGTTGCCTCCCAAATGTGGAAACTGCAAGATAAAAAGCACATTTGGGTGACTTCTTGATGGGTGACTGCAGAGCCACAGGCTCATCTCAGATCTCCCACAGACCCAGCCTTGGAGTGCCTGCAAATTCCTTTTTTCCTCTTATGCTTCTGAATGGTTAAAGGCAGCGTGGCGAGCCATTTTACAGGGGATTTCAAGAAAATGACACGCTTGATGTTTACATGTTTTTGCCCATGAGACAACTTTGATATGCCTTGTGAAACACATGCTTTCACAGAAATCTGAGGAGGAAAACGACATCACCAAGAACAGTAAAATCTTGTTCTGTTTGGAACAGACAATTTTAACAAGACTGTTTTAACGGGAATAGCATTTGGTAGATATTTTTAAATGTTGGCAGCAGGTTTTGCTAGACAAAATTTTATGATATCATTCCTTGGATAGATTGCTAATCTGCAAAAACCCATCATTTGAGACCCATTCTAACATTACAGAAGTCCCTTGATTTCCATGTACACAAGGTCAGGCCATTTATGAGTGTAAAGTGTCCCCAGTACTTAATTTTTCCAGGTGACACCCGGTGCCACTTGGCTGTTTGAAAGACAATTTGAGCCAGTACACTTCCACAAAGGACTGCACAGAATGGCCATGTTCTTCTTCCCTTCTAAGAGTTGCATAAGCAGATATAAATGTTTCTGTGTTCAATAACTAAAATTAAGATTCCCTTTGCTTGTAGCCTCCTTCGAGAATGTCACTATTCTGTTTGAGAAACCACATCCTGCTCTGCATCCTATGTGGATTCATTCTGTCAATCCAGGGAGATCAAGTTCAGCAGCCTCCCAGGACTGCTGATAATCTCCTGAAAGTCCACAGTAAACATTTCTTTACACACTGGATCAGATCTGATGAACTATACAACTTCACACCAGCCAGGAAAGTGTGTGGGACTGACTTTTTAACCAATGCAGATGTGGGGGTACACTTACAGGCCAACTATAATTTTCCCTAGAGAATGCTGAGCATATATTTTTTCCACTCAGAGCTATTGTTCCATGTTTTCCCAGGACTTCAGAGTGTGTCCAGCAGTGACTGGAACCCCCATGCAGTAAACCCACTCAGGCTTACCAGGAAGCTTCTGTGGGAGCCTCAATTTTTGGTGCAGCTCAGAAGCTGCACGTGCCCAAAGCATCCCGACGGGAACACGAAGCTTCCCTCGTGCATTTCATTTCTTTATCCGAAATATTCTTCCCACTCAGCCACAACCTAGAAAGGAAAAAAAAGGAAAAGAAGGAAGATCAATTAATTTTGACATAAGGAGTCTTGACTATCGCGACACACTGCCAGGTGAAAAAACATCCCTGCCCCTCTAACAAATCCCCCTGATACTGTCTCCATCAAGTATCAATTATTTAAACGCTGTATTAAGGAGAGTAAAGACACAATGTTTGGAATTCTCAACAACGGCTCAGCTTGGCTACTCCAAGCACTTTCCCACCCGGGGAGCTGAGCAGTCCCAGATTTAAACACCACATTTAATACAAATCTGACAGCAATTTGATTTGATTTGGCTGCCAGCATCGGAGCTGCTTCCACACAGACACACGAGGCTGCTCCGAGCTGCCATTTCATCGGCGCCTGGGGACAGGAACAGCACCCGCACCGGCCACCTGGCTCAGCCCGGGCTCCATCCAGCACCCACCGAGAGCCGCTGCGAGCTGAAATCCTCCCGGCCCCTCCTGCCGGGGAAAGCCTGCCTCCGGCTCCGGCTGTCCCCAGCTCCCACCTCCCGGGGAAAGCCTGCCTCCGGCTCCGGCTGCCCCCAGCTCTCACCTCCCGGCAAACAGCAGCTCCATCCTTGGTGGCTGCTCCCGGCTGCGGGCAGCCGCCGCCCTTCGGGCAAGCCGATGGCTCGGGCAGCTCCGGTGCCCGCTCTTCCTCGATGCTTTTGCGTTTTCCTGCAGCTCCCCGGGCCGGCGGGAGCGGGGGGCGGCGGGGGCGCGGCGAGGCGGCGCGGTGGGGGGGGGGGGGGGGGGACGAGAGCCCGGCACGGCACCGCGGGGCGCGGGGACCTCTCGTGGGAGAGGCGCGGCGCGCGCGGCACGGAGGTGTCCCCGCCGATGCCTGCTGGCCGGCGCCCACGCGCCTCCCGCCCGCCCCCGACGCCGCTGACCCCACAGCCCGCAGCAGCCCCAGGTGTGAGCGGCCAGGATGAGGAGGGGGCGGCTCCTGCCAGAGGCCGCTCTCCGAGGGTTCCCCGGGCACAGCTGTGCAGGGAGCTGCTGGTCCAGAGGGGCAATGGGGGCATCCCGAGTGTCCCTCCAGGGACAATGGTCGGAGCATCCGGCAGGAGCTGGGGAGCAACCGGAGGCACCTGGGCACAGAGCACTGCTCCCAGAAAATGCCCAGGGAAAACCCCTCGTGCCAAGGGGCAGCACCTGAGCAGGCAGGGCAGCATGTGGGGTCCCAGGGAAACATTCCACTTTCCCCTTTCATCTTGGTAGCCCTTCCCCAGTGCCCCCAGAAAAAAAGGGGGGTTATGAGGAGAAAAGGGATTTAAACGGAGGGAAAAAAACTTCCATAATTGTCTGTGTTTAAATTGAGGGGGAATCCCCTTCCTCTGCAATTTTAAGGGCATCAGTTGAAGAAAACCCTGACTTTTCCATGCTCTTAGGGGTATCACTTGACAGGGAATCCCCATTTTCCATTATTCTCCAGTTTAAATAGAAGGGGAAAACCTTGACAATGCTATTTTATTGATTGGAATTGAGCATAACTCCCCCATTTTCATCATCCCAAGGTTTAAATTGAGGGGAAAGCCCGGTTGTCCCTCCTTTATAAGGGTGTGAATTGAGGGAGAAATCCCCCTTTTTCCATCACTGGAGAGACCTGAAGTAAGGAAAACCCCTCTTTTTCCAGTATTTTAGGGGATTCAGAGGAGAGAACCCATTTATTGCTATGGCATCTATTTAAGTAGAGACAAACACTCCCTAGTCTCTCATTTTAAGGGGTTCAATTGAAGGAAGCTCCCCCTTTTTCAGCATTTTAAGAATTTAAATCTGTACTTCAGGGCACTTCTAGCTGGGTACTGGCACCTAATCTCTCACAAGGGAGCAAGCCCAGCACTCACAAAACCTTCCTGCTACCAGAGAGCCCATTATTTTTTCAGTTTTATTTATAATGAATACATCCCTAATTAGAGACCCCAACAGGAGTTACACCATGTATATTATTACTATTCTTCTCCACCCTCCATAGTCCTGTGACTCAATAGCCACCAATGAACAATTACAGAACTTAACAAGGAATCATGCAACTCATGTGTCTACGCTGCCAAAACAAGAAGCTTTTTTACCCTTTCAGTGGATGCAGCTGTAGTGAAACAGAAGGCATCTACAGAGCCCTTTAGTCACCTGGAATTTAAGGCAGAGCAGCCAAACAGCTGCAGCTCCTCCCAGTGCTTTTATCCCTTCTGGTAAAATTGCCTCCTCCCTTTTCCCGGGCATTGTGGGAACGAGAGGCGGGCCCGGCCAGGGGTATATTAACCCCAGCCCTGGGTAAAAAGAGGCTCATTCTTTCTGTGGGGTTAGTTGGGTTGAGGGTGTCTTTTTATTTCCATGAAGGGGGGGTCATTCAGGTTTTCTCAGCTTTCTTTCAGCAGGTGCTTTTGGCATCTAAAGCAATAGAGGCTTTGAAGACACTGTGAAGAAGATAGCATTGAGTGCATAGTTCGTGATTTTTGGATCGAGTGTTCAAGGTTGTTAAGGTGCTTGGTGCTTTTTGTATTTTTTTTTCCTTTGCCTTGTTTTTCTTACAAGCACTGCAATTTCCTGAAATTCCAGATTGTGTCAGTATTACACTCCAAATGTTTCAGCAGGTTCATTGTGCTGCAAGAGGGAGCTACCCTGGGTCAGAGATGACATCGGAGATGGAGGCTTCTGATAGGTAAGTTAAAGACTGCAAGTATGAGTGGGAGCGGGAGCAGGGTCCCAGTTAGTAGCTGACTTGTTGGGATTTGGCTTGTATGCCACTACACTGGTGCATTGATTTTGGTTTTCTTTGTCATAGCTGACTAAGAGGCCAACCTGGTGATCCCAGTGCCTTTGGAGATGGCTGAGGTGGACTCCTTTGCATCCAGTGTGGATTCTCATCACCGGTCATCTGAAAGCTAAGTTGGGGGCCAGGGCCTGGAGAAGGGATGATAGCAGGGTAGTGGGTTGGAAATTGCTGGGAGAGATTTAAAAAGTAGTGTAGGGGAAAGGGATGCTCTCCAAGGGGCTTCTTAGGTAAGCTAAAGGGAGTAGCCCTACTTTTGACTGCAACTGTAGGGTGTGCAGCGCAGAGCAGTTCCAGTGTGTGTTGTCTTGTCCGGTGTGTGTTCTGTGTCTTTGGCTTCCCTTGGATCAGATCTCTCTGCCTTTTACCCTTAAGGGGCTCATCATAAGCATTGGCCAATCATCTCTAGCTTCTTGATCTTTCGTACTTCTCGGTAGGATGCCAATATCACTTGTTCTTTTACCAGTGGGCTTGGCCACATCTTGGAATCACATCTTGAAAGCATTGAGTCGCATCTCTTTGGAGGCCTTGTTCCTGGCTGTACTGCCATCCATCCTTTCCAGCCTTGAGCTGTAATGTCCTGGAGCTTGTAAGATTGTCAGGATATGGGAGCATTCTAAATGTGGCCTTGTCTCTCACAGCCATCTTGATCATTGTGACTGACAGTTCTTAGAACAGGTCACTGTTCCAGTCTTTTCTTCTGCTCCTTAGAGCCTCTTTCATCCACCATTGCCATATCATCAGTTGTCTCTTTTGGCGTCGTCCCTGTCCTTGCCATTGTTCTTCTTGCCGAGAGCTTTTTTTATCATCTTCATGTCACACTGCTTGTAGTATAATGTGTTGTTTGAGTTTGTGTCTAGCCTGGAATTGCTCTGCTCTGTAGAGTAGTCTTGGGGGGGGGGGGTTAGGTGGAGAAGAAAGGAGACTTTACAGGGAGCCTTTTGCTTTGCTCAGCCACCTGAGCCACGCCTCGGATGGAGTGACTGTGGCCAGTCTGTGTGGTGTTCAGTGGAGATGTGGGAGTGGTGCAGTGGTGTCTTGCAGTTTCATAGTAGTTTGTCCTAAGGCCGACTACTGTGGGATCCTAGGCAGTTTGCTTTGAGGAATGAGAACTTGGGAGAGGCTAAGCTTTCCCTGTCTGTCTGGGTAACTTTGACAAATAATTCTTTTGCAGAGGGAGAGCATGTAAACCTGATATGAATGGAGGAGACCAGAGGAGCACAGCAGCGAGGTGGGTGGGTGCCTGAAGTCCAAGCTACGGCCTGACTTTGGGCTCTATGTTTACCTCACTGTTGGGATTTTCATTTTGAAGATGCGAAGCACTTGGCACAGCAGGGTATTGGCACCGGGGGGACCATGAGCTGGATGAGTATTGATTCCAGCACAGAACTGGATGCTACTGGAGTTGTTGTATTAGTGATGAAACTATAAGTAGCCTTTGATTTTTTTTTTTTTTTTGTGTTTTACAGGTGGTCTGCAGCATTCAAATCGCTACTCCAACATGACAGACACCCTTGCAGAAAGAGGTCACAGTCGAGCACTTTCAGGTGGAACCTATCTCGGCAATGCAACCCTTTTGGACACTACATGGGCATGTGCCTTTCCATTTTGTTTTGCCCCTTCTCCCCTGGGAAGGTTGGTCATCATTCAGCTTTTCAGGGGTGGTGTTTCATTTTGGTTATGTTGCAGGGCTGTTCTTTGTCTTTGTTTTTAGGAAGTAAACCTGGATATCAGCAGTCAAGGTCAAGTGAGTGAGGTAAGCAGTGACCAGTGGACGCAACCAGTTATTGCTCGGGTGCCAAATTCTGGGGCAGCTCAAAGCATGCATTGTCTGAGCATCCATTTGTGTGTTTTAGGTGGCCCACTTGTATTATGCCTACAGGGGCTGAACCCCCTCATGGACCAGCTGATGGAGCCAGTTTATCACCCTTGAGCTGCCTGTCCCTGTGAGCCTTCCAGAAGTATTACAGGGCTCTGCGATGAAGCCTGTACCTTTTCTGTTTGAAGGTGCCATCTGGGCAGCCTTTGGCAATGGCTGAGGAGTTGTGGAGAGTCGGGGAGGGAGGGAGGAGCGAGGGTCCCCTCAAGTTTCAGTAATGCCACATCACCTTGTCTCCCCTTAACCCAGGGATACCCTGCGACGTCGGCCTCGGAGTGCGGCCCCAGCGTGTGAGCCGAGGACCGGGGCGTTCTCAGGAGCCGGTGAGTAGTGGAATTGTTGGGTTTTGGCTGATGTGCTGCTGAGTTCAGGCACTGATGTTTGGTTTTCTTTATTGTAGTAGACTGAGAGAGAACAGCCCTCTGAGGGCAGGAACTTCCCAGATGATGAGGTGGCCTTGTTTTGCACCTGATGAGGATTTGCATCCCTGGATATCTGAGAGCTAAGTCGAGGGCTACACCTCAGGGAGGGGGATGAGAGTGGGGTGCTGGGTCAGGACTTGGTGGGAGGGATCTTTGAATTAGCTTTGGAGTTGGGGATGTCCACGAGAGGGACCCTTAGGCCACGTAAAGGCAAAGTCTCGCTGTTGATCACAATGCTGAGGTGTGCACGGCAGAGCAGTCCTGGTGCGTGTTGTGTCACTTGTCTATTGTGTGTTCTGTGTCTCTATTGTGGGCATCTTGTGTCACATGTCTTTTGCCTTACCCCTTTGAGGGGCTTATCAGAAATGCTGGGCATCATCCTCAGCAGCTCCTTTGCGTTCCTTGGCCCGACGCTGGTACCCTTGAACCTTTGACTTGCAGGCTCGGACATGCATGGGAATCGCATCTCTCTTTAGCACTATTGAGTCAGACACCTTTTACAGTCTTGTTCTGAGCTGTATTGACAGCTGTGCACTGCAACGATCCCTTATAACAGATTAGGACTTGGGAGAATGTGAGGATAGGTAGAGGATTCCAACCGTACGATTCTCGGGCGTCCATCTTTGCGGTTCTTGGCATAAGTCCTTCTGTTAAGGTCTTTTCCTGCCAGAGTTCTTTGAGCTTCATCTAGGTCATGTCATTGGTAATTCTTCTTGCTGAGACTTTCCTTTCCTTGTTGCATCCCCTTGTTTGTCATCTCCTGTGTCACAGGTGTCTGTGTGTTTGGCCTGGGGCTGCTTTGCCCTGCTACATAGTCTGGGTGTAGGTGTAATAGGATAAGTCCTAGGGACTTGACATTTGTAATGTAGGGATTAGTTGGACTCAAGATGGTATTTCTAGATTAACACAAAATGTTTGGAGCTGCTAAGTTATGATGCAGTACTTTGACTTTTGTCATCACTTTCTTTCAGATGCAGATGGATTGAATCTGTGGCAGAGTGCCCCATACCAGGTGAGGTGGTTCCCACAGGAAGGTCAGTCACCGTTTGTCTTTGCAGGGCAAGTGTAAATGGTGACTATGTTACAGCTTTGTTCTTCATCTTTATTTGTAGGAAGTAATGCTGAAGATCAGTGGTCAAGGTTGATGGAGCGAGGTGAGCGGTGACTGGTGGCCAGAATGAGTTGTTACTGCTTGGGTATCAGTTTCTGGTGCAGCTCTAAGCATCCGTTTTTGTTTGTGCATTTTAGGTGGTCTACTGGGAAGGTGTCCCGGCCCTGGGGATGCTGGAGGCCAGGTGGGTGCAAGCTTAAGCTGTAGGTGTGGTGTACTTGAGTTGGAGCGGGGAGGCTGTGGTTTCAGTGTCTCAGCATGTTTTATTGCTTTGCTTCTCTGCAGGTGCTGCTGCTGCCCTGGGCATGCCAAGGGACAGAGGCGAGCAGGTGAGTTGGCATTTAGGTGGGGCGACTGATAGGTGAGAGGTACGTGGCAGCATGCGAAGCGTGTCCCTTTTCGCTTTGCGGGTATTGTCCGGGCCACCTCCGGAGTCGGATGGAGATTTGAGGTGAGCCTGGGCCAGTGGTGCAGAGGGAGCCCAGCCCGTGCATTTATTCTTCTGGAGGGCAATAGTTGCAGTTTCTGTTTTGTTGTCTTAGGTACCACAAGTAGGTGCAGAGCCTAAGTTTGGAAACGGCAGGTGAGCGATGAGCCTCAGCAGTTATGAGGGAGAGAGGCATTGTGCAAGGGGTCACTTCTGGGACATGTCATCACAGTCTGAATTTTGTCATTATTCTCCATCTTTTGCAGCCACCCAAGTGGGCTGTGGGCCATGTATTGACATCCACGGTGCTGAAGCGTTCTTTTCTGTTGAGGATGGATTTCGTCTGCTGGTCTTCAGAGAGCTAAGTGTGGGGACTGTTGGTTGGGAGAAGGCAAAAACCTTTGGAATCACAGGAGGCAATTTGAAGTTAGCTGAGAGGAGAGGGCTGTAGTGGGCCAGGCCCCTTGGAGGTTAAGGGAGAAAGGGTTTCTCTTCAGCATCACTCGAGCCTTTGCTGGGCCGGGCAGTTCCAACCCATCTCCATGTTCTCGTGAGCTTTGCATCATTGGATTTTGAGTCTCGATGTCATTGTCCATCTTTTCACCCGAGGAGCCTGCCTTCGGGTATGGCACGATTGCCATGGTATAAATTGTGCCTACTCTTCAGTGTAGCCACGCTTTTGAGCACTTTTGAGCATAGCAAGCACGTGGACATCTTGCATCTTGGCCATTTGTGGGTCGGTCATGTTTTGTGATGTCACTTCAGCCTTTGGCAGCAGAATCCTTCTCTAGGGATCCCTTTGTATCAGCTGGCAGTCGTTGCCTCCTTCTCTAGGCCTACTGCACTTCTTGAGCATCCTCTTACCAGCTTTGGCACTAACTTCTCATAAGGAGTTTACCTTTTACTGTCACGTACTATTGCCATAGAGCCTTCTTTCCTTCGGCGTCATCAGCCTCTGGCTCATCTTGCACTAGCAATCTTGGGTCCATCAGGTAAAACTGCTGGGCAGTTTCAGTTTGTGTCTATGTGATGTGGTCTGTGTCCGTTGTCTTCAGTGTCATAGGGCTTTGTGATGTCTCAGTGCTTTACAGGCATCGTTATGGGCCATATCGGCAGCAGGAGCACTTGCATACTTTCCTGGATCGGGCTTATTCTGGCATCTTTATGGTTTTGCTTTTTGAGACCAGAAGAAGTACACAAGGTGTTCCTATCCATCTTCCTTCTCAGTTTTGGTAGTATCTTTTTTTTCATGTGCCGTTCCCTTGGACTTCTGTATGAAGTGTACTAGACCCTCCTCACTGCAGTAGTTTTGTAGCTTCCGTCGCCTCAAAGCATCCTGGTCTCAAAAATTTATCTTCTGAAGCGTTATCTCAAGTCTTCATGTCATCTTTGCTTATATTTGATGCACTGTGTGTCCATGTGCCACTTATGCTTGGAGCTGCCCTGCCCTGGCACATTCAGTCCTGGCTAGTTTGAACAGTTTTAGAACTCTCCTCTCCTGTCTATGGGCTTTTGGGTAGAAAGTTTATGGGGCTGGTGTGGGGATAACTCCTAGCTGTCAGCTACTTGCAGACTGCCTCATGCTGTCTTGCAGGTCCCTGAGGCAAATTTTGATCCCTATGGTCACTGATGCTACCAATTTTCCCAGGATCTACTGTTCCACATCAAGGAGCAGCAGATGGAAGAAGATGTTAAAGCATCTTCTTTAGGGGGGAGTGTTTCTAGTAAGGGCTGCAGTCAGCGTGTAAGCTGAAGAAGGGGTGTCTGAGAGTGTGTCTGTCTGTGTGTGTTGACTGGCTCTAACCTTATATGTGTGTTGTTTTTTGCCTTTCAGGTTCTTCAGTTCATTTTAAAATTTAGAATACGAAGCACCCAGCTGGTCCTGCCCATGCTGTGGGGTCAGTCAGAGGGACACAGGGTTCCTCTTCTCCTTTGTGCTGGGATGAACTGCCTAGGGAATACCATTTCTGACAGCCCAGTCCTACCTGTGTCCTTTGGACAAGGGCAGAGGTGAAGAGGCGACTGCCAGAGTTCCTTGGGGATGATGGAGTTGTGGTGTTTGGCTGTGCCCAGAGGGGCAGGTTGGGCATTATTTGTGTGTCTGAGGACTGGGGAGCCGAGCTCTCAGTGCATTCCCAGCTCTCCCAGGGGTGGGAGCTGGTGCAGGGCTGGGTGACAGCCTCTGGTTGGCCTTGGGGCGGGCCCTGGCCCCGGCACAGACACGCTGGGGTGGTTTGGGGACGCTTGGGGAGCAATGGGAGGAAAATGAGGGATGGTGCTGGGCGGAGCGATCGGCCTGTGCTCGTGTCAGCGCAGCCGTGCAGGGCACTGGGATCTGGGTAAAACTCCAGCTCTCCTGGTGTTCAGGGATGCAAGGTCTGAGGGACTGGATTTACCTAGGGCTTTTCAGGAACAAGGGGAAATGTGGTGCCAGAGCTGTGCCCTATCAGGTTGTGTTTCCCTTTGGGGACAGGGAGTCTCTGGGCTGAGGTGAGATTGCTGTGTGAGTGGCAGGGAACAGGGAGCTCAGAATTGCAGGCACTGATGGAATAATTGTCTTAGGTCTGTTTGGTTTGTGTTGGTGAAAACTGGGATTTGGGCTGGAGAGGTGCTCTTGGGAACAATGGATAGAGTACATTTGCTCCATGGATGTGTCAGGAAGGACAGGGAAGGGGAGTATTTATAAACTGTTCTCAGTATTTCATGCAAATTTGGGGTGGAGCAGCAATGCAGGTGGGTGGGTTTGGCCTGGGCCTGTCAGGACTAACCACAAAGAATCCAGCCAAGCCCCTGACCCCTTAAGGCATCTGTGAAACACTTCCACAGCAACCCAAGTCAGAAATCCAGTGATTAGGGAGGTAAAATTATAGGTAATTGCCTATGATCTGTGGGGAATTTCCTTTGGAATTATCAATCAAGGCAGGGCCTATCTTTCAGCTCTTTTCCTGGTGTGCGGTTTGCTCTCTGGTTTAAATGAGTTTGTGTGCTCCTGTTAACAAGCAGTGTGTTTTCACCCTGAAATTTGGGGTGATAGGCCTTCTTTAGCGTTTTTCCCACAACTGAATCATCCCTTCCATGAGTAGTCCATGTTGTTCTACACAGCTGCTTTGGCCGTGGGTCAGAGAGAGAGAAGGGAAATGACTTTTTAGGGCATTGAAATTTCTCCAGGCAGGAGTGGGAGGTCGTCTTCCCCCTCCCCAGAGCCCTGCAGGCGCATGGGAGTAGCTCAGTGCCAGCGCAGCTCTCTGAGCAATAACAACGCTTGGGAGGTTTGAGTGTTGATAGCAGCTCTCGTCTCCTGGTAGCAGTCCTAGGCGGAGGAGGGGAAAAAAGGAACTTGTGTTATTCATGGAAAACTTTCTGCTGTTTCTTGTGCAGTGTTTTAGATCTTTGTATGATTTACTATCCAGTGTCTGTAGGTAGAGAATGACTTATTGGAGGTAAAAATTGAGATAATCACTAATGGAAATGGTAGGGAAAACTTTTGAAGTGAACTTGAGGTGACCTGTAATGGAGAGCATGAAGATTTTGAAGTAAACTATAGCAATCAGTTGTGCACAGGTAGGGAAACCTTTGGGGGTAAAATACAAGGTCACCTCTAGGTGAGGGAATGAACACTTGTTGAGGTAAACTGAGTGAATCAGTTGTGGAAGTATTAGTAAATTCTGGGGGTGAAACTTGATGTAACCTCCATGGTAGAAAATAAATGAATCTTTTGAGGTAAAAAGGAAGTAATCAGTGTTGGAGAGGCAGGGAGATTGAGAGTAAACTTGAGTCTGTAGTCCAGAGAATGAACATACTGAAGTTAAATGGAGGTAGTAACTTGCAGACAGGGAAAAAATGTGGGGGTCAAGTCTGAGGTAATCTCTAGGGGAGACAACATTTTTGAGGTAAACTGAGGCAGTCACTAGGTGACAGGTTGGACAAGTTTTGGGGGGTAGAAATTAAAATGACCTGTTGGGCAGAGAATGGACATACTGAGGTGAATATCAGGTAATAAGTAGTGGACAAGTAGCAATAATTTTGGAGGTGAAAGCTGGGGTGATGTGTGGCAGGGAGAGCGTACATCCTGAGGTAAAGTGAGACAGTACTGGAAAGATAGTGAAATATTTCAGGGTAAAACTTGATGAAATCTCCAGGATAGAAAGAGAATATTTATAGGTCAAAAAGAGTAAATAGTTAGTGGGCAGGTAGGGAAAATACTGGGGGTAAAACCTGAGGTTATCTCTAGGGGGAGAGAATGAACATAGTGAGGTAAAAATCAGGCAATGACTAGTGAATGTTAGGGCAATTTTGGGGGGGTAAAACTGGAGCTAATCTCCAGAGTAGTGAATGAATACTTTCTTGTAAAAAAGAAGAAATCAGAAGTGCACAGACAGGGACAGCTTGGAGGGAAAATCTGAAGCAATCCCCAGGGAAGAGAATGAACAGCATGAGGTAAACTGAGGTAGTCACTTGCAGAGACACAGTGAAAATTTTGGGGATAGACACTGAGACATTCTGGAGGACAGAGAAAATTACTTTTTGGGGTAAAAATGGGATGATGGGTAGGGCAAAGCTTGTGGGAAAAACTTGAAATAATCTGTAGGAAAGAGCATGAGCATTTTGATGGAAAAATGAGATATTTATTCTTTGCTTCCCTTTGGGATAACTTAATCTGCACCCTTCCATGAGCAATTCCTTGGCTTCTCCTGGAGAAAACCCCCATGGCAGAGGCAGTGTGCAAAGGAGCCCAGAGCTGTGCTTGGAGCAGAGAGTGCTGAGAGCTGCGTGTGCCTCTGCTGCCCCAGGCTGGCAATATCCCCATGGAACAGACTGGGCAAATGGCATTAGAGGAAGCACAATCCCTTCCTGGAAGAGGTTTTCTCCTGTGCAGATCAGGCACAGGGCAGGAAGGGAACTTTGGAGATCAGCTGCTTTCCCCCAGAAAGCATCACTCACACCAGCATGGATGACATGACCTGTGCCCACTGCTCACCATGCACCTACCTGGCCAGAATCAAGAGCAAAGGTGGGTTTGGGTGTGAGCACTTGAAAGAACTTTGAAAGAGAAGCAATCACCTTTTGCTGCTTTTTTCTTTCTTGCAGATGCTGGGATTGCCTCTGGGCACATGTGCTGAGCTCTCCCTGCAGGGAACTGTCAGCCCTGAATGCCTGTGCAATAACTGCAGCTGCCCAGGCAGACACAGGAAACTATTCCACACATGAAATTGCCATGACCCAAGGCACTCCTGGAGAGAGAGTGTAGAGAGTTAGAGCACTGATCCTGCTCCCTGCTTTCCCAGTAGTGCATGAACATGATTTCATCCTGATCCTGAGAGCTCCAAGGACAGTAACAACTGAGGTGCCACTGATGCTGCCACTTTTCTGATGGGCCTGGCCCAGAACCATAGCCCAGCAGGGGTCTGTGGGAGCAGTTCACTTCCCCCTCCCTTCCTGCACTCTGGGCAGTTCCAGGAGCCATCTGATCCCTTTCTGAGGTTGCCACCACAGCCTAAGCTCCCCCCCCCCACTGGGCCATGATGGCATCTGCATTCCCAGAGCCAGCGAACGGCTCCGGCCCTCGCACCACTGCTGCACATCAGGCCCGGCCAGGGGAGCTGAAATAAAGCCTGGAACTCTCAAGGGTAAACTGGCACCACAACCACAAACCTCCCTCAGTTGAGAGTAAAGAGGTGTCCCTGTATTTACACATGTCCAGGAACAATACTCCTCTAGAGCAGTCGTGGATTTACTTTTTTATCAGTTGAACTGGCACTGCTGCCACCTGATGCCATTAAATTCTCCATCCCCACAATCCCTGGTTCCCCTTGGCTGTGGGGTTTTTGCTGTCCCACAGTGAGTTAGGAGGGATCTCTGGCCAGCCTTGTTGCCCAAGAGCATTCAAAATCCTAATCCTCACTTCTCTGACTACTGAATACCTTAAACGCCACTCTGCGTTGTGCAAAAAAGTGCCTTGGTCCCACTGGGAACTGCACATCTCTAACAGCTGTTCTCAGTTATTCCAACTGAGTAAAATAATTATTAAGGAAAAGAGGAACCAGTTAAACCTAACAGCTTTTGCCTGATGTTTTCCTCAGGAATGAGTTAGGAGCTCAGTAGCAAGGCCCTCAGACAGGCACAGTGTCTGATATAAACTATATCTGGGCACACATAAAAAATAGGTTATATATAAATAGATAGCTATATGCCCTAATATATAATACATATTTATATTACAGAGTTATGTAAGGCATAAATATCTGCCCTACATATAACCAAAAATATTTATCACCAACTACCTCTAAATTACCCCCTGACCCCTGATGCTAGGAATGTAACATTTTTAGGGATCCTAAAATCAAACATATGCAGGAAAGTAAACCATGATTTTATGCCATTAATTCCAAGATGTTTTCCTGGATGTGTGCTGCTGCGTCTGTTTTTCTGTAAGATCTTGTGCCTTATCCCTGAAGTGCACTCAGAATTGTCAGGATCATGAAATCCATTTGGGATTTTACTGTTGCTGCAGTATCCAGTGAGATGAGTTTTTTCAAAATTATTTCTCTTGGACCGAGCACATCTCCTCAAGTTCCTTCTCACTTTCTGCATCCTGGAAATTCAAAAAGGGAAAAGATCAATGTACAGCTCAAGTGAAACAAATAAAAAGCATAATTTCCCTTCTTTCTCTCCAACCCCAAATCAGTTTTTAAGCATATCATGGAATCCTGGAATGGTTTGGGTTGGAAGGAGTCTTGAAGCTCATCCAGTTCCACTCGCTTCCACTGGGCCAGGCTGCTCCAAGCCCCGTCCAAGCGTGAGTCTGGAAAAACCCCAAACAAGTCCCAGATCTAGACAGCCCACTGGAAGAAAACCCAAAATTAATTAGAGCAGCAGAGCCTGGCTTCAGTCTGGCACTTCTCCTTGACAGCACACAGAGCTGAACGGAGTGGTCAGGGCACACTCGAGGGCAAACTGGGAGAAATCACGGCGGGCTCTGGACAATGTCCTGGCTGGGCGGGATCTGCCCTGGGATGGAGACCCAGCGCCGTCCCGCTCGCCCCCCCTCCGGCCCCAGGGTGGGTCGGTCCCCGCAGCGCGCGCCCCTTCGGCCGGGCTCGCCCACTCTCCGTGAAGAGGGGCGGGAGAGGGGGCTAAGCAGAAGCTGCGGAGACAGGATCCCCTCATGCCGCTTCTCACCGTTGAAGTCCCCGGTGTCGGCCACCACCGTGGTGTGGTGCTTGAGCTGGTCCAGCGCCGACTCCACCTTCTGCCGCTTCACGGGGGACACCGACACGTCCGCGGCTCCGGGGGACTCGCGCGCCCAGGAGGGACGGTACGTGCCCGAAGGCCACCGGCCCGCGCGCTCCCGCCGCCCGCCGCCAATCCCAGCCTGGCTGGGCGGCAGCGGCCAATCAGGAGCGCGGACAGGAGACGGACGAGGCCGCGGGAGGGAGAGCGATTCTGATTGGCTGGTTCGTGAGGGCCGGGCGGGGGTTCGCCTTGGCGACCGTGACGCCGCCATCGTCCCCGACGGAGCGTATCGGGGGAGTCTCCTGGCCCCGAGATCTCTCGGGCCCGGAACCTCCTGTCCCCGGAGTCTCCGTGTCGCCAGAACCCCCGGCAGTCTTCCCCGCGGCCGCTACGGCGCCCGACCCGCCCCTGAGCCACCCGCCCCTCGTGGCCGCGCGGGGCCCGGGCGCGGCCGGTGCCGCAAGGTGGCGGCGGGCAGCCCCTGAGGGAGGCGGCCGTGAGGGAAGGCTCGGGGCCGCGTCGGTGGTGCCCCGCTGCAGGAGCTGAGCGCTCTGGGCTCCCTTCCCCGCCGTTGTGGCAAGGTTCGAAATGGTTTATCGAGTGCAGCTCCAGGCGCTGAGAGAGCCCTCGGCCCAGTAAGGCAGGTGTTTTGGGCTCGTGGTTCGCCTGAACTTTATTTAGGCTGTAAAAGAGGTGATCTTGTTAGTGTGGGCCCACTTGGAAATTGTACTCTCCAAAACATCTACAGAAGGAATTACCAGTTATTTCAGCTGGGTAATTTAATTGTTAAGGAAAAGAGAAGACAAACTTTTGCTTCTGGAAACAGGATGGCTCTTGGCTGGAAATGTTGGAGAATCCGTGTAACAGGCTCCTAGTCATGGGGTTATGCTGTTCCCTCTTTCTGTATGGTTCCACTTGGGACAGCTGCCACAGTCGTTCCCCTTCCAGAGAGGCAAGAATGTGCTTTTGTGCAGCCTTCTCATGCTTTGCCCCTATTCTTAAGACACAGCTATCCAGGCCGTAACATCCTTCCTGTTGAATGTCAGTCCCCAAACCCAAAAGGAAATGTGTGGTTTCAGACATTCTGCTGAGTTTCTGAGACTCTCAGTGACAAAGCATTATGAAAACCCAGTGAAAGAGACGGAGATGGAGTTATAACTTAACTATTTTAATAAATCTTGTACAGTGCATGGTTATATCATTGTCTCCTTCGCTCAGTTACATCAATGTACAGTACTTTATAGCAGTGTCTGCAGGCAGTACAAACAGAACAGATGCACAGCTCAGTCGCGTGGAAATTTGTAAAAGTGGCCTCTGCAATAAGGTCTACTGAGCTATTTGTTTTAGGAAGTGCTCCTGTGGCTCCCGGCTTTACAGAGCTGTCATGTACACTCCTGTTAAAATCCCAGATAACCGTAATTCCCTGTGATTTGCTTTCCTCTACACCCCAGGACTAGAAGATGGTGTGTTTCCTAGCTCAACATTCGTTTTTATTTTCATTTTAGAAACTTTTTCGCCTCCCGTGCTTGCCATCCTGCCTCCCATCTCCACCCTAATCCGGAGCCAGGGCTTCTCAGGAGGATTGTCCTCTTCATCCCTCCCTGACAAGGTGAGTGCCCTTCTCAGATCCTAGCAGGGCTGTGACTAAACCCAGGATCCTCCCCTGCCTGCACCCTAATTCTGCTGGTGAGAGCAGTGTCCTGTTTCAAATGAAGAAAACAGATTATCCATTGGAGACGCTTAAGAATGAAGCCAAAACTAAGGTGCACTGGTGTTCTCAGTTTTAGACATGAGCTCCCCAGATGCTGTTTTAAAGCTTTTTCCATTAAATGTGCAATGACAGGCACAAATTTGGACAAAGACTCAGCATGTGCTGAGAGAGAAAACCCAGCTGTCCCTGGGCTGTGGGCAGCTCTGGAGCTCTGTGTGCTTCACTGCTTTGCAATCAGATTGGTCTGTCAGTCAAACAGAGCTAGAAATGCAATGTGCCAAACTTGCTGTGGACAGGAACTACGCTGCTTGCTTGAGTTTTGAAATGGTGAGTAAATTTTGGAAGCATAATCACTTAATTCTGCTTCTAGGGAGAGGGATTTTCCTCACCCCTATTTACAGATTGCTATATACAAATGCACATAACTTTATGAAGGAAAACGGGAAGTAAAGAGCAACACCCTGTGCTAAATTAGAGGGGTTTTTTTCTTGTGGCCATTTAATTTGTGTTAAACCTGCCTTTCCCAGTGTGCTTTGGGGTTTCAGCTATTTGGGAATCATTTCAGCTGACTTTTTGCAGTGAAAATGTGAAGATGGGGACAAGTGACCAACACCCTGGGAAGGGCTGTGGGTGTGCCTGGGTCGGGAGCAAACGGTCAGGGCTTATCTTCTCCTGGTTTGAGGCCCGGTTTGGCAACACCACCACAACATTCCAGTGCAGGATCCGTGCCCCAGGGAAGGGCTGCACAGCTGCCCCGAGCCCCAGCCTCTGCATCAGCAGCGGTGGGCGGGTGGAACTCACCTATTTCCAGATTCAAATCCCTTTGTTTGTCACTCCTGCTCATTTCTAGGCACTGAAAGCTCATTTCAGCTGTTCAGAGATAGCACTAGCTGGTCCATGGATTTAAGGAAGCAGCCAGACTTCGGGAATGTGTGTTGCCATTCTAGCCTTGTCCAACGAGGGGGCACAGGGGGACAGGACAAGGACAGGCAGTTGTCACCGGCCCTGTGCTCGTGGGCTGCAGGGGACACCTGCACTGAGGAGGAAATGGAAATGGAAATAGAAAGGGTTAGGTTGCCCAGAGAGGTCATGACTCACCATTCCTGGAAGTGTCCGAGGCCAGGTTGGACAAGATTTGGAACAACTTGGGCTTGTGACAGGCATTCCTGCCCATGGCAGGGGGGTGGAATGGGATGAGCTTTAATGTCCTTTCCTTAAACCTAAACCATTGCAGGGTTCTAAAGCCTTATTCCTCTGGTCCAGGCTCCAAGCCTTGAGGCTGGCCTCTCTTGTGCTGTGTGCCACGCCTGCTCTGCCAGGGGAGAGTGGGGAGCAGGGGACAGCCCTCGGAGAAAAGCTTTGGGGGTCTTTTTTTGCTTGAAGCCAGCCCTTGTACATCCAGCCCCGTGTGAATCCTGCTCTGATCGCATGCACGGAAAATTTCAGTATAAAATATATAGTTATAAAAAAAATACTTCATGCAAAATTAAAACACCTTTCCCAGTGGGACATGGTCTTATTGTCAACCCTTCCCAACAGTGTTCAAGGAATTGTCACTCTGATGGCAGCTGGACCCCAAGGGGAGCTCTGCTGCATCTGGCCTGGGCCAGGAATCATTGCTTTCATTCCCTTTTTTTCTGCACTACTTAGGGCTAAGAGCTGAAATAAAGCAGAGAGACTTTAATTTGCAGAATCAATCCTTTCCTGGCGGCGCTTCGTGATTTCTTGGAGCTCCGACTCCCCTCTGCTTTTCTGGAATGGAAACAAAACAGGCAGTTTGGATTTGAACTTCAAGCTGCAGTTAAGTGACAGTATTTAATTAATGCTGTAAAAGTAGAGCTAGTTTCAAAGAGATAAGTGATATCAGTAAAAAGCAGATTAATTAGTGGAAACAGGGGGATCTTACAGATTTGCTCAAAAGACACTTCGGAATTTTTACGTGTGTTTTATTGCTGGTGTAGGTTTGGTTGCATTTTTTTTCCCCACAATTGTATTTTTTAAAATGCCTGTTTAATGAGCTATCTGACGCTGCTGGTACAGCCCCCATTCCAGCAGGAATTATCCAGAAAAATGCTTACCTCCAACTGGTTTTTCTCCACTGTGATCTTGCTGTAGACTCTGTTTCCCTCATCACTGCACACCTTCTTCAGCTCCTCTCTGTTGAGGGAGAAGAGCTGAGCTCCGGTGAGGATGCCCAGGTGTTCCACGGTCCTGGGGAGACACAAAGTAGGGAGGTGACGATTGTGCTGCACGTGGCCTCGTGTCAGAGGTGAGGAGTTGGAGATGGGAGGCCAGGAGCTGCAGTGGGACCATATCACGGGGCCCTGGGGCTGTTCCAAGGCGGCAGCTGCAATTCCAGTAGCATTTCAGGCCTTGGATTTAGTTAGTTAACTGTTTATCTCCAAGAAAATATTTATACCAGAGAAAGGGAGTGACTTTGGGCTCTGAACATTCTGGTTATAGAGCCTGGATTGAACAGGGTTGAAATCTAATTTGCAACACAGGCTCTGTAAGTAAATCCAAGTGGCTTGTCCCAGGTGAGATGGTGCCGGTGGCCTCCCCCGCTCCTTCTCCAGGGAAGGACGAGCATTGCACGTGGCAATAGGGCAAATCTTACTCTTTGCTGAATGACTTGGCCTCCAGCCAGGCTTTGACTTCTTCAGTGCTGGATTCAAAGGTGAGGGGCACGAAAACTTGCTGAGGCTTTTCCACTTTGAAATTCCTGTGGGGAGGCTGAATTTTATTGTTTGTGATCTTCTTTAGCAGCTCGTCGTTCAGCTCATCCGTTTGGTGAATAAGTTCTGTAGAAACAAGTAGGGAATGAAAGCAAGTCTTCAGTCAAAAATGCCATTAAATGTTTGTGGGGAAACTGTAAGGCAAATGGGGATGTGGCTCAACATTCTTATTTAAATTCAGCCCAGAAAAGTGATTCCCATTTTCCTGTGCCCCTGTGTTGCCATTTATTTTGCTCCCATCACCCCTTGGCTGTTGCCTGATGTGGAAGCACAGTTCTGTGAGAATCTACAATTGGAGGTTTGGAATTGAGACCTTTTCAGTCCTCTCTGCTGCTTCTAGTCACTAATTTGCTGATCGCAGAGCTCCAGGTTTTGCTCCGCAACAGAACAGAAGCGGCAGGAAGCACAAACTGGGAATGAGCAACACACTCATGATGGGATGAGCTTGAAGGTCCCTTCCAGCCCAGGGCATCCTGTGCTTCTGTGAAAACTCCAGTGACTCTTCATCCAGTATCGCTTTCCCCATGAAACTCCTGAAGACTGTGGAGAATAACTCAGTGATACGAACAGATTTGTGTCCTTGTATTGTGGGGCTTCCTGTCGTCCCAGAAGGGCTCCTGCTTCCAGGAGTGGACAGGGTGGGATAAGGGGTGAGGTGAGCAGGGCCCCTGATCTCTCTCCTGCTCTGTGAGCCCCACAGCATGTGCAGGGTGAGGGAGTGATGCGGATCTCCTGTTTGGCCGGGAATTCTGTGGAACCACATGAAGGAAGCGGCCAGGCGGGCACTGTGTGTGTGCCGGGAGATGAGCAAAAGGAAGTGAGAGAAAGGGATTGACCTGAGCTGTTCCTTAGACACACTTAAACATTTTGGAAGAGAAAGGAAACTCTCTCCTTGGGAGGAGGAGGAGGAAGTTAGAACTGGAGGAAGGAGGCATGGGGTGATCACTTATTGCCCTGCTCGGCCCGGGCCGCCCGAGAGCCCCGGCGGTGTCACAAGCCCCAGGGCTGCTCTCTTGGCTCTTGTCCTGCCTGGAATGGCCTCCAGACACAGTGCTGCTGCATTGCTGTGATCAGTAAAAGGTGCAGGGGAGCCCCTTGGGCAGGTCTGGTCCCCCGAGCGCCCAAACCCAGGGGAGCCCAGAGTGGGACACACACGTGCGTTCTTTGGCGTCCTGTGCAGAGTGGCGCGACAACATCTCAGTGCCCCACTTATCCCCGGCGTAGCTGGCAGGCAGCTTGTGGGTTGGGCTGGATGGGCCATGGCCCCTGGGGCTCAGGTCTCCTTTGTACCTCTGGTTAGACTGGTTAGAAAGGGAAAGAAAAGTAAGAATTTTTTTTGGTCGTTTTTAATTTTCTTAAGCTTTCTGCCTCACACCCACGGAGGGACAAACTGCCGTGTTCTCCTTGTGCTGATGTGGGGCTGGGGAGACCTCAGGTGGAGCTGCATGGAAGAAGTTAATTTCTGGGAATGAAGAACCCAAAGCAAAGTCTGAAGTTTGCGCAAGGGAATTCCTAGTTGTGCCAAACATGTTCGATCTCATTGGAAGGCAGAGCCTCACTGCTCCGTAGCTGGGATGTGAAGCGGGACCACTGCCAAGGGCCTGGAGCGGACTGGAAAGTTTTTTGACGTTTTGATTAAACTAGCAGGGATTTATCCAGAAGCCTGCTGGGCCGCCTTAGGCTTTGCCCAAACGCTGCAATACCAAAATGGGGAAGCAATTCCATGCTTCCCTAGGGTGTTTAGAACACTCCAGCTCCACATTTCTGCAGTGCAAGTTGCAGTATTCAGTTAATTCTCACTTAGATGGTGTTTCCATCTGCCTCCACTCCAGTAACGTGTTCCTGGTGCTGAACTGAACTGGCTGAGGGAAGTGTCCATCTTTAATTTAACCCCCAAGAAAAATCTTGATGTGGAAAAATATGGAAAGCAGGAGGCTGGTGCACAAATAGGAAGGATAGGCCTTATTTGGGAAGACGATCGTAGCAAAATGTGAATTTTATCATAGGAGACTCAGGAATCTCCTGGCTTTGTCTACTTCTGAAGGTCTGTCCTGATTGGTGCATAGTATCCTAAGAAATCAGGGAGGTCTAATGACAACATTATTCCCAGAGGCAGATTGTGCCCTGCAGCTGATACCAGTCAGGTATTACCTGACTACAGACCTGTTTGAGCTCTTCCAGTTTCACCACATCCAGGATATTGTACGGAACATAACCGGCCTGCCCACTCCGGTTGAGCAACTTCCACCACTGCTTATTATCTTCCAACACCTGAGAGAGGGACAAAAATAAATCTGCTGTGGGAAAATGGGATTTCAGGCATAAACAACCAGGATATAGCGGGGCCGAACCATCCAAAAGGTGAAGTTGCCAGAAGGACATCACTGAGGCCAGGAGCTCTAATCAGATCTGTTGCTCTCAGATGCAATCCAGGACTGAAACTTCTCCTGGAAAGCATCAGAATTTATCGTAAGGATGAACAGGAGAGCACCTCTGCGTGCTGAAGAACTCATAGTTCCTACATAATGTCCCTGTTTCTCCAGACCTTTTTTTCCTAATGACTGAGTTTCTGATGTCTTTTTGCATTAAAATAAATAATTAAATAAATAAAAAGCCACATTTTGCAGAGAAACCTTTTCCTCAGGTCACAGATCAGTGTCAGCCCAAGTCACGTCCCACCTTGTCCAGCTGCCAACAGTGCTGCAGTAAGAGAAAGGTTATGAGAAAGGTGCTTTTCAGAGAAAACAAATCCTCGTGGAGGAGGAAGTGGTGATAAGGAACCGACCCAGCGGGGGATGAGCAGGGCTCTAGAGCGAGTTGTTGTCCTCCCTCCTCACTGTGGTTAAAATGGGACCGATGTCTTTGAGCTGAGGAAATGACACGACACAGCACAGGCAGCCTGCTCCAGCTTTGGGTTTGAGCAAAGCTTTGTGTCACTGCTGAGATACCACCAGGGAAAATGGAGTTGGTGCTTGTTGCTATCCCGAGCTCTCTCCTGCCCCTGGGGGACACACCTTTTCCAGGAGCGGTCACGTACCTCCAGGATTTCATCCTTCAGCACCGAGAGCTCACTGGCGTTTCGCGCGGTGAAATCGTAGCGGATTTTGGCAAATCTCTTGGGCACAGCCACCCCCTGGGCCTCGAAATTCCTGCAGAAGAGAAGTGGCCTGAAGTTCATTAACCTGAGCTAGACTGTTGGAAGGACTCTGTGTGGAAGCTGGAATTGTATTAGAGGACCATCATAAACTAAAAATATATGTGACAATGTGGCCAGATTGCAATGAATCTAAAGACAGGACAGGGTTGGCTCGAGCTCACAGAGCTGCTGCCTCCAGTGTAAACTAACCGCCTCGTGAAAGCAAATGGTTTTTCACAGACATTATTCAAATAAAAGGGGAAAGGGGAAAAATAACCCAACCAAGAAAAAAGGAAGGTTCCCATTAGCAAAAAAAGCCTACATGAAAAAGTGAGGTTGTGAGCTATGGCCGAAGGGCCGAGTTTGGTGCTGATTCTCAATCAATTCAGCAAATGACAGTGCAATGATGCAACTGTTTTTTTAGTCAAATTTAGTCCTGATTCTTCACAGTAATTTGCCTCAAGAAAATGAGCCCCATATCCTTTGGTGAGTTCCCTGTTGGCTGAGGCCCAGACCTTCAGGCCGTGACTTCTCAACATACTTGCAGTGAGACTGGCTCCCTCTTAATTGCTTCTTTTTGAAGTATGGTTTGTCACTATCATCCTGCTGAAGATGAACAGGGCTGGTGTCTCATCTTCATGTATTCTTCCCCCTCGTCCCCTCTCCTTCTTTTCCCCTTTTTCACCTCTAAATAAATTTCTTCAAGGCGATTTAACCCTGGGATAGTCTAATCCACTTTAGTCCTTCGTGGTCCACCCTCAGATAGATGTGTTGGCACAGAAGAAGTAAGGGTGTTCCTTTAGGATCTGATACTGTAATAAAGGGAAGAGAAAGATGAAACAGGCATTTCATGTTTGTCTGTTTTCTCTCCATGTCATTTCGTGAACATGTACTCACACTTGGCCAAGAGTAGTGCATTCAGACACTGAATATGAGTGTTGAAGAGGGGACTGAGAAGGAAGAAGCTTAGTGTTCTGCAATAGGAATTATGCTTTGGGGATTTTACGAATTGTTTCCCTCTTTTTCACCATCATGCTCTTCTTGCACACTTCCTTGTCTTTTGCTATTGAGCGAAAGTCTGGAGGCTCAGAAAGCCCAAGTTTCATCTGAGAAAGATTTCCTGTGTCAGAGAGAACGGAAGGGATTCTGTTTCCATCCTTTCATGCCAGGAAGGATGAACTGCCTGTATCAGGAGGTGCCGAATTGGTTCTGGGTGCTGCTGTAGCTCACAGAATTGCAAGACCCAGTGCTGCAGGAGTTCAAATAACAGACCGGTGGAAAGGCTCAGGGGCCACAAGCTGTGCTGCATCTCTCATGGACTTGCAAGGAACCTCTCCTTTGGTGTCTGTGCAAGTGCTGGCTGATGTGGGCACTAGGATTGCTCTTTTAATCAGGCAGCTCCAGTACTGAATTTTCAGTGGCACATCATGAGCCATTAATCTCTTGACTAACCATAACATTTCCTTACTCCTTGGTTTTACAGCATTACTCAAACACTGACATTTGTCATTTCACCAGCCATCTCCCTTGACCTCTAGCATCAGGCACTTGCAGGGGGAAGGATCTGGTCTCACAAATATTTTCATACTCTGATCTCTGTGATTTATTAACCATGAAGTTTTGCCTTCAGAACTCAAGATGCCATTTCAAATAATTTCATGTGCAAAAGTCGAGTTATTGGGCAAAAGGGATCCTTGATAGCTGGGTACAAAGGACAGCAGGACTGCTGTTGCTGTTTTCTTTTCAACTACTGTGCTTGCTGTGTGACCTTGAGGAAATAGGTTCACTGCAGCTTTATGGTTCCGTTTTTGCATAGGGAAAATAAGGGCAGTGATAATTGCTTTCAGTTGTAAAACACTTCAAGATTTATGGAATATGAATGATTCTTACTAAGTGAAAAGTGTTGCAAAGCTGGCTTAGTTGCACACTGTGCTAACAAAATCCCATATCAGCCTATTGACCCCAGCCTGAAACACTCATTAAAGTTTATAGGACATTTTGGTGGATGAGTTGAGGCAGTTGTTCTGCTGGAAATATCATACTGAAAGCACTTTTAAATCCATCATCCGCTTTGACTTTTTTCTCTATTAAAACTAAACACAACTGCTTGCTCTTTCCAGTTTTCTTAGTTTAGTTTTTGATGGGTAAGTACTCACTGTTAACTCAGCTTGTACCCCCATGGCATCTGAGACATTACAGTTCATTCTAGTCATAGCATAAACACACAATAGCTGTTGTACTGAGACAAAAAGAGTTATAAAACATGTAAGATATCCAATGGACTGGTATTAACTATCAAGTTGCATGGTCACTTTTGAATGTCAAATGTTCTTTTTATGGATACTGCATTAATTTAATTTGTGCTTAAACGTTAGCTAGGCTAGACATTGGTGTCTGAAAAGTTTACATATTTTTCCAATGTCAAAATGTGTAAATTTAGTATTAAAGAAACAAAACATATTTACTTGTACTAGAGGAAAAATACTTTCGTAGCAAAGAAATTAACTGAGGTGCTCTTTAGAAATAGGTCTGGCTTGCTTACAGAATTGTTGCTTATGCAGTAAAGCAGATCTACAGATGTTTTCTTTTTTTCTTCCAGATAAAACTTGGATTGTTTGAAAAGTGGGGAGATATTTCACCATAGTACAAAAGAAGATACAGAAGAGGAGAGCCGAATGAGAGCTTTGCAAGTGCCACATGCCTGCAGCCTGCTGTCTTTAGCGATGCTGTTCCTTCCAGTCACTGGAACGTCAGAACAAAATATCCCAAGACTGAAGCTTTCCTATAAAGGTAAACTTTTCAGTAGTTTTTCTGATTCTGCCACTTCGGTTTCGATGTGATACTGCCAGCAGTTCTTTTTGTATTACTAACCAGGAAATACATAATAGAAGCCTTAAAGATGGATGAATTCTGCCTCGGGGCAGTATTAAAATCTGGGTTTTTTGTTGTGTCGGGGCACATGTTTCTGAAGTATAAATGTCTTTTAAAAGTATTATTTCTGTTTGCTCCAAGAGGATGTTAACAGACTATACATAAATTAGAGGGGAGTGGTCCTTGAAAGGCTCTGAGGTGCATTGGAGACATTCCTGTGTGGCTGGTGCGGATGATGTGACACATGGAGGACATTCACACCTTCCTACAGCATCAGAGAAAGTTGAGAGCGCTGACTCAAGTGTTTCAAGGGGACTGACATTTATTTTTGTAATAATTCTTTTTCTATCACTAAGTGGGTATGTTAAACTCTTCATATGTGGTTTTCTTTCTCCTTGCCTCTTTGGATCACAAAAGCATGATTCTCTGCAGAATTTCTTAGTCTTGTGTGTAGTTCTTGTTAAGAATGGTACCGTCTGAGGGATTTCAACACAGACATATTTATGTATTAATGGCCAATTTTTTAAAGAAGGTGGATTTCTTTTTGCTTTGAATGTACAGTACACCTCCACAGGCACAGAGATGTGTCACTGACACTTCCTTCTTTAGTGGAAACAAATGCTCTCCAGTTACTTATGTTTCAGCTATGTCAGCACCTTGCCCTTAGGGGAGCTATTTCTGCTCTGTTTTTCAAACTTATGTCTTCCTATGCATTGCAGAGTTACACTCAGGATGGTGTGATGGGACAGGCTGTAGAGCCTTCATCGGGGCTTATGATATGTTTATCATGAGTTTAACACCCAGAGAAATGTATTGAGTAAGCAGAATGACATGCTATTTATTTACAAGCTTCTCTTTTGCTAGATTTGCATGCCACTGTGCATGCTATTCCACTGTGTATATAAATGTGTTTGGATGTGTTTGTGCGAGAGAGACAGAGGAAGCAAGATCAAGGGATCTTGACAACATTTTTATAAATTCAGGGAACAGTTGCACTCCCTGAAGCCAATGCATACAGAAACTGAAAGAGCTGACATGAGTTATGAAAGTTAGCAGTAAAACCCTCCTGACATACAGCCGGCCTTCTCACAGCTAGGCCTTTTGAGCTAATTCCCAAAAGCAGCATATACCATATGGCCATGGCATTTACTGTGGATTTGACGCTCACGATTAGTGAATTCCTCTCAACTTCAAAAGCAGATAGCCTTTGGCAAAATCCTGATGGATGCCTTTGGCAGGTAAAGAGGGGGAGAAAGAAAAATTAGTGAGGTCAACACAGGGGAAAAAAAATGGCTGAAATCTTAGTTTAAAATAGTGGCAGAGACCTGCTGGGAACAGTTGGGAAAATGCCTGAGCTCGTTTAAAAAGACAGTGAGCAGATGATTGATATTTAGGCCCTGACCCAAACTTTTCTTAGCAACTTTATAAACCTTTCAGTTTGGCTTGAGGGATACCGTTTCCTGTCCAAACTTATTCACCTATATCCCTGTAGGGGGGGAAAATCAACAACAGATACAGATGCAAAACAGCACATAAATCTTAGTTTTGAGAGCTGTGATGGAACTGAAAAGTCAGAAGAAAGAGAATTACCAGAATTTATTGTGCCTTGTCTTACTTTCTTGGGGGGTTGGAAGGTGTATATTTTTCCACATGGAACAAGAAATAATTTAATGCTGTTTTTTCACATTTATGTATTGTAAATGATTCCAGTATGGCTTATCATAATTAAACTATATTTTGCGTGTTGACAACAGAATATCAGATGTACTGAATATTTAATATAGTTGTGAGAATTAAGTCTACCTTCCTCCCCCCAAATCTTTCAGACAAAACAATTCCAAGGTTTCTGAGAATAAGATGTAGGAGAAATGAACTGTTTTGCCAGTTCTCATAAAATTGTTAGTCATGTCACTGACAAGTCCTGGCATCTCTGTTCTTTGGAATTCATACTTGAACTATCATGAAGAGGAGAATACAGGGCTCTTTTCCTTCTTTATGGAAAACAGATGAGAACTGGCCACATCAGGCAGTTCCAAAAACCTGGTCACATGTGTCTTTGAAGGGAAGGTTTCACCTCCTTTCAGGTGCAATGTGCTTATGGCATAGCTCCATCTTCCCAGAAGAGCTGAGCATTTGCTGGGCCAGGAGAGCTGGAAGTAAGCGGGACTTTGCTCTGCAGTTACTGAAGCTTCCAGTTGCATCAATCAGTGGTGGATGGAGGAAGAGGGAGAGGGTAGGGTGGTTAAAGATGTGTCTATAACTGCAGGAGTGCTTCAATAAACCACAGCATGTCAAAGCTCCTTTGTGTTCAAACAGCAATTGAAATTTTAGACCTTCTCTGAATGGCAGTTATAGGTTTCCTTCTTCTCAAGGTTGTCATCTTAACGAATGGGAATCTGTGCAGGAAATGTTAAGATATTCCAGTGAGTGATGTTGGGATCAATGTAAAGTCATACAATGGATTTCCTTTATTGTTTGTCCCAGTCTAAAGATGTGTTCTAAAAAATTGTGCATGTATAAAACTAAAACTACACACAAATCAATTAAAATATGTTGTAGTACAGAATCAAAGTCATATATTTTCCACCTGTGTTAATCGAATACACTATGATCTTTAATCACATATCTCATCCTTTCACATTTTCCCTGATCCATTAGTTGAAAAATTCTCTTATTCACTCAGACTTAACGTTTAGATACTCGTTCATGTCATTACTATCCCAGAAATTGTCACTCCTCTTGTGATGTTTTTAGGGTGCTCTCACTGCATATACCTTACTTATTCTGTGTATCTTAGATACTTCTACAAGATTGAGGTGCTTTTACTATTGCAGCTTTAATATTAGGAGAAGGTAACAAACTGTCTTCTAATAGAAGATTATGATCTTTAGAAAACCAGGGGATGATTTTGAGTAATATTCCATATTTTGACTCTCTTTGCCTAGTACTGCTTTCAGTCTAAGACCAACAGTGTGTATTTATCACTCATTTTCATGTAGCTGGAGATAACCTGTGACCTTCATCCAAACTGCAGAACTCCACAAGCACAGAAGTGATATTCAGCTTCCCTAAGCAGCACGTCCTTGTTGTCTGCTGCCTCATTTAACATCCTCATTCCAACCTCTAGAGCAGATGCAGAAGGTTTTCATATACCAGTCTAATTCATTAATGTCATTTTCAGGACAGCATCAGTTCTGTTACTAAAGAATGGAAGGCTCAGTGTCCTAATTCATGTATGTTTAATTCATACAGTGTAGACAGTCTTGTTTCTGTTTGATCTTCTGAGTAATAATTTTTCCTAATTCATTGGGAGGTCCTTCCATAAATATCGTGTGTGTGTCTTTTTAGATTTTACTTCATAGGGAGAAGTAAAGAATAGCCAGACCAGAAGGTTGATTGCCTTCTGAGAAAAAGAAGAAAAAAAAGCAAATTTTTCTCAATTTGTGGCTATCCTAAAATTTTCCTGCCGAAAGAGAGAATCCTAATTGCAAATTTAACCCTATTGATTTGATTTACTTGGCTGCTTTTCATGGACATTTTAGTAAGTGTAGTCTGTGTTCTCAGTGAATGCATTTATATTACAAAAGTGTGCACCCTAGTTTCTTGGCTGGGGGGCATGCCCTAGCCCAGATTTGGACATTGTCACCAGTGACATCCACAAACATCTATCATTCCCGTGTGGGAATGTGGCCATTCCCCAGAGCAAGCCATGCTTACTGTGACAGTGGTGACTTGGTCAGAGGACCAGGAATCCTGCATTGTGACACAGTACAGAGGAATAAGCAGGACTGAAGGCAACATTTGGCTTTTAAAGCAGGATTTACTTAGCACTGTTAAAAACGACTATGGTAGTAATTTACATCTAATAAACAAAAGCATTATTCTCAGCTGATTTGTTTTTCTCCATATAGAATGAATTAAGATGCAGTCTCATTCTCACTGAAGTCATGGCAAGAGTTTTTCCACTGAAGTAAATTGAAGCAAGATCAAATTCACGCTCCTCACTTTTTTCATCTTACCTAAATAAACTAAAGACAGGTAGTTCTTTCTCCTCTGCTGAAGGATGACAGTGCTAAATCATCAGCTCCACATGGAAATTAGCCATGTTTAAGGATTGTTTAGTTTCACGCAGTGTTTTGCGCACAGGATTTTCTTCCCCCAGAGTGATCCATTCTTAAAACATGGTGAAAAAGCAAACAGAGAACATTTTGGTGCCAGGAATTCTTTTGAAAATTTGACTGGGTGAGTGCATTTCCTTAATGTTCAAAAATTATCCTTTGACCATGCTATTTAACAGTGTCAAGCATTCTGTTCTCTATATTGTTTTTGCTTTAAACCTGTTTCATTTTAGAACTGATGAGATGCTTAACTGTTGCATCAGAGCAGTTAGTTTGTTCAGTTTCAGTACAGCTGGCTTATTCCCATGTCATGCATCATTTAATTATACATATAAAACATAGTTAAAATTGTACAGCTCCATGAGCCTCACTTAAACTGTCTGTGGCACTGCAGTAATCCCAGTACCCTGACGGGGTGTTGCACAGCTGTGACTGGTTGGAATGTGGTAAACTGGTGATGTGTAAGAGAGCCTAGAAGTGAGCTTGCATTTTGCAGCTGTGCTTGCTCTACTGGAAGAGGAAGTTAAACCAGAAAAAAACTGCTCTTGTGGCAATATCAGCATCTGTAAATCTGAATGCTTAATGAAAATCAAGGAAAATGTGCTGAGTGAGGAAGTGGTGCTTTTCCCTTGTTTGTCATTTAATTAATTTTTGGTGGTTTGTTATTTCTCAGAAAAATCTATCTCAGATTCCTCTGTGGAAAAACATGAAGTGTTTATGTGAGAGTGAAGATCCTAGTATTGGATGATTGTCTAGATATGCAAAAGACTTTGCCTGTTTTGTCTCAAAAATGCTTTCTGGAGGCAGTGATCATTGACACTTAAAATGTACCCTAGCTTGAAGATGGATGGGCACTGCTGTCCATGTGTATATGCTGTCGACTGAGTATAAACTTGAAGGCATTTATTACATCTTAGTAATGGGAAAAGCAGCAAATTTCTTACAGACATTTTTTTCCTTTTTTAAGCTAGTGAACTTGAAGGTCAGATTCAACTATATGTTGCATTTTCTGTCATATAATTATCATATCTATAATGTCCTGAAGAGCAGCCTCCAGTCAGTGACATCAACAGTTTACACAGCAGTTGAACTAAGAATAACCTTGGAGAACTGACCCATGTCAACCTCTTATGAGTGTAAACTGTAGTTCACAACAGTTTCTGTTTTTTCATGATCACAGAAGGGCCTCAGTTGGATAAAAGAAGAATTGTGTTCAAAAAATACAAAACTATTCTGCTGAATGTTCACTTTACTGTATCTCAGAAGAGGAGAGGAAACAAAACTGAAAGAGTAATACTTAATAAAGTATTTTTGCTCCCTTATAAAAAGAAGGACAGGACAACATCAAAAACAGCTTCCCTAGAAGAATGCAGGGAAGATACATGATAAGTGGCATCAGCTTGGAAGAGGGATCAAAACTCTTTCTTTGATTGCTTTTACTAATGACATCTGTTTAAGCAAATCCAATTCAGAGCAGTTTCAGGAATCCCAAACTTGTTCTCTTTCTGAGCACTATTTGGAGGGCATGATCTGCCTGACATCAGTGTCTGTCTAGCAGTGGACATCTGTGGTCACTATGCAGGTGCTCGATTCACATCCTGTTTCCTTTTCCTCCCTCCCCATTTCTGCAGTTCCATTTATAGGTGAGTTCCCCAAAGAAGAGCTGAGGAACATAGGGGATGACTCTTCCGTACTCACAGTCCTTTGGAGATAAATACACAGAGATAGCAGAAAGAGTCAGAATTTCCTTTAATAAACCAGCGCAATATCAGACAGGAAGGGCCAGGAAGTGCTCCAAGAGCTAGAGCATTACACAGACGGGCTGGGAGGGCTGGGAATGTTCAGCCTGGAGAAGAGGAGGCTCTGGAGAGCCCTTAGAGCCTTTTCCAGTGCCTAAAGGCGCCCCAAGAGAGCTGGAGAGGGACTTGAAGAGCCTGGAGTGAAAGGACAAGGAGGAATGGCTTCCCGCTGCCAGAGGGTGGGTTTAGATGGGATATTGGGAAGAAATCCTTCCCTGTGAAGGTGCTGAGGCCCTGGCACAGGTTGCCCAGAGAAGCTGTGGCTGCCCCTGGATCCCTGGCAGTGTCCAAGGCCAGGCTGGACAGAGCTTGAAGCAACCTGGGATAGTGAAAGGTGTCTCTGGCCATGGCAGGGGGTTGGAACGGGATAATCTTTAAGGTCCCTTCCCACCCAATCCCTTCTGTGATTCCATGATTCCAGCATCTCTACACACATGGAGAGCCAAAGCGCAGTGCAGCATCTTTGCCACCTGATCCTTAAGGTCACTTTGCTGGGCTGATGTTGGGAAACAAGACCTATGGATGGACTGATGAAGTCAGTCAATATTTTTGCCTCCTGCGGTGGAAAACACCTGCGATTCCTTTCCTTGCAGAGCTGCTGGGGGTTAAACAGCAGACAGTGCTTATGGGAATAACCCCTCAGCTGATCTTTGTCTTCCCTTGGTGGTTATTAACAGTGGCAGGGAGTTGTCTCCAGGATGCCCAAACGTCCCAGTGTCACTGTACGTGTCCGTGTGCGTTCATGAGGTTCCGAGGTGGGAGCCAAAGCTCCGGGCGTGCGGATCCATCACCTATTTCCATGTGGAGTGATGTTCTGTTTGAAGGCATCCCCGACCTGTGTCTGCTCAGCCGTCTGGCCACGCTTGAGTGAGGAGTTCCAGTAAGGATATCCATTGGCTGAGGAGAGCTGGAAAGGCAGACATGGAGTCAGTGTTACCAGGAAAGGGGAAAGCTGATCGGAGAAAAGGAGAGGGATAGTGGTAGATGAGTCATGGTCTGGCAGATTTTGGTCAAGGTGTTCTCCAGGGAAGCCTGTGTCCCTGGAGCTCAGTTACGCTGTAGGGTGCTGTTGCCTTGGATTGGGAGAGGCTCATTATTGCTGCCCTTTTCCAGCCTCATTTGCTTTCTGTATTTAACTGGGGCAACCAGATCCAACTGAGTTTTGAGCCAACTACTTGTTGCATGCCACCACTACCCCTGCAGCTCCATTTCTCCGGAAAAGGGGGAGGGAGAGTGAAGAGACAGGGACACAGGACTAACCTTCCTCTTGCAAGTGTCCAATGTCTATTTCCCAGGGAGCTCCACGGAAGATTTCTGTGGGTGGTTCCCAGCCGTTGTGGAATTTGGGGATGTAGGTGGGGACGTTCGTGTCTCGGGGCCACTCGGCTCTAGGACAGAAAGTGGGAATATGAGGTGACATTCACGAAGAATGTGTCTTTCAGGGCATCCCCTGAAAGAAGAAGCAGGAGCATCAGGGAATCCAAGCATCCCGTCTGCGTGGGGAGCCTGGGGAGATGGCAGCTCTGTCCTTACCTGGATCTGGTCCATGTCTCCCCCAGGGAATCCCAGAGGTTTATCTCTTTGGGTGTCAGGTGTCCTCTCAGGAAATCGGTGGTGTCTTTACAAAGCAGTGGGCTGAGGACAGACGGGGCCAGCTCGGGGCCACCGCAGCTGTTGATGATCTGGGTCACACACAAACCACACAAAGAGGAGAGAACTTGCAGGAAACGGTCAAAATGTCAAACCAGGGACACACAGATGAGCAGGAAGCGAAGACAAAGCTGATCCTTGGATCAGCACAGTCACTGCAAGAAACATCAACCTAAGTCTTTGAAGGAGACTGGACAGTTCAAGGGAACATGAGATTTTTTTGGATTGGAGTCAAAGGAAGAGCTGATCTACAAATGAGCTGTTGTTACAGACGAGTGAAGTGTCAGAAGCTGACACTTCAAAAAATGGAAAGTATCTTGCTATTCCTTTGTGGCTCCTTTTCCAAGTTGGGATTTCTGCTTCCAAGCATTTTCAGTGCAAATACTGAGCCGTATTTGCCTGAAGGTGAGACCAGACAGATTCCCAGTGGGGACTCCAGCTGGCTGCCCCTTTTGTTCACAGTAATGCCTTACTGACCCGGTGGAAGGATTCATATTTGCTGGGATTCCTGTATTTACTTCAAGCTTCAAACCGGATCAGAGGCCAGGAACAACCGGCATCACTTCTGGAAGTTCCTGAGAAAGCTGTGGCCAGGTATGAGCAGTTTTCCAACCCTGTTGCACAATCTATCTACTTGTAAGTGTGAACTAGAAATAAAAGGAGTTCCCAGTGAGACCTGGGAATAAGATTTACCAGTTCCAGCGGCCTGAAGAGGAAATGCACCAACTCTGAAGCACGGGGGTTTTGGATGTGCTTCCTTAGTTTGGCCTGAAAAGAGAACGTAAACACAGTTTAACCCTAACCTGAGTGTGCCTTCTCTTTTCTGTCACATGGGGCGAGTGTTGTGGACTGATGAGAAGAGTAAGGGATGGAGGAGTAGGAATCATTCATTTTTATTTTGTGTCCATTTCTAATTCCCAGTGAATTTCAGGCGGGGGGGAATACCCTCTCTGTTAAATCAGTGCCTTTAAAGCTAATTTGAACAGACACAGAAGACCTTGGCTTATTTTGAAAGTCCTAGTGAGGAAGGGCCAGGATTGCTGGTGCTTCTGCCTCTTGCAGGGTTGAGAATCCCACTAGTTCCATGGATGAAAACAACAGGATAGGTGTTCTGAGGGTCCCCAGGCAAACTGCTGACAAGGGAAAGTCTCCACCAAGGTCTTGCCTGGGGCACCCAGAGCTGCCCTGGCCACTGAAAGGCTCCAAATCCAGTGGTATTTGAGGTGAGCTGTGGCAGAATGGAGGAGCAAACACTTGGGATTGATTTACTGCAAGAACTGGGTTTCAGTAACAGCAATCAGCTGAGCTGTGGTGAGAAACCTCTCCAGTTTGTGCTCCCATTCAGCTCCTTCTCCTGTCCTGGACTCCTGGCACTGTTGCCATGGGAGACAGGCTCCCTGCTCCTACCGAAATGCAAAGCATTTGAAATGCCGGAGATGAAACATTAATGTGGAGTGGGAAGTGCGAAACAACTGCTGGCAGCAGGGTGACCCAATGAACGGGCACTTCCCAGGGACTCGGCAGCCCCATGGTGAGGAACGTGGCAGGACCCCACCACAGTGTCCCAGCTCTGCTGCGTGCTCCACCCTGGGCTCTTGCCAGGAGATCAGCTGCTCCTTCTGATTCTGAGCAGGCACAAATTAGCCATATTTGCTTCTCAAAGAAAAGGCTGGAGCTTGGTATCCTGCTTTAAGGTTGTTTACAGTCTCTTGGTTTTCCTTATTAATAACTGCCCAGGAAGGAGCTTGTAGGATGTGTTCGCTGGACAAGTTTGGTCACAACTGACAGAATTCCTGCTGCAGTGGTGAGGCAGGGACTGAGCCTGGTTCATTGTCCCCAGAGCTCGGGTAGTACAGGACAGTCAGGCCAGTAAAGCCCCTGCTCAGGGCTGGGAACAAGATCCTGGCCAGCTTTCCCTCTCTGCCCCTCTCTGCAGTCCTGCTGGCCTATGTCATGCCCTGGGGCCACTCTGCCGTTGCTCAAATGGCCAAAATCCACTCATCCAGGAGTGGGAAAGGGAGGGAGGGCACAGGAATTCATCTTAGGTGGTGAGGCCTGGAAATTTTCAAGGCAACAAATTGATCTTTGGATAATTACAGCAGAGCAGAGAACACGGTGCCATGGGCTCTGGCAGGGCTGTGCTCAGCTCTTTGTTCTCTCCCAGGTCCAAAAGTGTGACCAGTTCCAGCAGCAGCAGCAGCAGTGACAGCTCAGCCAGCGACTCCTCTGACAGCCAGGACTCCTCTACCTCCTCCGAGGACAGTGACAGTGAGGACAGCTCCTCCTCTGTTGAGAGTCTTTCTGAAGAATGGCTAAAAAGCAAAGGTCATGATAACACAGCAGGCTTAGTAAAGATGCAGACACTGAGTCCTTGAGCAAGAGGTTGCATAGATAACAGAATGTGCATTCAGATAAGTAAGAAGACAGAAACCATATGGAAGAGGAAGATAAGACCACCGTGTTTGCAGATCCCACGGAATAGCTCCCACCAATGAGGAGCTCGACTTTTGCAATATGTATGAGCTAATTAAAGGTACTATAAGTAAGTGTAGTTTTGAAAAATAAATCGAGACTTGCTGAACATGATGCCTTGAGTGCTTGTCTCCCACGACTCCACCCAACACTCCTCCTCCTCCCCCTCCTCCTCCTCCAGCAGCTCTTCCTCCTCCTCCGACTTCGACTCGGATCCAAGCTCCTCCAGCAGCAGCAGCAGCAGCAGCAGCAGCAGCAGCAGCTCTGAGGATGAGCCCCCAAAGAAGAAGAAGAAGAAATAGCTGGGGAGCTGCAGGACTGGTGTGGAGTGGGGGACAAGCCCCTCCCAGGGGCTGGAGCACACGGCTGCCAAACATTCAATGGTCAACATTTCTACTGCTCACACTTTCCAAGTGTTTTGCCTAGTTGTTCCTAGGACATGGAAGGTATTAAATGGCTTCCTGAGACGTACTGAGAGAGTATTTTTGTGCTTTATCCTTTTATGGAAGATTTTACTTTTTTAGTTCCAAGAAAAATTTTAAAAAAATCTATCATCAGATTCGTTTCCATGAGCTGAAGTCCAGTAACCTGGATGCTTACATGCTGGAAAGCAAAAGCTTTTTATTGCAGGTTATGTTGTGCATCGTGTGCTGTTCCTCTGTTAATGACAGCTTCACTTCCATTGAGAAAATCCTCTCCAACTGTTAAAAGCAGAAGTTTTTCAGCGCTGCTGTGGAGCTGTGGCATAGTTGAAGCTGAATGCACAACGTGTCCCACACAGAGCCTCCCATCTCATCAGCTGGTGCCAAATGGATTCTGTGCTGCTGAGCTTGTGTTCCAATGGCTTTTCCTGATGCTTCCAGGTCCAGTCTTAAGTGCACCATCCAGCTGAGCTGTGTTGGTTTGTTACTGATCAATGGAGTTTGTTACTGATCAATGGAGTGCCCGCAGGCTCTGGGCTTTTCACTCCCCTGTGGCCTTGGCTCGTGCGTTGGAAGTGTTTGCTGAGACACAGAGTGTTGGTGGTGGGAAGCAGCAGCTCAGTGACTTGGGGCTGCTGCTGCTTAAGGAGTTTCATCTTTGTGCCTTTTTTTGTCAATTCGGTGTGCCCCAGTGAGACAAGGGCTGCAGTGGGTGTTCTGCAGAGCTCCAGCTCAATATTGCCACGCAGCAAAAGCAGAGAAATAATAACAGCCACAACTGGGCACTGTTCTCACTGGATGCTCAGTAAAAAAGAGACTCCTTGAAATAAAGGGCTCAAAGGAAAGTGTTTCCCTTTGCATGTGTGAAATGCAGGATTGCCGAGTGACAGTCTGCAGAAATTCAGTCATTCTTTGTTTGTGGGAACTGCCCTGGAGAAGGAAGTGAATGCAAAAGCCCCACAAGCCCTACAAAAGCAGATGCAGACAGGCTGCAGAGCAGGGATTGCTGGATGCAGAGTGGGAATTCGTTGTTCTTCTGGTGCATTGAAGCAGTTGCCATTAGGATTTTATTTGGTGATGCAGTCTCCTGAATTTCTTCTTGTCGGAGTGCCCTTTGTGGGGAGGGGGCATCACTTGTGGAAGAATTCTCAAGTATCTTGGTTTAGGTAGAATACAGTAACTAAAGTATTTTTAATAATTTTTATGGAAAAAGTAGTGCGTAGACTTCCTTTGGAATAAACTGTACTTCTTTAAATGTTTGTGCGTGTGTGTCTGTGAGCACTCCTGTGTTTTACAGAACACGCTGCAGACTGTAAATAAAACTACCAGAAAGGTGTTGAAGTCTTGTGGACTGAATGTACCATTTAATGGGAAAGGGAATAAATTATTAAGCAGCAGTTGCTAAGTGGATGCTTCCTGCAAATATCTGAAATCTTTGTGGTGTTTGTGTGCAGGTTTCAGCTGGAGTTGCCCTGGCATTGCCTCCCAGAGGGGCAGGATTGCTCCCCAGGAAGTTCTCCAGCCAGAAGTCCCTCTGGATCCAGATTATTTTTAAAAAAAAGTTTAGTTTGTCTTGGCTTTTTCTTTTTTTCCTGCCCTTTCTGGTTTGTCTCTCCCTGTTCTTCTTTTACAGAGGAACCCCTCCCCAGCCTGGCCAGAGCCGCAGCCTCCTTCATGTGCCGCTGCCTCACTCGCTGCTGCTGGTGCTGGCTCAGGAATGTGCTCAAAGCCCGGCTAAGCAGGAATTGTTCCGGGCCTGCTCTGTTGAATCGCTGCCGCCGCGAGCAAAGCTGCCCCTGCTCCTTGAGGGGAGCGCTCGCTGCAGCCCGGCAGGAAAAGAGCCCAGGAAAAGCCGCGCCCTTTGCAGGAGAAGCGCTGGGAGCAGAGGGGAGAGCGGGAAAAGGCAGCGAGAGCAGCTGGGCGGGCGGGGCGGCATCAGCGCTGATCCCTCCGCGGGCAGGAGCGCATCACAAATAGTCCCTCCGGCGGATCACTCCGCGGGCGGGCGCCATCACCGCTAATACAAGTATTTATAAATTCAAAAGAACTCATTAACACAGAAGAAAGCAAGTATGCTTCATGCTGGGTGGGAAACATAGGGTCTAAGGGATAAGAATTTTAAAGTTGTTTATTTTATTTATTTTTTTTTTTTATTTTATGAGAGAACTACATATCCCATGGCACCCACAGAGTTCAGGACGGGTAGAGAGGATGAAACAAACTTTAAAGAGAACCTTAACTGAATTAATAATTGAAACTCAAATGTCATGGGGTATGTAGTTCTCTCATAAAATTAAACAAAATTAATATAAAATAAACAACTTTAAAATTCTTATTTTATTATTATTCCATGTTCTTCTCCCCCTCCTGGATGAGGAATAGGGGTCGGTATTTGCGGCTGTGCACTGTAAGGAAATAAACGAGGAGTGGCTGAACCTGCCATCGCAGGTGGCTGTGATCTGGACACTGGAGGAGAGGGTGCAGTGGATCTGGGTAGGGTACTGCCAGCATGCGGGATGGGTGAGGGGTGGGGACCCAGTGCTGCAACCTCTGGAGGCAGATAATCTGCACGTTCTCTGAGTCGGAAATAAAGGTGACGAACAAAGTCATCCGAAAGCTGAAAGCGACGGTGGAAAAATGAGGGATCAGATGCCTGTTGTGGATTTCGAAGCTGTGAAGAAGGCATATGAGAAGTTGGAGTTGTATTGGTTGTTGTAAAAAAAGGAGATGAAGCTTGGGAAGATAGAGGAATGCTTTCTGAAGCTGTGCTGGTCACTATATCCTTCTCACTGAAGTGTTGAGCAGGCATTTGAGGATGAAAAAGTCCCATAAAATCAGCTGAATGTCCCTGAGAAGTTCGAGAAGAATGTGCATGAAATGGAATGTCTCGATGCGAGACGTCACTATTAATAACACGTGCTTGGTCCTGTTGTGATGGAAGAGGTGTCCACGTATAGTTGAGAAAGTCCTCTTTCTGTTCTGGAGATAAAATCGTATTTGTTTCGCTGAAATGGCACGGGAAACATGGTTCAGCATCGTGTGATTGTTGTGATAATCCTCTGAGTGGTGTTATCAGAGTGATGATAGGGGGTACATGCCGTGGTGACACGGCAGCTGTTGAAATGTCTCTGCTGTGTGTCCACGGCTGTGGCTGCGGTGCAGACGGGGGCTGTGTGGACACAGAGCTGGTAGGAGGTGTAGCTGCCGAAAGCTCCTAGGATGGAACTGCAGTAGCCGAACGAATTGCACTGCTGGCTGGAGGTGCTGTGCTTATCGGTCGTATCGGCGTGGCAGCTGAAGCGTCCGTGTGTGGCTGGAGGTGCCGGGCGGGCGGCCGGGACCGTGGGCGGGACCGGGCTGGCCTGGGAAGCGCTGGTGCCGGGCAGCGGGGCCGGGGCTGGGCTGGAAGCGGGGGCGGGGCTGGGCTGGAAGCGGGGGCGGGGCTGGAAGCGGGGCCGGGGCTGGGCTGGCAGCGGGGTCGGGGCTGGGTTGGAAGCGGGGCCGGGGCTGGGCTGGAAGCGGGGGCGGGGCCGGGGCTGGGCTGGAAGCGGGAGCGGGGCTGGGCTGGAAGCGGGGCCGGGGCTGGGCTGGCAGCGGGGGCGGGGCTGGAAGCGGGAGCGGGGCGGGGCTGGAAGCGGGGGCGGGGCTGGGCTGGCAGCGGGGCCGGGGCTGGGCTGGAAGCGGGGCCGGGGCTGGCAGCGGGGCCGGGGCTGGCCTGGCAGCGGGGGCGGGGCTGGAAGCGGGGCCGGGGCTGGGCTGGCAGCGGGGCCGGGGCTGACGTCCCGGGCAGGGCCGGGGCCGGGCCAGGAGCGGCTCGAGCCGCGAGCGGCGTTGCCGGGGTAACCGGCACTGAGGAGGGGCGGCCGATGCCGCGCCGCGCAGGCGTGGAAGCGAGGGCTCCCGAAGGCGGAAGTAAGGCCGGGATGGAAGCGGCGGGAGTGATGACGTCAGCAGCAGGCGCCGCCGTTCAAACGCGGAAGCGGCCGCGAACCCGGGCCGCGTGGGGATAGCGGGAGGGCCCGATGGAAGCTCCGGGACCGCCCCTGGCCGCGCGCATGGCTCATCTGATGGGAGGACCCCAGGCTCGGGAGGTAGGGACCTGCCTCTGCCTTGCGCCGTAACAGATGGATCGGGCGAGATGGAAACCGAGAAATATTCTCGGCACTCTCGGTTCCTACACTCAGGTGTATTCCTGGTTCCTGACATTCCTTTAAAACTACCGAATTCTTCTCTCAGGTCCCTGGCAAATGGGGCTTTGCAGCCTGGGGGAGTTCTTGCAAAACGGGGTCTAGTGAAGCGCTCTGCAGGAGTGGTTGTGCACCTGAGCGGTCATTAATTGTCTCCTCTAATGAGGGAAACGTGATTAAACTCCCGGTGCTGTGCTGCTGTTGTGTGTCGGCCTCGAGGTGTGAGACAGTCCCTGTGTCACACTGGAGTTGCTTAGTGGCTGGACTGGGACTGGGACAGGTCTTGTTGGTCAGGAACAAAAGGGAAAATTTATCTTTTGGCTTGCTTAATATCTTGGCTTTATTAATGTATCAATGTCAATTGTTGTCATTTGCTGCCTCCTGCACAGTGTGTGTGCAGCTCTGTGTGAGAGCAGACTCTCCCCTGTTGGGGAGTGAGACAATCCTGGAATATCCTGAGCTGGAAGGGACCCACAGGGATCACCCAGTCCCACCCCCGTCCCTGCCCAGACCCCCCAACAGCCCCAGCCTGGGCATCCCTGGCAGCGCTGTCCAAACGCTCCTGGAGCTCTGGCAGCCTCGGGGCCGTGCCCATTCCCTGGGGAGCCTGGGCAGTGCCCAGCAGCCTCTGGGGGAAGAGCCTTTCCCTGATCTCAGCGTGAGCCTGCCCTGGCCCAGCTCCAGCTGCTCCCTGGGTCCTGTCTGTGTCCCAGGGAGCGGAGATCAGAGCTGTAGGCCCCGATGTGTTCTGACCTCACACTTCTCTACCAGAACAAACCCAGTGCCCTCAGCAGCTCTTTCATGGTCCTTCCACACCCTTCCCCATCCCCATGTCCCTTCTTTGGATGCTGTCAGCTTTGTATCTTTCGTATACTGTGGCGCCCAAAAGTGCCCCCAGGACTCCAGTACAGTTTAACAGCAATGAAAGAAAACAGTAGGTTTCAACTTTGATCTCAAAAGCTGTCTCAGGCCCCTGATACTGCCTCGAAATGTCTTTGCAGTTCTTGCTTTATGACTTGTGTCAAACACGGAGAGAGTGAGACTGAGCCCCTGGGGTCAGGTTCTGTGTGAGAAGCCACACAGCAAGCCAGAAATCTTTGCTCCAGATCACCAGAAATTTACAGTATTGAGGGCGGAAATACTGAGAGTTGAGTCTTGGGAGCTGAGCCAGGAAAGCAGCACCTCTGCCATGGGCAGATTTGGCACATGGAGAGAGCTCGAGCAGCTTGCAAGAGGTCCCAGCAATGTGTGTGTGGAGCTGGGAGGAGCATGAGTTGCAGTGTCGTGTTTGGAGTCCCCCTGGGTGAGGATGTAGGAATAGACTGGAGTTTTTGGTGACTGAGGTTTCTTTTCTGTGGCAATAATTGTTCTTGGCCACATCATTTTGGTTTGTTACTCGCCTGTGGTTTGTTCTACAGGCCTGTTTCCTTTCTCTCCTACTATGGTGTCTCAGTTATCTTCAGCAGAGGCTCAGCAATAACTAAACTTGAGCTTAGATACTTAAACTTCAGTTCAGAGTAGATACGCAGAAGAAATCCTTCCCTGTGAGGGTGGGCAGGCCCTGGCACAGGGTGCCCAGAGAGCTGTGGCTGCCCCTGGATCCCTGGCAGTGTCCAAGGCCAGGCTGGACACTGGGGCTTGGAGCAGCCTGGGACAGTGGAAGGTGTCCCTGCCCTTGGCAGGGGTGGCACTGGATGGGCTTTAAGGTCCCTTCCCACCAAGGCCTCGTCTTCCTTTGCCTTCAGTGTCTGCCTCAGAGTTTGTACCCAAACCAAAGTGAGGTTGGTGTCACCTTCTCTAAACTGGGAGAACAGATCACTCCAAGCTGTGGGGAGGTGGAGAGGCTGTAGGATGGAGAGGGTGCAGCCCTGCAGACGCCGAGCTGTGGGGTTGCTGCTTTCAACAGCCTCGTTGTTGCTGTGGACACAGCTCAAGGTGGGTCTGAGAGAGACAAACTCTGCTTTTGGGGGTTTGTGTTGATGAGGAGGGGAGGGGAGGTCGCTGCTCTGCTTCTTGTAACTGCTGTGGCAGAGCCAGGAGCCCAAGGCAGGACAAGGGCAAAGCAAACCTCTCCGAGCTCTTGGGTTCTCTTCATTCCCAGATATTCTGATTCCTGCCCAAGTCCAAGTTCTTTGTGCTGTGCAGGATGCAAGTTTAATCAGGTTTTAGTGCTGGTTTAGCTGAGTGTTTCTAGGGCTTGAGGATGAAGCCAAATGCTCTGCACTGAAAAAGTGATGGATGTTCAGCACGAGATTCTCTTCAGGAACTGGCACGAAAAGTGGTTGCCGAAGCTGAGGGAGGAGCAATTCACAGCTTGGCTGGAAGAGGGAGAAGTGCTCACTGCTGGTCTGTCACTTCATCCTCATGAGTGAGTGTGGGAGCTCCCAAGATCGGCCAGGCTGCAATTTCAGATAGTTTAGATGGGCTGGCCTTGAAAAAATCATATTTTGGTGCCTGGAGCAAAAGCTGAAGGTGGCAGGAAGTGGCAGCAGTGGCAGGGAACTGAAGTGACACCACCCTGAGCTCAGAACTAATTTTGGTTGTGACCTTGAGCAGTCCCTGGGCCACACCAGAGCTTTTTGTGTCACCTGCTTTGGGAGGTTCTTCCTTGCCCATGGAGAAGTTGGGTCTGGCACAGGTCTGCTGTGGAGCACCTGTGCCACCACCTTTAAAGAGCCACCCTGGAGGTGTCAGTGAGCCCCTCAGTGCCTGCCCAGCCTAGAGCAGGGCTGGGAGGACAGGGGGCTCAGGGAGTGCTCATTCCTGGTGGTGTTGGAGCTCTGAGCCCAGCCCTGAGCTGGGTTTGTGGCTCTGAGGGCATGGGGAGTGTCCGGAGCAGGCCTGGCCTGGGCAGAGTAGGAACTCCTGGAGTAACTCCTGAGTAAGCCACACCTTCCACGTGAGAGGGAGGCACTCCCAGAGTCAGGCGCTGTCTCCTCAGAGGTGCTTTGGGGTTTAATTCTGTTCTCACAGTGACTCCTCTCACCTGGGAACCCCGTGGTTACCTACAGAGGGTCTGAGGCCTTAGGGATGTAAATATGGACAGGAGGGGTTGGAATCTGCCTATCAGGGAATCTTCCCCTTGCCCAGAGGAGAGTGTGCAGAACTCTTCTGTGTGATGATAATGTTTTCATACTTTAGGTGTGAAAATAAAAAATGGGAGAAATCTTGTTTTTCTGGCAGCACGCAAAGAACTTTCTTCTGTGTCACCGCTAAAACTCTGTGAGGGGATGAATACCTGGGAATCTGAAAGAGACATAGCTGGAAAGCATCAATATGAATGGATTTTTCTGCTTCTTTTTGCACTTGAAAGAAAGGTGAAAGTTACAGGCTGAGTCAAGCTTTTACCCTTTATTTCAATCAATTCAGTTATTGCTAAATATGGCTACACACAGGTAGCCCAGGTGACAGAGCTGCCTCCAGCTGCTCCTTGGCCCCAGTGTCCCACACGGGATGCTTGAGTTATCCACTGAGAGCCCCCTTGAGACTGGAGCACAGGTAAATCTGCCTGTCTGAAGGGCAGGATTGTGTCCTAAGTCCCTCCTCATTCCTTCCTTTCCTCAGGCCCCACCATTGTGGCTTGGGTGGCAGTGGCACATTGGAAAGGCCTGGGGGTGCCAGCTGGGGTGAGAGCTCGGGGTGCCAGCCCAGGCTCCACCAGCACTTGGCCCACACTGGGGCACAAATTGAGAGATGAACTCTTGGAAGCTTGTCCTGAGGAGGATGAGTGGTACCTGCTGGCGAAATTCGGTGCTTTTGCAGAGCTGTGATAAACCCCAAAGTCTTAGACTGCCAACCTACAGCCTCTGCACCGTCACATTCCCCAGTTGCATTTTGTATTGGAATTTTACCTGCTCCCACCTGCGTCCTCCTGCTGGCAGTGCCAGCAGCCCACGTGCTGCCTCTCCTGAGAGCAAGTTCCTGCCTGTTTCCTCTCCCAGCCCCAGCTCTTGCTTCCCTCTGGCAGAGGCAGCTTTAGGTGCAATATCCTGATGTTTCTGCAAGTGGGTTTTGGAATAAACCTACACACGGGATGTCCATGGGTTGCTGCTATGGATTCTGTGAAAGGTGATCAGGAAAAGCAAGTTCAGAGTTACTCAGGGGATTCTCTGATTCCTGCCCATCTCACGGAGCTGCTCAGGGTGAAACTACTACTCCCATGCTTTTTATTTTGCTCCTCTTAGTGCTGGTTTTTCCCCAGGTAAGTCAGTGCTGGAGCAGCCCTTGTGGGTTTATCTGTGATGAGCAGTGGTTGTGTCTGCACACAGAGATAGCAGATTCCAGCTGTAGTGTGCAAACGTCGGTGCTTTGTGCCTTAGTGCACAGCCACATTTGTCAGCTGACAGGGCTGATGCGATGAGAAAACCTCGCACTCTCCAATAACCTGAGCACAGGCACTTCCTGCGTTGTTACATTTAACCAAAGCTCTGATAAAAAATACTACATTATTCTAATGGAGACCAGATTCCGCATGATCATAGTTTACGTTTTTGGATAGTCTTTGATTGACTCTGGTGGGAAGGGAGGTGAATCAGTATCTTGTACTTTAGGGAAAGATCTAGGGGAGAATTGAATTGTACTTCCTTGGAATTCACATCACCCGCCCTTAGTCGGAGATGTTGATTTTGAGAACAACAAGCAGAGAACAGCCCAGGAAGGGCTGAACGTGACAAAACAGTGCAGAGCATACAGAAATCCTCTTTGCTGTGTTCATCATTCTGTCTTCATCTTGGATTGTTTCCACCCTTCTCCTCCACCTGGAAGTCACAAGCATCCTGCAGTGGCAGGTACTCTGGGTTCTTCTGCCAGGAGTAGTCTAAGAACAGCTTTTGCTGGGAGCGGCTCTGACCTTGCTGAAATCACTGCTGAAACCTCCCCTGACTCTTGCAGTGCCAGAATTTCAGGGTGCCAGTGGTGAGGCAGGGACTGAGCCTGGTTCATTGTCCCCAGAGCTCAGGTAGTACAGGACAGTCAGGCCAGTAAAGCCCCTGCTCAGGGCTGGGAACGAGATCCTGGCCGGCTTTCCCTCTCTGCCCCTCTCTGCAGTCCTGCTGGGCTATGTCATGCTACTATGTTACAGCATTGTTCCATGTCTTTTTTTTTTTTTTGGAAGTAATGCCGGATATTGGCAGTCAGGGGCGATGGAGCGAGGTGAGCAGTGACCGGTGGACAGAATGAGTTGTTACGGCCTCGGTCTCAATTTTTGGAGCAGCTCTAAGCATCCGTTGTTGTTTGTGTGTTTTAGGTGGTCCACTTGCAGGATGTCCTGGCCCTGGATGCTGGAGCGTGCAAGCCTAAGGTATAGGTGTGGTGTACTTCAGTCGGAGCAGGGAGGCTGTGGTTTCACAGTCTCTCAGCATGTTTTGTGTGTTTTTGCTTTGCTTCTCTGCAGGTGCTGCTGCTGCCCTGGGCGTGCCAAGGGACAGAGGCGAGCAGGTGAGTTGGCATTTAGGTGGGGTGGCTGATAGGCCAGCGGTCTATGGCAGCGTGCTGAGCGTGTCCCTTTTCATTGTGCAGGTTTGTCCTGGCCACCTCCAGAGTCAGATCAGGATTTGAGGTGAGCCGGGGCAGTGGTGTGGAGTAGCCCGGGGATGCTCTTCTGGAGGGCAACAGTGACGTTTTCTGTTTTGTTGTCTTAGGTACCGTGAGCAGGTGTGGAGCTGAAGTTTGGAGAGAGCAGATAAGCGCTGAGCCTCGGCAGTTTCGAGGGAGGGGGCCTTGCGGAAGGGGTCTCTTTTGGCGTGTGTTGTCAGAGGCTGAATTTTCTCCTTGTTCTCCATCTTTCGCAGCTGCCAAAGCGGACCGTGGGGAACGTGTTGACATCCGAGGTGCTGATGCATTTTTTCTGCCAAGGATGGATTTTGTCCGTTTGTCTTCAGAAAGCTAAGTGTTGGGAGCGGTGGTTGGGAGAAGGGAAAGGCCTTTGGAGTTCCAGGAGGCAATTGGAAGTTAGCTTAGAGGAGAGGGCTGTTGTGGGAGGGCCCCTTGGAAGTAAAGGGAGAGGGTTTCTCCTCAGCATCACCCGAGCCTTTGCTGGGCAGGGCAGTTCCCACCCATCTCTGTCATCGGCCTTTGAGTCTCGCCGTCATCGTGGATCTTTTTGCCCGAGGAGCTCGCCTTCGGGTCTGGCACGATCGCCACGGTCTCCATTTCACCTACTCGCTGGCGTAGCCGCCCGCGGGCATCTTGGCCACTTGCTGGATGGTCAAAGGTAAGGGATCAAAGGTCGGGTTGTCAAGGAATGGGTCAAGGGGTCAAAGGTCAGGGGATAAAAGGTCAAGGCTCGGGCTCAGGATTAGAGGTTCCAGCATGATTTTCCATGGTGGTTCCCAGTGTGGGGACACGGGGTGTGGGGTCAGTGGCGCCGGGGGCGGGCAGGAGCCCCGTGGGCAGTGGCCGGCAGCGGCGGGGACGCCTCCGTACGGTCGCGCCCCTCCAGTGCCAGCAGAAGCCCCCCTGCGCCGTGCGGTGCCCGGCCCCACTCCTTGCCCTCCCCGCCGCTGCCTTCCCGCACTCCCACCGCACCCCCTGCTCCCCTCCAGCCCAGGGAAATGCAGGAAAACACAAAATCATTGAGGTGGAACAGTCACCAGAGCTGCCCGAGCCATCCCCCCGCCTGAAGGCGGCAGCTGCCCAGAGCCAGGGGCACCCAGCAGGATGCAGCTCCCCTTTCCCAGGAGCTGGAGGCAGGGTTTCCCAGGCAGGGGGAGCAGGGAGAATTTCAGCTCCCAGCAGCTCTCTGTGAGTGCTGGATGGACTCTGGGCTGAGCCAGGTGGGAGGTGTGGGTGGTGTTCATGTCCCCAGGAGCTGCTCAAATCCACCTTAAACTCCTGGAATGGTCTGTGCTGGCAAGAACCTTACAGACCATCCTGTTCAGCCCCTTGCCATGGTCAGGGACACCTTCCTGGGGTGTCTGTGCCAGAGTGGTGGAATGGGCAGGACTTTCTCCCTGAGCCCAGTCCCGGGCAAGATTGGGGTTCCCATGGGAAGAAGCCTGTGAGCTGCATTTCCGGAGCTGGGCGCCTCCATGCCCGGGAGTGTTTCCAGTACTGCTCTTTGGCTTTTTCCATAACTGGGCATGATGTTTCTCCCCAGAGCAAGGTGGTTTTCCCTGGATTGTTGGGGTAAGACACTGGCTGTTTGACAGCTCTGTTGTCTCTTTGTCCTGAATGGAAGAGTGAGGAATGGGGGATGCTCCCGACTGTCCCAGGGATGTGGGAACAGCCCAGTTCCAGTGAGGAATGTGACGCCCAGCTCGTGGCGTGTGCCCTGAGATGGTCTTTGCTGTTGTTTTGTCCTTAGAGCCTGTTGGAGTGCTGGCCTGGATTTGGGAGGAGCCAAGTAGCCTGGAGCAGTGAGGTTTTTCCTGTCAGAAATCCATGCTGGGGATGTTTTCCCTGGCTGTCCCAAGGGGAAGGAACAGCTCTGGAGTTTTTGCAGCCACAGGCTGGGGATGCATCCCCTGAAAACCAGTTCAGGATCGTTCATCTGACTCTGTCCCTGACCTGTGGCTTCCAGGGAGCCTTCTGGTCTTCTGGATATTCCCAGGAGAGGATATTCCACCACCTGACTTTTAAGCCAGGAATTCCAAACCCAGTAAGTTGGTCACATTCTATGGGAGCTGCCCCAATGGTGGGATGGCAGAGGGCACACCCCACGCTGCTGTTTGGGACATTCCTGACTGGAACGGGAGCCAGCTGGGCATTTTGGAGCACTGAGGCCACCAGGGCAGCCTTGAGTGGCATTCCCAGGCAATGCTGAGGCATCCCATGCCTGTGGCAACACATGCCTGATGTGGAGCAGAGAGAGGAAGGGAGAAATTCTGAGTTGATGGGAGGAATGGAATTGGGCTTTCCAGAATGGAATTGGTATAGGTGCTGATGGTATCATGGAATCATGGGGTGGCTTGGAAGGGACACAAAGACCCTCTGGGCTCTGTTATCCCATCCCGTGGCAAAGAACACGTCCAAAACGGCCTCCTCACCCTCATGGAATGGCAGTGGGTGTTGGGAGCTCTGGCTGGAGCACCTGGAGACCAGGTAAGAATAGCAGTGGCATTGTTTTGGCTGCTGCTGGATGTGGTTTTCTCTTGTCAAGATGTTCCTCTGATTGATGTTTTCACAGTAGCTTGCTAGGCCTCATTTGAGGATAATTCCAAGAATTTGGAAGTCGTTGGAAAAGAATGAGGAAAAAAGGTGAACCTGATCCATTTCTAGTAATTCTGAACTTCTCTTGCAGCACCGTTCCAGGGGAAAGCTGGTGAAAGGATAAAGATGCAGAGGAACAAGTGTTGTAAACCCCCTTGCCTCCCTGACAAAGCAAACCTTTCTGCAATCCCAGTAAATCTCTTGGAGAAACTGTGGGATCATAAGGTTTCCTAGGAAAGGAAAACTAAGGACAGAGATGAGGAAATAGGCTTCCAATTAACAATGATTTGATGGAGGTAGGAATGATTCTTGTATGTTTGATGCACCCCTTTTTATTCCTGGGATAATTTTAAATGATTTCTTTTAAAAATCATTTCGATTTGGGAATTCAGATTAGAGAGGAAACGATGCAAAATAAATGCAGGGAGAGATCACAGAATCATCCTGGAATGGCGGAATAATTTGGGTGGGAAGGGACCTTAAGAATCACCTCATTCCATCCACAGGGTGCTCCAAGCTGCGGCCAGCCTGGCCTTGAACACTTCCAGGGATGGGGCAGCCACGATTTCCCTGGGTTTACGGGCACAAGAGGAAATTTCCAGCAGGAAATTTCCCTTGCTCTGCCTGGCCCTAGCAGGGCTTTGGGAGGCAGAGGCTGTGGGAACAGGAGCTTTGTCCACTGCCTTGGAGGAGTCTCTGATGTCCCAAAACCCAGCAGAGCAAGTGGTTGTGGTTTAACATCCCGTTCAAAGGAGATGCCAGGCCAGGAACGGGAATGGACTGCAGAGCAGGGATGGTGCCCAGCAGAGGGGTGACTGTCCAGGGGGTCCCAGCAGTCCATCCCTGCTGCCCAGGTTTGGGATGAGCAGGCTGGTGAGTGTCCCTGTGCTTGCTCTGCAGGATGAGGAAGCCAGGCCTGCTGAGGAGGAAGATGAGGAGGTGTGGGAGGATGGAGACAACGGCCACCAAAGGCTGGGGAAGGCACAGATCCAGGTAGGAGACGTTGCCTTGCGAGGAGAGGGACTTGTCTGTCCCGTTGGAATTTGGGGCGTGAGGCCAGCGGAACAAAGGCTTTGATTCCATTTTCTTGCTCGGGTTTTCACGTGCCTTAAGAGAGCTTTGTGAAAATGTCATTATCCCTGATTGAGTCTCTGAAAAACAGGGATTGAAGCTTTCAGAAGGGGCCCAACCCTGCCTGCATGTATCCAAGTGCAGCCCCCACTCCCTGTTTTTGTGTACAGCTGGGATGAGACCTCAGCTGCTGTTACTTGCCAGCTCACAAGTTGTGTAGCTCAGAGCCTCAGCCATGAAGGGCCAGGCTGTGTTTAAAACAGCCCAAGGTGCCAGAGAGCTGGAGTAATTTCCTAGCAGGTAACTTGACTTGGAAGCTGCATTCTAAAATTTGTCCGCATTTAATTGATGTCCCACATGGAGACACCTAAAGAAGCAGAGGTGGGGTGTTCCTAAGAAAAGAGCATCTAAATTCTTTGGTGGTAGAGGGCTTAAAGTCTGAGTGAGGTGCCTTTAGGACACTTCCATTCCAGTATCTGAATAGAATTTAAATGAAGTAGCCAAATCCTGACAAGCTTGTATGAACTCCAAAGCCTCTGCAAGTGGTTTACAGCCAGGGAAGGAGATAAGAGTCTGAAGTCTCTTCCCCAAAACCTGGCTCCTGGTTTCTTTGGCCAGGCATAGGAAGAATTGTGTATTCCCTGGGGCTCTCCTTATGGGGAGAGGTTTACTTATGTGCCCTGGGTTTATTCAGTGCATCTTCAAAGTGATGGAAACTGATTGCATTGAAATGCCAGGGGTGCCAAATGTTTTCCCCAGGCAGAGCTCGGAGCCAGCCCAGTGGGAAGGGGTTTAGTGGCCATTTTCCCGCTCCCTCGGGGCAGCAGCACTGGAGCACTCGCAGCCACCCGTGCCCGAGGTGCCGAGTACTGGCAGGAGGCAAAGCCAGGGACTGGGCAGGAGGAGCTTGCAGTGCTCCTGGAATCGCAGAGCTGGAGCTGTGGGTTAGAACTGCCAGGAGCTGCTGCCTCACTCAAACCTTGTTTAAAGCTCAGCATCCCTCCTGCTCCCTTGGAATGATTGTTGCTTCTGTTGTTGCTCTTTCCCGATCCATTATGACTATTATTGTAAATTCCCACTCCATTTCTTCCATAGCCCTTTGCTTCCCAGAGGTGGTGCTTTAGGCAAGCCCCTCCAGCCTGGGAAGGGGCTTTTGGCTCCAGACTCAGGCCCAGTCCCCATGAGCAGCTGGAGCTGTGCTGTCCCCAGCAGGTGCCTTTCCTTCCTTCCCTGCTGCACTTTGGCTTTTTGAGGGCTCTCTAGGGGGCTGAGGGAGAAGTTCTTTGTCATTCCAGGGCAGCATAAGCCCTGATCCCACTCAAAGCAGGAGGAATCATTCCATCCTTGTTTTTGGATACACCTTTGGTGTTCTCTCTCTTTTGCTGACACTGTGTGGTGAAGCAGCAGCTCCCTGGAATAACTTTTATTTGTAAAACAATGAATTCCCTGCTGGAATCCCAGTCCCAGCCCCCCAGATCAAGGTGCAGTTTAAGGCCTTACACCCTGACCAGGACAAGTTCCTGTCCTTAGACATGGAAAACAGGGGAAAACTCAGACTGGATTGGAGCCAGCATCCAGAATGGGGAGAGTGAGGCAGCGTGCTTGGCCCAGGCTGGGGCTGGTACAGGGGGTGTTCCCCATAGGATGACACCCGTTTGGAGCAGATGCTTCTCTTCCTTTGTCCAAAGTCCAATGGCAAAGGAGTGAAGAACCCACAAGTGGGGCCTGGAAGGAAAACAGTTCTGTTAAAATTAGGCAAAGAATGCACTAAGAAAAAATGGACATCCTTTTTAGGTATGAAAGTAAGTAGGGGAAAAATGTTGAAAAAGAGCTCTTTTATTTGGTGCCACCTCTCATTTTTTTATGGATAAAACCCTCTAGTGAGCAATCAGAACAGGAGTGGGAAAGCCAGGAGCCTTTGACTTCCACAGTGGACTTAATTGCCATGCTTAATTTCAACAATTTCTTCTCTCTCTCAGGCCAGGAAAACCCACTTAACTTGTCCCATCTTTGCCAAAAGCTTTGGTGTTTGAGCAGCCAAACCCAAGGGGCTCTGGCCCCACCAGCCTGTACTGGAGGGCCCCTGGTCCTGCCCATGGTGTGGGATGAATCCCCAATTGTCCCCAGAGGGGGCTGCCCTGGTCCCTGCAGTGCCCAGCACCTGAGACACAGAGAGAGCCCTGTCCAAAGGGGCTCCTTGTCAGGAATGTGGCAGCAGCCCCAGGAGCAGGCTGGAGGTGAGAACTGGGGCTGTGTTTGAGACTGACCAGGTCAGCTCAGTGTTTACCTGTGGGGGGAGTTTGGCCCCCCATGCTGAGTTGAAGCTGGATCAGGGTGACAGATGCTGCATTTTGGGCACCCTGAGAGTTTCTCTCCCCCTTGGAGATTTCCTGCAGGGATGGGGCAGGGCAGGGAGCAGAATTAACCCTGCACCTCCCATGGGCACTGCTGGCCTTTGTCTCTCTGCTGTGCCATCAGCCTGTGGGAATTTGCTGCTGCCGCTGCCACCCCACCTGGGGGCTGCGTGCTCCTGGCAGCCCTTCCCAGCCCCACACCCGAGCTCCAGCGCTGCCTCCAGGCTGTGTTGGGAGAGTTTGCTGGGAATGTGCCTCATCCCTGGGAGTATCCTTTCCTTCCAGAGTGGCTGGATGGAGCTTCTGGGCTTGTCAGCTTCAGAGTTTGCTTGCAAAAGTCACTGCAGGGAAGAATGACAAGGAGGTTTGTCAGAGTGCTGCTGTCAGACCCCACCTGCCAGTCTGTGCTTTGGCTTGGAGGTTGTTGTGTATTGGCCCTGCAGGGAATGAATGTCCCCTTCCCACCTCAGCCCAGCAGATCCCAAGGGCTCTTCCTGGAGTACTTACTCTTTGCTTCCCTTTGGGATAACTTAATCTGCACCCTTCCATGAGCAATTCCTTGGCTTCTCCTGGAGAAAACCCCCATGGCAGAGGCAGTCTGCAAAGGAGCCCCGAGCTGTACTTGGAGCAGAGAGTGCTGAGAGCTGCGTGTGCCTCTGCTGCCCCAGGCTGGCAATATCCCCATGGAACAGACTGGGCAAATGGCATTAGAGGGAGCACAATCCCTTCCTGGAAGAGGTTTTCTCCTGTGCAGATCAGGCACAGGGCAGGAAGGGAACTTTGGAGATCAGCTGCTTTCCCCCAGAAAGCATCACTCACACCAGCATGGATGACATGACCTGTGCCCACTGCTCACCATGCACCTGGCCAGAATCAAGAGCAAAGGTGGGTTTGGGTGTGAGCACTTGAAATAACTTTGAAAGAGAAGCAATCACCTTTTGCTGCTTCTTTCTTTCTTGCAGATGCTGGGATTGCCTCTGGGCACATGGGCTGAGCTCTCCCTGCAGGGAACTGTCAGGCCTTAACAGCTGTGAGGTTGTGTTCTTCTCAGTGGGGAACTGGAAATAATTATTAACTAATTGCAGAAATGTTTTCTGAATCTTTCCCCTTTCCTGGTAGATCTTCTCTCTCTGCCTCTGAATTTACAGCTGTTCCCTGGTGTCATTGGCCCTGCCTGAATTCCTTGCAGCTCCTCACTGGGAAAACCTGGGATGACTTTGAGGGGACAGAGGAGACATTTTCAGCTGAAAACCTGGGGTGACTGAGAGGGGACACAAGAATTGTTTGTGTAGGAAAATGGGAGGTGATGTCAAGCAGAGCAAGGTGGCATTTTTGAGGGAAAAGCTGAGGTGATGTTTAGGGGAACGAATGCACATTTTTGGGGCAGAAAAGAGTTAATATTGTACAGGAAGGAAAAACTGGGGGGTAAAACTTGATGTAATCTGTAGGGGACAGAATGAATATTTTGGAGCAAAAATGAGGTACTCAGTAATAGACAAAGAAGGAAAATTTTGGAGGCCAAACTTGACAAAGTCTCAAGAGCAGAGAATGAACACTTGGAGGGAAAAAGGAGGTGATGAATACTGAGCATGTGGGGAAAATTTGGGGGCTAAATCTGAGCTAATCTCTAGGGGAGAGCATGAACACACTGAGGTAACATGAGGGAATCAGTTGTGGGCAGATAGGGAAACTTGTGTAAAAATAATATTAAATAAGCTGTAGAAAGAACATTTTGAGGTAAAAATGAGGTAAGCAGTAGTAGACAGATGGAAAACTTTGGGGGTAAATCTTGATAGAAGCTACATGGTAGAAAGGAAATAAATATTGAAGGAAGAATGAGGGAATCAGTAGTGGACAGGTAGGGGAATTTTGGGGGGTCAAACTTGAAATGATCTAAAGGTTGAGAATGAATCTTTTTTGGTAAAAATGAGGTAATAAGTTGTGGACAGTTAAGGAAAATTTTGGGGGTTAAACTTGAGGTAATCTCTAGGGAGAGTGTGACCACTGACATGAACTGAGGCAATCACTGGGGCTAGGCAAGGAAATTTGGGGTGTAAAACTTGGGAAGATCTGTAGGGCAAAGAATGAACATATTGAGGAAGCAATGAGGTGATCAGTAGTCAAGATGAGGTAGAATGTGGGGGGCAAACCCTGAGGTAATTATGTAGGAACCATAAGTGGTTTTGAGAAAAAATCTGACCTAATTTATAGGGGACAGAATGAACATTTTGGGGGTAAGACGGACATAACCTGCGTGGTTTGGGTTTTAAAATCTAGTCAGTGCACAGGGGACAAAATAGACATTTTGGTGATAAAATCCGAGTTCATCTGTAGAAGAAAGAACTCATGTTTTGAGGTAAAAAGGAGGTGATCAGAACTGGGCAGGTAGAGAAAACTGAGGGGGTAAAATGTGAAGTCATCTCTAGGAGAGAGCAGGAGCATCCTGAGGTAAACTGAGGGAATTGCTGTGGACAGGTGGGTAAATCTGGCAGGTAAAACTTGAGGGAATCTCCATGGTAGAAAATGAGTATTTGGAGGTAAAAATAAAGTACTCAGTCAGTGGTGGAGATGTACGGAAAATGTTGGAGGTAAAATCTGAGGTGATCTGTAGCAGAGAGCATGCACTTGATGGGGTAAACTGAGGTAATCACTTATGGACAGGTAGGGAAGTTCAGAGGGGTAAAAATTGAAAGCATCTGTAGGGCAAAGAATGAAAAGATTGAGGTGGAAATGAGGAAAGAGGTAGTGGACAGGTGGGGAAAGTTTTGGGGGCAAATCTTGTGGTAATCTCCAGAGCAGAGAAAGAATGCTTCCTTGTAAAAAATGAGGAACTCAGAAGGAGGCAGATGGGGACATTTTGGGGGTAAAATCTCAGGTCATCTCAAGGTGAGGGAAGGACTATTTGGAGGTCAACTCAGCACTCACTGTGTCTTCCTTCCTTGGCATCAGCTGGCAGGGAAGGGAGAAGAGGCCTCAGGCTGGAGAGGGGCAGGAGAAAGGCACTGTGGGCAAAGGCACCTCCCTGGCATCCCCAGGGTACCTGTGGGGAACACAGTGGACACTTTGGGAGCAAAGGGAGGTGATGGCATTGTCCCTTTGGGGGATGCTGGCATTTAGATCATTCCATCCATTTGCCTGCTGACATTTCCCAGCCCAGGGGCTTTGGCTGCCAGGGCAGCACAAAGATTGTTCCCTGGGTGGTGGGCAGATTTGGGGGTTGGCTTTGCTAGTTCAGATGAATTCTACCCAAAGCCCTGAATTCCCTGCTGAATTGCCACTGGCATAGCCTCCCAGCGCCTCCTGGAGCATGGATATTCCCATGCAGAGCTGCCTATTTAACACCAGCTGTGGCAGGACCCAGCAGAGCTTCCAGGGAAGCTCAGCAGGGTCAGGGCAAGGACAGCTTCATGTTCCATAGAATTTGCTGTTTGTAACCCTCATCCCCCAGCCCCCCCCCCCCCCCCCAATGTCCCTGGGGGCACCTGACAGAGTTCCCTGGAATTCAGCTGCCTGCACCCCCCGAGCTGGGGCTCCAGGTGATATTTGAAAGCAGGAACAGGCGCTGGCTGGACACGCTCCCAGCCCGTGCTGAGGCAGCCCCTGTGCCCACGGGAGGACTTCTCTCCCTGCAGGAGTTGATTTCATTCCAGAGCCTCAGGAGTGGCCTCTGCAAGTTCTTTTCCCTCAGGAAAGGGATGCACATCCCTGCCTTCAGGGCACCTGCAGTGGGAGCCACCTGGGAAAGCTTTCCATCAGTTGTGCAGTTCCAGCTGGCTCCCCAAAAACTCCCAACTCAATCCAAAGAGATTTCTCTGACTCTGACCTTTCATTTGAAGGCATCTCTGAGGGCATTGCTTGGCATTTCATTGCTGTGGGGGAAGCTTGCCTTGGCTTTAACACTGCTGAGGGATGATGGCCTCAGGCTGGAAGGGAAGGCATTTTGGGTGGCTGGGACATAGCTGGCAGGTGTGTGGGAGGTCAGCACTGGGAATTGCTGTCTGAGCCCCTCTGCAAACAGCCCATGCTGACATTCCCCAGTGCCAGCTGTTCCTTGGGGCATTTTTGGGGTGTCAGTGGGGTCTGTCGGGACTGAAGCATCTCTGGGTGCCTGTTCAGAGCAGCCCCTGGCCGAGGGGCCGCGGGCAGCCCTTTATCCATGTCCATCCCAGCGCTGCCCGGGCAGCCCAGTGCCCGTTCCGGGGATGTGTGTTTGGCACACTGCGTGCCACGGGCAGGACACTGCAGGCACAGCTCCTCTCTGCAAATCCAAAGCACAAGAGCTGCTGCTTCCCTTCCTGGGCCTCCTGGCCTTCTCCTTCCCCCCATTCCCTGCCAGCTGGGACACACGGAAGGAGCACCAAGGAACACTCCTGGCAGTGAGCAGGAGTTGCTGAGAGCTCTGTGCAGCTCTGGGCCACAAAAGCTGGCCCGGCCTCAGCAGCCCCTGGGATTTTGGGCTGTGAACACTCACCTGTGGGAAAGGCCCCTCTGCAGGCAGGAGCAGCCCTGACCTTCTCCAGAAGAGCTTTGGCCATGGACCAAGTGAACCCTCAGGACTTGCCTTGCTCATTTCTCCCTGGAAAGGGCCATGGAACAAGCACCTTTGCAGCTGTTGGGTAAATCCTGGAAAGGGCAGGAAATCAGGGTTATGGGAAGAGTTCAGTGCTGTCACACAACTGCTCACCTGTGTTGTTGCATGATCAGGTGCTGGCCATGGAGCTCTGCCCTATGGCAATTACAGGGGCTGGTGTGGCAAGCAGCATTAGCATAAAAGAAGGAGTTATATTTGCATAGGAATGATCTTGCTGGCACTTGGCATTCCTATCCCAGGCAGGACATTGCCAGGAGCTGAGATTGGCTTGGCTGGAGCAGGGTGCTGAGAGTGCCCAGGTGTGGGTTCAGTGGCCAGAGGAGCCATTCACATAAGGGTTCGACTTGGTGGTCCTTGTGTAGCCATTGCCACTCAGGATCTCCTGTGCTCTGGAAATAAAGAAGAAACATTTTTCCCTGGCCTTTTAAAGCCAGAGGTTTTTGCAGTGGAGCGTGCAAGCCGCAGAGAAAGCGGGGGGGAGGAAGGAGAGCATCAGGTGTCAAGCGGCAGTTGTGGGATGAGCGGCTCAAGCAGCAGCGAGCCCCGGCGAGGCCCCGGTCCCGCAGCGGGCGCAGTCAGAGCAGGAGCGGCAGCAGCGGCCTCGGCGCCAGCGGCCGGGCCGGGGGAGCGGCTCGTCCCGCTGCAGGCGCGCTGGTTGGGCGGGGGCGCGGCGGGCGGGAGGCCCCGGGGGAGCGGCCCGGGGCAGGGGGAGCGGCGGCCTCGGCAGTGCCGGGGCTGGGGGAGCTCCGCGTCCCCGCGGGGGCTGCGGGCGGGGCCGGGCCGGGAGCGCCGGCGCTCCGGTTGCGCCAGGGGGCGCCCCACAGGGCGGGCGGCGCTGAGGGAGCGGCGGCCTCGGGGGGTGCCGGGGCGGGCACGGGCGGTCCCCGCGGCCCGGCCGCTTCCAGGCGCGATCCAGCGCCTGCTGCGGGGAAGCGCCGCCCTCCCGGCGGGCCCGGCACCGGCACGGCCCCGGCTCCCCGCGGCCGCAGCGGGAGCGTAGCCGGAGCTCCGGCGGGAGCCCAGCCCCGCGCTGGCCGCAGCCGGAGCGGCAGCGCCGGGCTCGGCGCCAGCGCCAATCCCGGAGCGGCACTTGCCAGCCGCGGCGATCCCGATGCCTAATGCCATCCCCCATCCCACCTCAGTTCTCCGAGCCCGGCAGCCGCACCCCGCCCGCCGAGAGACAAGCGGCTCGGCCCGGGACCCCCAGCAGACACCGACAGGACCCAGCCCCGAATCCCAGGGCCCGGGTCCCGTTCCCACCTCAGCGCCTCGGGCTCGGCGCAGCGCCGGGAGCAGCCCCCGGTGCCGGGCTCCGCACAGCGCTCCGAACGACGGTCCCGCCACAGCCCGGGAGGAGCAGGATGAGCATCCACCGCACAAAGCGGAGCGGGCGCGGATCCGCCGGCATTTACGGGCGCGGGCGGGGCGGGGCGGGCCCGGCACAGGTGTGAAGGGCGGGGTCCGCACAGGTGCGCGGGGCCCCAGAGCGGCTGCGCGGGGCGGGGCCGAGGGGATTTAAGCCTCGGGAATCGGCGCCGCCGCCATTTGCTCCCTCGGCGCTCGGTGGGAACGGTTGTGGCCGGACCGGGCTCTAGATCTCTGTATTTCCATATTTCTATGTCTCTGTAGTTCTTTTCCTTTATATTTGTGTTTGTTTGTCTTCTTCTAACCCTTCTCCGTTCTCCCCCCTCTGCCTCCCCTCCCCCACCCCCTACACCCCCCCCCCTCCCCCCCCCCCTCTCCCCCCTAGCCCTCCCCTCCCTCCCCCCCCGGCCCGGTCCCCCCCATCCCCCCTCCCTGTCCCCCTACACACCCCAACCCTGCCCTACCCCTCCACCCTCTCTCCCCTTCTCCACCGTTCCTTCGCCCCCATCCCGGGTCCCCCCTGCCCCCTCACCCTGCTCCCCTTCCCCTCCCAGTTCCCCCCACCTGCCCTCAATCCTCCCCCTCCGTCTCCCACCTTTCCTTCCCCCTCCACCTCCCCCTGTTCCTCTTCCCTCGTTTCCCCTCTGCACCTTGACCCCCCACTTGTGCTCCGTCCTCGTCTTCCCCCCGCCTCCTTTCCTGTCCCCCCATCCCACCTCTCCCTGCACACCCCGAACCCCCCACCTGCGCTCCTTCTTTGACCCCCTCTGCTCCCTTATTCCCGTCCTCTGTCCCGTCTTTCCCCCGCAGCCGCGGGGCACGGGGCGCCGGAGAATAAAGCCCAGAGGGCCGGAGCCCGGCGCCCCTGCCCTCGCTGGAGCCCACACGGGCCGGGCCCGCTCGGCGGGTCCCCCGTGCAGTACAACAACAGCGCCGGGGCTCCGGCTTTCCACACATCACACTGGGGATCCCCTCCTCAGGAGGGGTTCCCGGGGGGGTGGTGGGTTTCAGGGAGGGTGGTGGGTTGGGGTGGGCCCCCTCCTCAGGAGGGGGTCCCGGGGGGTGGTGGGTTTCAGGGAGGGTGGTGGGTTGGGGTGGGCCCCCTCCGGAGGAGGGGGTCTCGGGAGGGGGTCAGGGTGGGCCCCCTCCGGAGGAGGGGGTCCGGGGGAGGGGGGTGGGGCGGAGGGGGGACTTTTCCCCCCCTCCAGTCCCCGCCCCCTCTCCCGGACCCCCTCCTCCGGACGGGGCTCACCCCAGCCCCCTCCCCGGGACCCCCTCCTTCGGACCGGGGCCTCGGGGAGGGGGGGGGGGAAGCAGAGGGGGTCACGTCACTCTGTGGCATGAACAGACATAGAGCTCACAGGCCAAACCAACAGCCCCACCCGCCCGGACCCCCCCACCCCACCCGCCCCCCCCTCCCTCCCCCCGGGGCCCCGGTCCGGAGGAGGGGGTCCCGGGAGGGGGCCGGGGTGAGCCCCGTCCGGAGGAGGGGGTCCGGGAGAGGGGGCGGGGACTGGAGGGGGGGAAAGTCCCCCCTCCGCCCCACCCCCCTCCCCCGGACCCCCTCCTCCGGAGGGGGCCCACCCTGACCCCCTCCCGGGACCCCCTCCTCCGGAGGGGGCCCATCCCACCCACCCCCCCGGGACCCCCTCCTAAGGAGGGGGCCCACCCCAACCCCAACCCACCCCCCTCCCCGAAACCCACCACCCCCCCGGGAACCCCTCCTGAGGAGGGGGCCCACCCCAACCCACCACCCTCCCCAAAACCCACCACCCCCCCCCCGGGAACCCCTCCTGAGGAGGGGATCCCCAGTGTGATGTGTGGAAAGCCGGAGCCCCGGCGCTGTTTTTGTACTGCACGGGGGACCCGCCGAGCGGGTCCCCCGTGCGAGGCTCCAGCGAGGGCAGGGGCACCGGGCTCCGGCCCTCTGGGCTTTATTCTCCGGCGCCCCGAGCCCCGCGGCTGCGGGGGAAAGAGGGAACGGGGAGGGATGAGATGGGGTAGGGAGAGGAGTCGGGGTGGGTTGGGGAGAACGAGGGGGGAAGGGAAAGGTCGGGTGAGGGGGAGGGATGATGGTCAGAGGAGGAGGAAGAGAGGGGAGTCGGGTTGGGGAACGGGGTACGGAGAGGGGAGAAAGGAGGGGTGGGGGAGAAAGGAGGCGGGGGGGGTCGGGGATGCACAGGGGAGCAGGGAGAGAGGGTGGGGGGGCGCTGGGGAGAGGGCAGGCAGGGGGCTGGGAGAGACAGGGAGGGTGTGGGGGAGAGAGAAAGAAACTGGGGGGGGTAGGAAAGAGGTGATAAGCGGGGGAAGGAGGAGAAGGATAAGGGCAGGAGAAAGAGGGGGAAGAAAGACGGGGAAGAAAGAGGGGGAGCGGGGGCCTCTCCCGGGCCACGCCGGGGGAGCCCGGCCCGGCCGCAGCCTCCCCGAGCTCTGAGGGAGCAAATGGCGGCAGGGGCGATTTCGGGGGCTTAAATCACCTCGGCCCCGCCCTGCGCAGCCGCCCTGGGACCCCGCGCACCTGTGCGGACCCCGCCCCGCGCACCTGAGCCGGGCCCGGCCCCGCCCCTGAAGCCGCCCCCGGCCCCGCCCGGCCCCGCTCGGCCCCGCCCCAGAGCCCCGGCCCCGCCCGGCCCCGGGGCCCGCCCTGCCCGGCACGGGGGCGGCTCCATCGCTCGGGGCCCCGCCCCTCTCTCCCGGGCCGGGCCCGCCCCGCGCACCGGGGCCGCACCGGGGCCGCTCTCGGTACCCTCCCCTCCGCTGACAGACACCGCCCCGCTCGCTCCCGCTCCTTGCCACGCTCGGCAGCCACCGAGGCCGCCGCCCTCTCGGCTCAGCCGGCACCGGGCGGCAGCAGCGCCGCCCAGCTCAGCCCGGGGGCAGGCACAGAGCACAGGGAAAAGCCGGCTCCGGGCGCTCTGCAGCTCCTGCAGCCCGAGCGTCTCGGCTCCTGCGGCCAGGCGCTTGCTGCTTTCCTTCCTACAGAAAAACGCCGGCTCCTTATTCTCAAAACCTGCGGATCTCTATTCCCAGCTTCTTATATTGCTGTATGTGACAGAGTAGAGAGAGAGGGCTGGCTCATTTCAAAATGAATTTACATCTACATCAGTAGCATTTGCCTATAGATGTAAAAGTGAAGAACTTAACACGTTTTAGTATTCTGCACACAGCCCTCCCTGGGAGGAATGGTAAAAAGTTAAAAACAAATGAAACTTTAAAAGTAGAAAGTTAGAAACAAAGTTACAACGGCAGAAATTTAGAAACAAACAAAGAGGTAAAATACAAGAAACAAACAAATTTCTAAAGGGAGAAAGTTGAAAACAAAGTTAGAAACAAACAAACAAAAAAATTAGAAACAAACAAAATTAGAAAGGTAGAAATTTAGAAACAAAGTCACAAAGGCAAGTGTTGAGCCTTTGACAGGGTACCCCTCCTTCTCGGACCAGGGTGAAAGAGCAGAGGAGGCTGCTGTTCTGCTGAGTTTTTTATTTCACGGTCTCACAGCTGTCTTGAAGGCAGAGTTCGAATGGGGTTACATGATACAGCCAAGCAGCAGCAGCAGGCAAAAACAGCTTCTTCTATATGCTCCATACACTCTATTTTTTCTTATAGAAGTGTGGATTCCATTTGTTCATTGACCAGTAAGATTAACACACGATTCTAGTTTTCCTTAAACCCATCCCGGTCTAATTCTAACAGTCGTAAGCCTCACACAAGTGTCATCTGCCCTTGTTCCATAAGGAATCCCTCTACAGACAGGGAGTTGTCACCGGCCCCGTGCTCATGGGCTGCAGGGGACACCTGCACTGAGGAGGAAATGGAAATGGGAAAGAGGGAACTGCAACCTGATGGGACGCACCTCTGGCACCACATTTCCTCTTCTTCCTGCTGTCCTGGAAAACCCCAAGTAAATCCGGTCCCTCAGACCTTGCATCCCTGAACACCAGGAGAGCCGGTGCTTTACCCAGATCCCAGTGCCCTGCATGGCTGCGCTGACACGAGCACAGGCCGATCGTTCCGCCCAGCACCATCCCTCATTTTCTTCCCATTGCTCCCCAAGCAGCCCCAAACCACCCCAGCGTGTCTGTGCCAGGGCCAGGGCCTGCCCCGAGCCCGACCAGAGCCCTGCACCAGCTCCCACCCCCGGGAGAGCTGGGAATGCACTGAGAGCTCGGCTCCCCGGGCTCCCCAGCACCCAAACCGGTCCTCAGACACACAGAAATGCCCAACCTGCCCCTCTGGGCACAGCCAAACACCACAATTCCATCATCCCCAAGCAACTCTGGCACTTGCCTCTTCACCTCTGCCCATTTCCAGTAGCCGTGGCTAGGACCGGGCTGTCAAAAATAGCATTCCCTAGGCAGTTCATCCCAGCGCAGAGGAGAAGAGGAGCCTGTCCCTGACCCACACCATGGGCAGGACAAGGGGGGCCCTAGCTGGCTTTGCCTACTCCAGCACCAAAGCTCTTGGTCCCAAAGATGGGGCGAGTTCAGTGGTTTTTCCTGTCCTGAAAGAGAGCAGAAAAGGGAAGTTAATCCCACTGTGGAATCCAAGACTCCTGCATTTCCTATTTCTGCTCTGATTGCTCACCGTGGAGTTTTAGCCATGGAAAAAAAAGGAGAATGACACCATATCAAATAAAAAGTTGATTAATCCACGTAGGGGCTGTGGAGAGGATACAAAGGAGCTTTTCCATGATTTTGGGGCTTGAAGAGGGACTGAATTTCCCTCAAAGCTGGGAAGGGCCTGAGGATAATAAAGCAAAGGAGCAGCTTCATCTCTCCCTGGCAGAGAGCTCGGGGCTCCATTATGGATACAAATCAATCCCAGCAGGATTTCAAAGGGTTTCTTTAGGATGTCAGGTCCCTCTTTGTCAGATCCCTGCTGGGATTCAGGGCCTGCCTGGTCACGGGGTGCTTTGATAAGGGCTGGATTTAAATCCCAGATCTGAGAACAGACATGAAAGGTCCCTGGGTTTCTAGGGGGTTGAAAAACTCAAGCTGGATTCGCTGCAGAGCTGAAAAATCAGGGTAAGAGAGAGCAAGGAGTGGCCAGCAGGCCCAGGCTCCTGATCACGCCCCTGGGATCCATGGGATCCATAGGATCCACGGCCTCTGGCACGCTGCTCCAGCACCCTGCAGGGTGACTGACAGCCGGGCAGGGGAAGGAGCCACCAGCAGCTCTGCCATGTGCACCATCATTCACCTTGCACGTGGCCTAAACAGCCACCAAGCACTGATGGACTGACTGAGCCGAAAATATCGGAGAGATCTCAGTTTGCACTCCAAATTCCCTGCAGCCTGTTCCCTTCCTGATCCATCCCTTCAAGCAGCAAGAGTGGAATTCCTTCCATCGTTGCTCTTTCCCTCCTGTTTTCCACTCAACAAGAAAAAGAGCAGCCACGTGAACAGGAGTAAAAGCCCCAAACCCACAAAAAAGCACATTCTCAGCATCACTAATCCCTGCCAAATTGCCAGGAACCTTCCAAAACTACATCCAAGCTTGGAAACAGGGATCCAGTTGTTTGTTTAAGCAGCTATTGATCCAGTCTCTTCCAGCTAATTAAACTATTCACTATTTAAACTCATTAAACTGCTCATCCTGCTCCTGGCAGCCAGAGGCAAAGAAGAAATCGTGTCTAGATTAAATGGTGTTGGTGAATGTGCCCATCCCAGTCCTTGGAGAGGTTGGAATTGCATCCCTGTTCCTCTGCTCTCTTTTCCTTCCTTTTTCTTGGAGTGATTCCCACCCGGATTCCTCAGCTCCAGCTCTCTGAGCAGCCTCAGGGGGAGCATTTCATCCCCTTGGAGCCAACTCCATTTGTTGCATCCTTCATGCCTCAACCACCCCTAAAAGCAGGCAAGTGCTGATGGGCAGTGCAGCTGCTTCCACTTGGGAATGTTTCCAGTGGAACAGGGAGGGAATTCTGAGAAGCTTCCACCCACTGCACGTTATTGCTGGATAAAAGGTGAGGCAGCAAAGGATCAACAAAGGGAGATTTCAGCAAGACAAAGTCCAGACAGAGAGGCTGCAAGTGTGGCTGGGGCTGCTAAACTGGGAAAACTGCAAGGTCAGGCTGTGGGAACATGGATTATACTGAGGTCTGGAACTGGTGTTGGGAAGAGAGGGAGAAGGAGAAGGAGAAGGAGAAGGAGAAGGAGAAGGAGAAGGAGAAGGAGAAGGAGAAGGAGAAGGAGAAGGAGAAGGAGAAGGAGAAGGAGAAGGAGAAGGAGAAGGAGAAGGAGAAGGAGAAGGAGGAGGAGAAGGAGAAGGAGAAGGAGGAGAAGGAGGAGAAGGAGGAGAAGGAGGAGAAGGAGGAGAAGGAGAAGGGCCCGAAGTAACTGCACAGTGAATTTCCTTACCATGAGCCAGGCTCATTCCCTGAGCTGACCAATATCTCCGAGCTCCCCTTCATGGCACAGCCCTGCCAGTAAAGAACAGAAGCTCCTGCTGCTCCCACTGGAATTCTGTAGCGTGCCTGGCATTCCATACGTTCTGCTGCCTGAGAATTCCTGCAGCCGTCCTTGGGAAGAGCAGTTCACTGCCACAGGAGGAACAAGAGGAAAGCAGCTGCCACTCTCGGGTTCTGTGCCCTGTAAAAAGTAAAACCAGATAAAGATCAAAGCTCCATAAAGCTGGAACCATCTCCAACCTCGGGACAGCACTTCTGTGGGAAAAGCGTAGATGGGCCATTAGGAAGGAGATCATCATGCAAATGGGCAAGGGGGAGGAATTAAATTCTGCTGCTTTCTGATTGAGGCCTGCTTCAATTTGCAGCCTTTATAATATCAGCTTAATGGGACTTTTTGTGCTTTAAAGAGGTTTTTATTAGCTGGGGGTTGTCCCTGCCTGGACTGAGGCACAGCACAATGAGTCTCCTGCCTCCTGAAGCCGTGTCGTTATCCCAGCATCTGAAATTAAAAACCAGCACTCTGGGAAACCTCTCTACTCTGAGGAGAAGTGTGAGGAGCGTTTGGGTCTGTGGAAAGCCTGGAACAGCTCTGAGAGACACCAAACATCCTGTGGATCCCAATAAACAGCAAAACATTCCAGCAGCTCCTTCCAACACCGCCCTTGTAGGGAACTCTGTCACCCCAGTGGGTATTTGTGGGAGTAAGGAAGAAATCCCACTAATGACCTCAGTGTGAACACCTCTGGTTCGTCTGGGGATAAATCTCCTTTATCCTTCTGGGAGAATAAAGGAATCCAATGCTGCCTTAATCCCCAGCTCCTCAGAGTCTGCATTTCCAGAATCCATCTCCTGGCCCAGCATGGGAAGGGTTGTCCAGCGCTGGAACAGCTGCCCAGGGCAGTGGTGGAGTCACCAACCCTGGAAGTGCTCATAAAATACATGGATATGGCACTTGAGTGTTCATAAAATACAGGGGTAAATACATGGGTAAATATAGGAATAAATTCATGGGTAAATACATGGATAAACATATGGATAAATATAGGGATAAATATGTAGGGATAAATATGTATGGATAAATACAGACCTTGCTTCCCTGAACACCAGGAGAGCCGGTGTTTTACCCAGATCCCAGTGCCCTGCACGGCTGCGCTGACACGAGCGCAGGCCGACCGTTCCGCCCAGCACCATCCCTCATTTTCCTCCCACGGCTCCCCAAGCGTCCCCAAACCACCCCAGCGTGTCTGTGCTGGGGCCAGGGCCTGCCCCGAGCCCGACCAGAGCCCTGCACCAGCTCCCACCCCTGGGTGAGCTGGGAATGCACTGAGAGCTCGGCTCCCCGGGCTCCCCAGCACCCAAACCGGTCCTCAGACACACAGAAATGCCCAACCTGCCCCTCTGGGCACAGCCAAACACCACAATTCCATCATCCCCAAGCAACTCTGGCACTTGCCTCTTCACCTCTGCCCATTTCCAGTAGCCGTGGCTAGGACCGGGCTGTCAAAAATAGCATTCCCTAGGCAGTTCATCCCAGCGCAGAGGAGAAGAGGAGCCTGTCCCTGACCCACACCATGGGCAGGACAAGGGGGGCCCTAGCTGGCTTTGCCTACTCCAGCACCAAAGCTCTTGGTCCCAAAGATGGGGCGAGTTCAGTGGTTTTTCCTGTCCTGAAAGAGAGCAGAAAAGGGAAGTTAATCCCACTGTGGAATCCAAGACTCCTGCATTTCCTATTTCTGCTCTGATTGCTCACCGTGGAGTTTTAGCTATGGAAAAAAAAAGGAGAATGACACCATATCAAATAAAAAGTGCCCTTTCCCAGCATTTTTATTCCAGGCATTAAAAGGATGCTCATTTCTCTTCTAGCATTGTTTCCCTCATTTTAGGAGAACCGTTTTCATCCCAGGCCCCACTCGTCAGTTGTTCGATCCTCTGGCACTGGATTTGGACAAAAGAAGGGACGCACCTGGACTGCAGGAAATCACTGAGAGAAACCCTTCCAAAACGTGACAGAGAAAAACAACAGGAGATGCAGGAAGACACATCCCTCATTTGCACGTCTGCAACGCTTTTCTAAAGACTTCTCTGCATCTGGATGCTCTTTGCTCTTGGCTTTCTTCACAGGAATGCATTTGCTGCTAAACACGTCTCAGACCCTTACCTGATCGGGATAAGGTGGGATGGAGATGAAGACTCCCACAGGGAATAGCCAGGGAGATGCAGGGCCTGGGAACATCAAGGACGGAGAAGAGAAGGAACAGGGATTGTTTTTCTTGTTTAGAGCCAGCAGTGCTGTGAGCTTGGAGAACACACGGCACCGCAGGGATCCACGGCAGGAGCGGGATAACCGCGGGATAAGGGGAATCTGCTCCCACTCCAGGGCTGTGCCAGTGAAGGAGGGGAATTTTTTAGTGCCTTCATTACACACAAAAACCAAACCCAGCACCACCGAGCTGGACTTTCGTGAGCCGCAAAACAAAGCGGCCCCTGGCCTTTGGGGGAACACAACCTCACCGAGTCACGGAGCCAGGGCATGACACTTGGGAATGATCCTTGCTGCTGCCTGCAGGCAAATCGGATGAGGGAGCCACAGGAGCTGCGGGGTTTCCTGCTCTTCCTGCAACGCCATCGGTCCAGACCAGGAGACCTTTCCTGGAACAGATCTTCCCTGTAAAGGGAGCTACACCAAAGCTCAAGCCCTCATTTAGAGACCCTTGGAAAAGCAAAGGTGAGAGGGGATTACCTGGAGCCCCAGGGGACCGAGGCGAAGGCGATGAAGAAGCAGACAGCAAAGTGCTTCCACTGCTTCTCACTCCAGCAAAGGGAACATCCCTGGAATTTCATGGCCAGCGTCGCTCCCAAACCCCACAGGTGAACCCACACGTACTCCAGGACTGATCTCCTTCAAACTTCCAGCAGCACAGACTCACCGGGAGGAACTGCGATCCAAGGACACACATCAGCAACCGTCTTCCCGCTTGCCCCTCTCTCCACATTTTCCCTTTCCAGCGGGATGCAGGTGCCACCCCCCAGAGGCAGGAAAACTGCCTTGCAATCTGCTACAAAACCTGCCTGGAAAGCCCAGGATGCCCGGAGCCAGCAGCCGTTTCTCCTGGAGCTCCTGCTGACAGGCATTTGAAGCCTGCTGTGCCTCACAGCTGCTTTTCTGCCAAGGGCATTCCCATCTTTTCTTTTTTAGCCCAAAGAAAGGTTTGCAAAGCTGAGTTTTGTGAGAAGCGCTTCATATTTGGATCATTCTTAACTTGGAGTTTCCCTTGGCACCAAAATCAGGGGCTCACCTTTTGCTTGGAGCTTGGCTGAAGTCCTCAGCAATGCCAGGGAATGCGGCCATTGGAGGCTTTGGGCAGATTTGGCTCATCTGCCTTTTTAGGCCTTGTTTCTTTCTCTCAGCCTTCCCACTGGATTGTGGCCTCCGAGGAATACGTAAAATCCCATTCCATTCCTATTCTTTCGGACAATTTTTTGTACCGTCCCTGTACAAAACGAGGCCCCCTGTTCGGATGCTTTTCCCCACCGTTCCCCGGCACTTTTATCTGCCGGTGCATTCCCTGCGTTGCTTGGGCTCTTCCCAGCTCTCTGAGCTCCTTCACAAGGCAGGAGATCGATTTGGCCCAGGAACTAAACCCTCCCGAGGAATTGTCTGATGCCATCTCCGCATTTGACACCTGATCCTTGTGCTCAAAGGATCCCTCTTTCTTCCCTTCAGCCAATTCCAAGGCTCGCTGCCCCCAGCTGCGATCAGGCCCCAGCCTGATCCCTGCAGTCTTCCCTGCCGGGATCCTGCTCAGGAATCCCTGGGCTACAAATGTAAGAATTCGTTCTTCCCACCCCTGCCCAGTTCCAAAGGATTTGGTGTCTGCCTTACCCGGCTGGAGCCTGCTTCCAACTCTGTTCTTGCTGCTTCTGCTGCTTTCCAGTTCCCAGGAATTCCACCGACAGAGCGACAGCGTTTTCCAGCTCCGCCAGGATTCCCTCTGCTGCGTTTGGGTGCTGGAAGGATATCAAAACCAGGCTCTCTGGGGCTTTACTATCAGGAAATTACATCCCCGGATTTGTTCATTTCCAAATATTATCTCTTCCCAACAAAGCACTGGGCATCCAAGGAATACAGAAAGTGATGGGCTGACCACTGCTTACTCCTCTGGAATGTCAGAGCTTGGAAAAAAAGGGCACTTGAGGCTTCTCCTGGTGCTGCCCGTGAGGTGTATTTTACTTGAGAGCCCCTTCCCGTGTCTTTCCCTGTATCCACCAAAAAATCCACCCCTTCATTCCCCAGCTGCTTGCTTCCTCCCTCCCTCTTTTCCTGTATCCAACGGAATTTTAACAGGTCAATAGTCCCCTCTGCAAGAGCACCTTTCATTCCAAACCTAAGAACAAACGAATCACTTCCCTTCCACCGTCCTTATTAGGATTCCACTGAGAGCAGTGGATGGAAAATGATCCTCTCCTGGTCCCTGCTGGATTCCCGGAGCAGGGATCCTTTCCCTCTTTCCCCCCACCACGGTGCCCTCCTCCCCCTCCCGCCCCACCCCACACCCTTTTCAGGCTTTGTTCCACAGCTTTTGCCTCCAGGCCTCAGATCCTTTCGTTCTCCACGAGCTCCCAGCAGCTCCACAGCCTTCCCGCTCCCATCCCGACCATTTCTCCGGGAATGGAGCTCCGCATTTCAATTGCCTTCTCTTTTCTCTGACAATTCCCACCAATCCAGAAGACCTAAAGCTGACACAAGGAACACTCGGTGCCCACAAATCCAAACCCAGACCCGGCCATCCCCAAACCAGCAACTCCCGGACAATTTGCGTTCATTCCAACCTAACACCGAGGACTCACCCAACCCTTCAAAATTCCCAAGAAATATCCTGTTGCCTTCACAGCTCCCAGGGGATTCTGCTTCGTGCTCACACGAAGGATTTGGGACTTCCCTGAAAAAACCTGTGCAGGGCACGCTGGAATCCCCAATCCCGTGAATCCGGGGAGCGTTAAAAGCTCGGTCCAGCCTGGGCCCCCGGAAATTTTTGCCAAGTATCCCCCAAGTCCTCGGGATAACAGAACTCTCTGGTACTGCATTTTTGGCGTTGTAAAGCCTGGAATTCCTTTATTCCTAGTGCTGGGCTCTGCATATGGCCGAGAAAATCCCGGCCTCCACACAGACCCAGATTCCAAACTTTTTGATACATTTCAGCAAGCCGAGAAATTCACCTTCCCTACTTCTTCTTAAGGGCATCCTTCTCTTCCCTTACCCGGTGTGCTCTCTCCCACTGGGGGTGGGTTTTCCCCTTCCCATGCTAATTAGTCCCTACTTCTAGGAGGTTTAGGTACCTTTCTTCCCTGGGACGGATTTCTTAACACAGCTACCGAGGCTTTGGGAGTCTCCTTTATCTTCTACTTTCTGGATCCATAAATGCCACAATCCAGACGCCCAACTTCAACAAGACATCCTTTCTACCTAAAAACACACACTCTCAACTCTCAGATCTTTTAAAGTTTTACCCCCGCAAAATTCCCCTATTTTTCCACCACTGAATTCCTCAGTCCTGCTTCCAAGGATTTCTTGAATACCACGGGCCTTTTCTCAAGATTTACCCCCACGACCTTCCCTACGTGCCTACTGCTCATCACCTCATTTTTCCCTCAATGTGGTCGTTCTCCACCCCAGAGAGTTTGTCAAGTGTTGCCTCCAAAATGTTCCCCATCTCTCCACTACTCAGTTCCCCATTTTGCCTCCAAAATATTCAATCTGTCCCCTCCACATTGCATCCACTTTTACCCCCAGCGTTTTACTTCCTCTACAATATTGATTCAACCTTTTCCACCCCAAAAATCTGCATTCTCTCCCTTAAACAGCACCTCAGCTTTTCCCTCAAAAATGCCCCAGAGGGAAACTCAGATTCAGCCCCCAAACTCCCATTTGCCTACACAAACAGTTCTTGTGGCCCCTCTCAATTCCCCCAGGCTTTCAGCTCAAGGAAGAACTGGAAGCCTATTCCCTCATCTCCACCCTTGTTTTGCTTTCCTGGAAAACCTTGCGATCCCACACTTTCTCCAAGAGATCTGCTGGGAGTACTGGAAGGTTTGCTCTCTCAGAGCGCCAGGGGGCTTTACAGCACTTGTTCCTCTGCATCTTTACCCTTTTATCAGCTTTCCCCTGGAACGGTGTTGTGGGAGAAGCTTGGAACTACCAGAAATGGATCGCGTTCACATTTTTTCCCCACCAGTTTTTATCTGGTTTCAGATTCCTGGAATTACCCTCAAATGTGCCCTAGAACACTGCTGTGAAAGGATCAATGAGAAGAACAGCCGGAAAGCAGAAAACCACCTCCAGCAGCAGCCACAATGATCCCATTTCTCTTCTTACCTGGTCCTGCCAGAGCTCCCAACAGCCATTCCCATTCCAAAACAAGAGCTATGGAAGACATTCCTGCTGTCCGTGAGGGTGAGGCGGCAGTTCTGGATGTTCTTCGCTGTGCAATCAGACAACAAACAGAGTGTAAATGATCCTGGTGGTCCCTTCCAAGCCAAACCAGCCCGTGATTCCATGCGTGGATCAGCACCTGTCCCAGCTCCATTCCAGAAACCTCCTCCCACTAACCCAGAACTTTCCTTTTTCTGCTCAACATCAGGGCTTTGCTGCCGAGTGCCCCGGGCAGGGGACGCCTCAGCCTTCCCTGGGACCGCAGCATTCCCTGGGCTGCCTCAGCATCCCCTGCGCTGCTGTTCCACGCCCATCCCGTGGTCCAGCGCCTGCGCGGGCTGCAGTGCCGGGCTCTCCCCACGAGGCGGCAGCACCGGGAGCGAGCAGCCCCGGCCGGTCCCGCTGTCTCGGGGCAGCTGCGCCTTTAACCCGCCCTGAGCCGGCGGGGCCGTGAACACAGCGGGCACAAACGCCACCGCTCCCCTTTATTTCACCCTCAGAGGCACAGGATCGCAGCATTTCCTGGGCTGCAAGGGACCCACAGGGAGCATCGAGTCCAAATCCTGGCCCTGCACCCCAAGAATCCCACCCTGTGCCCGAGAGCCTTGTTCAGACCCAAACTCTTCCCCCAAGATCCTGAAAACACAGCGGGGCTGGGAGAAGGATGACCACGGAGGATTTTTTTATACAGATCTCCTTGCACGATCGTTAAATAATATTATTAGACAGTCCATGAACGCATCCCTGTGCCGGGACAGCCACCCCTGTGCCGGAACACTCATCCCTGGGCCGGAATACCGATCCCCCGCGGCCCCCACCGTCCGCTCGGGGCTGTCCCCGTTCCCCGCTCACCTCCGAGCCCGGAGCACCCGCCCCGGTGCCCCCGGCCCGGCAGCGCTGCTCCCCGGGCTCCCCGCTATCGCCGCTCCTGGCGAAGAAGGGCGGAAGTCACCGGTACCGCACCGATGTGGCTATTCGACCTTCTCAAGATGGCGGCAGGAAGGACCCCCCCCCCCCCCTACCCCCCCCCCGCTCCGTCTATTCGACTGCCTGAATGCTCCCGCCTGCCCCAGGCGCCGCTGACCCCACAGTCGGTGTCCGCGTAGCGGGAAACGCCTCAGAAAATTGCGTGCAAGCGCTGGGCTGGCGTCGGCGTCGGCGTCGCGTTCAGGCAGCCGAGTAGACGCAGCTTGGGGGGGGGGGGGGGCCTTCCCTGCCGCCATATTGAGAAGGTCAGAAAACAGTGCACACGACCGCCATCTTTAGTGTGGCAGTGACGACACTTCCGCCCTTCGCCGCCATCTTGGGTGCTGGCAGAAGCCACTTCCGGTCGAGCCGCCATCTTTAGTGTGGTACACTTAGGGCCCCCGCCGCCCCTCACAAGGGCTTCTGTCTATTCGGCTGCCTGAATCCGGCCCGGACTCCGACGCCGGCCCCGCGCTTTCCGCGCGATTTTCCGCCGTGCTTCCCGGTGCGAGGACACGGCTGGCGGGGTCAGCCGCGCCGGAGGCGGGCGACGGCTCCGCGACCGGCGGCAGGCATCGGCAGGGACACCTCTCGCAGGGGGCCTAGTGCGTCCGCCATCTTGAGTGTGGCGGAAGTGTAAACCACCCTCTGCAAGGTCCTGGCAGATAATAAAATAATAAAATAAAATAAATACTGTCATATTCTAATAAAAACGTCACTTAACGCCGTCCCGAGAGCGCGGAACTGCGCCTTCCTTTCCGAGCCGCCTCCTTGAGAGCGACACGCGGGCGGCTCTATGCCGACCGTGCCCGCCCGGTGCCTCCCGCCCGGGTCGCGCTGCGACCGCGCCTCTGCTGCCCGGCAAAACCGGCCCCGCCGGGCCGCCCCCCGCGCTGTCATTCCCCGCGGTCACCGCCCCGCACGGCGCCCGCTCCTTTCCATAGCTGTGGCCCCGCTCATGCACGGCCGTGTCCCTTGGCGCTCCGAACCGCCCTTCGCCCCTCCCCTCCGCTGACAGACCCGGCCCCGCTCGCTCCCGCTCCTTGCCACGCTCGGCAGCCACCGAGGCCGCCGCCCTCTCGGCTCAGCCGGCACCGGGCGGCAGCAGCGCCGGGGCGCCGTGTCGGGGGCGGCAGTGCCGCGCTCTCGCCACCAGGCGGCAGCAGCGCCGCCCAGCTCAGCCCGGGGGCAGGCACAGAGCACAGGGAAAAGCCGGCTCCGGGCGCTCTGCAGCTCCTGCAGCCCGAGCGTCTCGGCTCCTGCGGCCAGGCGCTTGCTGCTTTCCTTCCTACAGAAAAACGCCGGCTCCTTATTCTCAAAACCTGCGGATCTCTATTCCCAGCTTCTTATATTGCTGTATGCGACAGAGTAGAGAGAGAGGGCTGGCTCATTTCAAAATGAATTTACATCTAAATCAGTAGCATTTGCCTATAGACGTAAAAGTGAAGAACTTAACAGGTTTTAGTATTCTGCACACAGCCCTCGCTGGGAGGAATGGTAAAAAGTTAAAAACAAATGAAATTTTAAAAGTAGAAAGTTAGAAACAAAGCTACAACGGCAGAAATTTAGAAACAAACAAAGAGGTAAAATACAAGAAACAAACAAATTTCTAAAGGGAGAAAGTTGAAAACAAGCAAAGTTAGAAACAAACAAAAAAAAATTAGAAACAAACAAAATTAGAAAGGTAGAAATTTAGAAACAAAGTCACAAAGGCAAGTGTTGAGCCTTTGACAGGGTACCCCTCCTTCTCGGACCAGGGTGAAAGAGCAGAGGATGCTGCTGTTCTGCTAAGTTCTTTATTTCACGGTCTCACAGCTGTCTTGAAGGCAGAGTTCGAATGGGGTTACATGATAAAGCCAAGCAGCAGCAGCAGGCAAAAACAGCTTCTTCTATATGCTCCATACACTCTATTTTTTCTTACAGAAGTGTGGATTCCATTTGTTCATTGACCAGTAAGATTAACACACGATTCTAGTTTTCCTTAAACCCATCCCGGTCTAATTCTAACAGTCGTAAGCCTCACACAAGTGTCATCTGCCCTTGTTCCATAAGGAATCCCTCTACAGACAGGGAGTTGTCACCGGCCCTGTGCTCATGGGCTGCAGGGGACACCCGCACTGAGGAGGAAATGGAAATGGGAAAGAGGGAACTGCAACCTGATGGGACGCACCTCTGGCACCACATTTCCTCTTCTTCCTGCTGTCCTGGAAAACCCCAAGTAAATCCGGTCCCTCAGACCTTGCATCCCTGAACACCAGGAGAGCCGGTGCTTTACCCAGATCCCAGTGCCCTGCACGGCTGCGCTGACACGAGCACAGGCCGATCGCTCCGCCCAGCACCATCCCTCATTTTCTTCCCATTGCTCCCCAAGCGGCCCCAAACCACCCCAGCGTGTCTGTGCCGGGGCCAGGGCCTGCCCCGAGCCCGACCAGAGGCTGTCACCCAGCCCTGCACCAGCTCCCACCCCCGGGTGAGCTGGGAATGCACTGAGAGCTCGGCTCCCCAGGCTCCCCAGCACCCAAACCGGTCCTCAGACACACAGAAATGCCCAACCTGCCCCTCTGGGCACAGCCAAACACCACAATTCCATCATCCCCAAGCAACTCTGGCACTTGCCTCTTCACCTCCGCCCAATTCCAGTAGCCGGGGCTAGGACCGGGCTGTCAGAAATAGCATTCCCTAGGCAGTTCATCCCAGCACAGAGGAGAAGAGGAGCCTGTCCCTGACCCACACCATGGGCAGGACAAGGGGGGCCCTAGCTGGCTTTGCCTACTCCAGCACCACAGCTCTTGGTCCCAAAGATGGGGCGAGTTCAGTGGTTTTTCCTGTCCTGAAAGAGAGCAGAAAAGGGAAGTTAATCCCACTGTGGAATCCAAGACTCCTGCATTTCCTATTTCTGCTCTGATTGCTCACCGTGGAGTTTTAGCCATGGAAAAAAAAGGAGAATGACACCATATCAAATAAAAAGTTGATTAATCCACGTAGGGGCTGTGGAGAGGATACAAAGGAGCTTTTCCATGATTTTGGGGCTTGAAGAGGGACTGAATTTCCCTCAAAGCTGGGAAGGGCCTGAGGATAATAAAGCAAAGGAGCAGCTTCATCTCTCCCTGGCAGAGAGCTCGGGGCTCCATTATGGATACAAATCAATCCCAGCAGGATTTCAAAGGGTTTCTTTAGGATGTCAGGTCCCTCTTTATCAGATCCCTGCTGGGATTCAGGGCCTGCCTGGTCACGGGGTGCTTTGATAAGGGCTGGATTTAAATCCCAGATCTGAGAACAGACGTGAAAGGTCCCTGGGTTTCTAGGGGGTTGAAAAACTCAAGCTGGATTCGCTGCAGAGCTGAAAAATCAGGGTAAGAGAGAGCAAGGAGTGGCCAGCAGGCCCAGGCTCCTGATCACGCCCCTGGGATCCATGGGATCCATAGGATCCACGGCCTCTGGCACGCTGCTCCAGCACCCTGCAGGGTGACTGACAGCCGGGCAGGGGAAGGAGCCACCAGCAGCTCTGCCATGTGCACCATCATTCACCTTGCACGTGGCCTAAACAGCCACCAAGCACTGATGGACTGACTGAGCCGAAAATATCGGAGAGCTCTCAGTTTGCACTCCAAATTCCCTGCAGCCTGTTCCCTTCCTGATCCATCCCTTCAAGCAGCAAGAGTGGAATTCCTTCCGTCGTTGCTCTTTCCCTCCTGTTTTCCACTCAACAAGAAAAAGAGCAGCCACGTGAACAGGAGTAAAAGCCCCAAACCCACAAAAAAGCACATTCTCAGCATCACTAATCCCTGCCAAACTGCCAGGAACCTTCCAAAACTACATCCAAGCTTGGAAACAGGGATCCAGTTGTTTGTTTAAGCAGCTATTGATCCAGTCTCTTCCAGCTAATTAAACTATTCACTATTTAAACTCATTAAACTGCTCATCCTGCTCCTGGCAGCCAGAGGCAAAGAAGAAATCGTGTCTAGATTAAATGGTGATGGTGAATGTGCCCATCCCAGTCCTTGGAGAGGTTGGAATTGCATCCCTGTTCCTCTGCTCTCTTTTCCTTCCTTTTTCTTGGAGTGATTCCCACCCGGATTCCTCAGCTCCAGCTCTCTGAGCAGCCTCAGGGGGAGCATTTCATCCCCTTGGAGCCAACTCCATTTGTTGCATCCTTCATGCCTCAACCACCCCTAAAAGCAGGCAAGTGCTGATGGGCAGTGCAGATGCTTCCACTTGGGAATGTTTCCAGTGGAACAGGGAGGGAATTCTGAGAAGCTTCCATCCACTGCACGTTATTGCTGGATAAAAGGTGAGGCAGCAAAGGATCAACAAAGGGAGATTTCAGCAAGACAAAGTCCAGACAGAGAGGCTGCAAGTGTGGCTGGGGCTGCTAAACTGGGAAAACTGCAAGGTCAGGCTGTGGGAACATGGATTATACTGAGGTCTGAAACTGGTGTTGGGAAGAGAAGGAGAAGGAGAAGGAGAAGGAGGAGAAGGAGAAGGAGAAGGAGAAGGAGAAGGAGAAGGAGAAGGAGAAGGAGAAGGAGAAGGAGAAGGAGAAGGAGAAGGAGAAGGAGAAGGAGAAGGAGAAGGAGAAGGAGAAGGAGAAGGAGAAGGAGAAGGAGAAGGGCCCAAAGTAACTGCACAGTGAATTTCCTTACCATGAGCCAGGCTCATTCCCTGAGCTGACCAATATCTCCGAGCTCCCCTTCATGGCACAGCCCTGCCAGTAAAGAACAGAAGTTCCTGCTGCTCCCACTGGAATTCTGTAGCGTGCCTGGCATTCCATACGTTATGCTGCCTGAGAATTCCTGCAGCCGTCCTCGGGAAGAGCAGTTCACTGCCACAGGAGGAACAAGAGGAAAGCAGCTGCCACTCTTGGGTTCTGTGCTCTGTAAAAAGTAAAACCAGATAAAGATCAAAGCTCCATAAAGCTGGGACCATCTCCAACCTCGGGACAGCACTTCTGTGGGAAAAGCGTAGATGGGCAATTAGGAAGGAGATCATCATGCACATGGGTAAGGGGGGGAATTAAATTCTGCTGCTTTCTGATTGAGGCCTGCTTCAATTTGCAGCCTTTATAATATCAGTTTAATGGGACTTTTTGTGCTTTAAAGAGGTTTTTATTAGCTGGGGGTTGTCCCTGCCTGGACTGAGGCACAGCACAATGAGTCTCCTGCCTCCTGAAGCCATGTCGTTATCCCAGCATCTGAAATTAAAAACCAGCACTCTGGGAAACCTCTCTACTCTGAGGAGAAGTGTGAGGAGCGTTTGGGTCTGTGGAAAGCCTGGAACAGCTCTGAGAGACACCAAACATCCTGTGGATCCCAATAAACAGCAAAACATTCCAGCAGCTCCTTCCAACACCGCCCTTGTAGGGAACTCTGTCACCCCAGTGGGTATTTGTGGGAGTAAGGAAGAAATCCCACTAATGACCTCAGTGTGATCACCTCTGGTTCGTCTGGGGATAAATCTCCTTTATCCTTCTGGGAGAATAAAGGAATCCAATGCTGCCTTAATCCCCAGCTCCTCAGAGTCTGCATTTCCAGAATCCATCTCCTGGCCCAGCATGGGAAGGGTTGTCCAGCGCTGGAACAGCTGCCCAGGGCAGTGGTGGAGTCACCAACCCTGGAAGTGCTCATAAAATACATGGATATGGCACCTGAGTGTTCATAAAATACCTGGGTAAATACATGGGTAAATATAGGGATAAATACATGGGTAAATACATGGATAAACATATGGATAAATATAGGGATAAATATGTAGGGATAAATATGTATGGATAAATACAGACCTTGCTTCCCTGAACACCAGGAGAGCCGGTGTTTTACCCAGATCCCAGGGCCCTGCACGGCTGCGCTGACACGAGCACAGGCCGACCGTTCCGCCCAGCACCATCCCTCATTTTCCTCCCACGGCTCCCCAAGCGGCCCCAAACCACCCCAGCGTGTCTGTGCCGGGGCCAGGGCCTGCCCCGAGCCCGACCAGAGGCTGTCACCCAGCCCTGCACCAGCTCCCACCCCCGGGTGAGCTGGGAATGCACTGAGAGCTCGGCTCCCCGGGCTCCCCAGCACCCAAACCGGTCCTCAGACACACAGAAATGCCCAACCTGCCCCTCTGGGCACAGCCAAACACCACAATTCCATCATCCCCAAGCAACTCTGGCACTTGCCTCTTCACCTCTGCCCATTTCCAGTAGCCGGGGCTAGGACCGGGCTGTCAGAAATAGCATTCCCTAGGCAGTTCATCCCAGCGCAGAGGAGAAGAGGAGCCTGTCCCTGACCCACACCATGGGCAGGACAAGGGGGGCCCTAGCTGGCTTTGCCTACTCCAGCACCAAAGCTCTTGGTCCCAAAGATGGGGCGAGTTCAGTGGTTTTTCCTGTCCTGAAAGAGAGCAGAAAAGGGAAGTTAATCCCACTGTGGAATCCAAGACTCCTGCATTTCCTATTTCTGCTCTGATTGCTCACCGTGGAGTTTTAGCTATGGAAAAAAAAAGGAGAATGACACCATATCAAATAAAAAGTGCCCTTTCCCAGCATTTTTATTCCAGGCATTAAAAGGATGCTCATTTCTCTTCTAGCATTGTTTCCCTCATTTTAGGAGAACCGTTTTCATCCCAGGCCCCACTCGTCAGTTGTTCGATCCTCTGGCACTGGATTTGGACAAAAGAAGGGACGCACCTGGACTGCAGGAAATCACTGAGAGAAACCCTTCCAAAACGTGACAGAGAAAAACAACAGGAGATGCAGGAAGACACATCCCTCATTTGCACGTCTGCAACGCTTTTCTAAAGACTTCTCTGCATCTGGATGCTCTTTGCTCTTGGCTTTCTTCACAGGAATGCATTTGCTGCTAAACACGTCTCAGACCCTTACCTGATCGGGATAAGGTGGGATGGAGATGAAGACTCCCACAGGGAATAGCCAGGGAGATGCAGGGCCTGGGAACATCAAGGACGGAGAAGAGAAGGAACAGGGATTGTTTCTCTTGTTTAGAGCCAGCAGTGCTGTGAGCTTGGAGAACACACGGCACCGCAGGGATCCAGGGCAGGAGCGGGATAACTGCGGGATAAGGGGAATCTGCTCCCACTCCAGGGCTGTGCCAGTGAAGGAGGGGAATTTTTTAGTGCCTTCATTGCACACAAAAACCAAACCCAGCACCACCGAGCTGGACTTTCGTGAGCCGCAAAACAAAGCGGCCCCTGGCCTTTGGGGGAACACAACCTCACCGAGTCACGGAGCCAGGGGATGACACTTGGGAATGATCCTTGCTGCTGCCTGCAGGCAAATCAGATGAGGGAGCCACAGGAGCTGCGGGGTTTCCTGCTCTTCCTGCAACGCCATCGGTCCAGACCAGGAGACCTTTCCTGGAACAGATCTTCCCTGTAAAGGGAGCTACACCAAAGCTCAAGCCCTCATTTAGAGACCCTTGGAAAAGCAAAGGTGAGAGGGGATTACCTGGAGCCCCAGGGGACCGAGGCGAAGGCGATGAAGAAGCAGACAGCAAAGTGCTTCCACTGCTTCTCACTCCAGCAAAGGGAACATCCCTGGAATTTCATGGCCAGCGTCGCTCCCAAACCCCACAGGTGAACCCACACGTACTCCAGGACTGATCTCCTTCAAACTTCCAGCAGCACAGACTCACCGGGAGAAACTGCGATCCAAGGACACACATCAGCAACCGTCTTCCCGCTTGCCCCTCTCTCCACATTTTCCCTTTCCAGCGGGATGCAGGTGCCACCCCCCAGAGGCAGGAAAACTGCCTTGCAATCCGCTACAAAACCTGCCTGGAAAGCCCAGGATGCCCGGAGCCAGCAGCCGTTTCTCCTGGAGCTCCTGCTGACAGGCATTTGAAGCCTGCTGTGCCTCACAGCTGCTTTTCTGCCAAGGGCATTCCCATCTTTTCTTTTTTAGCCCAAAGAAAGGTTTGCAAAGCTGAGTTTTGTGAGAAGCGCTTCATATTTGGATCATTCTTAACTTGGAGTTTCCCTTGGCACCAAAATCAGGGGCTCACCTTTTGCTTGGAGCTTGGCTGAAGTCCTCAGCAATGCCAGGGAATGTGGCCATTGGAGGCTTTGGGCAGATTTGGCTCATCTGCCTTTTTAGGCCTTGTTTCTTTCTCTCAGCCTTCCCACTGGATTGTGGCCTCCGAGGAATACGTAAAATCCCATTCCATTCCTATTCTTTCGGACAATTTTTTGCACCGTCCCTGTACAAAACGAGGCCCCCTGTTCGGATGCTTTTCCCCACCGTTCCCCGGCACTTTTATCTGCCGGTGCATTCCCTGCGTTGCTTGGGCTCTTCCCAGCTCTCTGAGCTCCTTCACAAGGCAGGAGATCGATTTGGCCCAGGAACTAAACCCTCCCGAGGAATTGTCTGATGCCATCTCCGCATTTGACACCTGATCCTTGTGCTCAAAGGATCCCTCTTTCTTCCCTTCAGCCAATTCCAAGGCTCGCTGCCCCCAGCTGCGATCAGGCCCCAGCCTGATCCCTGCAGTCTTCCCTGCCGGGATCCTGCTCAGGAATCCCTGGGCTACAAATGTAAGAATTCATTCTTCCCACCCCTGCCCAGTTCCAAAGGATTTGGTGTCTGCCTTACCTGGCTGGAGCCTGCTTCCAACTCTGTTCTTGCTGCTTCTGCTGCTTTCCAGTTCCCAGGAATTCCACCGACGGAGCGACAGCGTTTTCCAGCTCCGCCAGGATTCCCTCTGCTGCGTTTGGGTGCTGGAAGGATATCAAAACCAGGCTCTCTGGGGCTTTACTATCAGGAAATTACATCCCCGGATTTGTTCATTTCCAAATATTATCTCTTCCCAACAAAGCACTGGGCATCCAAGGAATACAGAAAGTGATGGGCTGACCACTGCTTACTCCTCTGGAATGTCAGAGCTTGGAAAAAAAGGGCACTTGAGGCTTCTCCTGGTGCTGCCCGTGAGGTGTATTTTACTTGAGAGCCCCTTCCCGTGTCTTTCCCTGTATCCACCAAAAAATCCACCCCTTCATTCCCCAGCTGCTTGCTTCCTCCCTCTTTTCCTGTATCCAACGGAATTTTAACAGGTCAATAGTCCCCTCTGCAAGAGCACCTTTCATTCCAAACCTAAGAACAAACGAATCACTTCCCTTCCACCGTCCTTATTAGGATTCCACTGAGAGCAGTGGATGGAAAATGATCCTCTCCTGGTCCCTGCTGGATTCCCGGAGCAGGGATCCTTTCCCTCTTTCCCCCCACCACGGTGCCCTCCTCCCCCTCCCGCCCCACCCCACACCCTTTTCAGGCTTTGTTCCACAGCTTTTGCCTCCAGGCCTCAGATCCTTTCGTTCTCCACGAGCTCCCAGCAGCTCCACAGCCTTCCCGCTCCCATCCTGACCATTTCTCCGGGAATGGAGCTCCGCATTTCAATTGCCTTCTCTTTTCTCTGACAATTCCCACCAATCCAGAAGACCTAAAGCTGACACAAGGAACACTCGGTGCCCACAAATCCAAACCCAGACCCGGCCATCCCCAAACCAGCAACTCCCGGACAATTTGCGTTCATTCCAACCTAACACTGAGGACTCACCCAACCCTTCAAAATTCCCAAGAAATATCCTGTTGCCTTCACAGCTCCCAGGGGATTCTGCTTCGTGCTCACACGAAGGATTTGGGACTTCCCTGAAAAAACCCGTGCAGGGCACGCTGGAATCCCTGATCCCGTGAATCCGGGGAGCGTTAAAAGCTCGGTCCAGCCTGGGCCCCCGGAAATTTTTGCCAAGTATCCCCCAAGTCCTCGGGATAACAGAACTCTCTGGTACTGCATTTTTGGCGTTGTAAAGCCTGGAATTACTCTATTCCTAGTGCTGGGCTCTGCATATGGCCGAGAAAATCCCGGCCTCCACACAGACCCAGATTCCAAACTTTTTGATACATTTCAGCAAGCCGAGAAATTCACCTTCCCTGCTTCTTCTTAAGGGCATCCTTCTCTTCCCTTACCCGGCGTGCTCTCTCCCACTGGGGGTGGGTTTTCCCCTTCCCATGCTAATTAGTCCCTACTTCTAGGAGGTTTAGGTACCTTTCTTCCCTGGGACGGATTTCTTAACACAGCTACCGAGGCTTTGGGAGTCTCCTTTATCTTCTACTTTCTGGATCCAGAAATGCCACAATCCAGACGCCCAACTTCAACAAGACATCCTTTCTACCTAAAAACACACACTCTCAACTCTGAGATCTTTTAAAGTTTTACCCCCGCAAAATTCCCCTATTTTTCCACCACTGAATTCCTCAGTCCTGCTTCCAAGGATTTCTTGAATACCACGGGGCTTTTCTCAAGATTTACCCCCACGACCTTCCCTACGTGCCCACTGCTCATCACCTCATTTTTCCCTCAATGTGGTCGTTCTCCACCCCAGAGAGTTTGTCAAGTGTTGCCTCCAAAATGTTCCCCATCTCTCCACTACTCAGTTCCCCATTTTGCCTCCAAAATATTCCTTCTGTCCCCTCCAGATTGCATCCACTTTTACCCCCAGCGTTTTACTTCCTCTACAATATTGATTCAACCTTTTCCACCCCAAAAATGTGCATTCTCTCCCTTAAACAGCACCTCAGCTTTTCCCTCAAAAATGCCCCAGAGGGAAACTCAGATTCAGCCCCCAAACTCCCATTTGCCTACACAAACAGTTCTTGTGGCCCCTCTCAATTCCCCCAGGCTTTCAGCTCAAGGAAGAACTGGAAGCCCATTCCCTCATCTCCACCCTTGTTTTGCTTTCCTGGAAAACCTTGCGATCCCACACTTTCTCCAAGAGATCTGCTGGGAGTACTGGAAGGTTTGCTCTCTCAGAGCGCCAGGGGGCTTTACAGCACTTGTTCCTCTGCATCTTTACCCTTTTATCAGCTTTCCCCTGGAACGGTGTTGTGGGAGAAGCTTGGAACTACCAGAAATGGATCGCGTTCACATTTTTTCCCCACCAGTTTTTATCTGGTTTCAGATTCCTGGAATTACCCTCAAATGTGCCCTAGAACACTGCTGTGAAAGGATCAATGAGAAGAACAGCCGGAAAGCAGAAAACCACCTCCAGCAGCAGCCACAATGATCCCATTTCTCTTCTTACCTGGTCCTGCCAGAGCTCCCAACAGCCATTCCCATTCCAAAACAAGAGCTATGGAAGACATTCCTGCTGTCCGTGAGGGTGAGGCGGCAGTTCTGGATGTTCTTCGCTGTGCAATCAGACAACAAACAGAGTGTAAATGATCCTGGTGGTCCCTTCCAAGCCAAACCAGCCCGTGATTCCATGCGTGGATCAGCACCTGTCCCAGCTCCATTCCAGAAACCTCCTCCCACTAACCCAGAACTTTCCTTTTTCTGCTCAACATCAGGGCTTTGCTGCCGAGTGCCCCGGGCAGGGGACGCCTCAGCCTTCCCTGGGACCGCAGCATTCCCTGCGCTGCCTCAGCATCCCCTGCGCTGCTGTTCCACGCCCATCCCGTGGTCCAGCGCCTGCGCGGGCTGCAGTGCCGGGCTCTCCCCACGAGGCGGCAGCACCGGGAGCGAGCAGCCCCGGCCGGTCCCGCTGTCTCGGGGCAGCTGCGCCTTTAACCCGCCCTGAGCCGGCGGGGCCGTGAACACAGCGGGCACAAACGCCACCGCTCCCCTTTATTTCACCCTCAGAGGCACAGGATCGCAGCATTTCCTGGGCTGCAAGGGACCCACAGGGAGCATCGAGTCCAAATCCTGGCCCTGCACCCCAAGAATCCCACCCTGTGCCCGAGAGCCTTGTTCAGACCCAAACGCTTCCCCCAAGATCCTGAAAACACAGCGGGGCTGGGAGAAGGATGACCACGGAGGATTTTTTTATACAGATCTCCTTGCACGATCGTTAAATAACATTATTAGACAGTCCATGAACGCATCCCTGTGCCGGGACAGCCACCCCTGTGCCGGAACACTCATCCCTGGGCCGGAATACCGATCCCCCGCGGCCCCCACCGTCCGCTCGGGGCTGTCCCCGTTCCCCGCTCACCTCCGAGCCCGGAGCACCCGCCCCGGTGCCCCCGGCCCGGCAGCGCTGCTCCCCGGGCTCCCCGCCATCGCCGCTCCTGGCGAAGAAGGGCGGAAGTCACCGATACGGCACCGATGTGGCTATTCGACCTTCTCAAGATGGCGGCCGGAAGGACCCCCCCCCCCCCCCCCTCGCCCCACCGCTCCGTCTATTCGACTGCCTGAATGCTCCCGCCTGCCCCAGGCGCCGCTGACCCCACAGTCGGTGTCCGCGTAGCGGGAAACGCCTCAGAAAATTGCGTGCAAGCGCTGGGCTGGCGTCGGCGTCGGCGTCGCGTTCAGGCAGCCGAGTAGACGCAGCTTGGGGGGGGGGGGGGGGCCTTCCCTGCCGCCATATTGAGAAGGTCAGAAAACAGTGCACACGACCGCCATCTTTAGTGTGGCAGTGACGACACTTCCGCCCCTTCGCCGCCATCTTGGGTGCTGGCAGAAGCCACTTCCGGTCGAGCCGCCATCTTTAGTGTGGTACACTTAGGGCCCCCGCCGCCCCTCACAAGGGCTTCTGTCTAGTCGGCTGCCTGAATCCGGCCCCAACTCCGACGCCGGCCCCGCGCTTTCCGCGCGATTTTCCGCCGTGCTTCCCGGTGCGAGGACACGGCTGGCGGGGTCAGCCGCGCCGGAGGCGGGCGACGGCTCCGCGACCGGCGGCAGGCATCGGCAGGGACACCTCTCGCAGGGGGCCTACTGCGTCCGCCATCTTGAGTGTGGCGGAAGTGTAAACCACCCTCTGCAAGGTCCTGGCAGATAATAAAATAATAAAATAAAATAAATACTGTCATATTCTAATAAAAACGTCACTTAACGCCGTCCCGAGAGCGCGGAACTGCGCCTTCCTTTCCGAGCCGCCTCCTTGAGAGCGACACGCGGGCGGCTCGATTCCGACCGTGCCCGCCCGGTGCCTCCCGCCCGGGTCGCGCTGCGACCGCGCCTCTGCTGCCCGGCAAAACCGGCCCCGCCGGGCCGCCCCCCGCGCTGTCATTCCCCGCGGTCACCGCCCCGCACGGCGCCCGCCCCTTTCCATAGCTGTGGCCCCGCTCACGCACGGCCGTGTCCCTTGGCGCTGCGAACCGCCCTTCGCCCCTCCCCTCCGCTGACAGACCCGGCCCCGCTCGCTCCCGCTCCTTGCCACGCTCGGCAGCCACCGAGGCCGCCGCCCTCTCGGCTCAGCCGGCACCGGGCGGCAGCAGCGCCGGGGCGCCGTGTCGGGGGCGGCAGTGCCGCGCTCTCGCCACCAGGCGGCAGCAGCGCCGCCCAGCTCAGCCCGGGGGCAGGCACAGAGCACAGGGAAAAGCCGGCTCCGGGCGCTCTGCAGCTCCTGCAGCCCGAGCGTCTCGGCTCCTGGGGCCAGGCGCTTGCTGCTTTCCTTCCTACAGAAAAACGCCGGCTCCTTATTCTCAAAACCTGCGGATCTCTATTCCCAGCTTCTTATATTGCTGTATGCGACAGAGTAGAGAGAGAGGGCTGGCTCATTTCAAAATGAATTTACATCTAAATCAGTAGCATTTGCCTATAGACGTAAAAGTGAAGAACTTAACAGGTTTTAGTATTCTGCACACAGCCCTCGCTGGGAGGAATGGTAAAAAGTTAAAAACAAATGAAATTTTAAAAGTAGAAAGTTAGAAACAAAGTTACAACGGCAGAAATTTAGAAACAAACAAAGAGGTAAAATACAAGAAACAAACAAATTTCTAAAGGGAGAAAGTTGAAAACAAACAAAGTTAGAAACAAACAAACAAAAAAATTAGAAACAAACAAAATTAGAAAGGTAGAAATTTAGAAACAAAGTCAGAAAGGCAAGTGTTGAGCCTTTGACAGGGTACCCCTCCTTTTCGGACCAGGGTGAAAGAGCAGAGGAGGCTGCTGTTCTGCTAAGTTCTTTATTTCACGGTCTCACAGCTGTCTTGAAGGCAGAGTTCGAATGGGGTTACATGATACAGCCAAGCAGCAGCAGCAGGCAAAAACAGCTTCTTCTATATGCTCCATACACTCTATTTTTTCTTACAGAAGTGTGGATTCCATTTGTTCATTGACCAGTAAGATTAACACACGATTCTAGTTTTCCTTAAACCCATCCCGGTCTAATTCTAACAGTCGTAAGCCTCACACAAGTGTCATCTGCCCTTGTTCCATAAGGAATCCCTCTACAGACAGGGAGTTGTCACCGGCCCCGTGCTCATGGGCTGCAGGGGACACCCGCACTGAGGAGGAAATGGAAATGGGAAAGAGGGAACTGCAACCTGATGGGACGCACCTCTGGCACCACATTTCCTCTTCTTCCTGCTGTCCTGGAAAACCCCAAGTAAATCCGGTCCCTCAGACCTTGCATCCCTGAACACCAGGAGAGCCGGTGCTTTACCCAGATCCCAGTGCCCTGCACGGCTGCGCTGACACGAGCACAGGCCGATCGCTCTGCCCAGCACCATCCCTCATTTTTTTCCCATTGCTCCCCAAGCATCCCCAAAGCACCCCAGCGTGTCTGTGCCGGGGCCAGGGCCTGCCCCGAGCCCGACCAGAGGCTGTCACCCAGCCCTGCACCAGCTCCCACCCCCAGGTGAGCTGGGAATGCACTGAGAGCTCGGCTCCCCGGGCTCCCCAGCACCCAAACCGGTCCTCAGACACACAGAAATGCCCAACCTGCCCCTCTGGGCACAGCCAAACACCACAATTCCATCATCCCCAAGCAACTCTGGCACTTGCCTCTTCACCTCCGCCCATTTCCAGTAGCCGGGGCTAGGACCGGGCTGTCAGAAATAGCATTCCCTAGGCAGTTCATCCCAGCACAGAGGAGAAGAGGAGCCTGTCCCTGACCCACACCATGGGCAGGACAAGGGGGGCCCTAGCTGGCTTTGCCTACTCCAACACCACAGCTCTTGGTCCCAAAGATGGGGCGAGTTCAGTGGTTTTTCCTGTCCTGAAAGAGAGCAGAAAAGGGAAGTTAATCCCACTGTGGAATCCAAGACTCCTGCATTTCCTATTTCTGCTCTGATTGCTCACCGTGGAGTTTTAGCCATGGAAAAAAAAGGAGAATGACACCATATCAAATAAAAAGTTGATTAATCCACGTAGGGGCTGTGGAGAGGATACAAAGGAGCTTTTCCATGATTTTGGGGCTTGAAGAGGGACTGAATTTCCCTCAAAGCTGGGAAGGGCCTGAGGATAATAAAGCAAAGGAGCAGCTTCATCTCTCCCTGGCAGAGAGCTCGGGGCTCCATTATGGATACAAATCAATCCCAGCAGGATTTCAAAGGGTTTCTTTAGGATGTCAGGTCCCTCTTTATCAGATCCCTGCTGGGATTCAGGGCCTGCCTGGTCACGGGGTGCTTTGATAAGGGCTGGATTTAAATCCCAGATCTGAGAACAGACATGAAAGGTCCCTGGGTTTCTAGGGGGTTGAGAAACTCAAGCTGGATTCGCTGCAGAGCTGAAAAATCAGGGTAAGAGAGAGCAAGGAGTGGCCAGCAGGCCCAGGCTCCTGATCACGCCCCTGGGATCCATGGGATCCATAGGATCCACGGCCTCTGGCACGCTGCTCCAGCACCCTGCAGGGTGACTGACAGCCGGGCAGGGGAAGGAGCCACCAGCAGCTCTGCCATGTGCACCATCATTCACCTTGCACGTGGCCTAAACAGCCACCAAGCACTGATGGACTGACTGAGCCGAAAATATCGGAGAGATCTCAGTTTGCACTCCAAATTCCCTGCAGCCTGTTCCCTTCCTGATCCATCCCTTCAAGCAGCAAGAGTGGAATTCCTTCCATCGTTGCTCTTTCCCTCCTGTTTTCCACTCAACAAGAAAAAGAGCAGCCACGTGAACAGGAGTAAAAGCCCCAAACCCACAAAAAAGCACATTCTCAGCATCACTAATCCCTGCCAAACTGCCAGGAACCTTCCAAAACTACATCCAAGCTTGGAAACAGGGATCCAGTTGTTTGTTTAAGCAGCTATTGATCCAGTCTCTTCCAGCTAATTAAACTATTCACTATTTAAACTCATTAAACTGCTCATCCTGCTCCTGGCAGCCAGAGGCAAAGAAGAAATCGTGTCTAGATTAAATGGTGATGGTGAATGTGCCCATCCCAGTCCTTGGAGAGGTTGGAATTGCATCCCTGTTCCTCTGCTCTCTTTTCCTTCCTTTTTCTTGGAGTGATTCCCACCCGGATTCCTCAGCTCCAGCTCTCTGAGCAGCCTCAGGGGGAGCATTTCATCCCCTTGGAGCCAACTCCATTTGTTGCATCCTTCATGCCTCAACCACCCCTAAAAGCAGGCAAGTGCTGATGGGCAGTGCAGCTGCTTCCACTTGGGAATGTTTCCAGTGGAACAGGGAGGGAATTCTGAGAAGCTTCCACCCACTGCACGTTATTGCTGGATAAAAGGTGAGGCAGCAAAGGATCAACAAAGGGAGATTTCAGCAAGACAAAGTCCAGACAGAGAGGCTGCAAGTGTGGCTGGGGCTGCTAAACTGGGAAAACTGCAAGGTCAGGCTGTGGGAACATGGATTATACTGAGGTCTGGAACTGGTGTTGGGAAGAGAGGGAGAAGGAGAAGGAGGAGAAGGAGAAGGAGAAGGAGAAGGAGAAGGAGAAGGAGAAGGAGAAGGAGAAGGAGAAGGAGAAGGAGAAGGAGAAGGAGAAGGAGAAGGAGAAGGAGGAGGAGGAGGAGAAGGAGAAGGAGGAGAAGGAGGAGAAGGAGGAGAAGGAGGAGAAGGAGGAGAAGGAGGAGAAGGAGGAGAAGGAGGAGAAGGAGGAGAAGGAGGAGAAGGAGAAGGAGAAGGGCCCGAAGTAACTGCACAGTGAATTTCCTTACCATGAGCCAGGCTCATTCCCTGAGCTGACCAATATCTCCGAGCTCCCCTTCATGGCACAGCCCTGCCAGTAAAGAACAGAAGCTCCTGCTGCTCCCACTGGAATTCTGTAGCGTGCCTGGCATTCCATACGTTCTGCTGCCTGAGAGTTCCTGCAGCCGTCCTTGGGAAGAGCAGTTCACTGCCACAGGAGGAACAAGAGGAAAGCAGCTGCCACTCTCGGGTTCTGTGCCCTGTAAAAAGTAAAACCAGATAAAGATCAAAGCTCCATAAAGCTGGAACCATCTCCAACCTCGGGACAGCACTTCTGTGGGAAAAGCGTAGATGGGCAATTAGGAAGGAGATCATCATGCAAATGGGCAAGGGGGGGGGGAATTAAATTCTGCTGCTTTCTGATTGAGGCCTGCTTCAATTTGCAGCCTTTATAATATCAGTTTAATGGGACTTTTTGTGCTTTAAAGAGGTTTTTATTAGCTGGGGGTTGTCCCTGCCTGGACTGAGGCACAGCACAATGAGTCTCCTGCCTCCTGAAGCAGTGTCGTTATCCCAGCATCTGAAATTAAAAACCAGCACTCTGGGAAACCTCTCTACTCTGAGGAGAAGTGTGAGGAGTGTTTGGGTCTGTGGAGAGCCTGGAACAGCTCTGAGAGACACCAAACATCCTGTGGATCCCAATAAACAGCAAAACATTCCAGCAGCTCCTTCCAACACCACCCTTGTAGGGAACTCTGTCACCCCAGTGGGTATTTGTGGGAGTAAGGAAGAAATCCCACTAATGACCTCAGTGTGATCACCTCTGGTTCGTCTGGGGATAAATCTCCTTTATCCTTCTGGGAGAATAAAGGAATCCAATGCTGCCTTAATCCCCAGCTCCTCAGAGTCTGCATTTCCAGAATCCATCTCCTGGCCCAGCATGGGAAGGGTTGTCCAGCGCTGGAACAGCTGCCCAGGGCAGTGGTGGAGTCACCAACCCTGGAAGTGCTCATAAAATACATGGATATGGCACTTGAGTGTTCATAAAATACCTGGGTAAATACATGGGTAAATATAGGGATAAATACATGGGTAAATACATGGATAAACATATGGATAAATATAGGGATAAATATGTAGGGATAAATATGTATGGATAAATACATGGCACTTGAGGTCATGGGTTGATGTGACCATGGTGGTGGTTGATGTTTGGACTTGATGATGCTAGAGGCCTTTGCCAGCCTCAACAACCCCAGCATTCCATGATTTTCTGCCTTTTTCTCCTGCTCTGGGGCTGAGAAACTCCTTGAGCGGAGCAGCAGTGGGAGCAGGGAGCCACAGGCTGCACATCAGAGCTCTGCAGGCACTTTTAATCCACCTCTCTTCATGTTCATGGAAGATGGCACAGGAAATCTCTCAGCCCGAAAGCATCTCCCCAGCTCTGCACACCCGGGACAAAGCCGAGGTGAATGATCCCCTCCAAGCTCCTTCCAGAGCCATTCCAGCGGCAACCAGAGGCAGCAGTTCCTAGAGAAACGGCTCCTATCCAATTCAGGAGCCTTCCCTTGGGGAGGAGACATCCATTTCCCCTTCTACCTGTCATTCTTCTTCATTCATGGACTCGATAAGGCAGGAAATCTGGCAGGCTTGAAGTAAAAAACGAGCTGTTCACAGCAAAGAGCGCCTCAGCGGGTAAAAAAAAAAACAAACCCCAAACTGTTGGAATCAAGATGAAGTTAATAGGAGCAAAAATAAATAGAAACAGACCCTAAATGTAAATGAACATTACATCACCACTGGCATTTCAGCTCCTTTTCAAATACAGAAATAGCAGCAGATTTAACTTGCAGAAAGTTGCTGTGTTCACACAGCCAGAGCTGCTTCAGGGGCACAGCCCTGAACCTTCTGCTCCCCAAAACAACTCAAGACTCGAGAAAGGAGAAACAGGGATCAGGCAGAGGGGGAAAATCCCAACTTCCTGGTCAAAAGAGGTTAAGAGAAATACAATTCCATCCCTTAACCCTGTGGAGATGGGATCTGTTGGCGTTTGCCAGCTCCAGAGGAGTTCACTCCACCTCGGGCAGATCGGAGGTGAAAGCAAATAATGCAACTGCAGCCCCGGAGAAGGCTGGGCTCTTAATTGACAGAGATTCCAGAGAGAAGGAAATAACCTCCAGTACCATTTGGGCAGCAGGTTTCTCTCCCAGCTGCCACCTCAAATCCTCGAGATCCCCGTTGGCCACCCAAAATTCCAGGCACCATTTCCAGCCTGGAAACAAACTCGGAGTGCTCTCAGAGAGAGACCTTAAAGCTGGAGCACCTCAGCCCTCACACCTGCTCAATCCCTGCTCTCCCAGGGGCTCAGCCTGGAGAAAAGGAGGCTCCAGAGAGACCTTTTCTCTCTCTGGAATTCCCTGACAGGAGGGGGCAGCTGGGGGCGGGGGGGGGGGGGGGCGGGCTCTGCTCCCAGGGAACAGGGACAGAAGTTCTGAGTCATTTCAGGGAGTGAAGAGTTACAGGGCAGGAAACAAAGGCAGCTGAAGAAGATCTGAGACGATTTTCCCTTATTCTTACACACCTCAGACATTCAATTTTGTCCAAGTTTGTGTCTCGAATTTAAACCCAACTCCTTCCCTGTGGGAAGGAGGAGATGATCCCGGCCTGCCATGTGCCAGAGCGAGAGTGACAGAGGGAAGGATGTTACTTGGGGAAGGGTGGCACACTGACATTTCATGGCAGAGAGACTTCATTTTTTTTAACAGCAAAAGCTTCAGTATTTCACAAAATCTGTGTTCCCTGTGATTATTTGTAAAGCATTGTGGATGGGCTTGGCACTTCCCTGACAGAAACACTGGCAGGGCTCTGCCTGGAGGGATCTATAATTGGAGATGGGAAGAGTGGATGGGAGGACAGGGATGCAGCAGAGGGAGATCAGAAAGAGAATTACGAATTCTTTCATTCTTTTCTGGATTTTTTGGGTTCTTTTAATGTGATCCATTTTAAATCCAGGCTTAAGATCTGATTCAACTTCAGATTTTTTTTGCTGCCCAAACTTTCTTCTGTCCTTGGCTGGAGCAGAAAACCAAAATTTCAAAATTCCTCATGAAATAAATAGGAGGGTGGTGTGGGAACAGCCTCACTTTCCCAGGTGGAAACACTTCCCTCCGGGTTTATCATTCTGGGAACAATTCTGGCCCAAAGAAGGGGAAGCACAGAGTGGCACTGCCAGGGTGTGACACGGCCAGGGCACAAGGAGGCCCTGGGTTCTCCTCCACGTTTGTTTGTGGAAGGTTTGGGGTGGTTTGGGGTGGCTGAAGGGTTTCCGACAGCATTAATTGGGAGTCAATCCCCCTATGGATCCCCATTCCCAGTTCTCCCAGGAAGCTCCTGCAATGGTCTCTAAGGGGTTAATGGAATATCTGCTTTTCCCTGCACGGATGACGGGGCCCAAAGCACTTCCCTGGCCCTGCAGGAGCCCCAGCACTGAAAATCCCTGAGCAACACCTCGGAGCTGCCACAGGCACCCAGACAGAAGGGGAAGGTGCCCGTTCCCTCAGCTCCCGGCTGCCAGATGGGGGAATATTTTGGGCTTTTGGGAAAAGCATTGGGTTTCCACCTTTTCCCTGCGTGTGAGGAAGCGCCTGGCACCAGGGAATGCTCTGCTGAGCTGGGAGGCCCCGGCATTCCTGGAGAGAAATCTTTAGGATTAGGTGGGGGATTACACCACCTGCTCCCTTTCCCTGTGGCTGGGGGCACCAGGCTGAGGGCACAGCGGGCGGGATGTGCCGGAGACCCAAATCCCACTGGAACCACGGCGTTTTCCATCCCCTTGGGTCCAATTCCGGGCAGGAGCAGCACCTGGAGGACAAAGCTGCGCGGCAGCCGAATGCCGGGTGACAAAACCCCTGAAAAACAGGCTTGAGGAAGTGGCTGGGTGGAAGGGTGAGCTGAGGGAGGTGCTAATTAGAGCACTGGGGGAAGGTGGTAATTAGCTCTACTGCTCACCGTGGCTCAGCCTTCAGCTGTCACTCACCCACGCCTGGAGCCTGTGGAACACGTTCCTGTCCCATCTGCGAGGGAAACGCTTCCCCTTCCCTCTTCCTGCAAAAGCAGAGGAATCCTTGTCCCTGGATGACCAAGGCCGGGCCAGGGGTGGAGACGCCATCCCTGCAAGGCTTCAAAAACCGTGGATGTGGCGCTGGAGGACAGGGGTGACTGGGGAGCGTGCTGGTGGGGCTGGGTTGAGGGTTGGACTTGGCGATCCCAAAGGTCTTTTCCAGACATTCTCCTGCAAATGGAATGTTTATATAATAAAGCACACAATTTGGAGCTCGTTAAACAGTTATATTTCAGTCAAAACTCTGCACATAATCTCTTCATGAGGGGTTTTGAATTCCACCTCCCCTCTGCAGCAGCGATCCCGTGATTCCAACACGGATCTCCAGTCCCCTTTGGCATTTTCTGATTTCCAGGCAACATCTCATGGCCTCAAAAGCCTTGGTAGACTTAATCAAAACTGGGCTGAGTCTAAAGTGGACTCGAGCACAACGTTCAGGTGCAATGGATGCTGCTGGAATGGGGGCTCTAATCCCAGGTGTCACATCCTCCCAAACTTCCAGCTCCCGGAACTAGAAAGGAGCTTTAATGGATGGAAAAGAAATCCCCAAACCACAACCCCGTGGGAATCAGGGATGCAGGACTCGGCTGTGCTGCCATCACTCCCTCAGGAATAGCCAGGTTTAGCTCATTCTGTCTGCCCAGAGAGGAGGATTTGCCCCTGGATGCCCTGGAATGTTCCAGGCCAGGCTGGACACTGGGGCTGGGAGCAGCCCGGGACAGTGGGAGGTGTCCCTGCCCGTGGCAGTGCTGGCACTGGATGAGCTTTAAGGTCCTTCCAAGCCCAAATCGTTCTGTGAGTCTTAGAGCCCTGAAATTCTCATGACAGAGGTGGAACTGCAAGAGCTTAAGGTCCCTTCCCAAAAAAACCCCATTGCAGGACTCTGCAGCTTCTGGAGCCCTGGGTCCATGGAAATGCAGTTTCAGAGGAGCTCCGAGGAAATGGGTGTTTTGGGGAGAGCAGAGTGGCTGGAACAGAGGAACAGGAACAGTCTCCTCGAGCAAGCCCTTGTGTCTCAGGGAGCGGGATCGGCTCGCTCCTAACGCACCTGGTGACTCCCAGAGCAGGGGATGGAAATGCAGCCCAGGTCCGAAAGAAACCTCTGCGCATCATGCGCGGGCGCGCTGAGCCACTGCGCGCGGCCCCCGCGCGGGCACGCCCGCGCAGGCGCGGTTGCTACTGCGCATGCGCGGGCCCGGTGGCTACTGCGCATGCGCGGGCGCGGTTGCTACTGCGCATGCGCGGGCCCGGTGGCTACTGCGCATGCGCGGGCGCGGTGGCTACTGCGCATGCGCGGGCGCGCTGGCTACTGCGCATGCGCGGGCGCGGTTGCTACTGCGCATGCGCGGGCCCGCTGGCTACTGCGCATGCGCGGGCCCGCTGGCTACTGCGCATGCGCGGGCCCGCTGGCTACTGCGCATGCGCGGGCGCGCTGCCTACTGCGCATGCGCGGGCGCGCTGCCTACTGCGCATGCGCGGGCGCGCTGCCTACTGCGCATGCGCGGGCGCGCTGCCTACTGCGCATGCGCGGGCGCGCTGCCTACTGCGCATGCGCGGGCGCGCTGCCTACTGCGCATGCGCGGGCGCGCTGCCTACTGCGCATGCGCGGGCGCGCTGCCTACTGCGCATGCGCGGGCGCGCTGCCTACTGCGCATGCGCGGGCGCGCTGCCTACTGCGCATGCGCGGGCGCGCTGCCTACTGCGCATGCGCGGGCGCGCTGCCTACTGCGCATGCGCGGGCGCGCTGCCCTTCTTATATTAAAACCAAAATTTTCACTCTGTCCCCTGTAGTTTTCCTCGTATGTACCTTCAAAACGTTCATTCTGTCCCTCACAGATTAGCTCAGGTCTTTTCCCTCAAATTGTCTCTGTCTGTCCCCTACCGATAAGAACCTCAATTTTCATCCCAAAATGTCACCTACTAATTGCCCCGATTTTACCTCAAAACGTTCATTTCCTCCCATACAAATTAACTCACATTTTACCCCCAAAACGTTCGTTTTATCCCCTACAGAACGTGCCCAGCATCCGAGCAACAGGACCGCGAATGCCTGGCGGCAGCAGCGCCACCGCTCCGCGATTTGCGCTCTGGCCACTGAAGCCCCACACGGCCGGGACAAGCATGAGGCGGCGGCACCCACGGAAATCGTGAGGTCGTGGCCTGCGGTACGGGATGTTACCCCCTGAGCGGCAGCACCGAGCGTAAAAAGCCGCTGCGCCCGCACGGCCTTCCCGCGGCGCTGCGCGTGGGTAGCTGCGGCCGCTCCCTGCACACGCGCAGCTTTCTTCAGCCGGCATCGTTGGGCCAATGCGCGCCTGCAGCTGCTCCCCGGGGTGGCTGCAGTGCCTCCTGTGCACCAGCAGGTGGAAGCAGCGAGCAGCACCACGCAGCTCTCCCGCTTCCCTGCGCGCACGTCGCTTTCTGTCATTGCACCCGTGCGGTTTTCCGCGTTACTGCACGGGCACGGCTTCTCAATTTACTGCGCGTGTGCCGCTCTCCAAGTCGTTGCTCATTCCTTTGCTTTTTTGAGTTCTGCCGCTTATGTGCAGGTATTTTTGCTGGGGGTTTTTTATGTTTGAGGAGTTTTATTACTGCTTTTTAACTGCACGTGCACGGCGCTGCTGAGTTCACATGCACGGGTGCGGTGTTCTTACTTGCGGTGTTAGCGAGAAGGAGAAGAGCCCAGCCCGTGCTTGGGTTCGGGAGGAGTGCAGCAACGCGCAAGACGAACGTTTGAAACAACGCAGGTCAGCGCGGTGCAAACGACCTGGCAGGTGAGGGTAGCGCACAGCGAAAGGCTACTACGCGCACAGTAGCAGAAGTCAGAATTGTGACATGGAAAAACATGCTTTCCTTCTCGCCCCCGATACAGGAGTCCAGGATGGACGCTTGGAGCACGTCCATCAGAGCACCAAGGACCTCTGCAGGAGCCACAGCCCTAAAGACTCACGATGGCACTGAACACCTCTGTGCTCTGTTAACCAAAGACTGGGGCAGATCATGCCTGAAGAAAGAGTGGTCTCTGTTTTTTTCCAAGCTGCTACAGAAACAAACAAAGGTAGAAAGGTAAAAATGAACAAAGGAGGGAAGGTGAGAAAGGTCGTTTGAAAGTCAAAGTCAGAGAGAGAGAGAGAAAGAAAGTCAAAGTCAGAGAGAGAAAGTCAAAGTCGGAGAGAGAAAGTCAGAGAAAAGAAAGAAAGTCAGAGAGAAAGAAAGTCAGAGTCACAAAGAAAGAGAAAGAAAAATAGAGAGAAAAAGGAATAGAGAAACAGAATAGGGTTTGAGAGAAAAAGAAATCGAGTTTAAAAGAGAATTAGTGTTGAAGAGAAAAAAAGAAACTGAGAAATAGAGTGACAGAGACATCCAGAAACAGTTAAACAGTGAGAAAAAGATAAAGAGTTAGAAAAAGTCAAGGGAGGAATAGACTGAAAAGTAAAGCAAAGCAGAGCAGCAAAGCAAGAAATACAGCAAAAAAATTACTAAACCACACCAAAGGAAGAGAGCAACCAAAAGGGGGGGGGGGGTATCTTTATTAGGGTTTATTCAACTTTACTGAACGAGGGTTTTTTATTTACACTTCAGCAAAGCAAGTGGAAATAACAACATACACAAGCACAAGCACAAATACAATCCATATGCACACTGGTCAAAGTCCAATTGACATACAGAGCAATATGTGCAAGTGCAGCAGCAAACACCAACACAGAGCAACACAAGCCAACCCCCTATCAGTACAATGTAACAATTGTTCTATTTCTGGAAAATTCATTACATTTTATTGTTTCAGGAAACCCAAAACAACAGCAGCACAGGGAGAAGAAAACACTCATCCACCACACACCTCCTTCAGCTGACACACAAACCCACCCTCGCTCTCGTCTCGAGAGCACCCCATGGGAACGCGGTTCCCGGGAGCCCCAAAATCATCCCGCCTGACAAATCCCCGGCACGGTCGGCACCCAAACCCTGGCGATGAACGGCACCTCACAGACCGGCCGGGTCCCAGATAAACAAACCCAGCCGGGAGGGAAAACATCCCCAGACAGCGCAGCTGGGTTGTTTTTACCCTGAGTTTAAAAAGTAGCTGAAAAGCCTGAAAGGCAAAACTCACACACACAAGGTTAGGACCATTCCACACCCGCACTCTTCTCGCAGGCAGACAGACACAGGCACACACACACACAGTCACACACCCTTCAGCTTACACCCTGACTGCAGCCCTTACTCAAAACATCCCAGCCATGGAGATGCTCCGACACAGCTTCTGGATGCCGCTCCTCGACGTCGAACGGCGCGCGCCGGGAAAATCGGCAGCGTCGGTGACCGCGGAGATCCGGAGCCGCCTCGGGGACCTGCGAGACAACGGGAGGCGGTCAACGAGACGCCGAGGGCTGGGAGTTATTCCCACACCGGGCCCATAAGTCTTCTGCCCAAAAACCCATGAAAAAGAGATGAACCAGTAAGTTTTATAACTCTTCTACTTAACCGTGACCCTACGTGCCGGGGCAGGGCAGCTCAAACCCAGAAAGCACACAGGGAAGTGTTTTACCATGTACAGCCCCGTGAAACAGAGTGGGCCGAGAGGCAAGAACTAAAACGCAGGGGAAAGCAGGGATTAGATACAATAAAATGTCGGTAGGGCCTTTTTTAAGCTGAACCTAAGTCGATCACTACATCAGGTTGAACTCTATGTTCACTTCCAAAGACATATGTCTTTTCAAATCCAGACAGCTGGTTTAGAACTTCTGTGTTGCTGTTTAGACATCAAGCTTTGGGGCTGAGGTTTTTTTATTCCCAGGTGCTTGCTGGCAGTAAAAATACACTTCACATCTGCAGTGTGTGCACGTGGCTTGGGCTGTGGATTCTGGGGCAAAAAAAATTCAGGAATCAGGGAAAGAAAGAGACGGAAAAGAGAAAGAGAAAGGGAGTGTGAAGGGAAAGGGAAAGGGAAAGAAAGGTGGAAGAGAGAAAGGGAAAGGAAAGGGAAGGGAAAAATTAGACATAAAAATAATATTAAACCCAAAAATAAAAATAAATATGATGCCGCTCCCCATCCCGTTCCCCAGTTCCCCATCCCATCCCCCGCTCTCCATCCCGTTCCCCCACTCCCCCATCCCGTTCCCCCGCTCCCCCATCCCGTTCCCCGTCCCGTTCCCCATCCCGTTCCCCGTCCCGTTCCCCATCCCGCTCTCCCGCTCCTCGCTCACCGCCCGGGCCCGTCCGTGCCCGCCCGCCCCAACCGCTCCCGCCGATTCCAACTGGCCACGCGCAGCCCCGAGCCGCCTCCCCATTGGCCAGCCCTCGGCCCGCCCCGCCTTCCCATTGGCCGCTGGGCCCGTCAATCACGCGGGAAACCCCGCCGCCCGCAGGCGCTGTCCCACGGCGGCCGCTGGAATGCGGCCCGGGCACATCCCCAAGGGAAAAGGAGGCACAAAATGAGGAATTGGGAAGTAAAAGGGGAAGGCTGCGCAGCGCCCGCGGCGCCCCGACAACGAGGAGCAGCCCCCACTCCTCTCCCCATCTTCGTTTTGCACCCCCGAGCCCTGCACGTTATCAGGGAGCAGCCCCAACCCTCTCCCATCATTAACTCGGAGATATTCCATGGTTTTTCCAAACTGCTGAATTTATTGTGCTGAAGAGCCGCTTCGTTCAGCACACACCGGTCCATAGAGCTGCATAGAAAAGTGCTGAGATACAATTCCAGGCTTCCCCAGCCCATCTCCAGGTGTCACCCCCAGCCCTCCCAGGGGCTCCCAGTTCCCAGGGCAGAGCAGAACCAGCACCCAGCCAGCAGCTCCTCGGTCCTGCGAGGTGTGTGGCACTTCCAGAAGTACACGATGCCTTGGAGCAAGCTGGCCAAACAATTCCACACCTAAACCCTTCAATCCCTGCACGTCAAGGCAGACTCACAAATGCCCAAGAATTCGCACCTGCCATGGAAAAGTTAAAAGATCAACGTCTGCCTGAACTGCATTTGCAGAGTCCAATTGCACCCATTTTGCTCTGCCTCACGCTCGCAAATTGCCCGGAACGTGCTGTGTACAACAGCCTGGAAACCATGAAAAACTCCTGACACTGGTATCCTGACGCCTCTTGCAGACACCCAGCTCAGGGAAACCTTTGCAGCAAAGCACATCCCAAAGGAGCTGTTTTCCCCGAGGAAGCCCAGCAGCGGCAGCGCTGCCCCAGAGCACAAAGCAGCAGCTCTGCTGGGGAAGAGCATCCTTCAGTTCCTCTGCTGCTCACTTGACCAGAGAGCTGTTCCTAGGCCACATTCACTGCCCCACCCTGGATGAAATACCTGCACCCCCCCTTCCAAGTGCTCACTGCTCCCTGCTGTTCACGTGACCTTTTCTACATCAAACTACCAGGAACAGTACCCAGACAAATGGAGACCTTTCAAAAAAAAAAAAATAAAAAACCTGGGTTTGCATAAATAAGCACTGAACCTAAAAACTTTTATGTTTCCAGTATTCCAACCATGTCCAGATGGTGAGCAGGTGCTAAAAATAACAACAGAAAAGCACAAAAAGACACAAATCTTCCTTCTCGACCTTCAATATCCTCAATTCAGGAAAATCACCAAACTCAACAGCTCTATATAGAAGGGGAAAAAACCCCACGTGTACTTTGAGCTGGTGAGAAGAACAGGAACCTGCAGCAATTAAGGCTGCACAGTCCACAGCAGCGAGAGCTCAGCACACGTCCAGACAGGCAATTCCAGCACCTAAATTAAAAAAGAAGAAAAAGTTGATTACTTTTTTTAAAAGTTACTCTAAGTTAGTAAAACCAAACCAGCCTTTGCTCTTGATTTTGGCTCACTGATGCACACACACACACACAAGAAGCCAATGGTCACACAGGGCCCCCTTGCAGAATTCCTGATCCAAACCCTCGCCTTTCCTGCCCAGCACTGAGGGAAATCTGACAGAGGATTCATAAAGAGCCCTCGCTGAGAGCAGTCATCGCCCCAGGCCTTCAGGCTTGGCAAGATCCTGAAGTGAACGGACCCAAATTCAATTCCTAAATCTGAATCTCTGACAAGTCCTGTTAGAAAAACAGCGGACAGTCCATCAGAACACAGAATTAAAAGGCTGCACAAGGAATAACAGAAGCTTTTCCAGGAATAGCACAAGTTCCTTCTCTCCCTCACCGGTCCGGGACCGTGAGACCGAACCTTGGGCCCCAGGAGACAGGAGAGCTGCTATCAACACCCGAACCTCCCAAGCGTTGTTATTGCTCAGAGAGCTGCGCCGGCACTGAGCTACTCCCATGCGCCTGCAGGGCTCTGGGGAGGGGCAAGACGACCTCCCACTCCTGCCTGGAGAAATTTCAACGCCCTAAAAAGTCATTTCCCTTCTCTCTCTCTGAGCCACGGCCAAAGCAGCTGTGTAGAACAACCCGGGGGATTTATGGGAGGGCTGATTCTCTCAGGAAAGACCCCAGACCCTGAGGAAACAAAACCACCCCAAATTTCCAGCTGAAAACACGCTGCCTCCTGAACGGGAGCGCACAAAACTCTCTAGAGCCAGACAGGAGGTGACAGACCGGAAAAAGCCAAAAGATGTGCTCTGCTTGCATGCACTCTCTGACTGGTAATTCCACAGGAAATTCCCCACGGATCGTCAGCAGTCGCCTACAACTTGTCCTCTGCAATCATGACTGCCTTGGCTTTCTGTGGAAGCGTTTCAAACATCCAGGGAGGGTTCAGGGCCTCGGCTGGCTCGTTTATGGCTCTTCCTGACAGGCCCAGGCCAAACCCAAGCACCCCCCTCACTGCTCCAGCCCCAGGTTCAGGGAAATATTGATACGGCTTAGAAATACTCTCCTTCCCTGAAACTCAGTCCCTCCCTGCACATCCCCTGAGAGGATTTACTCCGTCCTTTGTTCCCGACAGCACCTCTCCAGCGCAAATCCCACTTCACACAGACACTGACTAAGCAGACCTAAGGCAATGGTTCCAGCAGCAGCTGCAATCCCGAGCTCCCTGTCTCCTGCACAGCTCATCCAAGCACTCCCAGCAATCTCACCTCGGCCCAGACACCCTCTGTCCTCAGAGGGAAACACAACCCGATGGCACGCAGCTCTGGCACCACATTCCCTCTTCCCTTCTCCCTTTTTCCAGCACACCAGGCTGCTGGCAATGGCATTCCCATGGCAGTTCATCCCAGCACAGAGAAGAGGAGCCTGTGACTTACCCACACCATGGGCAGGACAAGGGGGGCCCTAGCTGACAGGGACGGGTTCTTCTAGCACAGAGGTTTCTGAGCCCAGAAAGGAGCCTTGCTTTGGCTTCCCTGACTTATTCAGCAGCCCTCTGGAAACACGTGGCAGGGAGGGAAGCTGCTTTTCCTGACACCATTCAGCTGCCAAAACCAGTAACCCCTCCACAGTGCTCCTGCAGCCTTGCCTGGCCCTGGGGCCATAGAGCAGGAGCCTTGTGGGCATGAACCTGCCCCTGATTCATCCCCTGAGCAAAACCCGCTAGTGAAAGGTGGTGAGAGCAACCAGGGCAGGGGTGGTAAGCAAATCTGGGACCCCTGCGGAGAGGCCTGTGCCACCAGAAATGTAGAATGGTGTCTTTCAGTTGAAGGGGACATACAGTGTTCATCTAACCCAGTTGCCTCACCAAACACGCTATCTGACATACAAAATAATAAGCAGAAACCTTATTTCTGATATTTCCTCACTTCTAAGTCTCAGAACTTGCAACTAAACCTACTCCATCTGAAAATCTGCGAATGTCATTTATTAGATTATTTGTAATCGTCCTCGCTGCTGAAGGGTTAACATGGTGTCCTTACATCCTGATGCTTATCAATAATTAAGGACACAGCAGAATTCTTCACTAAAATCTACTGTAGTCTTTTCCAGAACTGATTTCTAATCCTTTCCAAGACAGCTGCACAATTTATTATTAAAAAAAAAAGTGCTGAACCATATTTCACAACTTGCCAGCTGCCTGCCAGGGCAGAGGGGTGCATGGCTCTGGCAGGGAGGGCACAGCCTCAGCACCAGCCTGCTTGGAGAACCTAGCTCTGCTCAGTGCCTCAAGCAGCAGTGCCTCAGGAAGGACCCTTTCCCAGCCCATCCAAAAGGACATAGGCACTTACTGGTCTGGCCACAGGGAGGGGGTGAGTGCTGCAACGGGGAGGCTCCTGCACAAGTTTGGAGTGGGCAAAGAAGGCACAACTGAGAAGGAATGGCCACCTCAGCCCCTCTCCTTCATTACAGCTCTGCACCTTCCCCTACCTGTAGGTCATAGGGAGAGGTGACAATGGGCACTGAGGGAATTAGTTGGCTGAGCAAGCTGGTGGGCAGAAGGTCCAAGAAGCTGACTTGCAAAAAAACCCCAAAACCTAGAACGGTTCATCGTGATTAACCACATATCAGAAATGCCTTCCTCTCTAATGGTAAAGCCACTGACACACTTCTTCTTCTCTTGCTTTGTCATTTATCTCGTAAATCAACCCATCTGCTTTCAAACCAAACGTGCCAAGTAAATATGAAGATTATTAGGAAGCCTTTTTATTTCCCTAGAGCAAATTAAACAGCTGGAGGTTACATTTTTTTTAACATTGCCAAGCTGTTACCAGGCGTAACAAAAGGCAGTTGGCTGCACACACAGCCCCGCAATGTTTCACTGGGCTGATGCAGCAAAATCAAGGAACTTGTGCCTTGCACCCAGCTGCAAATGCCGGAGACGCACCGCTGATTTTATGGCAACTGTCACACCAGGAGAGCTGATCCTCCCAGACAGTGGAAGTACACAATTAGGTCACATTAAACATCGAGAAAATGCCACAGCAGTTCCACATGCCCACTACAAGGGAGTGACACTGGAAAACAGTTCCTAGCTGGCAAGAGCCATCCCAGCATCAGTGCATAATAAACTGCTAAAAGTTGACAGATGAAGTCTGAGGGTGCAGAAGCGTGAGCAATCACCCAAACAGAGGGATTCGTAACATTTTCCCACAAGGCAGAGAAGTAAGACAGGCAAGCACCAAAGCCTGGTTTATTCCCCCTGGGAAGCCACCGCTACCTCCTGTTCACAGAAACAGAGGGGCTGGGTACAGCATTCCTTCAGGAGGGTTTCCTTTAGGGCCAGAATAACAAGATGAAGCAGTGGTGCTCACAGCAGAAGCTTCAGACTTGTGTAGGCTTTTTTTTCCATGTACAACACCAAGCTCCTAGCCCTACCACAGGAGCAAAAGTGTTTGCAGTGTCCTGACCATTGCACCCACACACTACAGAGTACGTCCTTGGCCAGAGGTGGACTAGCGAGAAAAGCACAGCCCACTCTGCTTACAGAAAGCCTTTTGCATCCTGTCAGCACCACCTACGTTCAGCTTAGTCCAGTCTTGCACACCTGAAATCAAAGGTAGTTATGAAAGGCAGCTGTTGTCACAGATAACAGACATTCTGTTGCACAATTATTTGGTGCTCGCCACAAATTGCACCGAAACAACTTCTATGCCATTGCCACAACAGTGGTAATTCTTTAAAACATGAATAAAAGGGCTCTGTACAGGAGGGCAATGCTGCATGGGGAGAGAACACACCACACCATGTAAACTTCAACACTGTGAGAAGTGTCAGTCTATGTCTTTTTACTCCCATATACTCCCATGTATCTTGAAACTACTTGTGGAGTCTACTGATTACAAAAGCATGCTTAATTTTGCCTGTGATCAAAGACACAGCCATGATGCAGCAGCAAGCAGTGCACCTCAGGGAAACGTCACACAGTTTTTGGGATGGTAAGTGGGCAGCACAGCTTTCTCAGCACATGAATTAACACCTCAATTCTTTAAAAGTTTCCATTTTACCAGTTTCTTCACCAGCACTAGTTGTCGTGATCAGCAGTCCTGTTGCAATATCTCCTCTGCATGCATCCTCACAGAGCATCCCCATGGTTCGCTCCCAAACACAAGAGCAAGGCTATTCTTTACACTTTTAGGTCAGCCCTTTAGCACAGGCCAAGAGCAGCAGCTCATCCCAAAAGCAGCTGTCAGAAAGGCACAGGCAGATACGCATGCAGGAAGTAACCTCCTGAGGTACTGCTGCTGCACTGCCCATGACCAGGTCTGAGAGCAAAGCCACGCACCAGCACATGCTAAGAACCAAGCTGAGGGCTTAGAGGAAACAACCAACCTCCAGGATATTTTGAATTGTGAAACTTAATTTAAGCTACAGCCCAGAACAAAGAAGTTATGACACCCTCATAAACCAGATTTAGTCTGCTCTGTCATGGCACAAGATTACAATGTCACACTTTCACAGAATGGTTAAAGATTGGAAAGGGACCACTGGAGGTCACCTAGTTCCCAGACATGCAAGGGTCCCCCAAAGCAGCTTATTGAGGATTGTGTCCAGATACCTTCTGAATACCTCCAAAGAGGGAGACTCCACAACTTCTCTAGGCAATCTGTTCCAGTGCTTGGGCATCCACACAGTGAAGCTCTTGCTCATGTACATCAGTTTCTGCCCGCTGCCTTTTGTACTATCGTTGGGCAAAACCCAACCAGAGCCTGGCTCCATCCTCTTGGCACTCTCCCTTCAGATACTGATAGACTTTGATGAGGTTCCCTCTCTGTCGTCTCTTCTCGAGGCTGACCAGGGCCAGCACCCTCTGCCTTTCCTCACACATGAGATTCTCCTTAATCATCTTTGTCACTCTAAGCCGGACCCTCTCCAGAGGCTCCATGTCTCTCCTGTCCTGAGGAGCCCAGAACTGCACACAGCACTCCAGATGCGGCCTCAGCAGGGCCGAGCGAAGGCGCGGGGTCCGTCCCTCCCGGGGAGGCTCCGGCGGCCTGTGTGAGGGCCGGGCAGGAGCGGGGCGCACCGGCCGCTCCCTCTCGCGGCCGCGGGGCCGCGCTGGGCTCGCAGCGCTGCGGCTGCCGGGCCCTCGCTCCCGGCAGGGCCCGGCCTGGGCCCCACCGCCCGTGCGGGAGCACCGGCCGCCGGACCCGCCTCCCGGGACACAGCCCCGCTCCCGCCCGACCCCGGCCCCGCTTACAGCACCTCGAGCCCTAAGTGACAGCTGGGCTTCGCAGGACCGAGCGCGATGGAAAAAGGGAATCCAGCCGAAATACGCACGCCTCACACTCCCAAGCTGTAGGGTGGGCTCTGATGAGAGCAAGAGCTCATCAAGACAGGCCCAGCCTAACCTGGGGGAGACCTGCGACAGAGGAGCTTGAATGTCCCATACCTGGGAAAGCAACAAAAAGCCTTAACCCAAAATTATTTAAGTAGTTCATATTCAGCATAAGTTTTCCTCCCTAATTCCCCATGCCCTCCCCACGACCCCAGCCAGCCTGGGTTTTGTAGAGTAATTTTAGGGCTCCGTGTTTCTGACCAGATCTCATCTACTGTGACATGTGACAGAGCCCAGTGAGTGGAAGGCTCCAGCCCACAGATCCCCAAGAAAATCTAAGATTTCCTTGCTGCTCATGCAGTTTTCTCAGACTGTTTGTCAAAAGTTATTGGTGGCTATTTTTTAAATGAAAGGAGTAGAGGGAACATAGCTTTGAGGCATATTGGGCTAGCATATTGTTCAGACTCTGTACAGGGACAATAAAGCTTTTAGGATCCTTTGATTGACATATATAATGAAGGTAGCTGTCAAACCTTTGTGCAGCAATTTTATTTTGTATTGACAAGCTATTTCACTGGCCAGGGTTTTGCATAAAAGGAATAATTCACATTGTTGTGGTGCTGCTATTTACAGAGCCTAGAGGACAGTGGCATCACTACAATATAAAGATTAATATTCAAATTTCTTTTGAAATACATAACTCTGTATGCAACCTATCCTACGTGCGCATCTTCATACAGGGAGAAAGGCATTGTTCTGCAGAGAGAAGGGGGCCTGGAGCTGCTGGGGGTTGTTGTTCATTCACTGATTCATCATGTAGCTTTTGAAAAGCCACTTAGTCACTCTGCAGTTGAATGTTTCTCTCTGGGGAGCAGAGAACAAAGCCTCAACACAAACTGCCATCACTGTTACCAGTCAGTGGCAGAGCTCACAGAGCCAGCATGGGGTCAAGGGGCTGCTCTGAGCAGCCCTTGTGTGCACAAAGCCCAGGACAGCTGTGCTCCTCCCAAAGAAGCTTCTTTCTCCTGCCAAAGCAGTGGCAGGGTCAGCTTGGGCTACCTGAGACAGCAGTTGCTGCTTGCCCACTACCTTTCTTTGATTATGAACAATAACTTGCCAAGAAATCACTAGCCTCAGAGAAAACAGGCAGAAAGCAAACGAGAGGGCAAAGCAAAACATAAAGGAGAGGGGGGAAAAAAAAATCCACATAAGCAAGGATGACTCTCACACTGTATTTGCTATGCAGTCAAGCCCACAAGTGGGTTGTGTATCTGAAGGTGGAAATACAAAGACGTGTCCTGTTCCCTGGGGAAAGGTAAGCAACTTCTCAAATGATCTTTAGAGGCTATTATCAGTCTCGCACTAGCACTGACATACCCTGTGCCCAAAGCCACAGCATGCACACACTGTATCCATAAAAAGAGATATTCATAGCTCTGCAGCTCATAGAAGTGCTGTGCCCGTGCTCTGGTACCAGTATCATTTAAAACAAAACAAAACAAAAAAAAGTTTGAGTTGCAAGTGAGGGCATGGAAGAACTTGCACGGCAAGAATTTGGAAAGAGCATGGTAATCCAGCTTGGTCAATGGGCACACAATTTTTTAAGAGTGTACCACGTTTGTTTGTTCAGTCATTCCTATATTCATTTTCAAGTCCAGAGACAGCAGCTTCATGTCTAGCCCCAAAATAACAGCACTGTCTGAGACAAAACCAGCTTGGTCAGGGGTACCAGAGCTTTTCCCAGCCCGTTTATGTAATAAAGCATTATATACAACTGTTGGAAAACATACCAGTTTAAAAATCTTTTATCTATGACTTTAGCCAGGTTTGCTCATCTTTGCCCCAGGGGAAGGGAACTGAAGCTTCTTTCCAGGGCATTGTTTCTCTAGGTGAGGCCTGATGGGCTTAGCATTTCAACAGACTGGGAGTAGCCCCAACAAGATAAAGCCATCGATGGAACATCAACAGAACCAACAGAACCTCAGTGGCCATCTAGGAACATCTACCCCAGACTCTGCCTCCGGCAAAGACTGATAAGAAATTCAAGCAATGAAGATCTAATTAACATCAGAAGCGAAGAAATCCGGATCTAATAGGAGAGCAGATAATAGGAACTACACAACTTGAGACCAATGAACACTGACCCAATTCGTTTCTGTGAGTTTTGACTGCAAAAAAGATCTGAAAATTCTAGTAAAGATCATGTGTCATGGAATGATTCTCCGCACACCCGGGCTATGTGCGGATGAGATGATTTCTGTGGTACATCCTGGCCAGAGAAGAAAGTAGTGCCTTGACTCTCTAACATTAAAAATGTTGTTGGAGGGCTTTTTGTTTTTCCTGCAGTTTCAGTGACACAACCAGGAAGCAGAACAGGAGCTATATGTCCCTGTTACTTGGGTCCTAAAATACAGAGAAAGAAGACAGGGCAGAAAGCAAAGAAGAAAAACAGCTTTGTCCTCATTCACATGATAGCCCTGTAAGGCTTTAACCCAAAAGATGTAACTGTATAGTGAAACATCTATGGGGGACTCTCTTGCCTGGCACAGAGGGGTTCTGCAGATAGACTTCCAGGGTGGGGAAAGAGTACCAAGTCGGCAACACAAATTACTTCAGGCCAAACTCCAATACATAACTAGAGATTCCATAGATACATCCAGCCTTAAGCCCAGGAGCAATACAGGTGGAGAGAACGGAGCCTGGGTGATTAAAACTACCTATTTAAGCAGTTCAAGGCAGCTGGAAGCAGCACTGGTGCCTCTGGGTTTCTCTGTTCATTATTTAAGGTGAACATAAAAACACAGAGTGCAGGAGCCCAAGGATGTTCCTCACTGGCTTCAAGCTGGCAGTTTGCTAAAAGCAGCGCTCCTTGGTTTCCTTGGTTTGCCGACCAGCAGTGCCACCTCCCCTCCCTGCTGCCACGGTGCTCAGCCTTCCCCAGGGTTAACAAAAGGGCACGTTACTCTGCTTCGCCAGATTTCAGCTCTGAGAATTTCATTCTGAACAGTTCAGCATCTGCTTTAGCCAAAACAGTTCCGCTATTTCCAGGAATATTATTAAAGGAAAAATATACTGCTTGGCACACGCTACCTAAATTCAGGCAACCTTTTATATGAGGATCTCTAGCTTCGGAAGGGAAATTTTGGAATCTGGCAGAGAGGTGACCTTTGTGGTAGAAATGTGTCTATCCCTATCAAAACCTACCTACCTTTGGCCAGATTACAGAGCAGGGAAATACTGCAGTTAAGGGCGCAGTAACGAGTTCTGAGAACTGCAGTTACTTGCTGTTTCTGCTGTGGGCAAGAGGTCCCTGATCTCCTGCAGAGCTGCAGCTTGTGCTCACCCACTGCCTTGGCCAGTTACGGCTGCACAGGTCCTCCATGGCTGGATGACGAAATTACAGAGCCAAGGGTGAGCGGAGAGACCAGCATTCCATCTGACGCCTACATACATTCCCGTAACTTTGGGATACGGGACAGCCCCATCTGCCACACAGCCCAGGGTCAACGTCAGCATCACGAGTGCTGCGCAGGCACGAGGGCACTGCAGGAAACAAACTGCGACCAAAAAACCCAGGGCCATTACAATACATCGATGCACAGCTGGAAGAATTAATGTCAAGCAGACAACGGCATTGCAGACGTCCCCTAATAACGAAGGCTTGAATCTGCTGTCTCAGTAAAACTCTCTAAACGAGGTTTGTGTGCAGCTTATGGGGAGTTTATGAAAGAAATATAAATATAGGCCATCATTCTGCAAAGCTTCACAAACCCAAACCCTTGCATTCAGGTGCCATCTCTCGGACTTTGCTGCAAAATCAAGGCCATTCACGTTAAAAGCACAGACAAGAACATCTGCTCAAACTGATGTGTTTTAACTGTATTAGTTAATTATCCAGACAACTCTTCTTATGTCATGGAAATGCAGTTTGAACACTGGCAGATAAGTGCTCTTGCATTAAAAAGGGAGAAATCAGTATTTGCTGTTGGATGTAAGCAGCCATTAGAAGAAACAGTCCCACCTTTCACCCAAGCATACCTTCTCCCCATCTTCAGCACATTATGCAGTCCTTCTGTGTATCCGTGTGTGGGATCTCAGGACTCATATCCATATACCGAGAACTGGCATGTCATCATCATCCTGGAGAATGATTTCAGTTCATGAAGTGCTGCTAGGAAAAAGATTATAATTCCTCTCACCAAAAGCCTCAACAGGCTACAAAGGAAGAGTACAAGGAAAAGTTAACTTCTGTCTTCATTATATGTATGCCCTTTCCTCATGCATAAAGCAGGAGCAACACAGAACTTCTATACATATAAAGAAGTTCTATAAATAGATAGATAGATTATATACTTCAGTACATATATATATGTAGATAGATATAGATCTATGTATTATTATGTACATACTTCAGGTCTGGTTAAAGCACAGCGGCGAGCAGAGGGGGTCTGTGGTGCTTTCATTCCATGAGAGAAGAAAACCGTACCTCCTGCAGAAGGCAAACTGTCCGTGCAGACTGCAGAAGGCACTCAACAAACAATTTTGGTTTGTCACTCAAGTGCTTGGTTAATGATTCACCCTGAACAACCAGGCAAGGAAGAAGCGAGCTTGTCCTCCTTCAGTGCACTGGCTGCATTAAGAAGAAAGAGCTCAATGTGGAGCCAGTGCAAGAGAGAAACTTCCCACCTGCACTGCTGCAGGAAACTCTTCCCAGGAGTATGAACTGGGATTATGTATCACAACAGCAGGTACGGCTGGAACTATGGAACCAACCCAGCCACACACGGACCTTGTGATATATTTTTCATTAGCAGAACCCAGATCCTTTACGCAGTAGTTGCCTCCCAAATGTGGAAACTGCAAGATAAAAAGCACATTTGGGTGACTTCTTGATGGGTGACTGCAGAGCCACAGGCTCATCTCAGATCTCCCACAGACCCAGCCTTGGAGTGCCTGCAAATTCCTTTTTTCCTCTTATGCTTCTGAATGGTTAAAGGCAGCGTGGCGAGCCATTTTACAGGGGATTTCAAGAAAATGACACGCTTGATGTTTACATGTTTTTGCCCATGAGACAACTTTGATATGCCTTGTGAAACACATGCTTTCACAGAAATCTGAGGAGGAAAACGACATCACCAAGAACAGTAAAATCTTGTTCTGTTTGGAACAGACAATTTTAACAAGACTGTTTTAACGGGAATAGCATTTGGTAGATATTTTTAAATGTTGGCAGCAGGTTTTGCTAGACAAAATTTTATGATATCATTCCTTGGATAGATTGCTAATCTGCAAAAACCCATCATTTGAGACCCATTCTAACATTACAGAAGTCCCTTGATTTCCATGTACACAAGGTCAGGCCATTTATGAGTGTAAAGTGTCCCCAGTACTTAATTTTTCCAGGTGACACTTGGTGCCACTTGGCTGTTTGAAAGACAATTTGAGCCAGTACACTTCCACATAGGACTGCACAGAAGGGCCATGTTCTTCTTCCCTTCTAAGAGTTGCATAAGCAGATATAAATGTTTCTGTGTTCAATAACTAAAATTAAGATTCCCTTTGCTTGTAGCCTCCTTCGAGAATGTCACTATTCTGTTTGAGAAACCACATCCTGCTCTGCATCCTATGTGGATTCATTCTGTCAATCCAGGGAGATCAAGTTCAGCAGCCTCCCCAGGACTGCTGATAATCTCCTGAAAGTCCACAGTAAACATTTCTTTACACACTGGATCAGATCTAATGAACTATACAACTTCACACCAGCCAGGAAAGTGTGTGGGACTGACTTTTTAACCAATGCAGACGTGGGGGTACACTTACAGGCCAACTATAATTTTCCCTAGAGAATGCTGAGCATATATTTTTTCCACTCAGAGCTATTGTTCCATGTTTTCCCAGGACTTCAGAGTGTGTCCAGCAGTGACTGGAACCCCCATGCAGTAAACCCACTCAGGCTTACCAGGAAGCTTCTGTGGGAGCCTCAAGTTTCGGTGCAGCTCAGAAGCTGCCCGCGCCTAAAGCATCTCCACGGGAACACGAAGCTTCCCTCGTGCATTTCATTTCTTTATCCGAAATATTCTTCCCACTCAGCCACAACCTAGAAAGGAAAAAAAAGGAAAAGAAGGAAGATCAACTAATTTTGACATAAGGAGTCTTGACTATCCCAACACACTGCAAGGTGAAAAAACATCCCTGCCCCTCTAACAAATCCCCCTGATACTGTCTCCATCAAGTATCAATTATTTAAACGCTGTATTAAGGAGAGTAAAGACACAATGCTTGGAATTCTCAACAACGGCTCAGCTTGGCTACTCCAAGCACTTTCCCACCCAGGGAGCTGAGCAGTTCCAGATTTAAACACCACATTTAATACAAATCTGACAGCAATTTGATTTGATTTGGCTGCCAGCATCGGAGCTGCTTCCACACAGACACACGAGGCTGCTCCGAGCTGCCATTTCATCGGCGCCTGGGGACAGGAACAGCACCCGCACCGGCCACCTGGCTCAGCCCGGGCTCCATCCAGCACCCACCGAGAGCCGCTGCGAGCTGAAATCCTCCCGGCCCCTCCTGCCGGGGAAAGCCTGCCTCCGGCTCCGGCTGCCCCCAGCTCCCACCTCCCGGGGAAAGCCTGCCTCCGGCTCCGGCTGCCCCCAGCTCTCACCTCCCGGCAAACAGCAGCTCCATCCTTGGTGGCTGCTCCCGGCTGCGGGCAGCCGCCGCCCTTCGGGCAAGCCGATGGCTCGGGCAGCTCCGGTGCCCGCTCTTCCTCGATGCTTTTGCGTTTTCCTGCAGCTCCCCGGGCCGGAGGGAGCGGGGGGCGGCGGCGGCGCGGGGGGGGGGGGGAACGAGAGCCCGGCACGGCACCGCGGGGCGCGGGGACCTCTCGTGGGAGAGGCGCGGCGCGCGCGGCACGGAGGTGTCCCCGCCGATGCCTGCTGGCCGGCGCCCACGCGCCTCCCGCCCGCCCCCGACGCCGCTGACCCCACAGCCCGCAGCAGCCCCAGGTGTGAGCGGCCAGGATGAGGAGGGGGCGGCTCCTGCCAGAGGCCGCTCTCCGAGGGTTCCCCGGGCACAGCTGTGCAGGGAGCTGCTGGTCCAGAGGGGCAATGGGGCATCCCGAGTGTCCCTCCAGGGACAATGGTCGGAGCATCCGGCAGGAGCTGGGGAGCAGCCGGAGGCACCTGGGCACAGAGCACTGCTCCCAGAAAATGCCCAGGGAAAACCCCTCGTGCCAAGGGGCAGCACCTGAGCAGGCAGGGCAGCATGTGGGGTCCCAGGGAAACATTCCACTTTCCCCTTTCATCTTGGCAGCCCTTCCCCAGTGCCCCCCCCCAAAAAAAGGGGGGTTATGAGGAGAAAAGGGATTTAAACGGAGGGAAAAAAACTTCCTTTTCCATAATTGTCTGTGTTTAAATTGAGGGGGAATCCCCTTCCTCTGCAATTTTAAGGGCATCAGTTGAAGAAAACCCTGCCTTTTCCATGCTCTTAGGGGTATCACTTGACAGGGAATCCCCATTTTCCATTATTCTCCAGTTTAAATAGAAGGGGAAAACCTTGACAATGCTATTTTATTGATTGGAATTGAGCATAACTCCCCCATTTTCATCATCCCAAGGTTTAAATTGAGGGGAAAGCCCGGTTGTCCCTCCTTTATAAGGGTGTGAATTGAGGGAGAAATCCCCCTTTTTCCATCACTGGAGAGACCTGAAGTAAGGAAAACCCCTCTTTTTCCAGTATTTTAGGGGATTCAGAGGAGAGAACCCATTTATTGCTATGGCATCTATTTAAGTAGAGACAAACACTCCCTAGTCTCTCATTTTAAGGGGTTCAATTGAAGGAAGCTCCCCCTTTTTCAGCATTTTAAGAATTTAAATCTGTACTTCAGGGCACTTCTAGCTGGGTACTGGCACCTAATCTCTCACAAGGGAGCGAGCCCAGCACTCACAAAACCTTCCTGCTGCCAGAGAGCCCATTATTTTTTCAGTTTTATTTATAATGAATACATCCCTAATTAGAGACCCCAACAGGAGTTACACCATGTATATTATTACTATTCTTCTCCACCCTCCATAGTCCTGTGACTCAATAGCCACCAATGAACAATTACAGAACTTAACAAGGAATCATGCAACTCATGTGTCTATGCTGCCAAAACAAGAAGCTTTTTTACCCTTTCAGTGGATGCAGCTGTAGTAAAACAAAAGGCATCTACAGAGCCCTTTAGTCACCTGGAATTTAAGGCAGAGCAGCCAAACAGCTGCAGCTCCTCCCAGTGCTTTTATCCCTTCTGGTAAAATTGCCTCCTCCCTTTTCCCGGGCATTGTGGGAACGAGAGGCGGGCCCGGCCAGGGGTATATTAACCCCAGCCCTGGGTAAAAAGAGGCTCATTCTTTCTGTGGGGTTAGTTGGGTGAGGGTGTCTTTTTATTTCCATGAAGGGGGGGGTCATTCAGGTTTTTTCAGCTTTCTTTCAACAGGTGCTTTTGGCATCTAAAGCAATAGAGGCTTTGAAGACACTGTGAAGAAGATAGCATTGAGTGCATAGTTCGTGATTTTTGGATCGAGTGTTCAAGGTTGTTAAGGTGCTTGGTGCTTTTTGTATTTTTTTTTTTTCCTTTGCCTTGTTTTTCTTAGAAGCACTGCAATTTCCTGAAATTCCAGATTGTGTCAGTATTACACTCCAAATTTTTCAGCAGGTTCATTGTGCTGCAAGAGGGAGCTACCCTGGGTCAGAGATGACATTGGAGATGGAGGCTTCTGATAGGTAAGTTAAAGACTGTAAGTATGAGTGGGAGCGGGAGCAGGGTCCCAGTTAGTAGCTGACTTGTTAGGATTTGGCTTGTATGCCACTACACTGGTGCATTGATTTTGGTTTTCTTTGTCATAGCTGACTAAGAGGCCAACCTGGTGATCCCAGTGCCTTTGGAGATGGCTGAGGTGGACTCCTTTGCATCCAGTGTGGATTCACATCACCGGTCATCTGAAAGCTAAGTTGGGGGCCGGGGCCCGGAGAAGGGATGATAGCAGGATAGTGGGTTGGAAATTGCTGGGAGAGATTTAAAAAGTAGTGTAGGGGAAAGGGATGCTCTCCAAGGGCCTTCTTAGGTAAGCTAAAGGGAGTAGCCCTACTTTTGACTGCAACTGTAGGGTGTGCAGCGCAGAGCAGTTCCAGTGTGTGTTGTCTTGTCCGGTGTGTGTTCTGTGTCTTTGGCTTCCCTTGGATCAGATCTCTCTGCCTTTTACCCTTAAGGGGCTCATCATAAGCATTGGCCATCATCTCTAGCTTCTTGAACTTTCATACTTCTCGGTAGGATGCCAATATCACTTGTTCTTTTACCAGTGGGCTTGGCCACATCTTGGAATCACATCTTGAAAGCATTGAGTCGGATCTCTTCTGAGGCCTTGTTCCCGGCTGTACTGCCATCCATCCTTTCCAGCCATGAGCTGTAATGTCCTGGGGCTTGTAAGATTGTCAGGATATGGGATCATTCTAAATGTGGCCTTGTCTCTCACAGCCATCTTGATCATTGTGACTGACAGTTCTTAGAACAGGTCACTGTTCCAGTCTTTTCTTCTGCTCCTTAGAGCCTCTTTCATCCACCATTGCCATACCATCAGTTGTCTCTTTTGGCGTCGTCCCTGTCCTTGCCATTGTTCTTCTTGCTGAGAGCTTTTTTTATCATCCTCATGTCACACTGCTTGTAGTATAATGTGTTGTTTGAGTTTGTGTCTAGCCTGGAATTGCTCTGCTCTGTAGAGTAGTCTTGGGGGGGGGGGGGTTAGGTGGAGAAGAAAGGAGACTTTACAGGGAGCCTTTTGCTTTGCTCAGCCACCTGAGCCACGCCTTGGATGGAGTGACTGTGGCCAGTCTGTGTGGTGTTCAGTGGAGATGTGGGAGTGGTGCAGTGGTGTCTTGCAGTTTCATAGTAGTTTGTCCTAAGGCCCACTCTTGTGGGATCCTAGGCAGTTTGCTTTGAGGAATGAGAACTTGGGAAAGGCTAAGCTTTCCCTGTCTGTCTGGGTAACTTTGACAAATAATTCTTTTGCAGAGGGAGAGCATGTAAACCTGATATGAATGGAGGAGACCAGAGGAGCACAGCAGCGAGGTGGGTCAGTGCCTGAAGTCCAAGCTACGGCCTGACTTTGGGCTCTACGTTTACCTCACTGTTGGGATTTTCATTTTGAAGATGCGAAGCACTTGGCACAGCAGGTTATTGGCACCGGGGGGACCATGAGCTGGATGAGTATTGATTCCAGCACAGAACTGGATGCTACTGGAGTTGTTGTATTAGTGATGAAACTATAAGTAGCCTTTGATTTTTTTTTTTGCGTTTTACAGGTGGTCTGCAGCATTGAAATCACTACTCCAACGTGACAGACACCCTTGCAGAAAGAGGTCACAGCCAAGCACTTTCAGGTGGAACCTACCTCGGCAATGCAACCCTTTTGGACACTACATGGGCATGTGCCTTTCCATTTTGTTTTGCCCCTTCTCCCCTGGGAAGGTTGGTCATCATTCAGCTTTTCAGGGGTGGTGTTTCATTTTGGTTATGTTGCAGGGCTGTTCTTTGTCTTTATTTTTAGGAAGTAAACCTGGATATCAGCAGTCAAGGTCAAGTGAGTGAGGTAAGCAGTGACCAGTGGACGCAACCAGTTATTGCTCGGGTGCCAAATTCTGGGGCAGCTCAAAGCATGCATTGTCTGAGCATCCATTTGTGTGTTTTAGGTGGCCCACTTGTATTATGCCTACAGGGGCTGAACCCCCTCATGGACCAGCTGATGGAGCCAGTTTATCACCCTTGAGCTGCCTGTCCCTGAGCCTTCCAGAAGTATTACAGGGCTCTGCAATGAAGCCTGTACCTTTTCTGTTTGAAGGTGCCATCTGGGCAGCCTTTGGCAATGGCTGAGGAGTTGTGGAGAGTTGGGGAGGGAGGGAGGAGCGAGGGTCTCCTCAAGTTTCAGCAATGCCACATCACCTTGTCTCCCCTTAACCCAGGGATACCCTGCGACGTCGGCCTCGGAGTGCGGCCACAGAGTATGAGCCGAGGACCGGGGCGTTCTCAGGAGCCGGTGAGTAGTGGAATTGTTGGGTTTTGGCTGATGTGCTGCTGAGTTCAGGCACTGATGTTTGGTTTTCTTTATTGTAGTAGACTGAGAGAGAACAGCCCTCTGAGGGCAGGAACTTCCCAGATGATGAGGTGGCCTTGTTTTGCACCTGATGAGGATTTGCATCCCTGGATATCTGAGAGCTAAGTCGAGGGCTACACCTCAGGGAGGGGGATGAGAGTGGGGTGCTGGGTCAGGACTTGGTGGGAGGGATCTTTGAATTAGCTTTGGAGATGGGGATGTCCACGAGAGGGACCCTTAGGCCACGTAAAGGCAAAGTCTCGCTGTTGATCACAATGCTGAGGTGTGCAGGGCAGAGCAGTCCTGGTGCGTGTTGTGTCACTTGTCTATTGTGTGTTGTGTCTCTATTGTGGGCATCTTGTGTCACATGTCTTTTGCCTTACCCCTTTGAGGGGCTTATCAGAAATGCTGGGCATCATCCTCAGCAGCTCCTTTGCGTTCCTTGGCCCGACGCTGGTACCCTTGAACCTTTGACTTGCAGGCTCGGACATGCATGGGAATCGCATCTCTCTTTAGCACTATTGAGTCAGACACCTTTTACAGTCTTGTTCTGAGCTGTATTGACAGCTGTGCACGGCAATGATCCCTTATAACAGATTAGGACTTGGGAGAATGTGAGGATAGGTAGAGGATTCCAACCGTACGATTCTCGGGCATCCATCTTTGCGGTTCTTGGCATAAGTCCTTCTGTTAGGGTCTTTTTCTGCCAGAGTTCTTTGAGCCTCATCTAGGTCATGTCATTGGTAATTCTTCTTGCTGAGAGTTTCCTCTCCTTGTTGCATCCCCTTGTTTGTCATCTCCTGTGTCACAGGTGTCTGTGTGTTTGGCCTGGGGCTGCTTTGCCCTGCTACACAGTCTGGGTGTAGGTGTAATAGGATAAGTCCTAGGGACTTGACATTTGTAATGTAGGGATTAGTTGGACTCAAGATGGTATTTCTAGGTTAACACAAGATGTCTGGAGCTGCTAAGTTATGATGCAGTACTTTGACTTTTGTCATCACTTTCTTTCAGATGCAGATGGATTGAATCTGTGGCAGAGTGCCCCATACCAGGTGAGGTGGTTCCCACAGGAAGGTCAGTCACAGTTTGTCTTTGCAGGGCAAGTGTAAATGGTGACTATGTTACAGCTTTGTTCTTCATCTTTATTTGTAGGAAGTAATGCTGAAGATCAGTGGTCGAGGTCGATGGAGCGAGGTGAGCGGTGACTGGTGGCCAGAATGAGTTGTTACTGCTTGGGTATCAGTTTCTGGTGCAGCTCTAAGCATCCGTTTTTGTTTGTGCATTTTAGGTGGTCCACTGGGAAGGTGTCCCGGCCCTGGGATGCTGGAGGCCAGGTGGGTGCAAGCTTAAGCTATAGGTGTGGTGTACTTGAGTTGGAGCGGGGAGGCTGTGGTTTCAGTGTCTCAGCATGTTTTTTTGCTTTGCTTCTCTGCAGGTGCTGCTGCTGCCCTGGGCATGCCAAGGGACAGAGGCGAGCAGGTGAGTTGGCATTTAGGTGGGGCAACTGATAGGTGAGAGGTACGTGGCAGCATGCGAAGCGTGTCCCTTTTCGCTTTGCGGGTATCGTCCGGGCCACCTCCGGAGTCGGATGGAGATTTGAGGTGAGCCTGGGCCAGTGGTGCAGAGGGAGCCCAGCCCGTGCATTTATTCTTCTGGAGGGCAATAGTCACAGTTTCTGTTTTGTTGTCTTAGGTACCACAAGTAGGTGCAGAGCCTAAGTTTGGAAACGGCCGGTGAGCGATGAGCCTCAGCAGTTATGAGGGAGAGAGGCATTGTGCAAGGGGTCACTTCTGGGACGTGTCATCACAGTCTGAATTTTGTCATTATTCTCCATCTTTTGCAGCCACCCAAGTGGGCTGTGGGCCATGTATTGACATCCACGGTGCTGAAGCATTCTTTTCTGTTGAGGATGGATTTTGTCTGCTGGTCTTCAAAGAGCTAAGTGTGGGGACTTTTGGTTGGGAGAAGGCAAAAACCTTTGGAATCACAGGAGGCAATTTGAAGTTAGCTGAGAGGAGAGGGCTGTAGTGGGCCAGGCCCCTTGGAGGTTAAGGGAGAGAGGGTTTCTCTTCAGCATCACTCGAGCCTTTGCCGGGCTGGGCAGTTCCAACCCATCTCCATGTTCTTGTGAGCTTTGCATCATTGGATTTTGAGTCTCGATGTCATTGTCCATCTTTTCACCCGAGGAGCCTGCCTTCGGGTCTGGCACGATTGCCACGGTCTAAAGTTTGCCTACTCTTCAGTGTAGCCATGCTTTTGAGCACTTTTGAGCATAGCAAGCACGTGGACATCTTGCATCTTGGCCATTTGTGGGTCGGTCATGTTTTGTGATGTCACTTCAGCCTTTGGCAGCAGAATCCTTCTCTAGGGATCCCTTTGTATCAGCTGGCAGTCGTTGCCTCCTTCTCTAGGCCTACTGCACTTCTTGAGCATCCTCTTACCAGCTTTGGCACTAACTTCTCATAAGGAGTTTACCTTTCACTGTCACGTACTACTGCCGTAGAGCCTTCTTTCCTTCGGCGTCATGGGCCTCTGGCTTATCTTGCACTAGCAATCTTGGGTCCATCAGGTAAAACTGCTGGGCAGTTTCAGTTTGTGTCTATGTGATGTGGTCTGTGTCCGTTGTCTTCAGTGTCATAGGGCTTTGTGATGTCTCAGTGCTTTACAGGCATCGTTATGGGCCATATTGGCAGCAGGAGCACTTGCATACTTTCCTGGATCGGGCTTATTCTGGCATCTTTATGGTTTTGCTTTTTGAGACCAGAAGAAGTACACAAGGTGTTCCTATCCATCTTCCTTCTCAGTTTTGGTAGTATCTTTTTTTTCATGTGCCGTTCCCTTGGACTTCTGTATGAAGTGTACTAGACCCTCCTCACTGCAGTAGTTTCGTAGCTTCTGTCGCCTCAAAGCATCCTGGTCTCAAAAATTTATCTTCTGAAGCGTTATCTCAAGTCTTCATGTCATCTTTGCTTATATTTGATGCACTGTGTGTCCATGTGCCACTTATGCTTGGAGCTGCCCTGCCCTGGCACATTCAGTCCTGGCTAGTTTGAACAGTTTTAGAACTCTCCTCTCCTGTCTATGGGCTTTTGGGTAGAAAGTTTATGGGCCTGGTGTGGGGATAACTCCTAGCTGTCAGCTACTTGCAGACTGCCTCATGCTGTCTTGCAGGTCCCTAAGGCAAATTTTGATCCCTATGGTCACTGATGCTACCAATTTTCCCAGGATCTACTGTTCCACATCAAGGAGCAGCAGATGGAAGAAGATGTTAAAGCATCTTCTTTAGGGGGGAGTGTTTCTAGTAAGGGCTGCAGTCAGCGTGTAAGCTGAAGAAGGGGTGTCTGAGAGTGTGTCTGTCTGTGTGTGTTGACTGGCTCTAACCTTATATGTGTGTTGTTTTTTGCCTTTCAGGTTCTTCAGTTCATTTTAAAATTTAGAATACGAAGAACCCAGCTGGTCCTGCCCATGCTGTGGGGTCAGTCAGAGGGACACAGGGTTCCTCTTCTCCTCTCTGCTGGGATGAACTGCCTAGGGAATACCATTTCTGACAGCCCAGTCCTACCTGTGTCCTTTGGAAAAGGGCAGAGGTGAAGAGGCGACTGCCAGAGTTCCTTGGGGATGATGGAGTTGTGGTGTTTGGCTGTGCCCAGAGGGGCAGGTTGGGCATTATTTGTGTGTCTGAGGACTGGGGAGCCGAGCTCTCAGTGCATTCCCAGCTCTCCCAGGGGTGGGAGCTGGTGCAGGGCTGGGCGACAGCCTCTGGTTGGCCTTGGGGCGGGCCCTGGCCCTGGCACAGACACGCTGGGGTGGTTTGGGGACGCTTGGGGAGCAATGGGAGGAAAATGAGGGATGGTGCTGGGCGGAGCGATCGGCCTGCGCTCGTGTCAGCGCAGCTGTGCAGGGCACTGGGATCTGGGTAAAACTCCAGCTCTCCTGGTGTTCAGGGATGCAAGGTCTGAGGGATTGGATTTACTTGGGCTTTCCAGGAACAAGGGGAAATGTGGTGCCAGAGCTGTGCCCTATCAGGTTGTGTTTCCCTTTGGGGACAGGGAGTCTCTGGGCTGAGGTGAGATTGCTGTGTGAGTGGCAGGGAACAGGGAGCTCAGAATTGCAGGCACTGATGGAATAATTGTCTTAGGTCTGTTTGGTTTGTGCTGGTGAAAACTGGGATTTGGGCTGGAGAGGTGCTCTTGGGAACAATGGATAGAGTACATTTGCTCCATGGATGTGTCAGGAAGGACAGAGAAGGGGAGTATTTATAACCTGTTCTCAGTATTTCATGCAAATTTGGGGTGGAGCAGCAATGCAGGTGGGTGGGTTTGGCCTGGGCCTGTCAGGACTAACCACAAAGAATCCAGCCAAGCCCCTGACCCCTCAAGGCATCTGTGAAACACTTCCACAGCAACCCAAGTCAGAAATCCAGTGATTAGGGAGGTAAAATTATAGGTAATTGCCTATGATCTGTGGGGAATTTCCTTTGGAATTATCAATCAAAGCAGAGCATATCTTCCAGCTCTTTTCCTGGTGTGCAGTTTCCTCTCTGGTTTCAAGGAGTTTGTGTGCTCCTGTTAACAAGCAGTGTGTTTTCACCCTGAAATTTGGGGTGATAGGCCTTCTTTAGCGTTTTTCCCACAACTGAATCATCCCTTCCATGAGTAGTCCATGTTGTTCTACACAGCTGCTTTGGCCGTGGGTCAGAGAGAGAAGGGAAATGACTTTTTAGGGCATTGAAATTTCTCCAGGCAGGAGTGGGAGGTCGTCTTCCCCCTCCCCAGAGCCCTGCAGGCGCATGGGAGTAGCTCAGTGCCAGCGCAGCTCTCTGAGCAATAACAACGCTTGGGAGGTTTGAGTGTTGATAACAGCTCTCCTGTCTCCTGGTAGCAGTCCTAGGCGGAGGAGGGGAAAAAAGGAACTTGTGTTATTCATGGAAAACTTTCTGCTGTTTCTTGTGCAGTGTTTTAGATCTTTGTATGATTTACTATCCAGTGTCTGTAGGTAGAGAATGACTTATTGGAGGTAAAAATTGAGATAATCACTAATGGAAATGTTAGGGAAAACTTTTGAAGTGAACTTGAGGTGACCTGTAATGGAGAGCATGAAGATTTTGAAGTAAACTATAGCAATCAGTTGTGCACAGGTAGGGAAACCTTTGGGGGTAAAATACAAGGTCACCTCTAGGTGAGGGAATGAACACTTGTTGAGGTAAACTGAGTGAATCAGTTGTGGAAGTATTAGTAAATTCTGGGGGTGAAACTTGATGTAACCTCCATGGTAGAAAATAAATGAATCTTTTGAGGTAAAAAGGAAGTAATCAGTGTTGGAGAGGCAGGGAGCTTGAGAGTAAACTTGAGTCTGTAGTCCAGAGAATGAACATACTGAAGTTAAATGGAGGTAGTAACTTGCAGACAGGGAAAAAATGTGGGGGTCAAGTCTGAGGTAATCTCTAGGGGAGACAACATTTTTGAGGTAAACTGAGGCAGTCACTAGGTGACAGGTTGGCAAAGTTTTGGGGGGTAGAAATTAAAATGACCTGTTGGGCAGAGAATGGACATACTGAGGTGAATATCAGGTAATAAGTAGTGGACAAGTAGCAATAATTTTGGAGGTGAAAGCTGGGGTGATGTGTGGCAGGGAGAGCGTACATCCTGAGGTAAAGTGAGACAGTACTGGAAAGATAGTGAAATATTTCAGGGTAAAACTTGATGAAATCTCCAGGATAGAAAGAGAATATTTATAGGTCAAAAAGAGTAAATAGTTAGTGGGCAGGTAGGGAAAATACTGGGGGTAAAACCTGAGGTTATCTCTAGGGGGAGAGAATGAACATAGTGAGGTAAAAATCAGGCAATGACTAGTGAATGTTAGGGCAATTTTGGGGGGGTAAAACTGGAGCTAATCTCCAGAGTAGTGAATGAATACTTTCTTGTAAAAAAGAAGAAATCAGAAGTGCACAGACAGGGACAGCTTGGAGGGAAAATCTGAAGCAATCCCCAGGGAAGAGAATGAACAGCATGAGGTAAACTGAGGTAGTCACTTGCAGAGACACAGTGAAAATTTTGGGGATAGACACTGAGACATTCTGGAGGACAGAGAAAATTACTTTTTGGGGTAAAAATGGGATGATGGGTAGGGCAAAGCTTGTGGGAAAAACTTGAAATAATCTGTAGGAAAGAGCATGAGCATTTTGATGGAAAAATGAGATATTTATTCTTTGCTTCCCTTTGGGATAACTTAATCTGCACCCTTCCATGAGCAATTCCTTGGCTTCTCCTGGAGAAAACCCCCATGGCAGAGGCAGTGTGCAAAGGAGCCCCGAGCTGTGCTTGGAGCAGAGAGTGCCGAGAGCTGCGTGTGCCTCTGCTGCCCCAGGCTGGCAATATCCCCATGGAACAGACTGGGCAAATGGGATTAGAGGGAGCACAATCCCTTCCTGGAAGAGGTTTTCTCCTGTGCAGATCAGGCACAGGGCAGGAAGGGAACTTTGGAGATCAGCTGCTTTCCCCCAGAAAGCATCACTCACACCAGCATGGATGACATGACCTGTGCCCACTGCTCACCATGCACCTGGCCAGAATCAAGAGCAAAGGTGGGTTTGGGGGTGAGCACTTGAAATAACTTTGAAAGAGAAGCAATCACCTTTTGCTGCTTCTTTCTTTCTTGCAGATGCTGGGATTGCCTCTGGGCACATGTGCTGAGCTCTCCCTGCAGGGAACTGTCAGCCCTGAATGCCTGTGCAATAACTGCAGCTGCCCAGGCAGACACAGGAAACTATTCCACACATTAAATTGCTGTGACCCAAGGCACTCCTGGAGAGAGAGTGTAGAGAGTTAGAGCACTGATCCTGCTCCCTGCTTTCCCAGTAGTGCATGAACATGATTTCATCCTGATCCTGAGAGCTCCAAGGACAGTAACAACTGAGGTGCCACTGATGCTGCCACTTTTCTGATGGGCCTGGCCCAGAACCATAGCCCAGCAGGGGTCTGTGGGAGCAGTTCAGTTCCCCCTCCCTTCCTGCACTCTGGGCAGTTCCAGGAGCCATCTGATCCCTTTCTGAGGTTGCCACCACAGCCTAAGCCCCCCCCCCCACTGGGCCATGATGGCATCTGCGTTCCCAGAGCCAGCGAACGGCTCCAGCCCTCGCACCACTGCCGCACATCAGGCCCGGCCAGGGGAGCTGAAATAAAGCCTGGAACTCTCAAGGGTAAACTGGCACCACAACCACAAACCTCCCTCAGTTGAGAGTAAAGAGGTGTCCCTGTATTTACACACGTCCAGGAACAATACTCCTCTAGAGCAGGCGTGGATTTACTTTTTTATCAGTTGAACTGGCACTGCTGCCACCTGAGGCCATTAAATTCTCCATCCCCACAATCCCTGGTTCCCCTTGGCTGTGGGGTTTTTGCTGTCCCACAGTGAGTTAGGAGGGATCTCTGGCCAGCCTTGTTGCCCAAGAGCATTCAAAATCCTAATCCTCACTTCTCTGACTACTGACTACCTTAAATGCCACTCTGCGTTGTGCAAAAAAATGCCTTGGTCCCACTGGGAACTGCACATCTCTAACAGCTGTTCTCAGTTATTCCAACTGAGTAAAATAATTATTAAAGAAAAGAGGAACCAGTTAAACCTAACAACTTTTGCCTGATATTTTCCTCAGGAATGAGTTAGGAGCGCAGTAGCAAGGCCTTCAGACAGGCACAGTGTCTGATATAAACTATATCTGTGCACACATAAAAAATAGGTTATATATAAATAGATAGCTATATGCCCTAATATATAATACATATTTATATTACAGAGTTATGTAAGGCATAAATATCTGCCCTACATCTAACCAAAAATATTTATCACCAACTACCTCTAAATTACCCCCTGACCCCTGATGCTAGGAATGTAACATTTTTAGGGATCCTAAAATCAAACAGATGCAGGAAAATAAACCACGATTTTATGCCATTAATTCCAAGATGTTTTCCTGGATCTGTGCTGCTGCGTCTGTTTTTCTGTAAGATCTTGTGCCTTATCCCTGAAGTGCACTCAGAATTGTCAGGATCATGAAATCCATTTGGGATTTTACTGTTGCTGCAGTATCCAGTGAGATGACTTTTTCAAAATTATGTCTCTTGGACGGAGCACATCTCCTCAAGTTCCTTCTCACTTTCTGCATCCTGGAAATGCAAAAAGGGAAAAGATCAATGTACAGCTCAAGTGAAACAAATAAAAAGCATCATTTCCCTTCTTTCTCTCCAACCCCAAATCAGTTTTTAAGCGTATCATGGAATCCTGGAATGGTTTGGGTTGGAAGGAGTCTTGAAGCTCATCCAGTTCCACTCGCTTCCACTGGGCCAGGCTGCTCCAAGCCCCGTCCAAGCGTGAGTCTGAAAAACCCCAAACAAGTCCCAGATCTAGACAGCCCACTGGAAGAAAACCCAAAATTAATTAGAACAGCAGAGCCTGGCTTCAGTCTGGCACTTCTCCTTGACAGCACGCAGAGCTGAACGGAGTGCTCAGGGCACACCCGAGGGCAAACTGGGAGAAATCACGGCGGGGTCTGCCCTGGGATGGAGACCCAGCGCCGCCACCGAGCGCCGTCCCGCTCGCCCCCCCCTCCGGCCCCAGGGTGGGTCGGTCCCTGCAGCGCGCGCCCCTTCGGCCGGGCTCGCCCACTCTCCGTGAAGAGGGGCGGGAGAGGGGGCTAAGCAGAAGCTGCGGAGACAGGATCCCCTCATGCCGCTTCTCACCGTTGAAGTCCCCGGTGTCGGCCACCACCGTGGTGTGGTGCTTGAGCTGGTCCAGCGCCGACTCCACCTTCTGCCGCTTCACGGGGGACACCGACACGTCCGCGGCTCCGGGGGACTCGCGCGCCCAGGAGGGACGGTACGTGCCCGAAGGCCACCGGCCCGCGCGCTCCCGCCGCCCGCCGCCAATCCCAGCCTGGCTGGGCGGCAGCGGCCAATCAGGAGCGCGGACAGGAGACGGACGAGGCTGCGGGAGGGAGAGCGATTCTGATTGGCTGGTTCGTGAGGGCCGGGCGGGGGTTCGCCTTGGCGACCGTGACGCCGCCATCGTCCCCGACGGAGCGTATCGGGGGAGTCTCCTGGCCCCGAGATCTCTCGGGCCCGGAACCTCCTGTCCCCGGAGTCTCCGTGTCGCCAGAACCCCCGGCAGTCTTCCCCGCGGCCGGTACGGCGCCCGACCCGCCCCTGAGCCACCCGTCCCTCGTGGCCGCGCGGGGCCCGGGCGCGGCCGGTGCCGCAAGGTGGCGGCGGGCAGCCCCTGAGGGAGGCGGCCGTGAGGGAAGGCTCGGGGCCGCGTCGGTGGTGCCCCGCTGCAGGAGCTGAGCGCTCTGGGCTCCCTTCCCCGCCGTTGTGGCAAGGTTCGAAATGGTTTATCGAGTGCAGCTCCAGGCGCTGAGAGAGCCCTCGGCCCAGTAAGGCAGGTGTTTTGGGCTCGTGGTTCGCCTGAACTTTATTTAGGCTGTAAAAGAGGTGATCTTGTTAGTGTGGGCCCACTTGGAAATTGTACTCTCCAAAACATCTACAGAAGGAATTACCAGTTATTTCAGCTGGGTAATTTAATTGTTAAGGAAAAGAGAAGACAAACTTTTGCTTCTGGAAACAGGATGGCTCTTGGCTGGAAATGTTGGAGAATCCGTGTAACAGGCTCCTAGTCATGGGGTTATGCTGTTCCCTCTTTCTGTATGGTTCCACTTGGGACAGCTGCCACAGTCGTTCCCCTTCCAGAGAGGCAAGAATGTGCTTTTGTGCAGCCTTCTCATGCTTTGCCCCTATTCTTAAGACACAGCTATCCAGGCCGTAACATCCTTCCTGTTGAATGTCAGTCCCCAAACCCAAAAGGAAATGTGTGGTTTCAGACATTCTGCTGAGTTTCTGAGACTCTCAGTGACAAAGCATTATGAAAACCCAGTGAAAGAGACGGAGATGGAGTTATAACTTAACTATTTTAATAAATCTTGTACAGTGCATGGTTATATCATTGTCTCCTTCGCTCAGTTACATCAATGTACAGTACTTTATAGCAGTGTCTGCAGGCAGTACAAACAGAACAGATGCACAGCTCAGTCGCGTGGAAATTTGTAAAAGTGGCCTCTGCAATAAGGTCTACTGAGCTATTTGTTTTAGGAAGTGCTCCTGTGGCTCCCGGCTTTACAGAGCTGTCATGTACACTCCTGTTAAAATCCCAGATAACTGTAATTCCCTGTGATTTGCTTTCCTCTACACCCCAGGACTAGAAGATGGTGTGTTTCCTAGCTCAACATTCGTTTTTATTTTCATTTTAGAAACTTTTTCGCCTCCCGTGCTTGCCATCCTGCCTCCCATCTCCACCCTAATCCGGAGCCAGGGCTTCTCAGGAGGATTGTCCTCTTCATCCCTCCCTGACAAGGTGAGTGCCCTTCTCAGATCCTAGCAGGGCTGTGACTAAACCCAGGATCCTCCCCTGCCTGCACCCTAATTCTGCTGGTGAGAGCAGTGTCCTGTTTCAAATGAAGAAAACAGATTATCCATTGGAGACGCTTAAGAATGAAGCCAAAACTAAGGTGCACTGGTGTTCTCAGTTTTAGACATGAGCTCCCCAGATGCTGTTTTAAAGCTTTTTCCATTAAATGTGCAATGACAGGCACAAATTTGGACAAAGACTCAGCATGTGCTGAGAGAGAAAACCCAGCTGTCCCTGGGCTGTGGGCAGCTCTGGAGCTCTGTGTGCTTCACTGCTTTGCAATCAGATTGGTCTGTCAGTCAAACAGAGCTAGAAATGCAATGTGCCAAACTTGCTGTGGACAGGAACTACGCTGCTTGCTTGAGTTTTGAAATGGTGAGTAAATTTTGGAAGCATAATCACTTAATTCTGCTTCTAGGGAGAGGGATTTTCCTCACCCCTATTTACAGATTGCTATATACAAATGCACATAACTTTATGAAGGAAAACGGGAAGTAAAGAGCAACACCCTGTGCTAAATTAGAGGGGGTTTTTTTCTTGTGGCCATTTAATTTGCGTTAAACCTGCCTTTCCCAGTGTGCTTTGGGGTTTCAGCTATTTGGGAATCATTTCAGCTGACTTTTTGCAGTGAAAATGTGAAGATGGGGACAAGTGACCAACACCCTGGGAAGGGCTGTGGGTGTGCCTGGGTCGGGAGCAAACGGTCAGGGCTTATCTTCTCCTGGTTTGAGGCCCGGTTTGGCAACACCACCACAACATTCCAGTGCAGGATCCGTGCCCCAGGGAAGGGCTGCACAGCTGCCCCCAGCCCCAGCCTCTGCATCAGCAGCGGTGGGCGGGTGGAACTCACCTATTTCCAGATTCAAATCCCTTTGTTTGTCACTCCTGCTCATTTCTAGGCACTGAAAGCTCATTTCAGCTGTTCAGAGATAGCCCTAGCTGGTCCATGGATTTAAGGAAGCAGCCAGACTTCGGGAATGTGTGTTGCCATTCTAGCCTTGTCCAACGAGGGGGCACAGGGGGACAGGACAAGGACAGGCAGTTGTCACCAGCCCTGTGCTCGTGGGCTGCAGGGGACACCTGCACTGAGGAGGAAATGGAAATGGAAATAGAAAGGGTTAGGTTGCCCAGAGAGGTCATGACTCACCATTCCTGGAAGTGTCCGAGGCCAGGTTGGACAAGATTTGGAACAATTTGGGCTTGTGACAGGCATTCCTGCCCATGGCAGGGGGGTGGAATGGGATGAGCTTTAATGTCCTTTCCTTAAACCCAAACCATTGCAGGGTTCTAAAGCCTTATTCCTCTGGTCCAGGCTCCAAGCCTTGAGGCTGGCCTCTCTTGTGCTGTGTGCCACGCCTGCTCTGCCAGGGGAGAGTGGGGAGCAGGGGACAGCCCTCGGAGAAAAGCTTTGGGGGTCTTTTTTTGCTTGAAGCCAGCCCTTGTACATCCAGCCCCGTGTGAATCCTGCTCTGATCGCATGCACGGAAAATTTCAGTATAAAATATATAGTTATAAAAAAAATACTTCATGCAAAATTAAAACACCTTTCCCAGTGGGACATGGTCTTATTGTCAACCCTTCCCAACAGTGTTCAAGGAATTGTCACTCTGATGGCAGCTGGACCCCAACGGGAGCTCTGCTGCATCTGGCCTGGGCCAGGAATCATTGCTTTCATTCCCTTTTTTTCTGCACTACTTAGGGCTAAGAGCTGAAATAAAGCAGAGAGACTTTAATTTGCAGAATCAATCCTTTCCTGGCGGCGCTTCGTGATTTCTTGGAGCTCCGACTCCCCTCTGCTTTTCTGGAATGGAAACAAAACAGGCAGTTTGGATTTGAACTTCAAGCTGCAGTTAAGTGACAGTATTTAATTAATGCTGTAAAAGTAGAGCTGGTTTCAAAGAGATAAGTGATATCAGTAAAAAGCAGATTAATTAGTGGAAACAGGGGGATCTTACAGATTTGCTCAAAAGACACTTCGGAATTTTTACGTGTGTTTTATTGCTGGTGTAGGTTTGGTTGCATTTTTTTTCCCCACAATTGTATTTTTTAAAATGCCTGTTTAATGAGCTATCTGACGCTGCTGGTACAGCCCCCATTCCAGCAGGAATTATCCAGAAAAATGCTTACCTCCAGCTGGTTTTTCTCCACTGTGATCTTGCTGTAGACTCTGTTTCCCTCATCACCGCACACCTTCTTCAGCTCCTCTCTGTTGAGGGAGAAGAGCTGAGCTCCGGTGAGGATGCCCAGGTGTTCCACGGTCCTGGGGAGACACAAAGTAGGGAGGTGACGATTGTGCTGCACGTGGCCTCGTGCCAGAGGTGAGGAGTTGGAGATGGGAGGCCAGGAGCTGCAGTGGGACCATATCACGGGGCCCTGGGGCTGTTCCAAGGTGGCAGCTGCAATTCCAGTAGCATTTCAGGCCTTGGATTTAGTTAGTTAACTGTTTATCTCCAAGAAAATATTTATACCAGAGAAAGGGAGTGACTTTGGGCTCTGAACATTCTGGTTATAGAGCCTGGATTGAACAGGGTTGAAATCTAATTTGCAACACAGGCTCTGTAAGTAAATCCAAGTGGCTTGTCCCAGGTGAGATGGTGCCGGTGGCCTCCCCCGCTCCTTCTCCAGGGAAGGACGAGCATTGCACGTGGCAATAGGGCAAATCTTACTCTTTGCTGAATGACTTGGCCTCCAGCCAGGCTTTGACTTCTTCAGTGCTGGATTCAAAGGTGAGGGGCACGAAAACTTGCTGAGGCTTTTCCACTTTGAAATTCCTGTGGGGAGGCTGAATTTTATTGTTTGTGATCTTCTTTAGCAGCTCGTCGTTCAGCTCATCCGTTTGGTGAATAAGTTCTGTAGAAACAAGTAGGGAATGAAAGCAAGTCTTCAGTCAAAAATGCCATTAAATGTTTGTGGGGAAACTGTAAGGCAAATGGGGATGTGGCTCAACATTCTTATTTAAATTCAGCCCAGAAAAGTGATTCCCATTTTCCTGTGCCCCTGTGTTGCCATTTATTTTGCTCCCATCACCCCTTGGCTGTTGCCTGATGTGGAAGCACAGTTCTGTGAGAATCTACAATTGGAGGTTTGGAATTGAGACCTTTTCAGTCCTCTCTGCTGCTTCTAGTCACTAATTTGCTGATCGCAGAGCTCCAGGTTTTGCTCCGCAACAGAACAGAAGCGGCAGGAAGCACAAACTGGGAATGAGCAACACACTCATGATGGGATGAGCTTGAAGGTCCCTTCCAGCCCAGGGCATCCTGTGCTTCTGTGAAAACTCCAGTGACTCTTCATCCAGTATCACTTTCCCCATGAAACTCCTGAAGACTGTGGAGAATAACTCAGTGATACGAACAGATTTGTGTCCTTGTATGGTGGGGCTTCCTGTCGTCCCAGAAGGGCTCCTGCTTCCAGGAGTGGACAGGGTGGGATAAGGGGTGAGGTGAGCAGGGCCCCTGATCTCTCTCCTGCTCTGTGAGCCCCACAGCACGTGCAGGGTGAGGGAGTGATGCGGATCTCCTGTTTGGCCGGGAATTCTGTGGAACCACATGAAGGAAGCGGCCAGGCGGGCACGGTGTGTGTGCCGGGAGATGAGCAAAAGGAAGTGAGAGAAAGGGATTGACCTGAGCTGTTCCTTAGACACACTTAAACATTTTGGAAGAGAAAGGAAACTCTCTCCTTGGGAGGAGGAGGAGGAAGTTAGAACTGGAGGAAGGAGGCATGGGGTGATCACTTATTGCCCTGCTCGGCCCGGGCCGCCCGAGAGCCCCGGCGGTGTCACAAGCCCCAGGGCTGCTCTCTTGGCTCTTGTCCTGCCTGGAATGGCCTCCAGACACAGTGCTGCTGCATTGCTGTGATCAGTAAAAGGTGCAGGGGAGCCCCTTGGGCAGGTCTGGTCCCCCGAGCGCCCAAACCCAGGGGAGCCCAGAGTGGGACACACACGTGCGTTCTTTGGCGTCCTGTGCAGAGTGGCGCGACAACATCTCAGTGCCCCACTTATCCCCGGCGTAGCTGGCAGGCAGCTTGTGGGTTGGGCTGGATGGGCCATGGCCCCTGGGGCTCAGGTCTCCTTTGTACCTCTGGTTAGACTGGTTAGAAAGGGAAAGAAAAGTAAGAATTTTTTTTGGTCGTTTTTAATTTTCTTAAGCTTTCTGCCTCACACCCACGGAGGGACAAACTGCCGTGTTCTCCTTGTGCTGATGTGGGGCTGGGGAGACCTCAGGTGGAGCTGCATGGAAGAAGTTAATTTCTGGGAATGAAGAACCCAAAGCAAAGTCTGAAGTTTGCGCAAGGGAATTCCTAGTTGTGCCAAACATGTTCGATCTCATTGGAAGGCAGAGCCTCACTGCTCCGTAGCTGGGATGTGAAGCGGGACCACTGCCAAGGGCCTGGAGCGGACTGGAAAGTTTTTTGACGTTTTGATTAAACTAGCAGGGATTTATCCAGAAGCCTGCTGGGCCGCCTTAGGCTTTGCCCAAACGCTGCAATACCAAAATGGGGAAGCAATTCCATGCTTCCCTAGGGTGTTTAGAACACTCCAGCTCCACATTTCTGCAGTGCAAGTTGCAGTATTCAGTTAATTCTCACTTAGATGGTGTTTCCATCTGCCTCCACTCCAGTAACGTGTTCCTGGTGCTGAACTGAACTGGCTGAGGGAAGTGTCCATCTTTAATTTAACCCCCAAGAAAAATCTTGATGTGGAAAAATATGGAAAGCAGGAGGCTGGTGCACAAATAGGAAGGATAGGCCTTATTTGGGAAGACGATCGTAGCAAAATGTGAATTTTATCATAGGAGACTCAGGAATCTCCTGGCTTTGTCTACTTCTGAAGGTCTGTCCTGATTGGTGCATAGTATCCTAAGAAATCAGGGAGGTCTAATGACAACATTATTCCCAGAGGCAGATTGTGCCCTGCAGCTGATACCAGTCAGGTATTACCTGACTACAGACCTGTTTGAGCTCTTCCAGTTTCACCACATCCAGGATATTGTACGGAACATAACCGGCCTGCCCACTCCGGTTGAGCAACTTCCACCACTGCTTATTATCTTCCAACACCTGAGAGAGGGACAAAAATAAATCTGCTGTGGGAAAATGGGATTTCAGGCATAAACAACCAGGATATAGCGGGGCCGAACCATCCAAAAGGTGAAGTTGCCAGAAGGACATCACTGAGGCCAGGAGCTCTAATCAGATCTGTTGCTCTCAGATGCAATCCAGGACTGAAACTTCTCCTGGAAAGCATCAGAATTTATCGTAAGGATGAACAGGAGAGCACCTCTGCGTGCTGAAGAACTCATAGTTCCTACATAATGTCCCTGTTTCTCCAGACCTTTTTTTCCTAATGACTGAGTTTCTGATGTCTTTTTGCATTAAAATAAATAATTAAATAAATAAAAAGCCACATTTTGCAGAGAAACCTTTTCCTCAGGTCACAGATCAGTGTCAGCCCAAGTCACGTCCCACCTTGTCCAGCTGCCAACAGTGCTGCAGTAAGAGAAAGGTTATGAGAAAGGTGCTTTTCAGAGAAAACAAATCCTCGTGGAGGAGGAAGTGGTGATAAGGAACCGACCCAGCGGGGGATGAGCAGGGCTCTAGAGCGAGTTGTTGTCCTCCCTCCTCACTGTGGTTAAAATGGGACCGATGTCTTTGAGCTGAGGAAATGACACAACACAGCACAGGCAGCCTGCTCCAGCTTTGGGTTTGAGCAAAGCTTTGTGTCACTGCTGAGATACCACCAGGGAAAATGGAGTTGGTGCTTGTTGCTATCCCGAGCTCTCTCCTGCCCCTGGGGGACACACCTTTTCCAGGAGCGGTCACGTACCTCCAGGATTTCATCCTTCAGCACCGAGAGCTCACTGGCGTTTCGCGCGGTGAAATCGTAGCGGATTTTGGCAAATCTCTTGGGCACAGCCACCCCCTGGGCCTCGAAATTCCTGCAGAAGAGAAGTGTCCTGAAGTTCATTAACCTGAGCTAGACTGTTGGAAGGACTCTGTGTGGAAGCTGGAATTGTATTAGAGGATCATCATAAACTAAAAATATATGTGACAATGTGGCCAGATTGCAATGAATCTAAAGACAGGACAGGGTTGGCTCGAGCTCACAGAGCTGCTGCCTCCAGTGTAAACTAACCGCCTCGTGAAAGCAAATGGTTTTTCACAGACATTATTCAAATAAAAGGGGAAAGGGGAAAAATAACCCAACCAAGAAAAAAGGAAGGTTCCCATTAGCAAAAAAAGCCTACATGAAAAAGTGAGGTTGTGAGCTATGGCCGAAGGGCCGAGTTTGGTGCTGATTCTCAATCAATTCAGCAAATGACAGTGCAATGATGCAACTGTTTTTTTAGTCAAATTTAGTCCTGATTCTTCACAGTAATTTGCCTCAAGAAAATGAGCCCCATATCCTTTGGTGAGTTCCCTGTTGGCTGAGGCCCAGACCTTCAGGCCGTGACTTCTCAACATACTTGCAGTGAGACTGGCTCCCTCTTAATTGCTTCTTTTTGAAGTATGGTTTGTCACTATCATCCTGCTGAAGATGAACAGGGCTGGTGTCTCATCTTCATGTATTCTTCCCCCTCCTCCCCTCTCCTTCTTTTCCCCTTTTTCACCTCTAAATAAATTTCTTAAAGGCGATTTAACCCTGGGATAGTCTAATCCACTTTAGTCCTTCGTGGTCCACCCTCAGATAGATGTGTTGGCACAGAAGAAGTAAGGGTGTTCCTTTAGGATCTGATACTGTAATAAAGGGAAGAGAAAGATGAAACAGGCATTTCATGTTTGTCTGTTTTCTCTCCATGTCGTTTCGTGAACATGTACTCACACTTGGCCAAGAGTAGTGCATTCAGACACTGAATATGAGTGTTGAAGAGGGGACTGAGAAGGAAGAAGCTTAGTGTTCTGCAATAGGAATTATGCTTTGGGGATTTTACGAATTGTTTCCCTCTTTTTCACCATCATGCTCTTCTTGCACACTTCCTTGTCTTTTGCTATTGAGCGAAAGTCTGGAGGCTCAGAAAGCCCAAGTTTCATCTGAGAAAGATTTCCTGTGTCAGAGAGAACGGAAGGGATTCTGTTTCCATCCTTTCATGCCAGGAAGGATGAACTGCCTGTATCAGGAGGTGCCGAATTGGTTCTGGGTGCTGCTGTAGCTCACAGAATTGCAAGACCCAGTGCTGCAGGAGTTCAAATAACAGACCGGTGGAAAGGCTCAGGGGCCACAAGCTGTGCTGCATCTCTCATGGACTTGCAAGGAACCTCTCCTTTGGTGTCTGTGCAAGTGCTGGCTGATGTGGGCACTAGGATTGCTCTTTTAATCAGGCAGCTCCAGTACCTTTCAGAAAAGAATTTTCATGGCACATCATGAGCCATTAATCTCTTGACTAACCATAACATTTCCTTACTCCTTGGTTTTACAGCATTACTCAAACACTGACATTTGTCATTTCACCAGCCATCTCCCTTGACCTCTAGCATCAGGCACTTGCAGGGGGAAGGATCTGGTCTCACAAATATTTTCATACTCTGATCTCTGTGATTTATTAACCATGAAGTTTTGCCTTCAGAACTCAAGATGCCATTTCAAATAATTTCATGTGCAAAAGTCGAGTTATTGGGCAAAAGGGATCCTTGATAGCTGGGTACAAAGGACAGCAGGACTGCTGTTGCTGTTTTCTTTTCAACTACTGTGCTTGCTGTGTGACCTTGAGGAAATAGGTTCACTGCAGCTTTATGGTTCCGTTTTTGCATAGGGAAAATAAGGGCAGTGATAATTGCTTTCAGTTGTAAAACACTTCAAGATTTATGGAATATGAATGATTCTTACTAAGTGAAAAGTGTTGCAAAGCTGGCTTAGTTGCACACTGTGCTAACAAAATCCCCTATCAGCCTATTGACCCCAGCCTGAAACACTCATTAAAGTTTATAGGACATTTTGGTGGATGAGTTGAGGCAGTTGTTCTGCTGGAAATATCATACTGAAAGCACTTTTAAATCCATCATCCGCTTTGACTTTTTTCTCTATTAAAACTAAACACAACTGCTTGCTCTTTCCAGTTTTCTTAGTTTAGTTTTTGATGGGTAAGTACTCACTGTTAACTCAGCTTGTACCCCCATGGCATCTGAGACATTACAGTTCATTCTAGTCATAGCATAAACACACAATAGCTGTTGTACTGAGACAAAAAGAGTTATAAAACATGTAAGATATCCAATGGACTGGTATTAACTATCAAGTTGCATGGTCACTTTTGAATGTCAAATGTTCTTTTTATGGATACTGCGTTAATTTAATTTGTGCTTAAACGTTAGCTAGGCTAGACATTGGTGTCTGAAAAGTTTACATATTTTTCCAATGTCAAAATGTGTAAATTTAGTATTAAAGAAACAAAACATATTTACTTGTACTAGAGGAAAAATACTTTCGTAGCAAAGAAATTAACTGAGGTGCTCTTTAGAAATAGGTCTGGCTTGCTTACAGAATTGTTGCTTATGCAGTAAAGCAGATCTACAGATGTTTTCTTTTTTTCTTCCAGATAAAACTTGGATTGTTTGAAAAGTGGGGAGATATTTCACCATAGTACAAAAGAAGATACAGAAGAGGAGAGCAGAATGAGAGCTTTGCAAGTGCCACATGCCTGCAGCCTGCTGTCTTTAGCGATGCTGTTCCTTCCAGTCACTGGAACGTCAAAACAAAATATCCCAAGACTGAAGCTTTCCTATAAAGGTAAACTTTTCAGTAGTTTTTCTGATTCTGCCACTTTGGTTTCGATGTGATACTGCCAGCAGTTCTTTTTGTATTACTAACCAGGAAATACATAATAGAAGCCTTAAAGATGGATGAATTCTGCCTCGGGGCAGTATTAAAATCTGGGTTTTTTGTTGTGTCGGGGCACATGTTTCTGAAGTAGAAATGTCTTTTAAAAGTATTATTTCTGTTTGCTCCAAGAGGATGTTAACAGACTATACATAAATTAGAGGGGAGTGGTCCTTGAAAGGCTCTGAGGTGCATTGGAGACATTCCTGTGTGGCTGGTGCGGATGATGTGACACATGGAGGACATTCACACCTTCCTACAGCATCAGAGAAAGTTGAGAGCGCTGACTCAAGTGTTTCAAGGGGACTGACATTTATTTTTGTAATAATTCTTTTTCTATCACTAAGTGGATATGTTAAACTCTTCATATGTGGTTTTCTTTCTCCTTGCCTCTTTGGATCACAAAAGCGTGATTCTCTGCAGAATTTCTTAGTCTTGTGTGTAGTTCTTGTTAAGAATGGTACCGTCTGAGGGATTTCAACACAGACATATTTATGTATTAATGGCCAATTTTTTAAAGAAGGTGGATTTCTTTTTGCTTTGAATGTACAGTACACCTCCACAGGCACAGAGATGTGTCACTGACACTTCCTTCTTTAGTGGAAACAAATGCTCTCCAGTTAGTTATGTTTCAGCTATGTCAGCACCTTGCCCTTAGGGGAGCTATTTCTGCTCTGTTTTTCAAACTTATGTCTTCCTATGCATTGCAGAGTTACACTCAGGATGGTGTGATGGGACAGGCTGTAGAGCCTTCATCGGGGCTTATGATATGTTTATCATGAGTTTAACACCCAGAGAAATGTATTGAGTAAGCAGAATGACATGCTATTTATTTACAAGCTTCTCTTTTGCTAGATTTGCATGCCACTGTGCATGCTATTCCACTGTGTATATAAATGTGTTTGGATGTGTTTGTGCGAGAGAGACAGAGGAAGCAAGATCAAGGGATCTTGACAACATTTTTATAAATTCAGGGAACAGTTGCACTCCCTGAAGCCAATGCATACAGAAACTGAAAGAGCTGACATGAGTTATGAAAGTTAGCAGTAAAACCCTCCTGACATACAGCCGGCCTTCTCACAGCTAGGCCTTTTGAGCTAATTCCCAAAAGCAGCATATACCATATGGCCATGGCATTTACTGTGGATTTGACACTCACGATTAGTGAATCCCTCTCAACTTCAAAAGCAGATAGCCTTTGGCAAAATCCTGATGGATGCCTTTGGCAGGTAAAGAGGGGGAGAAAGAAAAATTAGTGAGGTCAACACAGGGGGAAAAAAATGGCTGAAATCTTAGTTTAAAATAGTGGCAGAGACCTGCTGGGAACAGTTGGGAAAATGCCTGAGCTCGTTTAAAAAGACAGTGAGCAGATGATTGATATTTAGGCCCTGACCCAAACTTTTCTTAGCAACTTTATAAACCTTTCAGTTTGGCTTGAGGGATACCGTTTCCTGTCCAAACTTATTCACCTATATCCCTGTAGGGGGGGAAAATCAACAACAGATACAGATGCAAAACAGCACATAAATCTTAGTTTTGAGAGCTGTGATGGAACTGAAAAATCAGAAGAAAGAGAATTACCAGAATTTATTGTGCCTTGTCTTACTTTCTTGGGGGGTTGGAAGGTGTATATTTTTCCACATGGAACAAGAAATAATTTAATGCTGTTTTTTCACATTTATGTATTGTAAATGATTCCAGTATGGCTTATCATAATTAAACTATATTTTGCGTGTTGACAACAGAATATCAGATGTACTGAATATTTAATATAGTTGTGAGAATTAAGTCCACCTTCCTCCCCCCAAATCTTTCAGACAAAACAATTCCAAGGTTTCTGAGAATAAGATGTAGGAGAAATGAACTCTTTTGCCAGTTCTCATAAAATTGTTAGTCATGTCACTGACAAGTCCTGGCATCTCTGTTCTTTGGAATTCATACTTGAACTATCATGAAGAGGAGAATACAGGGCTCTTTTCCTTCTTTATGGAAAACAGATGAGAACTGGCCACATCAGGCAGTTCCAAAAACCTGGTCACATGTGTCTTTGAAGGGAAGGTTTCATCTCCTTTCAGGTGCAATGTGCTTATGGCATAGCTCCATCTTCCCAGAAGAGCTGAGCATTTGCTGGGGCAGGAGAGCTGGAAGTAAGCGGGACTTTGCTCTGCAGTTACTGAAGCTTCCAGTTGCATCAATCAGTGGTGGATGGAGGAAGAGGGAGAGGGTAGGGTGGTTAAAGATGTGTCTATAACTGCAGGAGTGCTTCAATAAACCACAGCATGTCAAAGCTCCTTTGTGTTCAAACAGCAATTGAAATTTTAGACCTTCTCTGAATGGCAGTTATAGGTTTCCTTCTTCTCAAGGTTGTCATCTTAACGAATGGGAATCTGTGCAGGAAATGTTAAGATATTCCAGTGAGTGATGTTGGGATCAATGTAAAGTCATACAATGGATTTCCTTTATTGTTTGTCCCAGTCTAAAGATGTGTTCTAAAAAATTGTGCATGTATAAAACTAAAACTACACACAAATCAATTAAAATATGTTGTAGTACAGAATCAAAGTCATATATTTTCCACCTGTGTTAACCGAATACACTATGATCTTTAATCACATATCTCATCCTTTCACATTTTCCCTGATCCATTAGTTGAAAAATTCTCTTATTCACTCAGACTTAACGTTTAGATACTCGTTCATGTCATTACTATCCCAGAAATTGTCACTCCTCTTGTGATGTTTTTAGGGTGCTCTCACTGCATATACCTTACTTATTCTGTGTATCTTAGATACTTCTACAAGATTGAGGTGCTTTTACTATTACAGCTTTAATATTAGGAGAAGGTAACAAACTGTCTTCTAATAGAAGATTATGATCTTTAGAAAACCAGGGGATGATTTTGAGTAATATTCCATATTTTGACTCTCTTTGCCTAGTACTGCTTTCAGTCTAAGACCAACAGTGTGTATTTATCACTCATTTTCATGTAGCTGGAGATAACCTGTGACCTTCATCCAAACTGCAGAACTCCACAAGCACAGAAGTGATATTCAGCTTCCCTAAGCAGCACGTCCTTGTTGTCTGCTGCCTCATTTAACATCCTCATTCCAATCTCTAGAGCAGATGCAGAAGGTTTTCATATACCAGTCTAATTCATTAATGTCATTTTCAGGACAGCATCAGTTCTGTTACTAAAGAATGGAAGGCTCAGTGTCCTAATTCATGTATGTTTAATTCATACAGTGTAGACAGTCTTGTTTCTGTTTGATCTTCTGAGTAATAATTTTTCCTAATTCATTGGGAGGTCCTTCCATAAATATCGTGTGTGTGTCTTTTTAGATTTTACTTCATAGGGAGAAGTAAAGAATAGCCAGACCAGAAGGTTGATTGCCTTCTGAGAAAAAGAAGAAAAAAAAGCAAATTTTTCTCAATTTGTGGCTATCCTAAAATTTTCCTGCCGAAAGAGAGAATCCTAATTGCAAATTTAACCCTATTGATTTGATTTACTTGGCTGCTTTTCATGGACATTTTAGTAAGTGCAGTCTGTGTTCTCAGTGAATGCATTTATATTACAAAAGTGTGCACCCTAGTTTCTTGGCTGGGGGGCATGCCCTAGCCCAGATTTGGACATTGTCACCAGTGACATCCACAAACATCTATCATTCCCGTGTGGGAATGTGGCCATTCCCCAGAGCAAGCCATGCTTACTGTGACAGCGGTGACTTGGTCAGAGGACCAGGAATCCTGCATTGTGACACAGTACAGAGGAATAAGCAGGACTGAAGGCAACGTTTGGCTTTTAAAGCAGGATTTACTTAGCACTGTTAAAAACGACTATGGTAGTAATTTACATCTAATAAACAAAAGCATTATTCTCAGCTGATTTGTTTTTCTCCATATAGAATGAATTAAGATGCAGTCTCACTCTCACTGAAGTCATGGCAAGAGTTTTTCCACTGAAGTTAATTGAAGCAAGATCAAATTCACGCTCTTCACTTTTTTCATCTTACCTAAGTAAACTAAAGACAGGTAGTTCTTTCTCCTCTGCTGAAGGATGACAGTGCTAAATCATCAGCTCCACATGGAAATTAGCCATGTTTAAGGATTGTTTAGTTTCACGCAGTGTTTTGCACACAGGATTTTCTTCCCCCAGAGTGATCTATTCTTAAAACATGGTGAAAAAGCAAACAGAGAACATTTTGGTGCCAGGAATTCTTTTGAAAATTTGACTGGGTGAGTGCATTTCCTTAATGTTCAAAAATTATCCTTTGACCATGCTATTTAACAGTGTCAAGCATTCTGTTCTCTATATTGTTTTTGCTTTAAACCTGTTTCATTTTAGAACTGATGAGATGCTTAACTGTTGCATCAGAGCAGTTAGTTTGTTCAGTTTCAGTACAGCTGGCTTATTTCCATGTCATGCATCATTTAATTATACATATAAAACATAGTTAAAATTGTACAGCTCCATGAGCCTCACTTAAACTGTCTGTGGCACTGCAGTAATCCCAGTACCCTGACGGGGTGTTGCACAGCTGTGACTGGTTGGAATGTGGTAAACTGGTGATGTGTAAGAGAGCCTAGAAGTGAGCTTGCATTTTGCAGCTGTGCTTGCTCTACTGGAAGAGGAAGTTAAACCAGAAAAAAACTGCTCTTGTGGCAATATCAGCATCTGTAAATCTGAATGCTTAATGAAAATCAAGGAAAATGTGCTGAGTGAGGAAGTGGTGCTTTTCCCTTGTTTGTCATTTAATTAATTTTTGGTGGTTTGTTATTTCTCAGAAAAATCTATCTCAGATTCCTCTGTGGAAAAACATGAAGTGTTTATGTGAGAGTGAAGATCCTAGTATTGGATGATTGTCTAGATATGCAAAAGACTTTACCTGTTTTGTCTCAAAAATGCTTTCTGGAGGCAGTGATCATTGAGACTTAAAATGTACCCTAGCTTGAAGATGGATGGGCACTGCTGTCCATGTGTATATGCTGTCGACTGAGTATAAACTTGAAGGCATCTATTACATCTTAGTAATGGGAAAAGCAGCAAATTTCTTACAGACATTTTTTTCCTTTTTTAAGCTAGTGAACTTGAAGGTCAGATTCAACTATATGTTGCATTTTCTGTCATATAATTATCATATCTATAATGTCCTGAAGAGCAGCCTCCAGTCAGTGACATCAACAGTTTACACAGCAGTTGAACTAAGAATAACCTTGGAGAACTGACCCATGTCAACCTCTTATGAGTGTAAACTCTAGTTCACAACAGTTTCTGTTTTTTCATGATCACAGAAGGGCCTCAGTTGGATAAAAGAAGAATTGTGTTCAAAAAATACAAAACTATTCTGCTGAATGTTCACTTTACTGTATCTCAGAAGATGAGAGGAAACAAAACTGAAAGAGTAATACTTAATAAAGTATTTTTGCTCCCTTATAAAAAGAAGGACAGGACAACATCAAAAACAGCTTCCCTAGAAGAATGCAGGGAAGATACATGATAAGTGGCATCAACTTGGAAGAGGGATCAAAACTCTTTCTTTGATTGCTTTTACTAATGACATCTGTTTAAGTAAATCCAATTCAGAGCAGTTTCAGAAATCCCAAACTTGTTCTCTTTCTGAGCACTATTTGGAGGGCATGGTCTGCCTGACATCAGTGTCTGTCTAGCAGTGGACATCTGTGGTCACTATGCAGGTGCTCGATTCACATCCTGTTTCCTTTTCCTCCCTCCCCATTTCTGCAGTTCCATTTATAGGTGAGTTCCCCAAAGAAGAGCTGAGGAACATAGGGGATGACTCTTCCGTACTCACAGTCCTTTGGAGATAAATACACAGAGATAGCAGAAAGAGTCAGAATTTCCTTTAATAAACCAGCGCAATATCAGACAGGAAGGGCCAGGAAGTGCTCCAAGAGCTAGAGCATTACACAGACGGGCTGGGAGGGCTGGGAATGTTCAGCCTGGAGAAGAGGAGGCTCTGGAGAGCCCTTAGAGCCTTTTCCAGTGCCTAAAGGCGCCCCAAGAGAGCTGGAGAGGGACTTGAAGAGCCTGGAGTGAAAGGACAAGGAGGAATGGCTTCCCGCTGCCAGAGGGTGGGTTTAGATGGGATATTGGGAAGAAATCCTTCCCTGTGAAGGTGCTGAGGCCCTGGCACAGGTTGCCCAGAGAAGCTGTGGCTGCCCCTGGATCCCTGGCAGTGTCCAAGGCCAGGCTGGACAGAGCTTGAAGCAACCTGGGATAGTGAAAGGTGTCTCTGGCCATGGCAGGGGGTTGGAACGGGATAATCTTTAAGGTCCCTTCCCACCCAATCCCTTCTGTGATTCCATGATTCCAGCGTCTCTACACACATGGAGAGCCAAAGCACAGTGCAGCATCTTTGGCACCTGATCCTTAAGGTCACTTTGCTGGGCTGATGTTGGGAAACAAGACCTATGGATGGACTGATGAAGTCAGTCAATATTTTTGCCTCCTGCAGTGGAAAACACCTGCGATTCCTTTCCTTGCAGAGTTGCTGGGGGTTAAACAGCAGACAGTGCTTATGGGAATAACCCCTCAGCTGATCTTTGTCTTCCCTTGGTGGTTATTAACAGTGGCAGGGAGTTGTCTCCAGGATGCCCAAACGTCCCAGTGTCACTGTACGTGTCCGTGTGCGTTCATGAGGTTCCGAGGCGGGAGCCAAAGCTCCGGGCGTGCGGATCCATCACCTATTTCCATGTGGAGTGATGTTCTGTTTGAAGGCATCCCCGACCTGTGTCTGCTCAGCCGTCTGGCCATGCTTGAGTGAGGAGTTCCAGTAAGGATATCCATTGGCTGAGGAGAGCTGGAAAGGCAGACATGGAGTCAGTGTTACCAGGAAAGGGGAAAGCTGATCGGAGAAAAGGAGAGGGATAGTGGTAGATGAGTCATGGTCTGGCAGATTTTGGTCAAGGTGTTCTCCAGGGAAGCCTGTGTCCCTGGAGCTCAGTTACGCTGTAGGGTGCTGTTGCCTTGGATTGGGAGAGGCTCATTATTGCTGCCCTTTTCCAGCCTCATTTGCTTTCTGTATTTAACTGGGGCAACCAGATCCAACTGAGTTTTGAGCCAACTACTTGTTGCACGCCACCACTACCCCTGCAGCTCCATTTCTCCAGAAAAGGGGGAGGGAGAGTGAAGAGACAGGGACACAGGACTAACCTTCCTCTTGCAAGTGTCCAATGTCTATTTCCCAGGGAGCTCCACGGAAGATTTCTGTGGGTGGTTCCCAGCCGTTGTGGAATTTGGGGATGTAGGTGGGGATGTTCATGTCTCGGGGCCACTCGGCTCTAGGACAGAAAGTGGGAATATGAGGGGACATTCACAAAGAATGTGTCTTTCAGGGCATCCCCTGAAAGAAGAAGCAGGAGCATCAGGGAATCCAAGCATCCCGTCTGCGTGGGGAGCCTGGGGAGATGGCAGCTCTGTCCTTACCTGGATCTGGTCCATGTCTCCCCCAGGGAATCCCAGAGGTTTATCTCTTTGGGTGTCAGGTGTCCTCTCAGGAAATCGGTGGTGTCTTTAGAAAGCAGTGGGCTGAGGACAGACGGGGCCAGCTCAGGGCCACCGCAGCTGTTGATGATCTGGGTCACACACAAACCACACAAAGAGGAGAGAACTTGCAGGAAACGGTCAAAATGTCAAACCAGGGACACACAGATGAGCAGGAATCGAAGACAAAGCTGATCCTTGGATCAGCACAGTCACTGCAAGAAACATCAACCTAAGTCTTTGAAGGAGACTGGACAGTTCAAGGGAACATGAGATTTTTTTGGATTGGAGTCAAAGGAAGAGCTGATCTACAAATGAGCTGTTGTTACAGACGAGTGAAGTGTCAGAAGCTGACACTTCAAAAAATGGAAAGTATCTTGCTATTCCTTTGTGGCTCCTTTTCCAAGTTGGGATTTCTGCTTCCAAGCATTTTCAGTGCAAATACCGAGCTGTATTTGCCTGAAGGTGAGACCAGACAGATTCCCAGGGGGGATTCCAGCTGGCTGCCCCTTTTGTTCACAGTAATGCCTTATTGACCCGGTGGAAGGATTCATATTTGCTGGGGTTCCTGTATTTACTTCAAGCTTCAAACCGGATCAGAGGCCAGGAACAACCGGCATCACTTCTGGAAGTTCCTGAGAAAGCTGTGGCCAGGTATGAGCAGTTTTCCAACCCTGTTGCACAATCTATCTACTTGTAAGTGTGAACTAGAAATAAAAGGAGTTCCCAGTGAGACCTGGGAATAAGATTTACCAGTTCCAGCGGCCCAAAGAGGAAATGCACCAACTCTGAAGCACGGGGGTTTTGGATGTGCTTCCTTAGTTTGGCCTGAAAAGAGAACGTAAACACAGTTTAACCCTAACCTGAGTGTGCCTTCTCTTTTCTGTCACATGGGGCGAGTGTTGTGGACTGATGAGAAGAGTAAGGGATGGAGGAGTAGGAATCATTCATTTTTATTTTGTGTCCATTTCTAATTCCCAGTGAATTTCAGGCGGGGGGGAATACCCTCTCTGTTAAATCAGTGCCTTTAAAGCTAATTTGAACAGACACAGAAGACCTTGGCTTATTTTGAAAGTCCTAGTGAGGAAGGGCCAGGATTGCTGGTGCTTCTGCCTCTTGCAGGGTTGAGAATCCCACTAGTTCCATGGATGAAAACAACAGGATAGGTGTTCTGAGGGTCCCCTGGCAAACTGCTGACAAGGGAAAGTCTCCACCAAGGTCTTGCCTGGGGCACCCGGAGCTGCCCTGGCCACTGAAAGGCTCCAAATCCAGTGGTATTTGAGGTGAGCTGTGGCAGAATGGAGGAGCAAACACTTGGGATTGATTTACTGCAAGAACTGGGTTTCAGTAACAGCAATCAGCTGAGCTGTGGTGAGAAACCTCTCCAGTTTGTGCTCCCATTCAGCTCCTTCTCCTGTCCTGGACTCCTGGCACTGTTGCCATGGGAGACAGGCTCCCCGCTCCTACCGAAATGCAAAGCATTTGAAATGCCGGAGATGAAACATTAATGTGGAGTGGGAAACAACTGCTGGCAGCAGGGTGACCCAATGAACGGGCACTTCCCAGGGACTCGGCAGCCCCATGGTGAGGAACGTGGCAGGACCCCACCACAGTGTCCCAGCTCTGCTGCGTGCTCCACCCTGGGCTCTTGCCAGGAGATCAGCTGCTCCTTCTGATCCTGAGCAGGCACAAATTAGCCATATTTGCTTCTCAAAGAAAAGGCTGGAGCTTGGTATCCTGCTTTAAGGTTGTTTACAGTCTCTTGGTTTTCCTTATTAATGACTGCCCAGGAAGGAGCTTGTAGGATGTGTTCGCTGGACAAGTTTGGTCACAACTGACAGAATTCCTGCTGCAGTGGTGAGGCAGGGACTGAGCCTGGTTCACTGTCCCCAGAGCTCGGGTAGTACAGGACAGTCAGGCCAGTAAAGCCCCTGCTCAGGGCTGGGAACGAGATCCTGGCCAGCTTTCCCTCTCTGCCCCTCTCTGCAGTCCTGCTGGCCTATGTCATGCCCTGGGGCCACTCTGCCGTTGCTCAAATGGCCAAAATCCACTCATCCAGGAGTGGGAAAGGGAGGGAGGGCACAGGAATTCATCTTAGGTGGTGAGGCCTGGAAATTTTCAAGGCAACAAATTGATCTTTGGATAATTACAGCAGAGCAGAGAACACGGTGCCATGGGCTCTGGCAGGGCTGTGCTCAGCTCTTTGTTCTCTCCCAGGTCCAAAAGTGTGACCAGTTCCAGCAGCAGCAGCAGCAGTGACAGCTCAGCCAGCGACTCCTCTGACAGCCAGGACTCCTCTACCTCCTCCGAGGACAGTGACAGTGAGGACAGCTCCTCCTCTGTTGAGAGTCTTTCTGAAGAATGGCTAAAAAGCAAAGGTCATGATAACACAGCAGGCTTAGTAAAGATGCAGACACTGAGTCCTTGAGCAAGAGGTTGCATAGATAACAGAATGTGCATTCAGATAAGTAAGAAGACAGAAACCATATGGAAGAGGAAGATAAGACCACCGTGTTTGCAGATCCCACGGAATAGCTCCCACCAATGAGGAGCTCGACTTTTGCAATATGTATGAGCTAATTAAAGGTACTATAAGTAAGTGTAGTTTTGAAAAATAAATCGAGACTTGCTGAACATGATGCCTTGAGTGCTTGTCTCCCGCGACTCCACCCAACACTCCTCCTCCTCCCCCTCCTCCTCCTCCAGCAGCTCTTCCTCCTCCTCCGACTTCGACTCGGATCCGAGCTCCTCCAGCAGCAGCAGCAGCAGCAGCAGCTCTGAGGATGAGCCCCCAAAGAAGAAGAAGAAGAAATAGCTGGGGAGCTGCAGGACTGGTGTGGAGTGGGGGACAAGCCCCTCCCAGGGGCTGGAGCACACGGCTGCCAAACATTCAATGGTCAACATTTCTACTGCTCACACTTTCCAAGTGTTTTGCCTAGTTGTTCCTAGGACATGGAAGGTATTAAATGGCTTCCTGAGACGTACTGAGAGAGTATTTTTGTGCTTTATCCTTTTATGGAAGATTTTACTTTTTTAGTTCCAAGAAAAATTAAAAAAAAATCTATCATCAGATTCGTTTCCATGAGCTGAAGTCCAGTAACCTGGATGCTTACATGCTGGAAAGCAAAAGCTTTTTATTGCAGGTTATGTTGTGCATTGTGTGCTGTTCCTCTGTTAATGACAGCTTCACTTCCATTGAGAAAATCCTCTCCAACTGTTAAAAGCAGAAGTTTTTCAGCGCTGCTGTGGAGCTGTGGCATAGTTGAAGCTGAATGCACAACGTGTCCCACACAGAGCCTCCCATCTCATCAGCTGGTGCCAAATGGATTCTGTGCTGCTGAGCTTGTGTTCCAATGGCTTTTCCTGATGCTTCCAGGTCCAGTCTTAAGTGCACCATCCAGCTGAGCTGTGTTGGTTTGTTACTGATCAGTGGAGTGCTTGTCCTGCCCGCAGGCTCTGGGCTTTTCACTCCCCTGTGGCCTTGGCTCGTGCGTTGGAAGTGTTTGCTGAGACACAGAGTGTTGGTGGTGGGAAGCAGCAGCTCAGTGACTTGGGGCTGCTGCTGCTTTAGGAGTTTCATCTTTGTGCCTTTTTTTTGTCAATTCGGTGTGCCCCAGTGAGACAAGGGCTGCAGTGGGTGTTCTGCAGAGCTCCAGCTCAATATTGCCACGCAGCAAAAGCAGAGAAATAATAACAGCCACAACTGGGCACTGTTCTCACTGGATGCTCAGTAAAAAAGAGACTCCTTGAAATAAAGGGCTCAAAGGAAAGTGTTTCCCTTTGCATGTGTGAAATGCAGGATTGCCGAGTGACAGTCTGCAGAAATTCAGTCATTCTTTGTTTGTGGGAACTGCCCTGTAGAAGGAAGTGAATGCAAAAGCCCCACAAGCCCTACAAAAGCAGATGCAGACAGGCTGCAGAGCAGGGATTGCTGGATGCAGAGTGGGAACTCGTTGTTCTTCTGGTGCATTGAAGCAGTTGCCATTAGGATTTTATTTGGTGATGCAGTCTCCTGAATTTCTTCTTGTCGGAGTGCCCTTTGTGGGGAGGGGGCATCACTTGTGGAAGAATTCTCAAGTATCTTGGTTTAGGTAGAATACAGTAACTAAAGTATTTTTAATAATTTTTATGGAAAAAGTAGTGCGTAGACTTCCTTTGGAATAAACTGTACTTCTTTAAATGTTTGTGCGTGTGTGTCTGTGAGCACTCCTGTGTTTTACAGAACACGCTGCAGACTGTAAATAAAACTACCAGAAAGGTGTTGAAGTCTTGTGGACTGAATGTACCATTTAATGGGAAAGGGAATAAATTATTAAGCAGCAGTTGCTAAGTGGATGCTTCCTGCAAATATCTGAAATCTTTGTGGTGTTTGTGTGCAGGTTTCAGCTGGAGTTGCCCTGGCATTGCCTCCCAGAGGGGCAGGATTGCTCCCCAGGAAGTTCTCCAGCCAGAAGTCCCTCTGGATCCAGATTATTTTTAAAAAAAAGTTTAGTTTGTCTTGGCTTTTTCTTTTTTCCCTGCCCTTTCTGGTTTGTCTCTCCCTGTTCTTCTTTTACAGAGGAACCCCTCCCCAGCCCGGCCAGAGCCGCAGCCTCCTTCATGTGCCGCTGCCTCACTCGCTGCTGCTGGTGCTGGCTCAGGAATGTGCTCAAAGCCCGGCTAAGCAGGAATTGTTCCGGGCCTGCTCTGTTGAATCGCTGCCGCCGCGAGCAAAGCTGCCCCTGCTCCTTGAGGGGAGCGCTCGCTGCAGCCCGGCAGGAAAAGAGCCCAGGAAAAGCCGCGCCCTTTGCAGGAGAAGCGCTGGGAGCAGAGGGGAGAGCGGGAAAAGGCAGCGAGAGCAGCTGGGCGGGCGGGGCGGCATCAGCGCTGATCCCTCCGCGGGCAGGAGCGCATCACAAATAGTCCCTCCGGCGGATCACTCCGCGGGCGGGCGCCATCACCGCTAATACAAGTATTTATAAATTCAAAAGAACTCATTAACACAGAAGAAAGCAAGTATGCTTCATGCTGGGTGGGAAACATAGGGTCTAAGGGATAAGAATTTTAAAGTTGTTGATTTTTTTTTTTTTTTTTTATTTTATGAGAGAACTACATATCCCATGGCACCCACAGAGTTCAGGACGGGTAGAGAGGATGAAACAAACTTTAAAGAGAACCTTAACTGAATTAATAATTGAAACTCAAATGTCATGGGGTATGTAGTTCTCTCATAAAATTAAAAAAAATTAATATAAAATAAACAACTTTAAAATTCTTATTTTATTATTATTCCATGTTCTTCTCCCCCTCCTGGATGAGGAATAGGGGTCGGTATTTGCGGCTGTGCACTGTAAGGAAATAAACGAGGAGTGGCTGAACCTGCCATCGCAGGTGGCTGTGATCTGGCCACTGGAGGAGAGGGTGCAGTGGATCTGGGTAGGGTACTGCCAGCATGCGGGATGGGTGAGGGGTGGGGACCCAGTGCTGCAACCTCTGGAGGCAGATAATCTGCACGTTCTCTGAGTCGGAAATAAAGGTGACGAACAAAGTCATCCGAAAGCTGAAAGCGACGGTGGAAAAATGAGGGATCAGATGCCTGTTGTGGATTTCGAAGCTGTGAAGAAGGCATATGAGAAGTTGGAGTTGTATTGGTTGTTGTAAAAAAAGGAGATGAAGCTTGGGAAGATAGAGGAATGCTTTCTGAAGCTGTGCTGGTCACTATATCCTTCTCACTGAAGTGTTGAGCAGGCATTTGAGGATGAAAAAGTCCCATAAAATCAGCTGAATGTCCCTGAGAAGTTCGAGAAGAATGTGCATGAAATGGAATGTCTCGATGCGAGACGTCACTATTAATAACACGTGCTTGGTCCTGTTGTGATGGAAGAGGTGTCCACGTATAGTTGAGAAAGTCCTCTTTCTGTTCTGGAGATAAAATCGTATTTGTTTCGCTGAAATGGCACGGGAAACATGGTTCAGCATCGTGTGATTGTTGTGATAATCCTCTGAGTGGTGTTATCAGAGTGATGATAGGGGGTACATGCCGTGGTGACACGGCAGCTGTTGAAATGTCTCTGCTGTGTGTCCACGGCTGTGGCTGCGGTGCAGACGGGGGCTGTGTGGACACAGAGCTGGTAGGAGGTGTAGCTGCCGAAAGCTCCTAGGATGGAACTGCAGTAGCCGAACGAATTGCACTGCTGGCTGGAGGTGCTGTGCTTATCGGTCGTATCGGCGTGGCAGCTGAAGCGTCCGTGTGTGGCTGGAGGTGCCGGGCAGCGGGGCCGTGGCTGGGCTGGAAGCGGGGCCGGGGCTGGGTTGGAAGCGGGGCCGGGGCTGGGTTGGAAGCGGGGCCGGGGCTGGGCTGGAAGCGGGGCCGGGGCTGGGCTGGACGCGGGAGCGGGGCTGGGCTGGAAGCGGAGGCGGGGCTGGAAGCGGGGCCGGGGCTGGGCTGGAAGCGGGAGCGGGGCGGGGCTGGAAGCGGGGCCGGGGCTGGGCTGGAAGCGGGAGCGGGGCGGGGCTGGAAGCGGGGCCGGGGCTGGGCTGGCAGCGGGGGCGGGGCTGGCAGCGGGGCCGGGGCTGGGCTGGAAGCGGGGCCGGGGCTGGGCTGGCAGCGGGGCCGGGGCTGGGCTGGAAGCGGGGCCGGGGCTGGGTTGGAAGCGGGGCCGGGGCTGGCAGCGGGGCCGGGGCTGGGCTGGCAGCGGGGGCGGGGCTGGCAGCGGGGCCGGGGCTGGGCTGGAAGCGGGGCCGGGGCTGGGCTGGCAGCGGGGCCGGGGCGGGGCTGGAAGCGGGGCCGGGGCTGGGCTGGCAGCGGGGGCGGGGCTGGAAGCGGGGCCGGGGCTGGGCTGGAAGCGGGGCCGGGGCTGGAAGCGGGGCCGGGGCTGGGCTGGCAGCGGGGCCGGGGCTGGGCTGGAAGCGGGGCCGGGGCTGGGCTGGCAGCGGGGCCGGGGCGGGGCTGGAAGCGGGGCCGGGGCTGGGCTGGCAGCGGGGCCGGGGCTGGGTTGGAAGCGGGGCCGGGGCTGGCCTGGCAGCGGGGCCGGGGCTGGCCTGGCAGCGGGGCCGGGGCTGGGCTGGCAGCGGGGCCGGGGCTGGGCTGGAAGCGGGGCCGGGGCTGACGTCCCGGGCAGGGCCGGGGCCGGGCCAGGAGCGGCTCGAGCCGCGAGCGGCGTTGCCGGGGTAACCGGCACTGAGGAGGGGCGGCCGATGCCGCGCCGCGCAGGCGTGGAAGCGAGGGCTCCCGAAGGCGGAAGTAAGGCCGGGATGGAAGCGGCGGGAGTGATGACGTCAGCAGCAGGCGCCGCCGTTCAAACGCGGAAGCGGCCGCGAACCCGGGCCGCGTGGGGATAGCGGGAGGGCCCGATGGAAGCTCCGGGACCGCCCCTGGCCGCGCGCATGGCTCATCTGATGGGAGGACCCCAGGCTCGGGAGGTAGGGACCTGCCTCTGCCTTGCGCCGTAACACATGGATCGGGCGAGATGGAAACCGAGAAATATTCTCGGCACTCTCGGTTCCTACACTCAGGTGTATTCCTGGTTCCTGACATTCCTTTAAAACTACCGAATTCTTCTCTCAGGTCCCTGGCAAATGGGGCTTTGCAGCCTGGGGGAGTTCTTGCAGAACGGGGTCTAGTGAAGCGCTCTGCAGGAGTGGTTGTGCACCTGAGCGGTCATTAATTGTCTCCTCTAATGAGGGAAACGTGATTAAACTCCCGGTGCTGTGCTGCTGTTGTGTGTCGGCCTCGAGGTGTGAGACAGTCCCTGTGTCACACTGGAGTTGCTTAGTGGCTGGACTGGGACTGGGACAGGTCTTGTTGGTCAGGAACAAAAGGGAAAATTTATCTTTTGGCTTGCTTAATATCTTGGCTTTATTAATGTATCAATGTCAATTGTTGTCATTTGCTGCCTCCTGCACAGTGTGTTTGCAGCTCTGTGTGAGAGCAGACTCTCCCCTGTTGGGGAGTGAGACAATCCTGGAATATCCTGAGCTGGAAGGGACCCACAGGGATCACCCAGTCCCACCCCCGTCCCTGCCCAGACCCCCCAACAGCCCCAGCCTGGGCATCCCTGGCAGCGCTGTCCAAACGCTCCTGGAGCTCTGGCAGCCTCGGGGCCGTGCCCATTCCCTGGGGAGCCTGGGCAGTGCCCAGCAGCCTCTGGGGGAAGAGCCTTTCCCTGATCTCAGCGTGAGCCTGCCCTGGCCCAGCTCCAGCTGCTCCCTGGGTCCTGTCTGTGTCCCAGGGAGCGGAGATCAGAGCTGTAGGCCCCGATGTGTTCTGACCTCACACTTCTCTACCAGAACAAACCCAGTGCCCTCAGCAGCTCTTTCATGGTCCTTCCACACCCTTCCCCATCCCCATGTCCCTTCTTTGGATGCTGTCAGCTTTGTATCTTTTGTATACTGTGGCGCCCAAAAGTGCCCCCAGGACTCCAGTACAGTTTAACAGCAATGAAAGAAAACAGTAGGTTTCAACTTTGATCTCAAAAGCTGTCTCAGGCCCCTGATACTGCCTCGAAATGTCTTTGCAGTTCTTGCTTTATGACTTGTGTCAAACACGGAGAGAGTGAGACTGAGCCCCTGGGGTCAGGTTCTGTGTGAGAAGCCACACAGCAAGCCAGAAATCTTTGCTCCAGATCACCAGAAATTTACAGTATTGAGGGCGGAAATACTGAGAGTTGAGTCTTGGGAGCTGAGCCAGGAAAGCAGCACCTCTGCCATGGGCAGATTTGGCACGTGGAGAGAGCTCGAGCAGCTTGCAAGAGGTCCCAGCAATGTGTGTGTGGAGCTGGGAGGAGCATGAGTTGCAGTGTCGTGTTTGGAGTCCCCCTGGGTGAGGATGTAGGAATAGACTGGAGTTTTTGGTGACTGAGGTTTCTTTTCTGTGGCAATAATTGTTCTTGGCCACATCATTTTGGTTTGTTACTCGCCTGTGGTTTGTTCTACAGGCCTGTTTCCTTTCTCTCCTACTATGGTGTCTCAGTTATCTTCAGCAGAGGCTCAGCAATAACTAAACTTGAGCTTAGATACTTAAACTTCAGTTCAGAGTAGATACATGGAAGAAATCCTTCCGTGTGAGGGTGGGCAGGCCCTGGCACAGGGTGCCCAGAGAGCTGTGGCTGCCCCTGGATCCCTGGCAGTGTCCAAGGCCAGGCTGGACACTGGGGCTTGGAGCAGCCTGGGACAGTGGAAGGTGTCCCTGCCCTTGGCAGGGGTGGCACTGGATGGGCTTTAAGGTCCCTTCCCACCAAGGCCTCGTCTTCCTTTGCCTTCAGTGTCTGCCTCAGAGTTTGTACCCAAACCAAAGTGAGGTTGGTGTCACCTTCTCTAAACTGGGAGAACAGATCACTCCAAGCTGTGGGGAGATGGAGAGGCTGTAGGATGGAGAGGGTGCAGCCCTGCAGACGCCGAGCTGTGGGGTTGCTGCTTTTCCTCGTTGTTGCTGCGGACACAGCTCAAGGTGGGTCTGAGAGAGACAAACTCTGCTTTTGGGGGTTTGTGTTGATGAGGAGGGGAGGGGAGGTCGCTGCTCTGCTTCTTGTAACTGCTGTGGCAGAGCCAGGAGCCCAAGGCAGGACAAGGGCAAAGCAAACCTCTCCGAGCTCTTGGGTTCTCTTCATTCCCAGATATTCTGATTCCTGCCCAAGTCCAAGTTCATTGTGCTGTGCAGGATGCAAGTTTAATCAGGTTTTAGTGCTGGTTTAGCTGAGTGTTTCTAGGGCTTGAGGATGAAGCCAAATGCTCTGCACTGAAAAAGTGATGGATGTTCAGCACGAGATTCTCTTCAGGAACTGGCACGAAAAGTGGTTGCCGAAGCTGAGGGAGGAGCAATTCACAGCTTGGCTGGAAGAGGGAGAAGTGCTCACTGCTGGTCTGTCACTTCATCCTCATGAGTGAGTCTGGGAGCTCCCGAGATTGGCCAGGCTGCAATTTCAGATAGTTTAGATGGGCTGGCCTTGAAAAAATCATATTTTGGTGCCTGGAGCAAAAGCTGAAGGTGGCAGGAAGTGGCAGCAGTGGCAGGGAACTGAAGTGACACCACCCTGAGCTCAGAACTAATTTTGGTTGTGACCTTGAGCAGTCCCTGGGCCACACCAGAGCTTTTTGTGTCACCTGCTTTGGGAGGTTCTTCCTTGCCCGTGGAGAAGTTGGGTCTGGCACAGGTCTGCTGTGGAGCACCTGTGCCACCACCTTTAAAGAGCCACCCTGGAGGTGTCAGTGAGCCCCTCAGTGCCTGCCCAGCCTAGAGCAGGGCTGGGAGGACAGGGGGCTCAGGGAGTGCTCATTCCTGGTGGTGTTGGAGCTCTGAGCCCAGCCCTGAGCTGGGTTTGTGGCTCTGAGGGCATGGGGAGTGTCCGGAGCAGGCCTGGCCTGGGCAGAGTAGGAACTCCTGGAGTAACTCCTGAGTAAGCCACACCTTCCACGTGAGAGGGAGGCACTCCCAGAGTCAGGCGCTGTCTCCTCAGAGGTGCTTTGGGGTTTAATTCTGTTCTCACAGTGACTCCTCTCACCTGGGAACCCCGTGGTTACCTACAGAGGGTCTGAGGCCTTAGGGATGTAAATATGGACAGGAGGGGTTGGAATCTGCCTATCAGGGAATCTTCCCCTTGCCCAGAGGAGAGTGTGCAGAACTCTTCTGTGTGATGATAATGTTTTCATACTTTAGGTGTGAAAATAAAAAATGGGAGAAATCTCGTTTTTCTGGCAGCACGCAAAGAACTTTCTTCTGTGTCACCACTAAAACTCTGTGAGGGGATGAATACCTGGGAATCTGAAAGAGACATAGCTGGAAAGCATCAATATGAATGGATTTTTCTGCTTCTTTTTGCACTTGAAAGAAAGGTGAAAGTTACAGGCTGAGTCAAGCTTTTACCCTTTATTTCAATCAATTCAGTTATTGCTAAATATGGCTACACACAGGTAGCCCAGGTGACAGAGCTGCCTCCAGCTGCTCCTTGGCCCCAGTGTCCCACGCGGGATGCTTGAGTTATCCACTGAGAGCCCCCTTGAGACTGGAGCACAGGTAAATCTGCCTGTCTGAAGGGCAGGATTGTGTCCTAAGTCCCTCCTCATTCCTTTCTTTCCTCAGGCCCCACCATTGTGGCTTGGGTGGCAGTGGCACATTGGAAAGGCCTGGGGGTGCCAGCTGGGGTGAGAGCTCGGGGTGCCAGCCCAGGCTCCACCAGCACTTGGCCCACACTGGGGCACAAATTGAGAGATGAACTCTTGGAAGCTTGTCCTGAGGAGGATGAGTGGTACCTGCTGGCGAAATTCGGTGCTTTTGCAGAGCTGTGATAAACCCCAAAGTCTTAGACTGCCAACCTACAGCCTCTGCACCGTCACATTCCCCAGTTGCATTTTGTATTGGAATTTTACCTGCTCCCACCTGCGTCCTCCTGCTGGCAGTGCCAGCAGCCCACGTGCTGCCTCTCCTGAGAGCAAGTTCCTGCCTGTTTCCTCTCCCAGCCCCAGCTCTTGCTTCCCTCTGGCAGAGGCAGCTTTAGGTGCAATATCCTGATGTTTCTGCAAGTGGGTTTTGGAATAAACCTACACACGGGATGTTCATGGGTTGCTGCTATGGATTCTGTCAAAGGTGATCAGGAAAAGCAAGTTCAGAGTTACTCAGGGGATTCTCTGATTCCTGCCCATCTCACGGAGCTGCTCAGGGTGAAACTACTACTCCCATGCTTTTTATTTTGCTCCTCTTAGTGCTGGTTTTTCCCCAGGTAAGTCAGTGCTGGAGCAGCCCTTGTGGGTTTATCTGTGATGAGCAGTGGTTGTGTCTGCACACGGAGATAGCAGATTCCAGCTGTAGTGAGTGTGCAAACGTCGGTGCTTTGTGCCTTAGTGCACAGCCACATTTGTCAGCTGACAGGGCTGATGCGATGAGAAAACCTCGCACTCTCCAATAACCTGAGCACAGGCACTTCCTGCGTTGTTACATTTAACCAAAGCTCTGATAAAAAAATACTACATTAATTTTTCTAATGGAGACCAGATTCCGCATTATCATCATTTACGTTTTTGGATAGTCTTTGATTGACTCTGGTGGGAAGGGAGGTGAATCAGTATCTTGTACTTTAGGGAAAGATCTAGGGGAGAATTGAATTGTACTTCCTTGGAATTCACATCACCCGCCCTTAGTCGGAGATGTTGATCTTGAGAACAACAAGCAGAGAACAGCCCAGGAAGGGCTGAACGTGACAAAACAGTGCAGAGCATACAGAAATCCTCTTTGCTGTGTTCATCATTCTGTCTTCATCTTGGATTGTTTCCACCCTTCTCCTCCACCTGGAAGTCACAAGCATCCTGCAGTGGCAGGTACTCTGGGTTCTTCTGCCAGGAGTAGTCTAAGAACAGCTTTTGCTGGGAGCGGCTCTGACCTTGCTGAAATCACTGCTGAAACCTCCCCTGACTCTTGCAGTGCCAGAATTTCAGGGTGCCAGTGGTGAGGCAGGGACTGAGCCTGGTTCATTGTCCCCAGAGCTCAGGTAGTACAGGACAGTCAGGCCAGTAAAGCCCCTGCTCAGGGCTGGGAACGAGATCCTGGCCGGCTTTCCCTCTCTGCCCCTCTCTGCAGTCCTGCTGGGCTATGTCATGCTACTATGTTACAGCATTGTTCCATGTCTTTTTTTTTTTTTTGGAAGTAATGCCGGATATTGGCAGTCAGGGGCGATGGAGCGAGGTGAGCAGTGACCGGTGGACAGAATGAGTTGTTACGGCCTCGGTCTCAATTTTTGGAGCAGCTCTAAGCATCCGTTGTTGTTTGTGTGTTTTAGGTGGTCCACTTGCAGGATGTCCTGGCCCTGGATGCTGGAGCGTGCAAGCCTAAGGTATAGGTGTGGTGTACTTCAGTCGGAGCAGGGAGGCTGTGGTTTCACAGTCTCTCAGCATGTTTTGTGTGTTTTTGCTTTGCTTCTCTGCAGGTGCTGCTGCTGCCCTGGGCGTGCCAAGGGCCAGAGGCGAGCAGGTGAGTTGGCATTTAGGTGGGGTGGCTGATAGGCCAGCGGTCTATGGCAGCGTGCTGAGCGTGTCCCTTTTCATTGTGCAGGTTTGTCCTGGCCACCTCCAGAGTCAGATCAGGATTTGAGGTGAGCCGGGGCAGTGGTGTGGAGTAGCCCGGGGATGCTCTTCTGGAGGGCAACAGTGACGTTTTCTGTTTTGTTGTCTTAGGTACCGTGAGCAGGTGTGGAGCTGAAGTTTGGAGAGAGCAGGTAAGCGCTGAGCCTCGGCAGTTTCGAGGGAGGGGGCCTTGCGGAAGGGGTCTCTTTTGGCGTGTGTTGTCAGAGGCTGAATTTTCTCCTTGTTCTCCATCTTTCGCAGCTGCCAAAGCGGACCGTGGGGAACGTGTTGACATCTGAGGTGCTGATGCATTTTTTCTGCCAAGGATGGATTTTGTCCGTTTGTCTTCAGAAAGCTAAGTGTTGGGAGCGGTGGTTGGGAGAAGGGAAAGGCCTTTGGAGTTCCAGGAGGCAATTGGAAGTTAGCTTAGAGGAGAGGGCTGTTGTGGGAGGGCCCCTTGGAAGTAAAGGGAGAGGGTTTCTCCTCAGCATCACCCGAGCCTTTGCTGGGCAGGGCAGTTCCCACCCATCTCTGTCATCGGCCTTTGAGTCTCGACATCATCGTGGATCTTTTTGCCCGAGGAGCTCGCCTTCGGGTCTGGCACGATCGCCACGGTCTCCATTTCACCTACTCGCTGGCGTAGCCGCCCGCGGGCATCTTGGCCACTTGCTGGATGGTCAAAGGTAAGGGATCAAAGGTCGGGTTGTCAAGGAATGGGTCAAGGGGTCAAAGGTCAGGGGATAAAAGGTCAAGGCTCGGGCTCAGGATTAGAGGTTCCAGCATGATTTTCTGTGGTGGTTCCCAGTGTGGGGACACGGGGTGTGGGGTCAGTGGCGCCGGGGGCGGGCAGGAGCCCCGTGGGCAGTGGCCGGCAGCGGCGGGGACGCCTCCGTACGGTCGCGCCCCTCCAGTGCCAGCAGAAGCCCCCCTGCGCCGTGCGGTGCCCGGCCCCACTCCTTGCCCTCCCCGCCGCTGCCTTCCCGCACTCCCACCGCACCCCCTGCTCCCCTCCAGCCCAGGGAAATGCAGGAAAACACAAAATCATTGAGGTGGAACAGTCACCAGAGCTGCCCGAGCCATCCCCCCGCCTGAAGGCGGCAGCTGCCCAGAGCCAGGGGCACCCAGCAGGATGCAGCTCCCCTTTCCCAGGAGCTGGAGGCAGGGTTTCCCAGGCAGGGGGAGCAGGGAGAATTTCAGCTCCCAGCAGCTCTCTGTGAGTGCTGGATGGACTCTGGGCTGAGCCAGCTGGGAGGTGTGGGTGGTGTTCATGTCCCCAGGAGCTGCTCAAATCCACCTTAAACTCCTGGAATGGTCTGTGCTGGCAAGAACCTTACAGACCATCCTGTTCAGCCCCTTGCCATGGTCAGGGACACCTTCCTGGGGTGTCTGTGCCAGAGTGGTGGAATGGGCAGGACTTTCTCCCTGAGCCCAGTCCCGGGCAAGATTGGGGTTCCCATGGGAAGAAGCCTGTGAGCTGCATTTCCGGAGCTGGGAGCCTCCATGCCCGGGAGTGTTTCCAGTACTGCTCTTTGGCTTTTTCCATAACTGGGCATGATGTTTCTCCCCAGAGCAAGGTGGTTTTCCCTGGATTGTTGGGGTTACACACTGGCTGTTTGACAGCTCTGTTGTCTCTTTGTCCTGAATGGAAGAGTGAGGAACGGGGGATGCTCCCGACTGTCCCAGGGATGTGGGAACAGCCCAGTTCCAGTGAGGAATGTGACGCCCAGCTCGTGGCGTGTGCCCTGAGATGGTCTTTGCTGTTGTTTTGTCCTTAGAGCCTGTTGGAGTGCTGGCCTGGATTTGGGAGGAGCCAAGTAGCCTGGAGCAGTGAGGTTTTTCCTGTCAGAAATCCATGCTGGGGATGTTTTCCCTGGCTGTCCCAAGGGGAAGGAACAGCTCTGGAGTTTTTGCAGCCACAGGCTGGGGATGCATCCCCTGAAAACCAGTTCAGGATCGTTCATCTGACTCTGTCCCTGACCTGTGGCTTCCAGGGAGCCTTCTGGTCTTCTGGATATTCCCAGGAGAGGATATTCCACCACCTGACTTTTAAGCCAGGAATTCCAAACCCAGTAAGTTGGTCACATTCTATGGGAGCTGCCCCAATGGTGGGATGGCAGAGGGCACACCCCACGCTGCTGTTTGGGACATTCCTGACTGGAACGGGAGCCAGCTGGGCATTTTGGAGCACTGAGGCCACCAGGGCAGCCTTGAGTGGCATTCCCAGGCAATGCTGAGGCATCCCATGCCTGTGGCAACACATGCCTGATGTGGAGCAGAGAGAGGAAGGGAGAAATTCTGAGTTGATGGGAGGAATGGAATTGGGCTTTCCAGAATGGAATTGGTATAGGTGCTGATGGTATCATGGAATCATGGGGTGGCTTGGAAGGGACACAAAGACCCTCTGGGCTCTGTTATCCCATCCCGTGGCAAAGAACACGTCCAAAACGGCCTCCTCACCCTCATGGAATGGCAGTGGGTGTTGGGAGCTCTGGCTGGAGCACCTGGAGACCAGGTAAGAATAGCAGTGGCATTGTTTTGGCTGCTGCTGGATGTGGTTTTCTCTTGTCAAGATGTTCCTCTGATTGATGTTTTCACAGTAGCTTGCTAGGCCTCATTTGAGGATAATTCCAAGAATTTGGAAGTCGTTGGAAAAGAATGAGGAAAAAAGGTGAACCTGATCCATTTCTAGTAATTCTGAACTTCTCTTGCAGCACCGTTCCAGGGGAAAGCTGGTGAAAGGATAAAGATGCAGAGGAACAAGTGTTGTAAACCCCCTTGCCTCCCTGACAAAGCAAACCTTTCTGCAATCCCAGTAAATCTCTTGGAGAAACTGTGGGATCATAAGGTTTCCTAGGAAAGGAAAACTAAGGACAGAGATGAGGAAATAGGCTTCCAATTAACAATGATTTGATGGAGGTAGGAATGATTCTTGTATGTTTGATGCACCCCTTTTTATTCCTGGGATAATTTTAAATGATTTCTTTTAAAAATCATTTCGATTTGGGAATTCAGATTAGAGAGGAAACGATGCAAAATAAATGCAGGGAGAGATCACAGAATCATCCTGGAATGGCGGAATAATTTGGGTGGGAAGGGACCTTAAGAATCACCTCATTCCATCCACAGGGTGCTCCAAGCTGCGGCCAGCCTGGCCTTGAACACTTCCAGGGATGGGGCAGCCACGATTTCCCTGGGTTTACGGGCACAAGAGGAAATTTCCAGCAGGAAATTTCCCTTGCTCTGCCTGGCCCTAGCAGGGCTTTGGGAGGCAGAGGCTGTGGGAACAGGAGCTTTGTCCACTGCCTTGGAGGAGTCTCTGATGTCCCAAAACCCAGCAGAGCAAGTGGTTGTGGTTTAACATCCCGTTCAAAGGAGATGCCAGGCCAGGAACGGGAATGGACTGCAGAGCAGGGATGGTGCCCAGCAGAGGGGTGACTGTCCAGGGGGTCCCAGCAGTCCATCCCTGCTGCCCAGGTTTGGGATGAGCAGGCTGGTGAGTGTCCCTGTGCTTGCTCTGCAGGATGAGGAAGCCAGGCCTGCTGAGGAGGAAGATGAGGAGGTGTGGGAGGATGGAGACAACGGCCACCAAAGGCTGGGGAAGGCACAGATCCAGGTAGGAGACGTTGCCTTGCGAGGAGAGGGACTTGTCTGTCCCGTTGGAATTTGGGGCGTGAGGCCAGTGGAACAAAGGCTTTGATTCCATTTTCTTGCTCGGGTTTTCACGTGCCTTAAGAGAGCTTTGTGAAAATGTCATTATCCCTGATTGAGTCTCTGAAAAACAGGGATTGAAGCTTTCAGAAGGGGCCCAACCCTGCCTGCATGTATCCAAGTGCAGCCCCCACTCCCTGTTTTTGTGTACAGCTGGGATGAGACCTCAGCTGCTGTTACTTGCCAGCTCACAAGTTGTGTAGCTCAGAGCCTCAGCCATGAAGGGCCAGGCTGTGTTTAAAACAGCCCAAGGTGCCAGAGAGCTGGAGTCATTTCCTAGCAGGTAACTTGACTTGGAAGCTGCATTCTAAAATTTGTCCGCATTTAATTGATGTCCCACATGGAGACACCTAAAGAAGCAGAGGTGGGGTGTTCCTAAGAAAAGAGCATCTAAATTCTTTGGTGGTAGAGGGCTTAAAGTCTGAGTGAGGTGCCTTTAGGACACTTCCATTCCAGTATCTGAATAGAATTTAAATGAAGTAGCCAAATCCTGACAAGCTTGTATGAACTCCAAAGCCTCTGCAAGTGGTTTACAGCCAGGGAAGGAGATAAGAGTCTGGAGTCTCTTCCCCAAAACCTGGCTGCTGGTTTCTTTGGCCAGGCATAGGAAGAATTGTGTATTCCCTGGGGCTCTCCTTATGGGGAGAGGTTTACTTATGTGCCCTGGGTTTATTCAGTGCATCTTCAAAGTGATGGAAACTGATTGCATTGAAATGCCAGGGGTGCCAAATGTTTTCCCCAGGCAGAGCTCGGAGCCAGCCCAGTGGGAAGGGGTTTAGTGGCCATTTTCCCACTCCCTCGGGGCAGCAGCACTGGAGCACTCACACCCACCCGTGCCCGAGGTGCCGAGTACTGGCAGGAGGCAAAGCCAGGGACTGGGCAGGAGGAGCTTGCAGTGCTCCTGGAATCGCAGAGCTGGAGCTGTGGGTTAGAACTGCCAGGAGCTGCTGCCTCACTCAAACCTTGTTTAAAGCTCAGCATCCCTCCTGCTCCCTTGGAATGATTGTTGCTTCTGTTGTTGCTCTTTCCCGATCCATTATGATTATTATTGTAAATTCCCACTCCATTTCTTCCATAGCCCTTTGCTTCCCAGAGGTGGTGCTTTAGGCAAGCCCCTCCAGCCTGGGAAGGGGCTTTTGGCTCCAGACTCAGTCCCAGTCCCCATGAGCAGCTGGAGCTGTGCTGTCCCCAGCAGGTGCCTTTCCTTCCTTCCCTGCTGCACTTTGGCTTTTTGAGGGCTCTCTAGGGGGCTGAGGGAGAAGTTCTTTGTCATTCCAGGGCAGCATAAGCCCTGATCCCACTCAAAGCAGGAGGAATCATTCCATCCTTGCTTTTGGATACACCTTTGGTGTTCTCTCTCTTTTGCTGACACTGTGTGGTGAAGCAGCAGCTCCCTGGAATAACTTTTATTTGTAAAACAATGAATTCCCTGCTGGAATCCCAGTCCCAGCCCCCCAGATCAAGGTGCAGTTTAAGGCCTTACACCCTGACCAGGACAAGTTCCTGTCCTTAGACATGGAAAACAGGGGAAAACTCAGACTGGATTGGAGCCAGCATCCAGAATGGGGAGAGTGAGGCAGCATGCTTGGCCCAGGCTGGGGCTGGTACAGGGGGTGTTCCCCATAGGATGACACCCGTTTGGAGCAGATGCTTCTCTTCCTTTGTCCAAAGTCCAATGGCAAAGGAGTGAAGAACCCACAAGTGGGGCCTGGAAGGAAAACAGTTCTGTTAAAATTAGGCAAAGAATGCACTAAGAAAAAATGGACATCCTTTTTAGGTATGAAAGTAAGTAGGGGAAAAATGTTGAAAAAGAGCTCTTTTATTTGGTGCCACCTCTCATTTTTTTATGGATAAAACCCTCTAGTGAGCAATCAGAACAGGAGTGGGAAAGCCAGGAGCCTTTGACTTCCACAGTGGACTTAATTGCCATGCTTAATTTCAACAATTTCTTCTTTCTCTCAGGCCAGGAAAACCCACTTAACTTGTCCCATCTTTGCCAAAAGCTTTGGTGTTTGAGCAGCCAAACCCAATGGGCTCTGGCCCCACCAGCCTGTACTGGAGGGCCCCTGGTCCTGCCCATGGTGTGGGATGAATCCCCAATTGTCCCCAGAGGGGGCTGCCCTGGTCCCTGCAGTGCCCAGCACCTGAGACACAGAGAGAGCCCTGTCCAAAGGGGCTCCTTGTCAGGAATGTGGCAGCAGCCCCAGGAGCAGGCTGGAGGTGAGAACTGGGGCTGTGTTTGAGACTGACCAGCTCAGCTCAGTGTTTACCTGTGGGGGGAGTTTGGCCCCCCATGCTGAGTTGAAGCTGGATCAGGGTGACAGATGCTGCATTTTGGGCACCCTGAGAGTTTCTCTCCCCCTTGGAGATTTCCTGCAGGGATGGGGCAGGGCAGGGAGCAGAATTAACCCTGCACCTCCCGTGGGCACTGCTGGCCTTTGTCTCTCTGCTGTGCCATCAGCCTGTGGGAATTTGCTGCTGCCGCTGCCACCCCACCTGGGGGCTGCGTGCTCCTGGCAGCCCTTCCCAGCCCCACACCCGAGCTCCAGCGCTGCCTCCAGGCTGTGTTGGGAGAGTTTGCTGGGAATGTGCCTCATCCCTGGGAGTATCCTTTCCTTCCAGAGTGGCTGGATGGAGCTTCTGGGCTTGTCAGCTTCAGAGTTTGCTTGCAAAAGTCACTGCAGGGAAGAATGACAAGGAGGTTTGTCAGAGTGCTGCTGTCAGACCCCACCTGCCAGTCTGTGCTTTGGCTTGGAGGTTGTTGTGTATTGGCCCTGCAGGGAATGAATGTCCCCTTCCCACCTCAGCCCAGCAGATCCCAAGGGCTCTTCCTGGAGTACTTACTCTTTGCTTCCCTTTGGGATAACTTAATCTGCACCCTTCCAGGAGCAATTCCTTGGCTTCTCCTGGAGAAAACCCCATGGCAGAGGCAGTCTGCAAAGGAGCCCAGAGCTGTGCTTGGAGCAGGGAGTGCTGAGAGCTGCGTGTGCCTCTGCTGCCCCAGGCTGGCAATATCCCCATGGAACAGACTGGGCAAATGGCATTAGAGGGAGCACAATCCCTTCCTGGAAGAGGTTTTCTCCTGTGCAGATCAGGCATGGGGCAGGAAGGGAACTTTGGAGATCAGCTGCTTTCCCCCAGAAAGCATCACTCACACCAGCATGGATGACATGACCTGTGCCCAGCACTCACCATGCACCTGGCCAGAATCAAGAGCAAAGGTGGGTTTGGGTGTGAGCACTTGAAATAACTTTGAAAGAGAAGCAATCACCTTTTGCTGCTTCTTTCTTTCTTGCAGATGCTGGGATTGCCTCTGGGCACATGGGCTGAGCTCTCCCTGCAGGGAACTGTCAGGCCTTAACAGCTGTGAGGTTGTGTTCTTCTCAGTGGGGAACTGGAAATAATTATTAATTAATTGCAGAAATGTTTTCTGAACCTTTCCCCTTTCCTGGTAGATCTTCTCTCTCTGCCTCTGAATTTACAGCTGTTCCCTGGTGTCATTGGCCCTGCCTGAATTCCTTGCAGCTCCTCACTGGGAAAACCTGGGATGACTTTGAGGGGACAGAGGAGACATTTTCAGCTGAAAACCTGGGGTGACTGAGAGGGGACACAAGAATTGTTTGTGTAGGAAAATGGGAGGTGATGTCAAGCAGAGCAAGGTGGCATTTTTGAGGGAAAAGCTGAGGTGATGTTTAGGGGAAAGAATGCACATTTTTGGGGCAGAAAAGAGTTAATATTGTACAGGAAGGAAAAACTGGGGGGTAAAACTTGATGTAATCTGTAGGGGACAGAATGAATATTTTGGAGCAAAAATGAGGTACTCAGTAATAGACAAAGAAGGAAAATTTTGGAGGCCAAACTTGACAAAGTCTCAAGAGCAGAGAATGAACACTTGGAGGGAAAAAGGAGGTGATGAATACTGAGCATGTGGGGAAAATTTGGGGGCTAAATCTGAGCTAATCTCTAGGGGAGAGCATGAACACACTGAGGTAACATGAGGGAATCAGTTGTGGGCAGATAGGGAAACTTGTGTAAAAATAATATTAAATAAGCTGTAGAAAGAACATTTTGAGGTAAAAATGAGGTAAGCAGTAGTAGACAGATGGAAAACTTTGGGGGTAAATCTTGATAGAAGCTACATGGTAGAAAGGAAATAAATATTGAAGGAAGAATGAGGGAGTCAGTAGTGGACAGGTAGGGGAATTTTGGGGGGTCAAACTTGAAATGATCTAAAGGTTGAGAATGAATCTTTTTTGGTAAAAATGAGGTAATAAGTTGTGGACAGTTCAGGAAAATTTTGGGGGTTAAACTTGAGGTAATCTCTAGGGAGAGTGTGACCACTGACATGAACTGAGGCAATCACTGGGGCTAGGCAAGGAAATTTGGGGTGTAAAACTTGGGAAGATCTGTAGGGCAAAGAATGAACATATTGAGGAAGCAATGAGGTGATCAGTAGTCAAGATGAGGTAGAATGTGGGGGGCAAACCCTGAGGTAATTATGTAGGAACCATAAGTGGTTTTGAGAAAAAATCTGACCTAATTTGTAGGGGACAGAATGAACATTTTGGGGGTAAGACAGACATAACCTGCGTGGTTTGGGTTTTAAAATCTAGTCAGTGCACAGGGGACAAAATAGACATTTTGGTAATAAAATCCGAGTTCATCTGTAGAAGAAAGAACTCATGTTTTGAGGTAAAAATGAGGTGATCAGAACTGGGCAGGTAGGGAAAACTGAGGGGGTAAAATGTGAGGTCATCTCTAGGAGAGAGCAGGAGCATCCTGAGGTAAACTGAGGGAATTGCTGTGGACAGGTGGGTAAATCTGGCAGGTAAAACTTGAGGGAATCTCCATGGTAGAAAATGAGTATTTGGAGGTAAAAATAAAGTACTCAGTCAGTGGTGGAGATGTACGGAAAATGTTGGAGGTAAAATCTGAGGTGATCTGTAGCAGAGAGAATGCACTTGATGGGGTAAACTGAGGTAATCACTTATGGACAGGTAGGGAAGTTCAGAGGGGTAAAAATTGAAAGCATCTGTAGGGCAAAGAATGAAAAGATTGAGGTGGAAATGAGGAAAGAGGTAGTGGACAGGTGGGGAAAGTTTTGGGGGCAAATCTTGTGGTAATCTCCAGAGCAGAGAAAGAATGCTTCCTTGTAAAAAATGAGGAACTCAGAAGGAGGCAGATGGGGACATTTTGGGGGTAAAATCTCAGGTCATCTCAAGGTGAGGGAAGGACTATTTGGAGGTCAACTCAGCACTCACTGTGTCTTCCTTCCTTGGCAGCAGCTGGCAGGGAAGGGAGAAGAGGCCTCAGGCTGGAGAGGGGCAGGAGAAAGGCACTGTGGGCAAAGGCACCTCCCTGGCATCCCCAGGGTACCTGTGGGGAACACAGTGGACACTTGGGGAGCAAAGGGAGGTGATGGCATTGTCCCTTTGGGGGATGCTGGCATTTAGATCATTCCATCCATTTGCCTGCTGACATTTCCCAGCCCAGGGGCTTTGGCTGCCAGGGCAGCACAAAGATTGTTCCCTGGGTGGTGGGCAGATTTGGGGGTTGGCTTTGCTAGTTCAGATGAATTCTACCCAAAGCCCTGAATTCCCTGCTGAATTGCCACTGGCATAGCCTCCCAGCGCCTCCTGGAGCATGGATATTCCCATGCAGAGCTGCCTATTTAACACCAGCTGTGGCAGGACCCAGCAGAGCTTCCAGGGAAGCTCAGCAGGGTCAGGGCAAGGACAGCTTCATGTTCCATAGAATTTGCTGTTTGTAACCCTCATCCCCCAGCCCCCCCCCCCCAATGTCCCTGGGGGCACCTGACAGAGTTCCCTGGAATTCAGCTGCCTGCACCCCCCGAGCTGGGGCTCCAGGTGATATTTGAAAGCAGGAACAGGCGCTGGCTGGACACGCTCCCAGCCCGTGCTGAGGCAGCCCCTGTGCCCACGGGAGGACTTCTCTCCCTGCAGGAGTTGATTTCATTCCAGAGCCTCAGGAGTGGCCTCTGCAAGTTCTTTTCCCTCAGGAAAGGGATGCACATCCCTGCCTTCAGGGCACCTGCAGTGGGAGCCACCTGGGAAAGCTTTCCATCAGTTGTGCAGTTCCAGCTGGCTCCCCAAAAACTCCCAACTCAATCCAAAGAGATTTCTCTGACTCTGACCTTTCATTTGAAGGCATCTCTGAGGGCATTGCTTGGCATTTCATTGCTGTGGGGGAAGCTTGCCTTGGCTTTAACACTGCTGAGGGATGATGGCCTCAGGCTGGAAGGGAAGGCATTTTGGGTGGCTGGGACATAGCTGGCAGGTGTGTGGGAGGTCAGCACTGGGAATTGCTGTCTGAGCCCCTCTGCAAACAGCCCATTCTGACATTGCCCAGTGCCAGCTGTTCCTTGGGGCATTTTTGGGGTGTCAGTGGGGTCTGTCGGGACTGAAGCATCTCTGGGTGCCTGTTCAGAGCAGCCCCTGGCCGAGGGGCCGCGGGCAGCCCTTTATCCATGTCCATCCCAGCGCTGCCCGGGCAGCCCAGTGCCCGTTCCGGGGATGTGTGTTTGGCACACTGCGTGCCACGGGCAGGACACTGCAGGCACAGCTCCTCTCTGCAAATCCAAAGCACAAGAGCTGCTGCTTCCCTTCCTGGGCCTCCTGGCCTTCTCCTTCCCCCCATTCCCTGCCAGCTGGGACACACGGAAGGAGCACCAAGGAACACTCCTGGCAGTGAGCAGGAGTTGCTGAGAGCTCTGTGCAGCTCTGGGCCACAAAAGCTGGCCCGGCCTCAGCAGCCCCTGGGATTTTGGGCTGTGAACACTCACCTGTGGGAAAGGCCCCTCTGCAGGCAGGAGCAGCCCTGACCCTCTCCAGAAGAGCTTTGGCCGTGGAGCAAGTGAACCCTCAGGACTTGCCTTGCTCATTTCTCCCTGGAAAGGGCCATGGAACAAGCACCTTTGCAGCTGTTGGGTAAATCCTGGAAAGGGCAGGAAATCAGGGTTATGGGAAGAGTTCAGTGCTGTCACACAACTGCTCACCTGTGTTGTTGCATGATCAGGTGCTGGCCATGGAGCTCTGCCCTATGGCAATTACAGGGGCTGGTGTGGCAAGCAGCATTAGCATAAAAGAAGGAGTTGTATTTGCATAGGAATGATCTTGCTGGCACTTGGCATTCCTATCCCAGGCAGGACATTGCCAGGAGCTGAGATTGGCTTGGCTGGAGCAGGGTGCTGAGAGTGCCCAGGTGTGGGTTCAGTGGCCAGAGGAGCCATTCACATAAGGGTTCGACTTGGTGGTCCTTGTGTAGCCATTGCCACTCAGGATCTCCTGTGCTCTGGAAATAAAGAAGAAACATTTTTCCCTGGCCTTTTAAAGCCAGAGGTTTTTGCAGTGGAGCGTGCAAGCCGCAGAGAAAGCGGGGGGGAGGAAGGAGAGCATCAGGTGTCAAGCGGCAGTTGTGGGATGAGCGGCTCAAGCAGCAGCGAGCCCCGGCGAGGCCCCGGTCCCGCAGCGGGCGCAGTCAGAGCAGGAGCGGCAGCAGCGGCCTCGGCGCCAGCGGCCGGGCCGGGGGAGCGGCTCGTCCCGCTGCAGCCGCGCTGGTTGGGCGGGGCCGCGGCGGGCGGGAGGCCCCCGGGGGAGCGGCCCGGGGCAGGGGGAGGCGGGCGCTGCCGTGCGCAGGGGGTGCGGCGGCCTCGGCAGTGCCGGGGCTGGGGGAGCTCCGCGTCCCCGCGGGGGCTGCGGGCGGGGCCGGGCCGGGAGCGCCGGCGCTCCGGTTGCGCCAGGGGGCGCCCCACAGGGCGGGCGGCGCTGAAGGAGCGGCGGCCTCGGGGGGTGCCGGGGCGGGCACGGGCGGTCCCCGCGGCCCGGCCGCTTCCAGGCGCGATCCAGCGCCTGCTGCGGGGAAGCGCCGCCCTCCCGGCGGGCCCGGCACCGGCACGGCCCCGGCTCCCCGCGGCCGCAGCGGGAGCGTAGCCGGAGCTCCGGCGGGAGCCCAGCCCCGCGCTGGCCGCAGCCGGAGCGGCAGCGCCGGGCTCGGCGCCAGCGCCAATCCCGGAGCGGCACTTGCCAGCCGCGGCGATCCCGATGCCTAATGCCATCCCCCATCCCACCTCAGTTCTCCGAGCCCGGCAGCCGCACCCCGCCCGCCGAGAGACAAGCGGCTCGGCCCGGGACCCCCAGCAGACACCGACAGGACCCAGCCCCGAATCCCAGGGCCCGGGTCCCGTTCCCATCTCAGCGCCTCGGGCTCGGCGCAGCGCCGGGAGCAGCCCCCGGTGCCGGGCTCCGCACAGCGCTCCGAACGACGGTCCCGCCACAGCCCGGGAGGAGCAGGATGAGCATCCACCGCACAAAGCGGAGCGGGCGCGGATCCGCCGGCATTTACGGGCGCGGGCGGGGCGGGGCGGGCCCGGCACAGGTGTGAAGGGCGGGGTCCGCACAGGTGCGCGGGGCCCCAGAGCGGCTGCGCGGGGCGGGGCCGAGGGGATTTAAGCCTCGGGAATCGGCGGCGCCGCCATTTGCTCCCTCGGCGCTCGGTGGGAACGGTTGTGGCCGGACCGGGCTCTAGATCTCTGTATTTCCATATTTCTATGTCTCTGTAGTTCTTTTCCTTTATATTTGTGTTAGTTTGTCTTCTTCTAACCCTTCTCCGTTCTCCCCCCTCTGCCTCCCCTCCCCCACCCCCTACACCCCCCCCCCTACCCCCCCCCCTCCCCCCTAGCCCTCCCCTCCCTCCCCCCCCGGCCCGGTCCCCCCCATCCTCCCTCCCTGTCCCCCTACACACCCCAACCCTGCCCTACCCCTCCACCCTCTCTCCCCTTCTCCACCGTTCCTTCGCCCCCATCCCGGGTCCCCCCTGCCCCCTCACCCTGCTCCCCTTCCCCTCCCAGTTCCCCCCACCTGCCCTCAATCCTCCCCCTCCGTCTCCCACCTTTCCTTCCCCCTCCACCTCCCCCTGTTCCTCTTCCCTCGTTTCCCCTCTGCACCTTGACCCCCCACTTGTGCTCCGTCCTCGTCTTCCCCCCGCCTCCTTTCCTGTCCCCCCATCCCACCTCTCCCTGCACACCCCGAACCCCCCACCTGCGCTCCTTCTTTGACCCCCTCTGCTCCCTTATTCCCATCCTCTGTCCCGTCTTTCCCCCGCAGCCGCGGGGCTCGGGGCGCCGGAGAATAAAGCCCAGAGGGCCGGAGCCCGGCGCCCCTGCCCTCGCTGGAGCCCCACACGGGCCGGGCCCGCTCGGCGGGTCCCCCGTGCAGTACAACAACAGCGCCGGGGCTCCGGCTTTCCACACATCACACTGGGGATCCCCTCCTCAGGAGGGGTTCCCGGGGGGGTGGTGGGTTTCGGGAAGGGTGGTGGGTTGGGGTGGGCCCCCTCCTCAGGAGGGGGTCCCGGGGGGGTGGGTGGGTTTCAGGGAGGGTGGTGGGTTGGGGTGGGCCCCCTCCGGAGGAGGGGGTCCCGGGAGGGGGTCAGGGTGGGCCCCCTCCGGAGGAGGGGGTCCGGGGGAGGGGGGTGGGGCGGAGGGGGGACTTTCCCCCCTCCAGTCCCCGCCCCCTCTCCCGGACCCCCTCCTCCAGACGGGCCTCACCCCAGCCCCCTCCCCGGGACCCCCTCCTCCGGACCGGGGCCTCGGGGAGGGGGGGTGGGGGGGGGGAAGCAGAGGGGGGTCACGTCACTCTGTGGCATGAACAGACATAGAGCTCACAGGCCAAACCAACAGCCCCTCCCGCCCGGACCCCCCCACCCCACCCGCCCCCCCCCTCCCTCCCCCCGGGGCCCCGGTCCGGAGGAGGGGGTCCCGGGAGGGGGCCGGGGTGAGCCCCCTCCGGAGGAGGGGGTCCGGGAGAGGGGGCGGGGACTGGAGGGGGGGAAAGTCCCCCCTCCGCCCCACCCCCCTCCCCCGGACCCCCTCCTCCGGAGGGGGCCCACCCTGACCCCCTCCCGGGACCCCCTCCTAAGGAGGGGGCCCACCCCAACCCCAACCCACCCCCCTCCCCGAAACCCACCACCCCCCCGGGAACCCCTCCTAAGGAGGGGGCCCACCCCAACCCCAACCCACCCCCCTCCCCGAAACCCACCACCCCCCCGGGAACCCCTCCTAAGGAGGGGGCCCACCCCAACCCCAACCCACCCCCCTCCCCAAAACCCACCACCCCCCCCGGGAACCCCTCCTGAGGAGGGGATCCCCAGTGTGATGTGTGGAAAGCCGGAGCCCCGGCGCTGTTTTTGTACTGCACGGGGGACCCGCCGAGCGGGTCCCCCGTGCGAGGCTCCAGCGAGGGCAGGGGCGCCGGGCTCCGGCCCTCTGGGCTTTATTCTCCGGCGCCTCGAGCCCCGCGGCTGCGGGGGAAAGAGGGAACGGGGAGGGATGAGATGGGGTAGGGAGAGGAGTCGGGGTGGGTTGGGGAGAACGAGGGGGGAAGGGAAAGGTCGGGTGAGGGGAAGGGATGATGGTCAGAGGAGGAGGAAGAGAGGGGAGTCGGGTTGGGGAACGGGGTACGGAGAGGGGAGAAAGGAGGGGTGGGGGAGAAAGGAGGCGGGGGGGGTCGGGGATGCACAGGGGAGCAGGGAGAGAGGGTGGGGGGGCGCTGGGGAGAGGGCAGGCAGGGGGCTGGGAGAGACAGGGAGGGTGTGGGGGAGAGAGAAAGAAACTGGGGGGGGTAGGAAAGAGGTGATAAGCGGGGGAAGAAGGAGGAGGATAAGGGCAGGAGAAACAGGGGGAAGAAAGACGGGGAAGAAAGAGGGGGAGCGGGGGCCTCTCCCGGGCCACGCCGGGGGAGCCCGGCCCGGCCGCAGCCTCCCCGAGCTCTGAGGGAGCAAATGGCGGCAGGGGCGATTTCGGGGGCTTAAATCACCTCGGCCCCGCCCTGCGCAGCCGCCCTGGGACCCCGCGCACCTGTGCGGACCCCGCCCCGCGCACCTGAGCCGGGCCCGGCCCCGCCCCTGAAGCCGCCCCCGGCCCCGCCCGGCCCCGCCCGGCCCCGCCCCAGAGCCCCGGCCCCGCCCGGCCCCGGGGCCCGCCCTGCCCGGCACGGGGGCGGCTCCATCGCTCGGGGCCCCGCCCCTCTCTCCCGGGCCGGGCCCGCCCCGCGCACCGGGGCCGCACCGGGGCCGCTCTCGGGACCCTCCCCTCCGCTGACAGACCCGGCCCCGCTCGCTCCCGCTCCTTGCCACGCTCGGCAGCCACCGAGGCCGCCGCCCTCTCGGCTCAGCCGGCACCGGGCGGCAGCAGCGCCGCCCAGCTCAGCCCGGGGGCAGGCACAGAGCACAGGGAAAAGCCGGCTCCGGGCGCTCTGCAGCTCCTGCAGCCCGAGCGTCTCGGCTCCTGCGGCCAGGCGCTTGCTGCTTTCCTTCCTACAGAAAAACGCCGGCTCCTTATTCTCAAAACCTGCGGATCTCTATTCCCAGCTTCTTATATTGCTGTATGCGACAGAGTAGAGAGAGAGGGCTGGCTCATTTCAAAATGAATTTACATCTACATCAGTAGCATTTGCCTATAGATGTAAAAATGAAGAACTGAACACGTTTTAGTATTCTGCACACATCCCTCCCTGGGAGGAATGGTAAAAAGTTAAAAACAAATGAAACTTTAAAAGTAGAAAGTTAGAAACAAAGTTACAACGGCAGAAATTTAGAAACAAACAAAGAGGTAAAATACAAGAAACAAACAAATTTCTAAAGGGAGAAAGTTGAAAACAAACAAAGTTAGAAACAAAAAAAAAATTAGAAACAAACAAAATTAGAAAGGTAGAAATTTAGAAACAAAGTCAGAAAGGCAAGTGTTGAGCCTTTGACAGGGTACCCCTCCTTCTCGGACCAGGGTGAAAGAGCAGAGGAGGCTGCTGTTCTGCTAAGTTCTTTATTTCACGGTCTCACAGCTGTCTTGAAGGCAGAGTTCGAATGGGGTTACATGATACAGCCAAGCAGCAGCAGCAGGCAAAAACAGCTTCTTCTATATGCTCCATACACTCTATTTTTTCTTATAGAAGTGTGGATTCTATTTGTTCATTGACCAGTAAGATTAACACACGATTCTAGTTTTCCTTAAACCCATCCCGGTCTAATTCTAACAGTCGTAAGCCTCACACAAGTGTCATCTGCCCTTGTTCCATAAGGAATCCCTCTACAGACAGGGAGTTGTCACCGGCCCCGTGCTCATGGGCTGCAGGGGACACCCGCACTGAGGAGGAAATGGAAATGGGAAAGAGGGAACTGCAACCTGATGGGACGCACCTCTGGCACCACATTTCCTCTTCTTCCTGCTGTCCTGGAAAGGCCCAAGTAAATCCAGTCCCTCAGACCTTGCATCCCTGAACGCCAGGAGAGCCGGTGCTTTACCCAGATCCCAGTGCCCTGCACGGCTGCGCTGACACGAGCACAGGCCGATCGCTCCGCCCAGCACCATCCCTCATTTTCTTCCCATTGCTCCCCAAGCGGCCCCAAAGCACCCCAGCGTGTCTGTGCCGGGGCCAGGGCCTGCCCCGAGCCCGACCAGAGCCCTGCACCAGCTCCCACCCCCGGGTGAGCTGGGAATGCACTGAGAGCTCGGCTCCCCGGGCTCCCCAGCACCCAAACCGGTCCTCAGACACACAGAAATGCCCAACCTGCCCCTCTGGGCACAGCCAAACACCACAATTCCATCATCCCCAAGCAACTCTGGCACTTGCCTCTTCACCTCCGCCCATTTCCAGTAGCCGGGGCTAGGACCGGGCTGTCAGAAATAGCATTCCCTAGGCAGTTCATCCCAGCACAGAGGAGAAGAGGAGCCTGTCCCTGACCCACACCATGGGCAGGACAAGGGGGGCCCTAGCTGGCTTTGCCTACTCCAGCACCAAAGCTCTTGGTCCCAAAGATGGGGCGAGTTCAGTGGTTTTTCCTGTCCTGAAAGAGAGCAGAAAAGGGAAGTTAATCCCACTGTGGAATCCAAGACTCCTGCATTTCCTATTTCTGCTCTGATTGCTCACCGTGGAGTTTTAGCTATGGAAAAAAAAAGGAGAATGACACCATATCAAATAAAAAGTGCCCTTTCCCAGCATTTTTATTCCAGGCATTAAAAGGATGCTCATTTCTCTTCTAGCATTGTTTCCCTCATTTTAGGAGAACCGTTTTCATCCCAGGCCCCACTCGTCAGTTGTTCGATCCTCTGGCACTGGATTTGGACAAAAGAAGGGACGCACCTGGACTGCAGGAAATCACTGAGAGAAACCCTTCCAAAACGTGACAGAGAAAAACAACAGGAGATGCAGGAAGACACATCCCTCATTTGCACGTCTGGAACGCTTTTCTAAAGACTTCTCTGCATCTGGATGCTCTTTGCTCTTGGCTTTCTTCACAGGAATGCATTTGCTGCTAAACACGTCTCAGACCCTTATTTGATCGGGATAAGGTGGGATGGAGATGAAGACTCCCACAGGGAATAGCCAGGGAGATGCAGGGCCTGGGAACATCAAGGACGGAGAAGAGAAGGAACAGGGATTGTTTTTCTTGTCTCGAGCCAGCAGTGCTGTGAGCTTGGAGAACACACGGCACCGCAGGGATCCAGGGCAGGAGCGGGATAACTGCGGGATAAGGGGAATCTGCTCCCACTCCAGGGCTGTGCCAGTGAAGGAGGGGAATTTTTTAGTGCCTTCATTACACACAAAAACCAAACCCGGCACCACCGAGCTGGGCTTTCGTGAGCCGCAAAACAAAGCGGCCCCTGGCCTTTGGGGGAACACAACCTCACCGAGTCACGGAGCCAGGGGATGACACTTGGGAATGATCCTTGCTGCTGCCTGCAGGCAAATCGGATGAGGGAGCCACAGGAGCTGCGGGGTTTCCTGCTCTTCCTGCAACGCCATCGGTCCAGACCAGGAGACCTTTCCTGGAACAGATCTTCCCTGTAAAGGGAGCTACACCAAAGCTCAAGCCCTCATTTAGAGACCCTTGGAAAAGCAAAGGTGAGAGGGGATTACCTGGAGCCCCAGGGGACCGAGGCGAAGGCGATGAAGAAGCAGACAGCAAAGTGCTTCCACTGCTTCTCACTCCAGCAAAGGGAACATCCCTGGAATTTCATGGCCAGCGTCGCTCCCAAACCCCACAGGTGAACCCACACGTACTCCAGGACTGATCTCCTTCAAACTTCCAGCAGCACAGACTCACCGGGAGGAACTGCGATCCAAGGACACACATCAGCAACCGTCTTCCCGCTTGCCCCTCTCTCCACATTTTCCCTTTCCAGCGGGTGCAGGTGCCACCCCCCAGAGGCAGGAAAACTGCCTTGCAATCCAGTACAAAACCTGCCTGGAAAGCCCAGGATGCCCGGAGCCAGCAGCCGTTTCTCCTGGAGCTCCTGCTGACAGGCATTTGAAGCCTGCTGTGCCTCACAGCTGCTTTTCTGCCAAGGGCATTCCCATCTTTTCTTTTTTAGCCCAAAGAAAGGTTTGCAAAGCTGAGTTTTGTGAGAAGCGCTTCATATTTGGATCGTTCTTAACTTGGAGTTTCCCTTGGCACCAAAATCAGGGGCTCACCTTTTGCTTGGAGCTTGGCTGAAGTCCTCAGCAATGCCAGGGAATGTGGCCATTGGAGGCTTTGGGCAGATTTGGCTCATCTGCCTTTTTAGGCCTTGTTTCTTTCTCTCAGCCTTCCCACTGGATTGTGGCCTCCGAGGAATACGTAAAATCCCATTCCATTCCTATTCTTTCGGACAATTTTTTGCACCGTCCCTGTACAAAACGAGGCCCCCTGTTCGGATGCTTTTCCCCACCGCTCCCCGGCACTTTTATCTGCCGGTGCATTCCCTGCGTTGCTTGGGCTCTTCCCAGCTCTCTGAGCTCCTTCACAAGGCAGGAGATCGATTTGGCCCAGGAACTAAACCCTCCCGAGGAATTGTCTGATGCCATCTCCGCATTTGACACCTGATCCTTGTGCTCAAAGGATCCCTCTTTCTTCCCTTCAGCCAATTCCAAGGCTCGCTGCCCCCAGCTGCGATCAGGCCCCAGCCTGATCCCTGCAGTCTTCCCTGCCGGGATCCTGCTCAGGAATCCCTGGGCTACAAATGTAAGAATTCATTCTTCCCACCCCTGCCCAGTTCCAAAGGATTTGGTGTCTGCCTTACCCGGCTGGAGCCTGCTTCCAACTCTGTTCTTGCTGCTTCTGCTGCTTTCCAGTTCCCAGGAATTCCACCGACGGAGCGACAGCGTTTTCCAGCTCCGCCAGGATTCCCTCTGCTGCGTTTGGGTGCTGGAAGGATATCAAAACCAGGCTCTCTGGGGCTTTACTATCAGGAAATTACATCCCCGGATTTGTTCATTTCCAAATATTATCTCTTCCCAACGAAGCACTGGGCATCCAAGGAATACAGAAAGTGATGGGCTGACCACTGCTTACTCCTCTGGAATGTCAGAGCTTGGAAAAAAAGGGCACTTGAGGCTTCTCCTGGTGCTGCCCGTGAGGTGTATTTTACTTGAGAGCCCCTTCCCGTGTCTTTCCCTGTATCCACCAAAAAATCCACCCCTTCATTCCCCAGCTGCTTGCTTCCTCCCTCTTTTCCTGTATCCAACAGAATTTTAACAGGTCAATAGTCCCCTCTGCAAGAGCACCTTTCATTCCAAACCTAAGAACAAACGAATCACTTCCCTTCCACCGTCCTTATTAGGATTCCACTGAGAGCAGTGGATGGAAAATGATCCTCTCCTGGTCCCTGCTGGATTCCCGGAGCAGGGATCCTTTCCCTCTTTCCCCCCACCACGGTGCCCTCCTCCCCCTCCCGCCCCACCCCACACCCTTTTCAGGCTTTGTTCCACAGCTTTTGCCTCCAGGCCTCAGATCCTTTCGTTCTCCACGAGCTCCCAGCAGCTCCACAGCCTTCCCGCTCCCATCCCGACCATTTCTCCGGGAATGGAGCTCCGCATTTCAATTGCCTTCTCTTTTCTCTGACAATTCCCACCAATCCAGAAGACCTAAAGCTGACACAAGGAACACTCGGTGCCCACAAATCCAAACCCAGACCCGGCCATCCCCAAACCAGCAACTCCCGGACAATTTGCGTTCATTCCAACCTAACACTGAGGACTCACCCAACCCTTCAAAATTCCCAAGAAATATCCTGTTGCCTTCACAGCTCCCAGGGGATTCTGCTTCGTGCTCACACGAAGGATTTGGGACTTCCCTGAAAAAACCCGTGCAGGGCACGCTGGAATCCCCGATCCCGTGAATCCGGGGAGCGTTAAAAGCTCGGTCCAGCCTGGGCCCCCGGAAATTTTTGCCAAATATCCCCCAAGTCCTCGGGATAACAGAACTCTCTGGTACTGCATTTTTGGCGTTGTAAAGCCTGGAATTCCTTTATTCCTAGTGCTGGGCTCTGCATATGGCCGAGAAAATCCCGGCCTCCACACAGACCCAGATTCCAAACTTTTGGATACATTTCAGCAAGCCGAGAAATTCACCTTCCCTACTTCTTCTTAAGGGCATCCTTCTCTTCCCTTACCCGGCGCGCTCTCTCCCACTGGGGGTGGGTTTTCCCCTTCCCATGCTAATTAGTCCCTACTTCTAGGAGGTTTAGGTACCTTTCTTCCCTGGGACGGATTTCTTAACACAGCTACCGAGGCTTTGGGAGTCTCCTTTATCTTCTACTTTCTGGATCCATAAATGCCACAATCCAGACGCCCAACTTCAACAAGACATCCTTTCTACCTAAAAACACACACTCTCAACTCTTAGATCTTTTAAAGTTTTACCCCCGCAAAATTCCCCTATTTTTCCACCACTGAATTCCTCAGTCCTGCTTCCAAGGATTTCTTGAATACCACGGGGCTTTTCTCAAGATTTACCCCCACGACCTTCCCTACGTGCCCACTGCTCATCACCTCATTTTTCCCTCAATGTGGTCGTTCTCCACCCCAGAGACTTTGTCAAGTGTTGCCTCCAAAATGTTCCCCATCTCTCCACTACTCAGTTCCCCATTTTGCCTCCAAAATATTCAATCTGTCCCCTCCAGACTGCATCCACTTTTACCCCCAGCGTTTTACTTCCTCTACAATATTGATTCAACCTTTTCCACCCCAAAAATCTGCATTCTCTCCCTTAAACAGCACCTCAGCTTTTCCCTCAAAAATGCCCCAGAGGGAAACTCAGATTCAGCCCCCAAACTCCCATTTTCCTACACAAACAGTTCTTGTGGCCCCTCTCAATTCCCCCAGGCTTTCAGCTCAAGGAAGAACTGGAAGCCCATTCCCTCATCTCCACCCTTGTTTTGCTTTCCTGGAAAACCTTGCGATCCCACACTTTCTCCAAGAGATCTGCTGGGAGTACTGGAAGGTTTGCTCTCTCAGAGCGCCAGGGGGCTTTACAGCACTTGTTCCTCTGCATCTTTACCCTTTTATCAGCTTTCCCCTGGAACGGTGTTGTGGGAGAAGCTTGGAACTACCAGAAATGGATCACGTTCACATTTTTTCCCCACCAGTTTTTATCTGGTTTCAGATTCCTGGAATTACCCTCAAATGTGCCCAGGAACACTGCTGTGAAAGGATCAATGAGAAGAACAGCCGGAAAGCAGAAAACCACCTCCAGCAGCAGCCACAATGATCCCATTTCTCTTCTTACCTGGTCCTGCCAGAGCTCCCAACAGCCATTCCCATTCCAAAACAAGAGCTATGGAAGACATTCCTGCTGTCCGTGAGGGTGAGGCGGCAGTTCTGGATGTTCTTCGCTGTGCAATCAGACAACAAACAGAGTGTAAATGATCCTGGTGGTCCCTTCCAAGCCAAACCAGCCCGTGATTCCATGCGTGGATCAGCACCTGTCCCAGCTCCATTCCAGAAACCTCCTCCCACTAACCCAGAACTTTCCTTTTTCTGCTCAACATCAGGGCTTTGCTGCCGAGTGCCCCGGGCAGGGGACGCCTCAGCCTTCCCTGGGACCGCAGCATTCCCTGCGCTGCCTCAGCATCCCCTGCGCTGCTGTTCCACGCCCATCCCGTGGTCCAGCGCCTGCGCGGGCTGCAGTGCCGGGCTCTCCCCACGAGGCGGCAGCACCGGGAGCGAGCAGCCCCGGCCGGTCCCGCTGTCTCGGGGCAGCTGCGCCTTTAACCCGCCCTGAGCCGGCGGGGCCGTGAACACAGCGGGCACAGACCCCACCGCTCCCCTTTATTTCACCCTCAGAGGCACAGGATCGCAGCATTTCCTGGGCTGCAAGGGACCCACAGGGAGCATCGAGTCCAAATCCTGGCCCTGCACCCCAAGAATCCCACCCTGTGCCCGAGAGCCTTGTTCAGACCCAAACTCTTCCCCCAAGATCCTGAAAACACAGCGGGGCTGGGAGAAGGATGACCACGGAGGATTTTTTTATACAGATCTCCTTGCACGATCGTTAAATAACATTATTAGACAGTCCATGAACGCATCCCTGTGCCGGGACAGCCACCCCTGTGCCGGAACACTCATCCCTGGGCCGGAATACCGATCCCCCGCGGCCCCCACCGTCCGCTCGGGGCTGTCCCCGTTCCCCGCTCACCTCCGAGCCCGGAGCACCCGCCCCGGTGCCCCCGGCCCGGCAGCGCTGCTCCCCGGGCTCCCCGCCATCGCCGCTCCTGGCGAAGAAGGGCGGAAGTCACCGGTACCGCACCGATGCGGCTATTCGACCTTCTCAAGATGGCGGCCGGAAGGACCCCCCCCCCCCCCCCCCCCGCTCCGTCTATTCGACTGCCTGAATGCTCCCGCCTGCCCCAGGCGCCGCTGACCCCACAGTCGGTGTCCGCGTAGCGGGAAACGCCTCAGAAAATTGCGTGCAAGCGCTGGGCTGGCGTCGGCGTCGCGTTCAGGCAGCCGAATAGACGCAGCTTGGGGGGGGGGGGCCTTCCCTGCCGCCATATTGAGAAGGTCAGAAAACAGTGCACACGACCGCCATCTTGAGTGTGGCAGTGACGACACTTCCGCCCTTCGCCGCCATCTTGGGTGCTGGCAGAAGCCACTTCCGGTCGAGCCGCCATCTTTAGTGTGGTACACTTAGGGCCCCCGCCGCCCCTCACAAGGGCTTCTGTCTAGTCGGCTGCCTGAATCCGGCCCGGACTCCGACGCCGGCCCCGCGCTTTCCGCGCGATTTTCCGCCGTGCTTCCCGGTGCGAGGACACGGCTGGCGGGGTCAGCCGCGCCGGAGGCGGGCGACGGCTCCGCGACCGGCGGCAGGCATCGGCAGGGACACCTCTCGCAGGGGGCCTACTGCGTCCGCCATCTTGAGTGTGGCGGAAGTGTAAACCACCCTCTGCAAGGTCCTGGCAGATAATAAAATAATAAAATAAAATAAAGACTGTCATATTCTAATAAAAACGTCACTTAACGCCGTCCCGAGAGCGCGGAACTGCGCCTTCCTTTCCGAGCCGCCTCCTTGAGAGCGACACGCGGGCGGCTCGATTCCGACCGTGCCCGCCCGGTGCCTCCCGCCCGGGTCGCGCTGCGACCGCGCCTCTGCTGCCCGGCAAAACCGGCCCCGCCGGGCCGCCCCCCGCGCTGTCATTCCCCGCGGTCGCCGCCCCGCACGGCGCCCGCTCCTTTCCATAGCTGTGGCCCCGCTCATGCACGGCCGTGTCCCTTGGCGCTGCGAACCGCCCTTCGCCCCTCCCCTCCGCTGACAGACCCGGCCCCGCTCGCTCCCGCTCCTTGCCACGCTCGGCAGCCACCGAGGCCGCCGCCCTCTCGGCTCAGCCGGCACCGGGCGGCAGCAGCGCCGGGGCGCCGTGTCGGGGGCGGCAGTGCCGCGCTCTCGCCACCAGGCGGCAGCAGCGCCGCCCAGCTCAGCCCGGGGGCAGGCACAGAGCACAGGGAAAAGCCGGCTCCGGGCGCTCTGCAGCTCCTGCAGCCCGAGCGTCTCGGCTCCTGCGGCCAGGCGCTTGCTGCTTTCCTTCCTACAGAAAAACGCCGGCTCCTTATTCTCAAAACCTGCGGATCTCTATTCCCAGCTTCTTATATTCCTGTATGCGACAGAGTAGACAGAGAGGGCTGGCTCATTTCAAAATGAATTTACATCTACATCAGTAGCATTTGCCTATAGACGTAAAAGTGAAGAACTTAACAGGTTTTAGTATTCTGCACACAGCCCTCGCTGGGAGGAATGGTAAAAAGTTAAAAACAAATGAAATTTTAAAAGTAGAAAGTTAGAAACAAAGTTACAACGGCAGAAATTTAGAAACAAACAAAGAGGTAAAATACAAGAAACAAACAAATTTCTAAAGGGAGAAAGTTGAAAACAAACAAAGTTAGAAACAAACAAACAAAAAAAATAGAAACAAACAAAATTAGAAAGGTAGAAATTTAGAAACAAAGTCAGAAAGGCAAGTGTTGAGCCTTTGACAGGGTACCCCTCCTTCTCGGACCAGGGTGAAAGAGCAGAGGAGGCTGCTGTTCTGCTAAGTTCTTTATTTCACGGTCTCACAGCTGTCTTGAAGGCAGAGTTCGAATGGGGTTACATGATACAGCCAAGCAGCAGCAGCAGGCAAAAACAGCTTCTTCTATATGCTCCATACACTCTATTTTTTCTTACAGAAGTGTGGATTCCATTTGTTCATTGACCAGTAAGATTAACACACGATTCTAGTTTTCCTTAAACCCATCCTGGTCTAATTCTAACAGTCGTAAGCCTCACACAAGTGTCATCTGCCCTTGTTCCATAAGGAATCCCTCTACAGACAGGGAGTTGTCACCGGCCCCGTGCTCATGGGCTGCAGGGGACACCTGCACTGAGGAGGAAATGGAAATGGGAAAGAGGGAACTGCAACCTGATGGGACGCACCTCTGGCACCACATTTCCTCTTCTTCCTGCTGTCCCGGAAAACCCCAAGTAAATCCAGTCCCTCAGACCTTGCATCCCAGAACACCAGGAGAGCCGGTGTTTTACCCAGATCCCAGTGCCCTGCACGGCTGCGCTGACACGAGCACAGGCCGATCGCTCCGCCCAGCACCATCCCTCATTTTCTTCCCATTGCTCCCCAAGCGTCCCCAAACCACCCCAGCGTGTCTGTGCCGGGGCCAGGGCCTGCCCCAAGCCCGACCAGAGGCTGTCACCCAGCCCTGCACCAGCTCCCACCCCTGGGTGAGCTGGGAATGCACTGAGAGCTCGGCTCCCCGGGCTCCCCAGCACCCAAACCGGTCCTCAGACACACAGAAATGCCCAACCTGCCCCTCTGGGCACAGCCAAACACCACAATTCCATCATCCCCAAGCAACTCTGGCACTTGCCTCTTCACCTCTGCCCATTTCCAGTAGCCGGGGCTAGGACCGGGCTGTCAGTAATAGCATTCCCTAGGCAGTTCATCCCAGCACAGAGGAGAAGAGGAGCCTGTCCCTGACCCACACCATGGGCAGGACAAGGGGGGCCCTAGCTGGCTTTGCCTACTCCAGCACCAAAGCTCTTGGTCCCAAAGATGGGGCGAGTTCAGTGGTTTTTCCTGTCCTGAAAGAGAGCAGAAAAGGGAAGTTAATCCCACTGTGGAATCCAAGACTCCTGCATTTCCTATTTCTGCTCTGATTGCTCACCGTGGAGTTTTAGCCATGGAAAAAAAAGGAGAATGACACCATATCAAATAAAAAGTTGATTAATCCACGTAGGGGCTGTGGAGAGGATACAAAGGAGCTTTTCCATGATTTTGGGGCTTGAAGAGGGACTGAATTTCCCTCAAAGCTGGGAAGGGCCTGAGGATAATAAAGCAAAGGAGCAGCTTCATCTCTCCCTGGCAGAGAGCTCGGGGCTCCATTATGGATACAAATCAATCCCAGCAGGATTTCAAAGGGTTTCTTTAGGATGTCAGGTCCCTCTTTATCAGACCCCTGCTGGGATTCAGGGCCTGCCTGGTCACGGGGTGCTTTGATAAGGGCTGGATTTAAATCCCAGATCTGAGAACAGACATGAAAGGTCCCTGGGTTTCTAGGGGGTTGAAAAACTCAAGCTGGATTCGCTGCAGAGCTGAAAAATCAGGGTAAGAGAGAGCAAGGAGTGGCCAGCAGGCCCAGGCTCCTGATCACGCCCCTGGGATCCATGGGATCCATAGGATCCACGGCCTCTGGCACGCTGCTCCAGCACCCTGCAGGGTGACTGACAGCCGGGCAGGGGAAGGAGCCACCAGCAGCTCTGCCATGTGCACCATCATTCACCTTGCACGTGGCCTAAACAGCCACCAAGCACTGATGGACTGACTGAGCCGAAAATATCGGAGAGATCTCAGTTTGCACTCCAAATTCCCTGCAGCCTGTTCCCTTCCTGATCCATCCCTTCAAGCAGCAAGAGTGGAATTCCTTCCATCGTTGCTCTTTCCCTCCTGTTTTCCACTCAACAAGAAAAAGAGCAGCCACGTGAACAGGAGTAAAAGCCCCAAACCCACAAAAAAGCACATTCTCAGCATCACTAATCCCTGCCAAACTGCCAGGAACCTTCCAAAACTACATCCAAGCTTGGAAACAGGGATCCAGTTGTTTGTTTAAGCAGCTATTGATCCAGTCTCTTCCAGCTAATTAAACTATTCACTATTTAAACTCATTAAACTGCTCATCCTGCTCCTGGCAGCCAGAGGCAAAGAAGAAATCGTGTCTAGATTAAATGGTGTTGGTGAATGTGCCCATCCCAGTCCTTGGAGAGGTTGGAATTGCATCCCTGTTCCTCTGCTCTCTTTTCCTTCCTTTTTCCTGCAGTGATTCCCACCCGGATTCCTCAGCTCCAGCTCTCTGAGCAGCCTCAGGGGGAGCATTTCATCCCCTTAGAGCCAACTCCATTTGTTGCATCCTTCATGCCTCAACCACCCCTAAAAGCAGGCAAGTGCTGATGGGCAGTGCAGCTGCTTCCACTTGGGAATGTTTCCAGTGGAACAGGGAGGGAATTCTGAGAAGCTTCCACCCACTGCACGTTATTGCTGGATAAAAGGTCAGGCAGCAAAGGATCAACAAAGGGAGATTTCAGCAAGACAAAGTCCAGACAGAGAGGCTGCAAGTGTGGCTGGGGCTGCTAAACTGGGAAAACTGCAAGGTCAGGCTGTGGGAACATGGATTATACTGAGGTCTGGAACTGGTGTTGGGAAGAGAAGGAGAAGGAGAAGGAGAAGGAGAAGGAGAAGGAGAAGGAGAAGGAGAAGGAGAAGGAGAAGGAGAAGGAGAAGGAGAAGGAGGAGGAGGAGGAGAAGGAGAAGGAGAAGGAGAAGGAGAAGGAGAAGGAGAAGGAGAAGGAGAAGGAGAAGGAGAAGGAGAAGGAGAAGGAGAAGGAGAAGGAGAAGGAGAAGGAGAAGGAGAAGGAGGAGAAGGAGGAGAAGGAGGAGAAGGAGAAGGGCCCGAAGTAACTGCACAGTGAATTTCCTTACCATGAGCCAGGCTCATTCCCTGAGCTGACCAATATCTCCGAGCTCCCCTTCATGGCACAGCCCTGCCAGTAAAGAACAGAAGTTCCTGCTGCTCCCACTGGAATTCTGTAGCGTGCCTGGCATTCCATACATTCTGCTGCCTGAGAATTCCTGCAGCCGTCCTCGGGAAGAGCAGTTCACTGCCACAGGAGGAACAAGAGGAAAGCAGCTGCCACTCTCGGGTTCTGTGCCCTGTAAAAAGTAAAACCAGATAAAGATCAAAGCTCCATAAAGCTGGAACCATCTCCAACCTCGGGACAGCACTTCTGTGGGAAAAGCGTAGATGGGCCATTAGGAAGGAGATCATCATGCAAATGGGCAAGGGGGGGGGAATTAAATTCTGCTGCTTTCTGATTGAGGCCTGCTTCAATTTGCAGCCTTTATAATATCAGTTTAATGGGACTTTTTGTGCTTTAAAGAGGTTTTTATTAGCTGGGGGTTGTCCCTGCCTGGACTGAGGCACAGCACAATGAGTCTCCTGCCTCCTGAAGCCGTGTCGTTATCCCAGCATCTGAAATTAAAAACCAGCACTCTGGGAAACCTCTCTACTCTGAGGAGAAGTGTGAGGAGCGTTTGGGTCTGTGGAAAGCCTGGAACAGCTCTGAGAGACACCAAACATCCTGTGGATCCCAATAAACAGCAAAACATTCCAGCAGCTCCTTCCAACACCGCCCTTGTAGGGAACTCTGTCACCCCAGTGGGTATTTGTGGGAGTAAGGAAGAAATCCCACTAATGACCTCAGTGTGATCACCTCTGGTTCGTCTGGGGATAAATCTCCTTTATCCTTCTGGGAGAATAAAGGAATCCAATGCTGCCTTAATCCCCAGCTCCTCAGAGTCTGCATTTCCAGAATCCATCTCCTGGCCCAGCATGGGAAGGGTTGTCCAGCGCTGGAACAGCTGCCCAGGGCAGTGGTGGAGTCACCAACCCTGGAAGTGCTCATAAAATACATGGATATGGCACTTGAGTGTTCATAAAATACCTGGGTAAATACATGGGTAAATATAGGAATAAATACATGGGTAAATACATGGATAAACATATGGATAAATATAGGGATAAATATGTAGGGATAAATATGTATGGATAAATACATGGCACTTGAGGTCATGGGTTGGTGTGACCATGGTGGTGGTTGATGTTTGGACTTGATGATGCTAGAGGCCTTTGCCAGCCTCAACAACCCCAGGATTCCATGATTTTCTGCCTTTTTCTCCTGCACTGGGGCTGAGAAACTCCTTGAGCGGAGCAGCAGTGGGAGCAGGGAGCCACAGGCTGCACATCAGAGCTCTGCAGGCACTTTTAATCCACCTCTCTTCATGTTCATGGAAGATGGCACAGGAAATCTCTCAGCCCGAAAGCATCTCCCCAGCTCTGCACACCCGGGACAAAGCCGAGGTGAATGATCCCCTCCAAGCTCCTTCCAGAGCCATTCCAGCGGCAACCAGAGGCAGCAGTTCCTAGAGAAACGGCTCCTATCCAATTCAGGAGCCTTCCCTTGGGGAGGAGACATCCATTTCCCCTTCTACCTGTCATTCTTCTTCATTCATGGACTCGATAAGGCAGGAAATCTGGCAGGCTTGAAGTAAAAAACGAGCTGTTCACAGCAAAGAGAGCCTCAGCGGGTAAAAAAAAAAACAAACCCCAAACTGTTGGAATCAAGATGAAGTTAATAGGAGCAAAAATAAATAGAAACAGACCCTAAATGTAAATGAACATTACATCACCACTGGCATTTCAGCTCCTTTTCAAATACAGAAATAGCAGCAGATTTAACTTGCAGAAAGTTGCTGTGTTCACACAGCCAGAGCTGCTTCAGGGGCACAGCCCTGAACCTTCTGCTCCCCAAAACAACTCAAGACTCGAGAAAGGAGAAACAGGGATCAGGCAGAGGGGGAAAATCCCAACTTCCCGGTCAAAAGAGGTTAAGAGAAATACAATTCCATCCCTTAACTCTGTGGAGATGGGATCTGTTGGCGTTTGCCAGCTCCAGAGGAGTTCACTCCACCTCGGGCAGATCGGAGGTGAAAGCAAATAATGCAACTGCAGCCCCGGAGAAGGCTGGGCTCTTAATTGACAGAGATTCCAGAGAGAGGGAAATAACCTCCAGTACCATTTGGGCAGCAGGTTTCTCTCCCAGCTGCCACCTCAAATCCTCGAGATCCCCGTTGGCCACCCAAAATTCCAGGCACCATTTCCAGCCTGGAAACAAACTCGGAGTGCTCTCAGAGCGAGACCTTAAAGCTGGAGCACCTCAGCCCCCACACCTGCTCAATCCCTGCTCTCCCAGGGGCTCAGCCTGGAGAAAAGGAAGCTCGAGAGAGACCTTTTCTCTCTCTGGAATTCCCTGACAGGAGGGGGCAGCTGGGGGGGGGGGGGGGGGGGGCGGGCTCTGCTCCCAGGGAACAGGGACAGAAGTTCTGAGTCATTTCAGGGAGTGAAGAGTTACAGGGCAGGAAACAAAGGCAGCTGAAGAAGATCTGAGACGATTTTCCCTTATTCTTACACACCTCAGACATTCAATTTTGTCCAAGTTTGTGTCTCGAATTTAAACCCAACTCCTTCCCTGTGGGAAGGAGGAGATGATCCCGGCCTGCCATGTGCCAGAGCGAGAGTGACAGAGGGAAGGATGTTACTTGGGGAAGGGTGGCACACTGACATTTCATCGTGGCTGATATGGCAGAGAGACTTCATTTTTTTTAACAGCAAAAGCTTCAATATTTCACAAAATCTGTGTTCCCTGTGATTATTTGTAAAGCATTGTGGATGGGCTTGGCACTTCCCTGACAGAAACACTGGCAGGGCTCTGCCTGGAGGGATCTATAATTGGAGATGGGAAGAGTGGATGGGAGGACAGGGATGCAGCAGAGGGAGATCAGAAAGAGAATTAGGAATTCTTTCATTCTTTTCTGGATTTTTTGGGTTCTTTTAATGTGATCCATTTTAAATCCAGGCTTAAGATCTGATTCAACTTCAGATTTTTTTTGCTGCCCAAACTTTCTTCTGTTCCTGGCTGGAGCAGAAAACCAAAATTTCAAAATTCCTCATGAAATAAATAGGAGGGTGGTGTGGGAACAGCCTCACTTTCCCAGGTGGAAACACTTCCCTCCGGGTTTATCATTCTGGGAACAATTCTGGCCCAAAGAAGGGGAAGCACAGAGTGGCACTGCCAGGGTGTGACACGGCCAGGGCACAAGGAGGCCCTGGGTTCTCCTCCAGGTTTGTTTGTGGAAGGTTTGGGGTGGTTTGGGGTGGCTGAAGGGTTTCTGACAGCATTAATTGGGAGTCAATCCCCCTACGGATCCCCATTCCCAGTTCTCCCAGGAAGCTCCTGCAATGGTCTCTAAGGGGTTAATGGAATATCTGCTTTTCCCTGCACGGATGAAGGGGCCCAAAGCACTTCCCTGGCCCTGCAGGATCCCAACACTGCAAATCCCCGAGCAACACCTCGGAGCTGCCACAGGCACCCAGACAGAAGGGGAAGGTGCCCGTTCCCTCAGCTCCCGGCTACCAGATGGGGGAATATTTTGGGCTTTTGGGAAAAGCGTTGGGTTTCCACCTTTTCCCTGCGTGTGAGGAAGCGCCTGGCACCAGGGAATGCTCTGCTGAGCTGGGAGGCCCCGGCATTCCTGGAGAGAAATCTTTAGGATTAGGTGGGGGATTACACCACCTGCTCCCTTTCCCTGTGGCTGGGGGCACCAGGCTGAGGGCACAGCGGGCGGGATGTGCCGGAGACCCAAATCCCACTGGAACCACGGCGTTTTCCATCCCCTTGGGTCCAATTCCGGGCAGGAGCAGCACCTGGAGGACAAAGCTGCGCAGCAGCCGAATGCCGGGTGACAAAACCCCTGAAAAACAGGCTTGAGGAAGTGGCTGGGTGGAAGGGTGAGCTGAGGGAGGTGCTAATTAGAGCACTGGGGGAAGGTGGTAATTAGAGCACTGGGGGAAGGTGGTAATTAGCTCTGCTGCTCACCGTGGCTCAGCCTTCAGCTGTCACTCACCCACGCCTGGAGCCTGTGGAACACGTTCCTGTCCCATCTGCGAGGGAAACGCTTCCCCTTCCCTCTTCCTGCAAAAGCAGAGGAATCCTTGTCCCTGGATGACCAAGGCCGGGCCAGGGGTGGAGACGCCATCCCTGCAAGGCTTCAAAAACCGTGGATGTGGCGCTGGAGGACAGGGGTGGCTGGGGAGCGTGCTGGTGGGGCTGGGTTGAGGGTTGGACTTGGCGATCCCAAAGGTCTTTTCCAGATATTCTCCTGCAAATAGAATGTTTATATAATAAAGCACACAATTTGGAGCTCGTTAAACAGTTATATTTCAGTCAAATCTCTGCACATAATCTCTTCATGAGGGGTTTTGAATTCCACCTCCCCTCTGCAGCAGCGATCCCGTGATTCCAACACGGATCTCCAGTCCCCTTTGGCATTTTCTGATTTCCAGGCAACATCTCATGGCCTCAAAAGCCTTGGTAGACTTAATCAAAACTGGGCTGAGTCTAAAGTGGACTCGAGCACAACGTTCAGGTGCAATGGATGCTGCTGGAATGGGGGCTCTAATGCCAGGTGTCACATCCTCCCAAACTTCCAGCTCCCGGAACTAGAAAGGAGCTTTAATGGATGGAAAAGAAATCCCCAAACCACAACCCCGTGGGAATCAGGGATGCAGGACTCGGCTGTGCTGCCATCACTCCCTCAGGAATAGCCAGGTTTAGCTCATTCTGTCTGCCCAGAGAGGAGGATTTGCCCCTGGATGCCCTGGAATGTTCCAGGCCAGGCTGGACACTGGGGCTGGGAGCAGCCCGGGACAGTGGGAGGTGTCCCTGCCCGTGGCAGTGCTGGCACTGGATGAGCTTGAAGGTCCTTCCAAGCCCAAATGGTTCTGTGAGTCTTAGAGCCCTGAAATTCTCATGACAGAGGTGGAACTGCAAGAGCTTAAGGTCCCTTCCCAAAGAAACCCCATTGCAGGACTCTGCAGCTTCTGGAGCCCTGGGTCCATGGAAATGCATTTTCAGAGGAGCTCCGAGGAAATGGGTGTTTTGGGGAGAGCAGAGTGGCTGGAACAGAGGAACAGGAACGGTCTCCTCGAGCAAGCCCTTGTGTCTCAGGGAGCGGGATCGGCTCGCTCCTAACGCACCTGGTGACTCCCAGAGCGGGGGATGGAAATGCAGCCCAGGTCCGAAAGAAACCTCTGCGCATCATGCGCGGGCGCGCTGCCCCACTGCGCGCGGCCCCCGCGCGGGCGCGGTTGCTACTGCGCATGCGCGGGCGCGGTTGCTACTGCGCATGCGCGGGCGCGGTTGCTACTGCGCATGCGCGGGCGCGGTTGCTACTGCGCATGCGCGGGCGCGGTTGCTACTGCGCATGCGCCGGCGCGGTTGCTACTGCGCATGCGCCGGCGCGCGGGCTACTGCGCATGCGCGGGCGCGGTTGCTACTGCGCATGCGCGGGCGCGCGGGCTACTGCGCATGCGCGGGCGCGGTTGCTACTGCGCATGCGCGGGCGCGCGGGCTACTGCGCATGCGCGGGCGCGGTTGCTACTGCGCATGCGCGGGCGCGGTTGCTACTGCGCATGCGCGGGCGCGCGGGCGCTACTGCGCATGCGCGGGCGCGCGGGCGCTACTGCGCATGCGCGGGCGCGCGGGCGCTACTGCGCATGCGCGGGCGCGCGGGCGCTACTGCGCATGCGCGGGCGCGCGGGCGCTACTGCGCATGCGCGGGCGCTACTGCGCATGCGCGGGCGCGCGGGCGCTACTGCGCATGCGCGGGCGCTACTGCGCATGCGCGGGCGCGCGGTCGCTACTGCGCATGCGCGGGCGCGCGGGCGCTACTGCGCATGCGCGGGCGCGCGGTCGCTACTGCGCATGCGCGGGCGCGCGGGCGCTACTGCGCATGCGCGGGCGCGCGGTCGCTACTGCGCATGCGCGGGCGCGCGGGCGCTACTGCGCATGCGCGGGCGCGCGGGCGCTACTGCGCATGCGCGGGCGCGCGGGCGCTACTGCGCATGCGCGGGCGCGCGGGCGCTACTGCGCATGCGCGGGCGCGCGGGCGCTACTGCGCATGCGCGGGCGCGCGGGCGCTACTGCGCATGCGCGGGCGCGCGGTCGCTACTGCGCATGCGCGGGCGCGCGGTCGCTACTGCGCATGCGCGGGCGCGCGGTCGCTACTGCGCATGCGCGGGCGCGCGGTCGCTACTGCGCATGCGCGGGCGCGCGGTCGCTACTGCGCATGCGCGGGCGCGCGGTCGCTACTGCGCATGCGCGGGCGCGCGGTCGCTACTGCGCATGCGCGGGCGCGCGGTCGCTACTGCGCATGCGCGGGCGCGCGGGCTACTGCGCATGCGCGGGCGCGCTGCCCTTCTTATATTAAAACTAAAATTTGCACTCTGTCCCCTGTAGTTTTCCTCGTATGTACCTTCAAAACGTTCATTCTGTCCCTCACAGATTAGCTCAGGTCTTTTCCCTCAAATTGTCTCTGTCTGTCCCCTACCGATAAGAACCTCAATTTTCATCCCAAAATGTCACCTACTAATTGCCCCGATTTTACCTCAAAACGTTCATTTTCTCCCATACAAATTAACTCACATTTTACCCCCAAAACGTTCGTTTTATCCCCTACAGAACGTGCCCAGCATCCGAGCAACAGGACCGCGAATGCCTGGCGGCAGCAGCGCCACCGCTCCGCGATTTGCGCTCTGGCCACTGAAGCCCCACACGGCCGGGACAAGCATGAGGCGGCGGCACCCACGGAAATCGTGAGGTCGTGGCCTGCGGTACGGGATGTTACCCCCTGAGCGGCAGCACCGAGCGTAAAAAGCCGCCGCGCCCGCACGGCCTTCCCGCGGCGCTGCGCGTGGGTAGCTGCGGCCGCTCCCTGCACACGCGCAGCTTTCTTCAGCCGGCATCGTTGGGCCAATGCGCGCCTGCAGCTGCTCCCCGGGGTGGCTGTAGTGCCTCCTGTGCACCAGCAGGTGGAAGCAGCGAGCAGCACCACGCAGCTCTCCCGCTTCCCTGCGCGCACGTCGCTTTCTGTCATTGCACCCGTGCGGTTTTCCGCGTTACTGCACGGGCACGGCTTCTCAATTTACTGCGCGTGTGCCGCTCTCCAAGTCGTTGCTCATTCCTTTGCTTTTTTGAGTTCTGCCGCTTATGTGCAGGTATTTTTGCTGGGGTTTTTTTAGGTTTGAGGAGTTTTATTACTGCTTTTTAACTGCACGTGCACGGCGCTGCTGAGTTCACATGCACGGGTGCGGTGTTCTTACTTGCGGTGTTAGCGAGAAGGAGAAGAGCCCAGCCCGTGCTTGGGTTCGGGAGGAGTGCAGCAACGCGCAAGACGAACGTTTGAAACAACGCAGGTCAGCGCGGTGCAAACGACCTGGCAGGTGAGGGTAGCGCACAGAGAAAGGCTACTACGCGCACAGTAGCAGAAGTCACAATTGTGACACGGAAAAACATGCTTTCCTTCTCGCCCCCGATACAGGAGTCCAGGATGGACGCTTGGAGCACGTCCATCAGAGCACCAAGGACCTCTGCAGGAGCCACAGCCCTAAAGACTCACGATGGCACTGAACACCTCTGTGCTCTGTTAACCAAAGACTGGGGCAGATCATGCCTGAAGAAAGAGTGGTCTCTGTTTTTTTCCAAGCTGCTACAGAAACAAACAAAGGTAGAAAGGTAAAAATGAACAAAGGAGGGAAGGTGAGAAAGGTCGTTTGAAAGTCAAAGTCAGAGAGAGAGAGAGAAAGAAAGTCAAAGTCAGAGAGAGAAAGTCAAAGTCGGAGAGAGAAAGTCAGAGAAAAGAAAGAAAGTCAGAGAGAAAGAAAGTCAGAGTCACAAAGAAAGAGAAAGAAAAATAGAGAGAAAAAGGAATAGAGAAACAGAATAGGGTTTGAGAGAAAAAGAAATCGAGTTTAAAAGAGAATTAGTGTTGAAGAGAAAAAAAGAAACTGAGAAATAGAGTGACAGAGACATCCAGAAACAGTTAAACAGTGAGAAAAAGATAAAGAGTTAGAAAAAGTCAAGGGAGGAATAGACTGAAAAGTAAAGCAAAGCAGAGCAGCAAAGCAAGAAATACGGCAAAAAAATTACTAAACCACACCAAAGGAAGAGAGCAACCAAAAGGGGGGAGGGGGGGTATCTTTATTAGGGTTTATTCAACTTGATTGAACGAGGGTTTTTTATTTACACTTCAGCAAAGCAAGTGGAAATAACAACATACACAAGCACAAATACAATCCATATGCACACTGGTCAAAGTCCAATTGACATACAGAGCAATATGTGCAAGTGCAGCAGCAAACACCAACACAGAGCAACACAAGCCAACCCCCTATCAGTACAATGTAACAATTGTTCTATTTCTGGAAAATTCATTACATTTTATTGTTTCAGGAAACCCAAAACAACAGCAGCACAGGGAGAAGAAAACACTCATCCACCACACACCTCCTTCAGCTGACACACAAACCCACCCTCGCTCTCGTCTCAAGAGCACCCCATGGGAACGCGGTTCCCGGGAGCCCCAAAATCATCCCGCCTGACAAATCCCCGGCACGGTCGGCACCCAAACCCTGGCGATGAACGGCACCTCACAGACCGGCCGGGTCCCAGATAAACAAACCCAGCCGGGAGGGAAAACATCCCCAGACAGCGCAGCTGGGTTGTTTTTACTCTGAGTTTAAAAAGCAGCTGAAAAGCCTGAAAGGCAAAACTCACACACACAAGGTTAGGACCATTCCACACCCGCACTCTTCTCGCAGGCAGACAGACACAGGCACACACACACACAGTCACACACCCTTCAGCTTACACCCTGACTGCAGCCCTTACTCCAAACATTCCAGCCATGGAGATGCTCCGACACAGCTTCTGGATGCCGCTCCTCGACGTCGAACGGCGTGCGCCGGGAAAATCGGCAGCGTCGGTGACCGCGGAGATCCGGAGCCGCCTCGGGGACCTGCGAGACAACGGGAGGCGGTCAACAAGATGCCGAGGGCTGGGAGTTATTCCCACACCGGGCCCATAAGTCTTCTGCCCAAAAACCCATGAAAAAGAGATGAACCACTAAGTTTTATAACTCTTCTACTCAACCGTGACCCTACGTGCCAGGGCAGGGCAGCTCAAACCCAGAAAGCACACAGGGAAGTGTTTTACCATGTACAGCCCCGTGAAACAGAGTGGGCCGAGAGGCAAGAACTAAAACGCAGGGGAAAGCAGGGATTAGATACAATAAAATGTCGGTAGGGCCTTTTTTAAGCTGAACCTAAGTCGATCACTACATCAGGTTGAACTCTATGTTCACTTCCAAAGACATATGTCTTTTCAAATCCAGACAGCTGGTTTAGAACTTCTGTGTTGCTGTTTAGACATCAAGCTTTGGGGCTGAGGTTTTTTTATTCCCAGGTGCTTGCTGGCAGTAAAAATACACTTCACATCTGCAGTGTGTGCACGTGGCTTGGGCTGTGGATTCTGGGGCAAAAAAAATTCAGGAATCAGGGAAAGAAAGAGACGGAAAAGAGAAAGAGAAAGGGAGTGTGAAGGGAAAGGGAAAGGGAAAGAAAGGTGGAAGAGATAAAGGGAAAGGAAAGGGAAGGGAAGGGAAAAATTAGACATAAAAATAATATTAAACCCAAAAATAAAAATAAATATGATGCCGCTCCCCATCCCGTTCCCCAGTTCCCCATCCCATCCCCCGCTCTCCATCCCGTTCCCCCGCTCCCCCATCCCGTTCCCCGTCCCGTTCCCCCCCGTTCCCCATCCCGTTCCCCGTCCCGTTCCCCATCCCGCTCTCCCGCTCCTCGCTCACCGCCCGGGCCCGTCCGTGCCCGCCCGCCCCAACCGCTCCCGCCGATTCCAACTGGCCACGCGCAGCCCCGAGCCGCCTCCCCATTGGCCAGCCCTCGGCCCGCCCCGCCTTCCCATTGGCCGCTGGGCCCGTCAATCACGCGGGAAACCCCGCCGCCCGCAGGCGCTGTCCCACGGCGGCCGCTGGAATGCGGCCCGGGCACATCCCCAAGGGAAAAGGAGGCACAAAATGAGGAATTGCGAAGTAAAAGGGGAAGGCTGCCCAGCGCCCGCGGCGCCCCGACAACGAGGAGCAGCCCCCACTCCTCTCCCCATCTTCGTTTTGCACCCCCGAGCCCTGCACGTTATCAGGGAGCAGCCCCAACCCTCTCCCATCATTAACTCGGAGATATTCCATGGTTTTTCCAAACTGCTGAATTTATTGTGCTGAAGAGCCGCTTCGTTCAGCACACACCGGTCCATAGAGCTGCATAGAAAAGTGCTGAGATACAATTCCAGGCTTCCCCAGCCCATCTCCAGGTGTCACCCCCAGCCCTCCCAGGGGCTCCCAGTTCCCAGGGCAGAGCAGAACCAGCACCCAGCCAGCAGCTCCTCGGTCCTGCGAGGTGTGTGGCACTTCCAGAAGTACACGATGCCTTGGAGCAAGCTGGCCAAACAATTCCACACCTAAACCCTTCAATCCCTGCACGTCAAGGCAGACTCACAAATGCCCAAGAATTCGCACCTGCCATGGAAAAGTTAAAAGATCAACGTCTGCCTGAACTGCATTTGCAGAGTCCAATTGCACCCATTTTGCTCTGCCTCACGCTCGCAAATTGCCCGGAACGTGCTGTGTACAACAGCCTGGAAACCATGAAAAACTCCTGACACTGGTATCCTGACGCCTCTTGCAGACACCCAGCTCAGGGAAAGCTTTGCAGCAAAGCACATCCCAAAGGAGCTGTTTTCCCCGAGGAAGCCCAGCAGCGGCAGCGCTGCCCCAGAGCACAAAGCAGCAGCTCTGCTGGGGAAGAGCATCCTTCAGTTCCTCTGCTGCTCACTTGACCAGAGAGCTGTTCCTAGGCCACATTCACTGCCCCACCCTGGATGAAATACCTGCACCCCCCCCTTCCAAGTGCTCACTGCTCCCTGCTGTTCACGTGACCTTTTCTACATCAAACTACCAGGAACAGTACCCAGACAAATGGAGACCTTTCAAAAAAAAAAAAAAAAAAAACCTGGGTTTGCATAAATAAGCACTGAACCTAAAAACTTTTATGTTTCCAGTATTCCAACCATGTCCAGATGGTGAGCAGGTGCTAAAAATAACAACAGAAAAGCACAAAAAGACACAAATCTTCCTTCTCGACCTTCAATATCCTCAATTCAGGAAAATCACCAAACTCAACAGCTCTATATAGAAGGGGAAAAAACCCCACGTGTACTTTGAGCTGGTGAGAAGAACAGGAACCTGCAGCAATTAAGGCTGCACAGTCCACAGCAGCGAGAGCTCAGCACACGTCCAGACAGGCAATTCCAGCACCTAAATTAAAAAAAGAAGAAAAAGTTGATTACTTTTTTTAAAAGTTACTCTAAGTTAGTAAAACCAAACCAGCCTTTGCTCTTGATTTTGGCTCACTGATGCACACACACACACACAAGAAGCCAATGGTCACACAGGGCCCCCTTGCAGAATTCCTGATCCAAACCCTCGCCTTTCCTGCCCAGCACTGAGGGAAATCTGACAGAGGATTCATAAAGAGCCCTCGCTGAGAGCAGTCATCGCCCCAGGCCTTCAGGCTTGGCAAGATCCTGAAGTGAACGGACCCAAATTCAATTCCTAAATCTGAATCTCTGACAAGTCCTGTTAGAAAAACAGCGGACAGTCCATCAGAACACAGAATTAAAAGGCTGCACAAGGAATAACAGAAGCTTTTCCAGGAATAGCACAAGTTCCTTCTCTCCCTCACCGGTCCGGGACCGTGAGACCGAACCTTGGGCCCCAGGAGACAGGAGAGCTGCTATCAACACCCGAACCTCCCAAGCGTTGTTATTGCTCAGAGAGCTGCGCCGGCACTGAGCTACTCCCATGCGCCTGCAGGGCTCTGGGGAGGGGCAAGACGACCTCCCACTCCTGCCTGGAGAAATTTCAACGCCCTAAAAAGTCATTTCCCTTCTCTCTCTCTGAGCCACGGCCAAAGCAGCTGTGTAGAACAACCCGGGGGATTTATGGGAGGGCTGATTCTCTCAGGAAAGACCCCAGACCCTGAGGAAACAAAACCACCCCAAATTTCCAGCTGAAAACACGCTGCCTCCTGAACGGGAGCGCACAAAACTCTCTAGAGCCAGACAGGAGGTGACAGACCGGAAAAAGCCAAAAGATGTGCTCTGCTTGCATGCACTCTCTGACTGGTAATTCCACAGGAAATTCCCCACGGATCGTCAGCAGTCGCCTACAACTTGTCCTCTGCAATCGTGACTGCCTTGGCTTTCTGTGGAAGCGTTTCAAACATCCAGGGAGGGTTCAGGGCCTCGGCTGGCTCGTTTATGGCTCTTCCTGACAGGCCCAGGCCAAACCCAAGCACCCCCCTCACTGCTCCAGCCCCAGGTTCAGGGAAATATTGATACGGCTTAGAAATACTCTCCTTCCCTGAAACTCAGTCCCTCCCTGCGCATCCCCGGAGAGGATTTACTCTGTCCTTTGTTCCCGACAGCACCTCTCCAGCACAAGTCCCACTTCACACAGACACTGACTAAGCAGACCTAAGGCAATGGTTCCAGCAGCAGCTGCAATCCCGAGCTCCCTGTCTCCTGCACAGCTCATCCAAGCACTCCCAGCAATCTCACCTCGGCCCAGACACCCTCTGTCCTCAGAGGGAAACACAACCCGATGGCACGCAGCTCTGGCACCACATTCCCTCTTCCCTTCTCCCTTTTTCCAGCACACCAGGCTGCTGGCAATGGCATTCCCATGGCAGTTCATCCCAGCACAGAGAAGAGGAGCCTGTGACTTACCCACACCATGGGCAGGACAAGGGGGGCCCTAGCTGGCAGGGACGGGTTCTTCTAGCACAGAGGTTTCTGAGCCCAGAAAGGAGCCTTGCTTTGGCTTCCCTGACTTATTCAGCAGCCCTCTGGAAACACGTGGCAGGGAGGGAAGCTGCTTTTCCTGACACCATTCAGCTGCCAAAACCAGTAACCCCTCCACAGTGCTCCTGCAGCCTTGCCTGGCCCTGGGGCCATAGAGCAGGAGCCTTGTGGGCATGAACCTGCCCCTGATTCATCCCCTGAGCAAAACCCGCTAGTGAAAGGTGGTGAGAGCAACCAGGGCAGGGGTGGTAAGCAAATCTGGGACCCCTTAGGAGAGGCCTGTGCCACCAGAAATGTAGAATGGTGTCTTTCAGTTGAAGGGGACATACAGTGTTCATCTAACCCAGTTGCCTCACCAAACACGCTATCTGACATACAAAATAATAAGCAGAAACCTTATTTCTGATATTTCCTCACTTCTAAGTCTCAGAACTTGCAACTAAACCTACTCCATCTGAAAATCTGCGAATGTCATTTATTAGATTATTTGTAATCGTCCTCGCTGCTGAAGGGTTAACATGGTGTCCTTACATCCTGATGCTTATCAATAATTAAGGACACAGCAGAATTCTTCACTAAAATCTACTGTAGTCTTTTCCAGAACTGATTTCTAATCCTTTCCAAGACAGCTGCACAATTTATTATTAAAAAAAAAAGTGCTGAACCATATTTCACAACTTGCCAGCTGCCTGCCAGGGCAGAGGGGTGCATGGCTCTGGCAGGGAGGGCACAGCCTCAGCACCAGCCTGCCTGGAGAACCTAGCTCTGCTCAGTGCCTCAAGCAGCAGTGCCTCAGGAAGGACCCTTTCCCAGCCCATCCAAAAGGACATAGGCACTTACTGGTCTGGCCACAGGGAGGGGGTGAGTGCTGCAACGGGGAGGCTCCTGCACAAGTTTGGAGTGGGCAAAGAAGGCACAACTGAGAAGGAATGGCCACCTCAGCCCCTCTCCTTCATTACAGCTCTGCACCTTCCCCTACCTGTAGGTCATAGGGAGAGGTGACAATGGGCACTGAGGGAATTAGTTGGCTGAGCAAGCTGGTGGGCAGAAGGTCCAAGAAGCTGACTTGCAAAAAAACCCCAAAACCTAGAACAGTTCATCGTGATTAACCACATATCAGAAATGCCTTCCTCTCTAATGGTAAAGCCACTGACACACTTCTTCTTCTCTTGCTTTGTCATTTATCTCGTAAATCAACCCATCTGCTTTCAAACCAAACGTGCCAAGTAAATATGAAGATTATTAGGAAGCCTTTTTATTTCCCTAGAGCAAATTAAACAGCTGGAGGTTACATTTTTTTTAATATTGCCAAGCTGTTACCAGGCGTAACAAAAGGCAGTTGGCTGCACACACAGCCCCGCAATGTTTCACTGGGCTGATGCAGCAAAATCAAGGAACTTGTGCCTTGCACCCAGCTGCAAATGCCAGCGACGCACCGCTGATTTTATGGCAACTGTCACACCAGGAGAGCTGATCCTCCCAGACAGTGGAAGTACACAATTAGGTCACATTAAACATCGAGAAAATGCCACAGCAGTTCCACATGCCCACTACAAGGGAGTGACACTGGAAAACAGTTCCTAGCTGGCAAGAGCCATCCCAGCATCAGTGCATAATAAACTGCTAAAAGTTTACAGATGAAGTCTGAGGGTGCAGAAGCGTGAGCAATCACCCAAACAGAGGGATTCGTAACATTTTCCCACAAGGCAGAGAAGTAAGACAGGCAAGCACCAAAGCCTGGTTTATTCCCCCTGGGAAGCCACCGCTACCTCCTGTTCACAGAAACAGAGGGGCTGGGTACAGCATTCCTTCAGGAGGGTTTCCTTTAGGGCCAGAATAACAAGACGAAGCAGTGGTGCTCACAGCAGAAGCTTCAGACTTGTGTAGGCTTTTTTTTCCATGTACAACACCAAGCTCCTAGCCCTACCACAGGAGCAAAAGTGTTTGCAGTGTCCTGACCATTGCACCCACACACTACAGAGTACGTCCTTGGCCAGAGGTGGACTAGCGAGAAAAGCACAGCCCACTCTGCTTACAGAAAGCCTTTTGCATCCTGTCAGCACCACCTACGTTCAGCTTAGTCCAGTCTTGCACACCTGAAATCAAAGGTAGTTATGAAAGGCAGCTGTTGTCACAGATAACAGACATTCTGTTGCACAATTATTTGGTGCTCGCCACAAATTGCACCGAAACAACTTCTATGCCATTGCCACAACAGTGGTAATTCTTTAAAACATGAATAAAAGGGCTCTGTACAGGAGGGCAATGCTGCATGGGGAGAGAACACACCACACCATGTAAACTTCAACACTGTGAGAAGTGTCAGTCTATGTCTTTTTACTCCCATATACTCCCATGTATCTTGAAACTACTTGTGGAGTCTACTGATTACAAAAGCATGCTTAATTTTGCCTGTGATCAAAGACACAGCCATGATGCAGCAGCAAGCAGTGCACCTCAGGGAAATGTCACACAGTTTTTGGGATGGTAAGTGGGCAGCACAGCTTTCTCAGCACATGAATTAACACCTCAATTCTTTAAAAGTTTCCATTTTACCAGTTTCTTCACCAGCACTAGTTGTCGTGATCAGCAGTCCTGTTGCAATATCTCCTCTGCATGCATCCTCACAGAGCATCCCCATGGTTCGCTCCCAAACACAAGAGCAAGGCTATTCTTTACACTTTTAGGTCAGCCCTTTAGCACAGGCCAAGAGCAGCAGCTCATCCCAAAAGCAGCTGTCAGAAAGGCACAGGCAGATACGCATGCAGGAAGTAACCTCCTGAGGTACTGCTGCTGCACTGCCCATGACCAGGTCTGAGAGCAAAGCCACGCACCAGCACATGCTAAGAACCAAGCTGAGGGCTTAGAGGAAACAACCAACCTCCAGGATATTTTGAATTGTGAAACTTAATTTAAGCTACAGCCCAGAACAAAGAAGTTATGACACCCTCATAAACCAGATTTAGTCTGCTCTGTCATGGCACAAGATTACAATGTCACACTTTCACAGAATGGTTAAAGATTGGAAAGGGACCACTGGAGGTCACCTAGTTCCCAGACATGCAAGGGTCCCCCAAAGCAGCTTATTGAGGATTGTGTCCAGATACCTTCTGAATACCTCCAAAGAGGGAGACTCCACAACTTCTCTAGGCAATCTGTTCCAGTGCTTGGGCATCCACACAGTGAAGCTCTTGCTCGTGTACATCAGTTTCTGCCCGCTGCCTTTTGTACTATCGTTGGGCAAAACCCAACCAGAGCCTGGCTCCATCCTCTTGGCACTCTCCCTTCAGATACTGATAGACTTTGATGAGGTTCCCTCTCTGTCGTCTCTTCTCGAGGCTGACCAGGGCCAGCACCCTCTGCCTTTCCTCACACATGAGATTCTCCTTAATCATCTTTGTCACTCTAAGCCGGACCCTCTCCAGAGGCTCCATGTCTCTCCTGTCCTGAGGAGCCCAGAACTGCACACAGCACTCCAGATGCGGCCTCAGCAGGGCCGAGCGAAGGCGCGGGGTCCGTCCCTCCCGGGGAGGCTCCGGCGGCCTGTGTGAGGGCCGGGCAGGAGCGGGGCGCGCCGGCCGCTCCCTCTCGCGGCCGCGGGGCCGCGCTGGGCTCGCAGCGCTGCGGCTGCCGGGCCCTCGCTCCCGGCAGGGCCCGGCCTGGGCCCCACCGCCCGTGCGGGAGCACCGGCCGCCGGACCCGCCTCCCGGGACACAGCCCCGCTCCCGCCCGACCCCGGCCCCGCTTACAGCGCCTCGAGCCCTAAGTGACAGCTGGGCTTCGCAGGACCGAGCGCCATGGAAAAAGGGAATCCAGCCGAAATACGCACGCCTCACACTCCCAAGCTGTAGGGTGGGCTCTGATGAGAGCAAGAGCTCATCAAGACAGGCCCAGCCTAACCTGGGGGAGACCTGCGACAGAGGAGCTTGAATGTCCCATACCTGGGAAAGCAACAAAAAGCCTTAACCCAAAATTATTTAAGCAGTTCATATTCAGCATAAGTTTTCCTCCCTAATTCCCCATGCCCTCCCCACGACCCCAGCCAGCCTGGGTTTTGTAGAGTAATTTTAGGGCTCCGTGTTTCTGACCAGATCTCATCTACCGTGACATGTGACAGAGCCCAGTGAGTGGAAGGCTCCAGCCCACAGATCCCCAAGAAAATCTAAGATTTCCTTGCTGCTCATGCAGTTTTCTCAGACTCTTTGTCAAAAGTTATTGGTGGCTATTTTTTAAATGAAAGGAGTAGAGGGAACATAGCTTTGAGGCATATTGGGCTAGCATATTGTTCAGACTCTGTACAGGGACAATAAAGCTTTTAGGATCTTTTGATTGACATATATAATGAAGGTAGCTGTCAAACCTTTGTGCAGCAATTTTATTTCGTATTGACAAGCTATTTCACTGGCCAGGGTTTTGCATAAAAGGAATCATTCACATTGCTGTGGTGCTGCTATTTACAGAGCCTAGAGGACAGTGGCATCACTACAATATAAAGATTAATATTCAAATTTCTTTTGAAATACATAACTCTGTATGCAACCTATCCTACGTGCACATCTTCATACAGGGAGAAAGGCATTGTTCTGCAGAGAGAAGGGGGCCTGGAGCTGCTGGGGGTTGTTGTTCATTCACTGAATCATCATGTAGCCTTTGAAAAGCCACTTAGTCACTCTGCAGTTGAATGTTTCTCTCTGGGGAGCAGAGAACAAAGCCTCAACACAAACTGCCATCACTGTTACCAGTCAGTGGCAGAGCTCACAGAGCCAGCATGGGGTCAAGGGGCTGCTCTGAGCAGCCCTTGTGTGCACAAAGCCCAGGACAGCTGTGCTCCTCCCAAAGAAGCTTCTTTCTCCTGCCAAAGCAGTGGCAGGGTCAGCTTGGGCTACCTGAGACAGCAGTTGCTGCTTGCCCACTACCTTTCTTTGATTATGAACAATAACTTGCCAAGAAATCACTAGCCTCAGAGAAAACAGGCAGAAAGCAAACGAGAGGGCAAAGCAAAACATAAAGGAGAGGGGGGAAAAAAAAATCCACATAAGCAAGGATGACTCTCACACTATTTGCTATGCAGTCAAGCCCACAAGTGGGTTGTGTATCTGAAGGTGGAAATACAAAGACGTGTCCTGTTCCCTCGGGAAAGGTAAGCAACTTCTCAAATGATCTTTAGAGGCTATTATCAGTCTCACACTAGCACTGACATACCCTGTGCCCAAAGCCACAGCATGCACACACTGTATCCATAAAAAGAGATATTCATAGCTCTGCAGCTCATAGAAGTGCTGTGCCCGTGCTCTGGTACCAGTATCATTTAAAACAAAACAAAACAAAAAAAAGTTTGAGTTGCAAGTGAGGGCATGGAAGAACTTGCACGGCAAGAATTTGGAAAGAGCATGGTAATCCAGCTTGGTCAATGGGCACACAATTTTTTAAGAGTGTACCAGGTTTGTTTGTTCAGTCATTCCTATATTCATTTTCAAGTCCAGAGACGGCAGCTTCATGTCTAGCCCCAAAATAACAGCACTGTCTGAGACAAAACCAGCTTGGTCAGGGGTACCAGAGCTTTTCCCAGCCCGTTTATGTAATAAAGCATTATATACAACTGTTGGAAAACATACCAGTTTAAAAATCTTTTATCTATGACTTTAGCCAGGTTTGCTCATCTTTGCCCCAGGGGAAGGGAACTGAAGCTTCTTTCCAGGGCATTGTTTCTCTAGGTGAGGCCTGATGGGCTTAGCATTTCAACAGACTGGGAGTAGCCCCAACAAGATAAAGCCATCGATGGAACATCAACAGAACCAACAGAACGTCAGCGGCCATCTAGGAACATCTACCCCAGACTCTGCCTCCAGCAAAGACTGATAAGAAATTCAAGCAATGAAGATCTAATTAACATCAGAAGCGAAGAAATCCGGATCTAATAGGAGAGCAGATACTAGGAACTACACAACTTGAGACCAATGAACACTGACCCAATTCGTTTCTATGAGTTTTGACTGCAAAAAAGATCTGAAAATTCTAGTAAAGATCATGTGTCATGGAATGATTCTCTCTGCACACCCGGGCTATGTGCGGATGAGATGATTTCTGTGGTACATCCTGGCCAGAGAAGAAAGTAGTGCCTTGACTCTCTAACATTAAAAATGTTGTTGGAGGGCTTTTTGTTTTTCCTGCAGTTTCAGTGACACAACCAGGAAGCAGAACAGGAGCTATATGTCCCTGTTACTTGGGTCCTAAAATACAGAGAAAGAAGACAGGGCAGAGAGCAAAGAAGAAAAACAGAGCTTTGTCCTCATTCACATGATAGCCCTGTAAGGCTCTAACCCAAAAGATGTAACTGTATAGTGAAACATCTATGGGGGACTCTCTTGCCTGGCACAGAGGGGTTCTGCAGATAGACTTCCAGGGTGGGGAAAGAGTACCAAGTCGGCAACACAAATTACTTCAGGCCAAACTCCAATACATAACTAGAGATTCCATAGATACATCCAGCCTTAAGCCCAGGAGCAATACAGGTGGGGAGAACGGAGCCTGGGTGATTAAAACTACCTATTTAAGCAGTTCAAGGCAGCTGGAAGCAGCACTGGTGCCTCTGGGTTTCTCTGTTCATTATTTAAGGTGAACATAAAAACACAGAGTGCAGGAGCCCAAGGATGTTCCTCACTGGCTTCAAGCTGGCAGTTTGCTAAAAGCAGCGCTCCTTGGTTTCCTTGGTTTGCCGACCAGCAGTGCCACCTCCCCTCCCTGCTGCCACGGTGCTCAGCCTTCCCCAGGGTTAACAAAAGGGCACGTTACTCTGCTTCGCCAGATTTCAGCTCTGAGAATTTCATTCTGAACAGTTCAGCATCTGCTTTGGCCAAAACAGTTCCGCTATTTCCAGGAATATTATTAAAGGAAAAATATACTGCTTGGCACACGCTACCTAAATTCAGGCAACCTTTTATATGAGGATCTCTAGCTTCGGAAGGGAAATTTTGAAATCTGGCAGAGAGGTGACCTTTGTGGTAGAAATGTGTCTATCCCTATCAAAACCTACCTACCTTTGGCCAGATTACAGAGCAGGGAAATACTGCAGTTAAGGGCACGGTAACGAGTTCTGAGAACTGCAGTTACTTGCTGTTTCTGCTGTGGGCAAGAGGTCCCTGATCTCCTGCAGAGCTGCAGCTTGTGCTCACCCACTGCCTTGGCCAGTTACGGCTGCACAGGTCCTCCATGGCTGGATGACGAAATTACAGAGCCAAGGGTGAGTGGAGAGACCAGCATTCCATCTGACGCCTACATACATTCCCGTAACTTTGGGATACGGGACAGCCCCATCTGCCACACAGCCCAGGGTCAACGTCAGCATCACGAGTGCTGCGCAGGCACGAGGGCACTGCAGGAAACAAACTGCGACCAAAAAACCCAGGGCCATTACAATACATCGATGCACAGCTGGAAGAATTAATGTCAAGCAGACAATGGCATTGCAGACGTCCCCTAATAACGAAGGCTTGAATCTGCTGTCTCAGTAAAACTCTCTAAACGAGGTTTGTGTGCAGCTTATGGGGAGTTTCTGAAAGAAATATAAATATAGGCCATCATTCTGCAAAGCTTCACAAACCCAAACCCTTGCATTCAGGTGCCATCTCTCGGACTTTGCTGCAAAATCAAGGCCATTCACGTTAAAAGCACAGACAAGAACATCTGCTCAAACTGATGTGTTTTAACTGTATTAGTTAATTATCCAGACAACTCTTCTTATGTCATGGAAATGCAGTTTGAACACTGGCAGATAAATGCTCTTGCATTAAAAAGGGAGAAATCAGTATTTGCTGTTGGATGTAAGCAGCCATTAGAAGAAACAGTCCCACCTTTCACCCAAGCATACCTTCTCCCCATCTTCAGCACATTATGCAGTCCTTCTGTGTATCCGTGTGTGGGATCTCAGGACTCATATCCATATACCGAGAACTGGCATGTCATCATCATCCTGGAGAATGATTTCAGTTCATTAAGTGCTGCTAGGAAAAAGATATAATTCCTCTCACCAAAAGCCTCAACAGGCTACAAAGGAAGAGTACAAGGAAAAGTTAACTTCTTTCTTCATTATATGTATGCCCTTTCCTCATGCATAAAGCAGGAGCAACACAGAACTTCGATACATATAAAGAAGTTCTATAGATAGATTATATACTTCAGTACATATATGTACGTAGATAGATATAGATCTATGTATTATTATGTACATACTTCAGGTCTGGTTAAAATCAGCGGCGAGCAGAGGGGGTCTGTGGTGCTTTCATTCCGTGAGAGAAGAAAACCGTACCTCCTGCAGAAGGCAAACTGTCCGTGCAGACTGCAGAAGGCACTCAACAAACAGTTTTGGTTTGTCACTCAAGTGCTTGGTTAATGATTCACCCTGAACAACCAGGCAAGGAAGAAGCGAGCTTGTTCTCCTTCAGTGCACTGGCTGCATTAAGAAGAAAGAGCTCAATGTGGAGCCAGTGCAAGAGAGAAACTTCCCACCTGCACTGCTGCAGGAAACTCTTCCCAGGAGTATGAACTGGGATTATGTATCACAACAGCAGGTATGGCTGGAACTATGGAACCAACCCAGCCACACACAGACCTTGTGATATATTTTTCATTAGCAGAACCCAGATCCTTTACGCAGTAGTTGCCTCCCAAATGTGGAAACTGCAAGATAAAAAGCACATTTGGGTGACTTCTTGATGGGTGACTGCAGAGCCACAGGCTCATCTCAGATCTCCCACAGACCCAGCCTTGGAGTGCCTGCAAATTCCTTTTTTCCTCTTATGCTTCTGAATGGTTAAAGGCAGCGTGGCGAGCCATTTTACGGGGGATTTCAAGAAAATGACACGCTTGATGTTTACATGTTTTTGCCCATGAGACAACTTTGATATGCCTTGTGAAACACATGCTTTCACAGAAATCTGAGGAGGAAAACGACATCACCAAGAACAGTAAAATCTTGTTCTGTTTGGAACAGACAATTTTAACAAGACTGTTTTAACGGGAATAGCATTTGGTAGATATTTTTAAATGTTGGCAGCAGTTTTTGCTAGACAAAATTTTATGATATCATTCCTTGGATAGATTGCTAATCTGCAAAAACCCATCATTTGAGACCCATTCTAACATTACAGAAGTCCCTTGATTTCCATGTACACAAGGTCAGGCCATTTATGAGTGTAAAGTGTCCCCAGTACTTAATTTTTCCAGGTGACACCCGGTGCCACTTGGCTGTTTGAAAGACAATTTGAGCCAGTACACTTCCACATAGGACTGCACAGAATGGCCATGTTCTTCTTCCCTTCTAAGAGTTGCATAAGCAGATATAAATGTTTCTGTGTTCAATAACTAAAATTAAGATTCCCTTTGCTTGTAGCCTCCTTCGAGAATGTCACTATTCTGTTTGAGAAACCACATCCTGCTCTGCATCCTATGTGGATTCATTCTGTCAATCCAGGGAGATCAAGTTCAGCAGCCTCCCCAGGACTGCTGATAATCTCCTGAAAGTCCACAGTAAACATTTCTTTACACACTGGATCAGATCTGATGAACTATACAACTTCACACCAGCCAGGAAAGTGTGTGGGACTGACTTTTTAACCAATGCAGACGTGGGGGTACACTTACAGGCCAAATATAATTTTCCCTAGAGAATGCTGAGCATATATTTTTTCCACTCAGAGCTATTGTTCCATGTTTTCCCAGGACTTCAGAGTATGTCCAGCAGTGACTGGAACCCCCATGCAGTAAACCCACTCAGGCTTACCAGGAAGCTTCTGTGGGAGCCTCAAGTTTCGGTGCAGCTCAGAAGCTGCACGCGCCTAAAGCATCTCCACAGGAACACGAAGCTTCCCTCGTGCATTTCATTTCTTTATCCGAAATATTCTTCCCACTCAGCCACAACCTAGAAAGGAAAAAAAAGGAAAAGAAGGAAGATCAATTAATTTTGACATAAGGAGTCTTGACTATCCCAACACACTGCAAGGTGAAAAAACATCCCTGCCCCTCTAACAAATCCCCCTGATACTGTCTCCATCAAGTATCAATTATTTAAACGCTGTATTAAGGAGAGTAAAGACACAATGCTTGGAATTCTCAACAACGGCTCAGCTTGGCTACTCCAAGCACTTTCCCACCTGGGGAGCTGAGCAGTTCCAGATTTAAACACCACATTTAATACAAATCTGACAGCAATTTGATTTGATTTGGCTGCCAGCATCGGAGCTGCTTCCACACAGACACACGAGGCTGCTCCGAGCTGCCATTTCATCGGCGCCTGGGGACAGGAACAGCACCCGCACCGGCCACCTGGCTCAGCCCGGGCTCCATCCAGCACCCACCGAGAGCCGCTGCGAGCTGAAATCCTCCCGGCCCCTCCTGCCGGGGAAAGCCTGCCTCCGGCTCCGGCTGCCCCCAGCTCCCACCTCCCGGGGAAAGCCTGCCTCCGGCTCCGGCTGCCCCCAGCTCCCACCTCCCGGGGAAAGCCTGCCTCCGGCTCCGGCTGCCCCCAGCTCCCACCTCCCGGGGAAAGCCTGCCTCCGGCTCCGGCTGCCCCCAGCTCTCACCTCCCGGGGAAAGCCTGCCTCCGGCTCCGGCTGCCCCCAGCTCCCACCTCCCGGCAAACAGCAGCTCCATCCTTGGTGGCTGCTCCCGGCTGCGGGCAGCCGCCGCCCTTCGGGCAAGCCGATGGCTCGGGCAGCTCCGGTGCCCGCTCTTCCTCGATGCTTTTGCGTTTTCCTGCAGCTCCCCGGGCCGGAGGGAGCGGGGGGCGGCGGCGGCGCGGGGGGGGGGGAACGAGAGCCCGGCACGGCACCGCGGGGCGCGGGGACCTCTCGTGGGAGAGGCGCGGCGCGCGCGGCACGGAGGTGTCCCCGCCGATGCCTGCTGGCCGGCGCCCACGCGCCTCCCGCCCGCCCCCGACGCCGCTGACCCCACAGCCCGCAGCAGCCCCAGGTGTGAGCGGCCAGGATGAGGAGGGGGCGGCTCCTGCCAGAGGCCGCTCTCCGAGGGTTCCCCGGGCACAGCTGTGCAGGGAGCTGCTGGTCCAGAGGGGCAATGGGGGCATCCCCAGTGTCCCTCCAGGGACAATGGTCGGAGCATCCGGCAGGAGCTGGGGAGCAGCCGGAGGCACCTGGGCACAGAGCACTGCTCCCAGAAAATGCCCAGGGAAAACCCCTCGTGCCAAGGGGCAGCACCTGAGCAGGCAGGGCAGCATGTGGGGTCCCAGGGAAACATTCCACTTTCCCCTTTCATCTTGGCAGCCCTTCCCCAGTGCCCCCCCTCAAAAAGGGGGGTTATGAGGAGAAAAGGGATTTAAACGGAGGAAAAAAAACTTCCATAATTGTCTGTGTTTAAATTGAGGGGGAATCCCCTTCCTCTGCAATTTTAAGGGCATCAGTTGGAGAAAACCCTGCCTTTTCCATGCTCTTAGGGGTATCACTTGACAGGGAATCCCCATTTTCCATTATTCGCCAGTTTAAATAGAAGGGGAAAACCTTGACAATGCTATTTTATTGATTGGAATTGAGCATAACTCCCCCATTTTCATCATCCCAAGGTTTAAATTGAGGGGAAAGCCCGGTTGTCCCTCCTTTATAAGGGTGTGAATTGAGGGAGAAATCCCCCTTTTTCCATCACTGGAGAGACCTGAAGTAAGGAAAACCCCTCTTTTTCCAGTATTTTAGGGGATTCAGAGGAGAGAACCCATTTATTGCTATGGCATCTATTTAAGTAGAGACAAACACTCCCTAGTCTCTCATTTGAAGGGGTTCAATTGAAGGAAGCTCCCCCTTTTTCAGCATTTTAAGAATTTAAATCTGTACTTCAGGGCACTTCTAGCTGGGTACTGGCACCTAATCTCTCACAAGGGAGCGAGCCCAGCACTCACAAAACCTTCCTGCTGCCAGAGAGCCCCTTATTTTTTCAGTTTTATTTATAATGAATACATCCCTAATTAGAGACCCCAACAGGAGTTACACCATGTATATTATTACTATTCTTCTCCACCCTCCATAGTCCTGTGACTCAATAGCCACCAATGAACAATTACAGAACTTAACAAGGACTCATGCAACTCATGTGTCTACGCTGCCAAAACAAGAAGCTTTTTTACCCTTTCAGTGGATGCAGCTGTAGTAAAACAGAAGGCATCTACAGAGCCCTTTAGTCACCTGGAATTTAAGGCAGAGCAGCCAAACAGCTGCAGCTCCTCCCAGTGCTTTTATCCCTTCTGGTAAAATTGCCTCCTCCCTTTTCCCGGGCATTGTGGGAACGAGAGGCGGGCCCGGCCAGGGGTATATTAACCCCAGCCCTGGGTAAAAGAGGCTCATTCTTTCTGTGGGGTTAGTGGGGGTGAGGGTGTCTTCTTATTTCCATGAAGGGGGGGGGGGTCATTCAGGTTTTCTCAGCTTTCTTTCAGCAGGTGCTTTTGGCATCTAAAGCAATAGAGGCTTTGAAGACACTGTGAAGAAGATAGCATTGAGTGCATAGTTTGTGATTTTTGGATCGAGTGTTCAAGGTTGTTAAGGTGCTTGGTGCTTTTTGTATTTTTTTTTCCTTTGCCTTGTTTTTCTTAGAAGCACTGCAATTTCCTGAAATTCCAGATTGTGTCAGTATTACACTCCAAATGTTTCAGCAGGTTCATTGTGCTGCAAGAGGGAGCTACCCTGGGTCAGAGATGACATTGGAGATGGAGGCTTCTGATAGGTAAGTTAAAGACTGCAAGTATGAGTGGGAGCGGGAGCAGGGTCCCAGTTAGTAGCTGACTTGTTGGGATTTGGCTTGTATGCCACTACACTGGTGGATTGATTTTGGTTTTCTTTGTCATAGCTGACTAAGAGGCCAACCTGGTGATCCCAGTGCCTTTGGAGATGGCTGAGGTGGACTCCTTTGCATCCAGTGTGGATTCTCATCACCGGTCATCTGAAAGCTAAGTTGGGGGCCAGGGCCCGGAGATGGGATGATAGCAGGATAGTGGGTTGGAAATTGCTGGGAGAGATTTAAAAAGTAGTGTAGGGGAAAGGGATGCTCTCCAAGGGCCTTCTTAGGTAAGCTAAAGGGAGTAGCCCTACTTTTGACTGCAACTGTAGGGTGTGCAGCGCAGAGCAGTTCCAGTGTGTGTTGTCTTGTCCGGTGTGTGTTCTGTGTCTTTGGCTTCCCTTGGATCAGATCTCTCTGCCTTTTACCCTTAAGGGGCTCATCATAAGCATTGGCCAATCATCTCTAGCTTCTTGATCTTTTGTACTTCTCGGTAGGATGCCAATATCACTTGTTCTTTTACCAGTGGGCTTGGCCACATCTTGGAATCACATCTTGAAAGCATTGAGTTGGATCTCTTTGGAGGCCTTGTTCCCGGCTGTACTGCCATCCATCCTTTCCAGCCTTGAGCTGTAATGTCCTGGAGCTTGTAAGATTGTCAGGATATGGGAGCATTCTAAATGTGGCCTTGTCTCTCACAGCCATCTTGATCATTGTGACTGACAGTTCTTAGAACAGGTCACTGTTCCAGTCTTTTCTTCTGCTCCTTAGAGCCTCTTTCATCCACCATTGCCATACCATCAGTTGTCTCTTTTGGCGTCGTCCCTGTCCTTGCTATCGTTCTTCTTGCTGAGAGCTTTTTTTATCATCCTCATGTCCCACTGCTTGTAGTATAATGTGTTGTTTGAGTTTGTGTCTAGCCTGGAATTGCTCTGCTCTGTAGAGTAGTCCTGGGGGGGGGGAGTAGGTGGAGAAGAAAGGAGACTTTACAGGGAGCCTTTTGCTTTGCTCAGCCACCTGAGCCACGCCTCGGATGGAGTGACTGTGGCCAGTCTGTGTGGTGTTCAGTGGAGATGTGGGAGTGGTGCAGTGGTGTCTTGCAGTTTCATAGTAGTTTGTCCTAAGGCCGACTACTGTGGGATCCTAGGCAGTTTGCTTTGAGGAATGAGAACTTGGGAAAGGCTAAGCTTTCCCTGTCTGTCTGGGTAACTTTGACAAATAATTCTTTTGCAGAGGGAGAGCATGTAAACCTGATATGAATGGAGGAGACCAGAGGAGCACAGCAGCGAGGTGGGTCAGTGCCTGAAGTCCAAGCTACGGCCTGACTTTGGGCTCTACGTTTACCTCACTGTTGGGATTTTCATTTTGAAGATGCGGAGCACTTGGCACAGCAGGGTATTGGCACCGGGGGGACCATGAGCTGGATGAGTATTGATTCCAGCACAGAACTGGATGCTACTGGAGTTGTTGTATTAGTGATGAAACTATAAGTAGCCTTTGATTTTTTTTTTTTTTTGTGTTTTACAGGTGGTCTGCAGCATTGAAATCACTACTCCAACATGACAGACACCCTTGCAGAAAGAGGTCACAGTCAAGCACTTTCAGGTGGAACCTACCTTGGCAATGCAACCCTTTTGGACACTACATGGGCATGTGCCTTTCCATTTTGTTTTGCCCCTTCTCCCCTGGGAAGGTTGGTCATCATTCAGCTTTTCAGGGGTGGTGTTTCATTTTGGTTATGTTGCAGGGCTGTTCTTTGTCTTTGTTTTTAGGAAGTAAACCTGGATATCAGCAGTCAAGGTCAAGTGAGTGAGGTAAGCAGTGACCAGTGGACACAACCAGTTATTGCTCGGGTGCCAAATTCTGGGGCAGCTCAAAGCATGCGTTGTCTGAGCATCCATTTGTGTGTTTTAGGTGGCCCACTTGTATTATGCCTACAGGGGCTGAACCCCCTCATGGACCAGCTGATGGAGCCAGTTTATCACCCTTGAGCTGCCTGTCCCTGTGAGCCTTCCAGAAGTATTACAGGGCACTGCGATGAAGCCTGTACCTTTTCTGTTTGAAGGTGCCATCTGGGCAGCCTTTGGCAATGGCTGAGGAGTTGTGGCGAGTCGGGGAGGGAGGGAGGAGCGAGGGTCCCCTCAAGTTTCAGCAATGCCACATCACCTTGTCCCCCCTTAACCCAGGGATACCCTGCGACGTCGGCATCGGAGTGCGGCCCCAGCGTGTGAGCCAAGGACCGGGGCGTTCTCAGGAGCCGGTGAGTAGTGGAATTGTTGGGTTTTGGCTGATGTGCTGCTGAGTTCAGGCACTGATGTTTGGTTTTCTTTATTGTAGTAGACTGAGAGAGAACAGCCATCTGAGGGCAGGAACTTCCCAGATGATGAGGTGGCCTTGTTTTGCACCTGATGAGGATTTGCATCCCTGGATATCTGAGAGCTAAGTCGAGGGCTACACCTCAGGGAGGGGGATGAGAGTGGGGTGCTGGGTCAGGACTTGGTGGGAGGGATCTTTGAATTAGCTTTGGAGATGGGGATGTCCACGAGAGGGACCCTTAGGCCACATAAAGGGAAAGTCTTGCTGTTGATCACAATGCTGAGGTGTGCAGGGCAGAGCAGTCCTGGTGCGTGTTGTGTCACTTGTCTATTGTGTGTTCTATGTCTGTTGGGCATCTTGTGTCACATGTCTTTTGCCTTACCCCTTTGAGGGGCTTATCAGAAATGCTGGGCATCATCCTCAGCAGCTCCTTTGCGTTCCTTGGCCCGACGCTGGTACCCTTGAACCTTTGACTTGCAAGCTCGGACATGCATCGGAATCGCATCTCTCTTTAGCACTATTGAGTCAGACACCTTTTACAGTCTTGTTCTGAGCTGTATTGACAGCTGTGCACCGCAACAGTCCCTTATAACAGATTAGGACTTGGGAGAATGTGAGGATAGGTAGAGGATTCCAACCGTACGATTCTCGGGTGTCCATCTTTGCAGTGCTTGGCATAAGTCCTTCTGTTAAGGTCTTTTTCTGCCAGAGTTCTTTGAGCCTCATCGGCCTCATCTAGGTCATGTCATTGGTAATTCTTCTTGCTGAGAGTTTCCTCTCCTTGTTGCATCCCCTTGTTTGTCATCTCCTGTGTCACAGGTGTCTGTGTGTTTGGCCTGGGGCTGCTTTGCCCTGCTACATAGTCTGGGTGTAGGTGTAATAGGATAAGTCCTAGGGACTTGACATTTGTAATGTAGGGATTAGTTGGACTCAAGATGGTATTTCTAGATTAACACAAAATGTTTGGAGCTGCTAAGTTATGATGCAGTACTTTGACTTTTGTCATCACTTTCTTTCAGATGCAGATGGATTGAATCTGTGGCAGAGTGCCCCATACCAGGTGAGGTGGTTCCCACAGGAAGGTCAGTCACTGTTTGTCTTTGCAGGGCAAGTGTAAATGGTGACTATGTTACAGCTTTGTTCTTCATCTTTATTTGTAGGAAGTAATGCTGAAGATCAGTGGTCAAGGTCGATGGAGCGAGGTGAGCGGTGACTGGTGGCCAGAATGAGTTGTTACTGCTTGGGTATCAGTTTCTGGTGCAGCTCTAAGCATCTGTTTTTGTTTGTGCATTTTAGGTGGTCCACTGGGAAGGTGTCCCGGCCCTGGGATGCTGGAGGCCAGGTGGGTGCAAGCTTAAGCTATAGGTGTGGTGTACTTGAGTTGGAGCGGGGAGGCTGTGGTTTCAGTCTCTCAGCATGTTTTTTTGCTTTGCTTCTCTGCAGGTGCTGCTGCTGCCCTGGGCATGCCAAGGGACAGAGGCGAGCAGGTGAGTTGGCATTTAGGTGGGGCGACTGATAGGTGAGAGGTACGTGGCAGCATGCGAAGCGTGTCCCTTTTCGCTTTGCGGGTATCGTCCGGGCCACCTCCGGAGTCGGATGGAGATTTGAGGTGAGCCTGGGCCAGTGGTGCAGAGGGAGCCCAGCCCGTGCATTTATTCTTCTGGAGGGCAATAGTCGCAGTTTCTGTTTTGTTGTCTTAGGTACCACAAGTAGGTGCAGAGCCTGAGTTTGGAAACGGCCGGTGAGCGATGAGCCTCAGCAGTTATGAGGGAGAGAGGCATTGTGCAAGGGGTCACTTCTGGGACGTGTCATCACAGTCTGAATTTTGTCATTCTCCATCTTTTGCAGCCACCCAAGTGGGCTGTGGGCCATGTATTGACATCCACGGTGCTGAAGCATTCTTTTCTGTTGAGGATGGATTTCGTCTGCTGGTCTTCAGAGAGCTAAGTGTGGGGACTGTTGGTTGGGAGAAGGCAAAAACCTTTGGAATCACAGGAGGCAATTTGAAGTTAGCTGAGAGGAGAGGGCTGTAGTGGGCCAGGCCCCTTGGAGGTTAAGGGAGAAAGGGTTTCTCTTCAGCATCACTCGAGCCTTTGCTGGGCCGGGCAGTTCCAACCCATCTCCATGTTCTCGTGAGCTTTGCATCATTGGATTTTGAGTCTCGATGTCATTGTCCATCTTTTCACCCGAGGAGCCTGCCTTCAGGTCTGGCATGATTGCCACGGTCTAAAGTTTGCCTACTCTTCAGTGTAGCCACGCTTTTGAGCACTTTTGAGCATAGCAAGCACGTGGACATCTTGCATCTTGGCCATTTGTGGGTCGGTCATGTTTTGTGATGTCACTTCAGCCTTTGGCAGCAGAATCCTTCTCTAGGGATCCCTTTGTATCAGCTGGCAGTCGTTGCCTCCTTCTCTAGGCCTACTGCACTTCTTGAGCATCCTCTTACCAGCTTTGGCACTAACTTCTCATAAGGAGTTTACCTTTCACTGTCACGTACTATTGCCATAGAGCCTTCTTTCCTTCGGTGTCATCAGCCTCTGGCTTATCTTGCACTAGCAATCTTGGGTCCATCAGGTAAAACTGCTGGGCAGTTTCAGTTTGTGTCTGTTATGTGGTCTGTGGCCGTTGTCTTCAGTGTCATAGGGCTTTGTGATGTCTCAGTGCTTTACAGGCATCGTTATGGGCCATATTGGCAGCAGGAGCACTTGCATACTTTCCTGGATCGGGCTTATTCTGGCATCTTTATGGTTTTGCTTTTTGAGACCAGAAGAAGTACACAAGGTGTTCCTATCCATCTTCCTTCTCAGTTTTGGTAGTATCTTTTTTTTCATGTGCTGGTCCCTTGGACTTCTGTATGAAGTGTACTAGACCCTCCTCACTGCAGTAGTTTTGTAGCTTCTGTCGCCTCAAAGCATCCTGGTCTCAAAAATTTATCTTCTGAAGCATTATCTCAAGTCTTCATGTCATCTTTGCTTATATTTGATGCACTGTGTGTCCATGTGCCACTTATGCTTGGAGCTGCCCTGCCCTGGCACATTCAGTCCTGGCTAGTTTGAACAGTTTTAAAACTCTCCTCTCTTGTCTATGGGCTTTTGGGTAGAAAGTTTATGGGGCTGGTGTGGGGATAACTCCTAGCTGTCAGCTACTTGCAGACTGCCTCATGCTGTCTTGCAGGTCCCTGAGGCAAATTTTGATCCCTATGGTCACTGATGCTACCAATTTTCCCAGGATCTACTGTTCCACATCAAGGAGCAGCAGATGGAAGAAGATGTTAAAGCATCTTCTTTAGGGGGGAGTGTTTCTAGTAAGGGCTGCAGTCAGCGTGTAAGCTGAAGAAGGGGTGTCTGAGAGTGTGTCTGTCTGTGTGTGTTGACTGGCTCTAACCTTATATGTGTGTTGTTTTTTGCCTTTCAGGTTCTTCAGTTCATTTTAAAATTTAGAATACGAAGAACCCAGCTGGTCCTGCCCATGCTGTGGGGTCAGTCAGAGGGACACAGGGTTCCTCTTCTCCTTTCTGCTGGGATGAACTGCCTAGGGAATACCATTTCTGACAGCCCAGTCCTACCTGTGTCCTTTGGAAAAGGGCAGAGGTGAAGAGGCGACTGCCAGAGTTCCTTGGGGATGATGGAATTGTGGTGTTTGGCTGTGCCCAGAGGGGCAGGTTGGGCATTATTTGTGTGTCTGAGGACTGGGGAGCCGAGCTCTCAGTGCATTCCCAGCTCTCCCAGGGGTGGGAGCAGGTGCAAGGCTGGGTGACAGCCTCTGGTCGGGGCAGGCCCTGGCCCCGGCACGGACACGGGGTGGTTTGGGGACACTTGGGGAGCAATGGGAGGAGAATGAGGGATGGTGCTGGGCGGAGCGATCGGCCTGTGCTCGTGTCAGCGCAGCTGTGCAGGGCACTGGGATCTGGGTAAAACTCTAGCTCTCCTGGTGTTCAGGGATGCAAGGTCTGAGGGACTGGATTTACCTAGGGCTTTTCAGGAACAAGGGGAAATGTGGTGCCAGAGCTGTGCCCTATCAGGTTGTGTTTCCCTTTGGGGACAGGGAGTCTCTGGGCTGAGGTGAGATTGCTGTGTGAGTGGCAGGGAACAGGGAGCTGAGAATTGCAGGCACTGATGGAATAATTGTCTTAGGTCTGTTTGGTTTGTGCTGGTGAAAACTGGGATTTGGGCTGGAGAGGTGCTCTTGGGAACAATGGATAGAGTACATTTGCTCCATGGATGTGTCAGGAAGGACAGGGAAGGGGAGTATTTATAACCTGTTCTCAGTATTTCATGCAAATTTGGGGTGGAGCAGCAATGCAGGTGGGTGGGTTTGGCCTGGGCCTGTCAGGACTAACCACAAAGAATCCAGCCAAGCCCCTGACCCCTCAAGGCATCTGTGAAACACTTCCACAGCAACCCAAGTCAGAAATCCAGTGATTAGGGAGGTAAAATTATAGGTAATTGCCTATGATCTGTGGGGAATTTCCTTTGGAATTATCAATCAAGGCAGGGCCTATCTTTCAGCTCTTTTCCTGGTGTGCAGTTTGCTCTCTGGTTTCAATGAGTTTGTGTGCTCCTGTTAACAAGCAGTGTGTTTTCACCCTGAAATTTGGGGTGATAGGCCTTCTTTAGCGTTTTTCCCACAACTGAATCATCCCTTCCATGAGTAGTCCATGTTGTTCTACACAGCTGCTTTGGCCGTGGGTCAGAGAGAGAGAAGGGAAATGACTTTGTAGGGCATTGAAATTTCTCCAGGCAGGAGTGGGAGGTCGTCTTGCCCCTCCCCAGAGCCCTGCAGGCGCATGGGAGTAGCTCAGTGCCAGCGCAGCTCTCTGAGCAATAACAACGCTTGGGAGGTTTGAGTGTTGATAGCAGCTCTCCTGTCTCCTGGTACCAGTCCTAGGCGGAGGAGGGGAAAAAAGGAACTTGTGTTATTCATGGAAAACTTTCTGCTGTTTCTTGTGCAGTGTTTTAGATCTTTGTATGATTTACTATCCAGTGTCTGTAGGTAGAGAATGACTTATTGGAGGTAAAAATTGAGATAATCACTAATGGAAATGGTAGGGAAAACTTTTGAAGTGAACTTGAGGTGACCTGTAATGGAGAGCATGAAGATTTTGAAGTAAACTATAGCAATCAGTTGTGCACAGGTAGGGAAACCTTTGGGGGTAAAATACAAGGTCACCTCTAGGTGAGGGAATGAACACTTTTTGAGGTAAACTGAGTGAATCAGTTGTGGAAGTATTAGTAAATTCTGGGGGTGAAACTTGATGTAACCTCCATGGTAGAAAATAAATCAATCTTTTGAGGTAAAAAGGAAGTAATCAGTGTTGGAGAGGCAGGGAGATTGAGAGTAAACTTGAGTCTGTAGTCCAGAGAATGAACATACTGAAGTTAAATGGAGGTAGTAACTTGCAGACAGGGAAAAAATGTGGGGGTCAAGTCTGAGGTAATCTCTAGGGGAGACAACATTTTTGAGGTAAACTGAGGCAGTCACTAGGTGACAGGTTGGACAAGTTTTGGGGGGTAGAAATTAAAATGACCTGTTGGGCAGAGAATGGACATACTGAGGTGAATATCAGGTAATAAGTAGTGGACAAGTAGCAATAATTTTGGAGGTGAAAGCTGGGGTGATGTGTGGCAGGGAGAGCGTACATCCTGAGGTAAAGTGAGACAGTACTGGAAAGACAGTGAAATATTTCAGGGTAAAACTTGATGAAATCTCCAGGATAGAAAGAGAATATTTATAGGTCAAAAAGAGTAAATAGTTAGTGGGCAGGTAGGGAAAATACTGGGGGTAAAACCTGAGGTTATCTCTAGGGGGAGAGAATGAACATAGTGAGGTAAAAATCAGGCAATGACTAGTGAATGTTAGGGCAATTTTGGGGGGGTAAAACTGGAGCTAATCTCCAGAGTAGTGAATGAATACTTTCTTGTAAAAAAGAAGAAATCAGAAGTGCACAGACAGGGACAGCTTGGAGGGAAAATCTGAAGCAATCCCCAGGGAAGAGAATGAACAGCATGAGGTAAACTGAGGTAGTCACTTGCAGAGACACAGTGAAAATTTTGGGGATAGACACTGAGACATTCTGGAGGACAGAGAAAATTACTTTTGGGGGTAAAAATGGGATGATGGGTAGTGCAAAGCTTGTGGGAAAAACTTGAAATAATCTGTAGGAAAGAGCATGAGCATTTTGATGGAAAAATGAGATATTTATTCTTTGCTTCCCTTTGGGATAACTTAATCTGCACCCTTCCATGAGCAATTCCTTGGCTTCTCCTGGAGAAAACCCCCATGGCAGAGGCAGTGTGCAAAGGAGCCCAGAGCTGTGCTTGGAGCAGAGAGTGCTGAGAGCTGCGTGTGCCTCTGCTGCCCCAGGCTGGCAATATCCCCATGGAACAGACTGGGCAAATGGGATTAGAGGAAGCACAATCCCTTCCTGGAAGAGGTTTTCTCCTGTGCAGGTCAGGCACAGGGCAGGAAGGGAACTTTGGAGATCAGCTGCTTTCCCCCAGAAAGCATCACTCACACCAGCATGGATGACATGACCTGTGCCCACTGCTCACCATGCACCTGGCCAGAATCAAGAGCAAAGGTGGGTTTGGGTGTGAGCACTTGAAAGAACTTTGAAAGAGAAGCAATCACCTTTTGCTGCTTCTTTCTTTCTTGCAGATGCTGGGATTGCCTCTGGGCACATGTGCTGAGCTCTCCCTGCAGGGAACTGTCAGCCCTGAATGCCTGTGCAATAACTGCAGCTGCCCAGGCAGGCACAGGAAACTATTCCACACATTAAATTGCTGTGACCCAAGGCACTCCTGGAGAGAGAGTGTAGAGAGTTAGAGCACTGATCCTGCTCCCTGCTTTCCCAGTAGTGCATGAACATGATTTCATCCTGATCCTGAGAGCTCCAAGGACAGTAACAACTGAGGTGCCACTGATGCTGCCACTTTTCTGATGGGCCTGGCCCAGATCCATAGCCCAGCAGGGGTCTGTGGGAGCAGTTCAGTTCCCCCTCCCTTCCTGCACTCTGGGCAGTTCCAGGAGCCATCTGATCCCTTTCCTAGGTTGCCACCACAGCCTAAGCTCCCCCCCCCCCACTGGGCCATGATGGCATCTGCGTTCCCAGAGCCAGCGAACGGCTCCGGCCCTCGCACCACTGCTGCACATCAGGCCGGGCTAGGGGAGCTGAAATAAAGCCTGGAACTCTCAAGGGTGAACTGGCACCACAACCACAAACCTCCCTCACTTGAGAGTAAAGAGGTGTCCCTGTATTTACACACGTCCAGGAACAATACTCCTCTAGAGCAGTCGTGGATTTACTTTTTTATCAGTTGAACTGGCACTGCTGCCACCTGATGCCATTAAATTCTCCATCCCCACAATCCCTGGTTACCCTTGGCTGTGGGGTTTTTGCTGTCCCACAGTGAGTTAGGAGGGATCTCTGGCCAGCCTTGTTGCCCAAGAGCATTCAAAATCCTAATCCTCACTTCTCTGACTACTGACTACCTTAAACGCCACTCTGCGTTGTGCAAAAAAGTGCCTTGGTCCCACTGGCAACTGCACATCTCTAACAGCTGTTCTCAGTTATTCCAACTGAGTAAAATAATTATTAAGGAAAAGAGGAACCAGTTAAACCTAACAACTTTTGCCTGATGTTTTCCTCAGGAATGAGTTAGGAGTGCAGTAGCAAGGCCTTCAGACAGGCACAGTGTCTGATATAAACTATATCTGGGCACACATAAAAAATAGGTTATATATAAATAGATAGCTATATGCCCTAATATATAATACATATTTATATTACAGAGTTATGTAAGGCATAAATATTTTTGGTTATACGTAGGGCAGATATTTATCACCAACTACCTCTAAATTACCCCCTGACCCCTGATGCTAGGAATGTAACATTTTTAGGGATCCTAAAATCAAACAGATGCAGGAAAATAAACCACGATTTTATGCCATTAATTCCAAGATGTTTTCCTGGATGTGTGCTGCTGCATCTGTTTTTCTGTAAGATCTTGTGCCTTATCCCTGAAGCGCACTCAGAATTGTCAGGATCATGAAATCCATTTGGGATTTTACTGTTGCTGCAGTATCCAGTGAGATGAGTTTTTTCAAAATTATTTCTCTTGGACCGAGCACATCTCCTCAAGTTCCTTCTCACTTTCTGCATCCTGGAAATGCAAAAAGGGAGAAGATCAATGTACAGCTCAAGTGAAACAAATAAAAAGCATCATTTCCCTTCTTTCTCTCCAACCCCAAATCAGTTTTTAAGCATATCATGGAATCCTGGAATGGTTTGGGTTGGAAGGAGTCTTGAAGCTCATCCAGTTCCACTCGCTTCCACTGGGCCAGGCTGCTCCAAGCCCCGTCCAAGCGTGAGTCTGAAAAACCCCAAACAAGTCCCAGATCTAGACAGCCCACTGGAAGAAAACCCAAAATTAATTAGAGCAGCAGAGCCTGGCTTCAGTCTGGCACTTCTCCTTGACAGCACGCAGAGCTGAACGGAGTGGTCAGGGCACACTCGAGGGCAAACTGGGAGAAATCACGGCGGGGTCTGCCCTGGGATGGAGACCCAGCGCCGTCCCGCTCGCCCCCCCTCCGGCCCCAGGGTGGGTCGGTCCCCGCAGCGCGCGCCCCTTCGGCCGGGCTCGCCCACTCTCCGTGAAGAGGGGCGGGAGAGGGGGCTAAGCAGAAGCTGCGGAGACAGGATCCCCTCATGCCGCTTCTCACCGTTGAAGTCCCCGGTGTCGGCCACCACCGTGGTGTGGTGCTTGAGCTGGTCCAGCGCCGACTCCACCTTCTGCCGCTTCACGGGGGACACCGACACGTCCGCGGCTCCGGGGGACTCGCGCGCCCAGGAGGGACGGTACGTGCCCGAAGGGCACCGGCCCGCGCGCTCCCGCCGCCCGCCGCCAATCCCAGCCTGGCTGGGCGGCAGCGGCCAATCAGGAGCGCGGACAGGAGACGGACGAGGCCGCGGGAGGGAGAGCGATTCTGATTGGCTGGTTCGTGAGGGCCGGGCGGGGGTTCGCCTTGGCGACCGTGACGCCGCCATCGTCCCCGACGGAGCGTATCGGGGGAGTCTCCTGGCCCCGAGATCTCTCGGGCCCGGAACCTCCTGTCCCCGGAGTCTCCGTGTCGCCAGAACCCCCGGCAGTCTTCCCCGCGGCCGGTACGGCGCCCGACCCGCCCCTGAGCCACCCGTCCCTCGTGGCCGCGCGGGGCCCGGGCGCGGCCGGTGCCGCAAGGTGGCGGCGGGCAGCCCCTGAGGGAGGCGGCCGTGAGGGAAGGCTCGGGGCCGCGTCGGTGGTGCCCCGCTGCAGGAGCTGAGCGCTCTGGGCTCCCTTCCCCGCCGTTGTGGCAAGGTTCGAAATGGTTTATCGAGTGCAGCTCCAGGCGCTGAGAGAGCCCTCGGCCCAGTAAGGCAGGTGTTTTGGGCTCGTGGTTCGCCTGAACTTTATTTAGGCTGTAAAAGAGGTGATCTTGTTAGTGTGGGCCCACTTGGAAATTGTACTCTCCAAAACATCTACAGAAGGAATTACCAGTTATTTCAGCTGGGTAATTTAATTGTTAAGGAAAAGAGAAGACAAACTTTTGCTTCTGGAAACAGGATGGCTCTTGGCTGGAAATGTTGGAGAATCCGTGTAACAGGCTCCTAGTCATGGGGCTATGCTGTTCCCTCTTTCTGTATGGTTCCACTTGGGACAGCTGCCACAGTCGTTCCCCTTCCAGAGAGGCAAGAATGTGCTTTTGTGCAGCCTTCTCATGCTTTGCCCCTATTCTTAAGACACAGCTATCCAGGCCGTAACATCCTTCCTGTTGAATGTCAGTCCCCAAACCCAAAAGGAAATGTGTGGTTTCAGACATTCTGCTGAGTTTCTGAGACTCTCAGTGACAAAGCATTATGAAAACCCAGTGAAAGAGACGGAGATGGAGTTATAACTTAACTATTTTAATAAATCTTGTACAGTGCATGGTTATATCATTGTCTCCTTCGCTCAGTTACATCAATGTACAGTACTTTATAGCAGTGTCTGCAGGCAGTACAAACAGAACAGATGCACAGCTCAGTCGCGTGGAAATTTGTAAAAGTGGCCTCTGCAATAAGGTCTACTGAGCTATTTGTTTTAGGAAGTGCTCCTGTGGCTCCCGGCTTTACAGAGCTGTCATGTACACTCCTGTTAAAATCCCAGATAACCGTAATTCCCTGTGATTTGCTTTCCTCTACACCCCAGGACTAGAAGATGGTGTGTTTCCTAGCTCAACATTCGTTTTTATTTTCATTTTAGAAACTTTTTCGCCTCCCGTGCTTGCCATCCTGCCTCCCATCTCCACCCTAATCCGGAGCCAGGGCTTCTCAGGAGGATTGTCCTCTTCATCCCTCCCTGACAAGGTGAGTGCCCTTCTCAGATCCTAGCAGGGCTGTGACTAAACCCAGGATCCTCCCCTGCCTGCACCCTAATTCTGCTGGTGAGAGCAGTGTCCTGTTTCAAATGAAGAAAACAGATTATCCATTGGAGACGCTTAAGAATGAAGCCAAAACTAAGGTGCACTGGTGTTCTCAGTTTTAGACATGAGCTCCCCAGATGCTGTTTTAAAGCTTTTTCCATTAAATGTGCAATGACAGGCACAAATTTGGACAAAGACTCAGCATGTGCTGAGAGAGAAAACCCAGCTGTCCCTGGGCTGTGGGCAGCTCTGGAGCTCTGTGTGCTTCACTGCTTTGCAATCAGATTGGTCTGTCAGTCAAACAGAGCTAGAAATGCAATGTGCCAAACTTGCTGTGGACAGGAACTACGCTGCTTGCTTGAGTTTTGAAATGGTGAGTAAATTTTGGAAGCATAATCACTTAATTCTGCTTCTAGGGAGAGGGATTTTCCTCACCCCTATTTACAGATTGCTATATACAAATGCACATAACTTTATGAAGGAAAACGGGAAGTAAAGAGCAACACCCTGTGCTAAATTAGAGGGGTTTTTTTCTTGTGGCCATTTAATTTGCGTTAAACCTGCCTTTCCCAGTGTGCTTTGGGGTTTCAGCTATTTGGGAATCATTTCAGCTGACTTTTTGCAGTGAAAATGTGAAGATGGGGACAAGTGACCAACACCCTGGGAAGGGCTGTGGGTGTGCCTGGGTCGGGAGCAAACGGTCAGGGCTTATCTTCTCCTGGTTTGAGGCCCGGTTTGGCAACACCACCAAAACATTCCAGTGCAGGATCCGTGCCCCAGGGAAGGGCTGCACAGCTGCCCCCAGCCCCAGCCTCTGCATCAGCAGCGGTGGGCGGGTGGAACTCACCTATTTCCAGATTCAAATCCCTTTGTTTGTCACTCCTGCTCATTTCTAGGCACTGAAAGCTCATTTCAGCTGTTCAGAGATAGCACTAGCTGGTCCATGGATTTAAGGAAGCAGCCAGACTTTGGGAATGTGTGTTGCCATTCTAGCCTTGTCCAACGAGGGGGCACAGGGGGACAGGACAAGGACAGGCAGTTGTCACCGGCCCTGTGCTCGTGGGCTGCAGGGGACACCTGCACTGAGGAGGAAATGGAAATGGAAATAGAAAGGGTTAGGTTGCCCAGAGAGGTCATGACTCACCATTCCTGGAAGTGTCCGAGGCCAGGTTGGACAAGATTTGGAACAACTTGGGCTTGTGACAGGCATTCCTGCCCATGGCAGGGGGGTGGAATGGGATGAGCTTTAATGTCCTTTCCTTAAACCCAAACCATTGCAGGGTTCTAAAGCCTTATTCCTCTGGTCCAGGCTCCAAGCCTTGAGGCTGGCCTCTCTTGTGCTGTGTGCCACGCCTGCTCTGCCAGGGGAGAGTGGGGAGCAGGGGACAGCCCTCGGAGAAAAGCTTTGGGGGTCTTTTTTTGCTTGAAGCCAGCCCTTGTACATCCAGCCCCGTGTGAATCCTGCTCTGATCGCATGCACGGAAAATTTCAGTATAAAATATATAGTTATAAAAAAAATACTTCATGCAAAATTAAAACAACTTTCCCAGTGGGACATGGTCTTATTGTCAACCCTTCCCAACAGTGTTCAAGGAATTGTCACTCTGATGGCAGCTGGACCCCAAGGGGAGCTCTGCTGCATCTGGCCTGGGCCAGGAATCATTGCTTTCATTCCCTTTTTTTCTGCACTACTTAGGGCTAAGAGCTGAAATAAAGCAGAGAGACTTTAATTTGCAGAATCAATCCTTTCCTGGCGGCGCTTCGTGATTTCTTGGAGCTCCGACTCCCCTCTGCTTTTCTGGAATGGAAACAAAACAGGCAGTTTGGATTTGAACTTCAAGCTGCAGTTAAGTGACAGTATTTAATTAATGCTGTAAAAGTAGAGCTAGTTTCAAAGAGATAAGTGATATCAGTAAAAAGCAGATTAATTAGTGGAAACAGGGGGATCTTACAGATTTGCTCAAAAGACACTTCGGAATTTTTACGTGTGTTTTATTGCTGGTGTAGGTTTGGTTGCATTTTTTTCCCCCACAATTGTATTTTTTAAAATGCCTGTTTAATGAGCTATCTGACGCTGCTGGTACAGCCCCCATTCCAGCAGGAATTATCCAGAAAAATGCTTACCTCCAGCTGGTTTTTCTCCACTGTGATCTTGCTGTAGACTCTGTTTCCCTCATCACCGCACACCTTCTTCAGCTCCTCTCTGTTGAGGGAGAAGAGCTGAGCTCCGGTGAGGATGCCCAGGTGTTCCACGGTCCTGGGGAGACACAAAGTAGGGAGGTGACGATTGTGCTGCACGTGGCCTCGTGCCAGAGGTGAGGAGTTGGAGATGGGAGGCCAGGAGCTGCAGTGGGACCATATCACGGGGCCCTGGGGCTGTTCCAAGGTGGCAGCTGCAATTCCAGTAGCATTTCAGGCCTTGGATTTAGTTAGTTAACTGTTTATCTCCAAGAAAATATTTATACCAGAGAAAGGGAGTGACTTTGGGCTCTGAACATTCTGGTTATAGAGCCTGGATTGAACAGGGTTGAAATCTAATTTGCAACACAGGCTCTGTAAGTAAATCCAAGTGGCTTGTCCCAGGTGAGATGGTGCCGGTGGCCTCCCCCGCTCCTTCTCCAGGGAAGGACGAGCATTGCACGTGGCAATAGGGCAAATCTTACTCTTTGCTGAATGACTTGGCCTCCAGCCAGGCTTTGACTTCTTCAGTGCTGGATTCAAAGGTGAGGGGCACGAAAACTTGCTGAGGCTTTTCCACTTTGAAATTCCTGTGGGGAGGCTGAATTTTATTGTTTGTGATCTTCTTTAGCAGCTCGTCGTTCAGCTCATCCGTTTGGTGAATAAGTTCTGTAGAAACAAGTAGGGAATGAAAGCAAGTCTTCAGTCAAAAATGCCATTAAATGTTTGTGAGGAAACTGTAAGGCAAATGGGGATGTGGCTCAACATTCTTATTTAAATTCAGCCCAGAAAAGTGATTCCCATTTTCCTGTGCCCCTGTGTTGCCATTTATTTTGCTCCCATCACCCCTTGGCTGTTGCCTGATGTGGAAGCACAGTTCTGTGAGAATCTACAATTGGAGGTTTGGAATTGAGACCTTTTCAGTCCTCTCTGCTGCTTCTAGTCACTAATTTGCTGATCGCAGAGCTCCAGGTTTTGCTCCGCAACAGAACGGAAGCGGCAGGAAGCACAAACTGGGAATGAGCAACACACTCATGATGGGATGAGCTTGAAGGTCCCTTCCAGCCCAGGGCATCCTGTGCTTCTGTGAAAACTCCAGTGACTCTTCATCCAGTATCGCTTTCCCCATGAAACTCCTGAAGACTGTGGAGAATAACTCAGTGATACGAACAGATTTGTGTCCTTGTATTGTGGGGCTTCCTGTCGTCCCAGAAGGGCTCCTGCTTCCAGGAGTGGACAGGGTGGGATAAGGGGTGAGGTGAGCAGGGCCCCTGATCTCTCTCCTGCTCTGTGAGCCCCACAGCACGTGCAGGGTGAGGGAGTGATGCGGATCTCCTGTTTGGCCGGGAATTCTGTGGAACCACATGAAGGAAGCGGCCAGGCGGGCACTGTGTGTGTGCCGGGAGATGAGCAAAAGGAAGTGAGAGAAAGGGATTGGCCTGAGCTGTTCCTTAGACACACTTAAACATTTTGGAAGAGAAAGGAAACTCTCTCCTTGGGAGGAGGAGGAGGAAGTTAGAACTGGAGGAAGGAGGCATGGGGTGATCACTTATTGCCCTGCTCGGCCCGGGCCGCCCGAGAGCCCCGGCGGTGTCACAAGCCCCAGGGCTGCTCTCTTGGCTCTTGTCCTGCCTGGAATGGCCTCCAGACACAGTGCTGCTGCATTGCTGTGATCAGTAAAAGGTGCAGGGGAGCCCCTTGGGCAGGTCTGGTCCCCCGAGCGCCCAAACCCAGGGGAGCCCAGAGTGGGACACACACGTGCGTTCTTTGGCGTCCTGTGCAGAGTGGCGCGACAACATCTCAGTGCCCCACTTATCCCCGGCGTAGCTGGCAGGCAGCTTGTGGGTTGGGCTGGATGGGCCATGGCCCCTGGGGCTCAGGTCTCCTTTGTAGCTCTGGTTAGACTGGTTAGAAAGGGAAAGAAAAGTAAGAATTTTTTTTGGTCGTTTTTAATTTTCTTAAGCTTTCTGCCTCACACCCACGGAGGGACAAACTGCCGTGTTCTCCTTGTGCTGATGTGGGGCTGGGGAGACCTCAGGTGGAGCTGCATGGAAGAAGTTAATTTCTGGGAATGAAGAACCCAAAGCAAAGTCTGAAGTTTGCGCAAGGGAATTCCTAGTTGTGCCAAACGTGTTCAATCTCATTGGAAGGCAGAGCCTCACTGCTCCGTAGCTGGGATGTGAAGCGGGACCACTGCCAAGGGCCTGGAGCGGACTGGAAAGTTTTTTGACGTTTTGATTAAACTAGCAGGGATTTATCCAGAAGCCTGCTGGGCCGCCTTAGGCTTTGCCCAAACGCTGCAATACCAAAATGGGGAAGCAATTCCATGCTTCCCTAGGGTGTTTAGAACACTCCAGCTCCACATTTCTGCAGTGCAAGTTGCAGTATTCAGTTAATTCTCACTTAGATGGTGTTTCCATCTGCCTCCACTCCAGTAACGTGTTCCTGGTGCTGAACTGAACTGGCTGAGGGAAGTGTCCATCTTTAATTTAACCCCCAAGAAAAATCTTGATGTGGAAAAATATGGAAAGCAGGAGGCTGGTGCACAAATAGGAAGGATAGGCCTTATTTGGGAAGACGATCGTAGCAAAATGTGAATTTTATCATAGGAGATTCAGGAATCTCCTGGCTTTGTCTACTTCTGAAGGTCTGTCCTGATTGGTGCATAGTATCCTAAGAAATCAGGGAGGTCTAATGACAACATTATTCCCAGAGGCAGATTGTGCCCTGCAGCTGATACCAGTCAGGTATTACCTGACTACAGACCTGTTTGAGCTCTTCCAGTTTCACCACATCCAGGATATTGTACGGAACATAACCGGCCTGCCCACTCCGGTTGAGCAACTTCCACCACTGCTTATTATCTTCCAACACCTGAGAGAGGGACAAAAATAAATCTGCTGTGGGAAAATGGGATTTCAGGCATAAACAACCAGGATATAGCGGGGCCGAACCATCCAAAAGGTGAAGTTGCCAGAAGGACATCACTGAGGCCAGGAGCTCTAATCAGATCTGTTGCTCTCAGATGCAATCCAGGACTGAAACTTTTCCTGGAAAGCATCAGAATGTATCGTAAGGATGAACAGGAGAGCACCTCTGTGTGCTGAAGAACTCATAGTTCCTACATAATGTCCCTGTTTCTCCAGACCTTTTTTTCCTAATGACTGAGTTTCTGATGTCTTTTTGCATTAAAATAAATAATTAAATAAATAAAAAGCCACATTTTGCAGAGAAACCTTTTCCTCAGGTCACAGATCAGTGTCAGCCCAAGTCACGTCCCACCTTGTCCAGCTGCCAACAGTGCTGCAGTAAGAGAAAGGTTATGAGAAAGGTGCTTTTCAGAGAAAACAAATCCTCGTGGAGGAGGAAGTGGTGATAAGGAACCGACCCAGCGGGGGATGAGCAGGGCTCTAGAGCGAGTTGTTGTCCTCCCTCCTCACTGTGGTTAAAATGGGACCGATGTCTTTGAGCTGAGGAAATGACACGACACAGCACAGGCAGCCTGCTCCAGCTTTGGGTTTGAGCAAAGCTTTGTGTCACTGCTGAGATACCACCAGGGAAAATGGAGTTGGTGCTTGTTGCTATCCCGAGCTCTCTCCTGCCCCTGGGGGACACACCTTTTCCAGGAACGGTTACGTACCTCCAGGATTTCATCCTTCAGCACCGAGAGCTCACTGGCGTTTCGCGCGGTGAAATCGTAGCGGATTTTGGCAAATCTCTTGGGCACAGCCACCCCCTGGGCCTCGAAATTCCTGCAGAAGAGAAGTGTCCTGAAGTTCATTAACCTGAGCTAGACTGTTGGAAGGACTCTGTGTGGAAGCTGGAATTGTATTAGAGGATCATCATAAACTAAAAATATATGTGACAATGTGGCCAGATTGCAATGAATCTAAAGACAGGACAGGGTTGGCTCGAGCTCACAGAGCTGCTGCCTCCAGTGTAAACTAACCGCCTCGTGAAAGCAAATGGTTTTTCACAGACATTATTCAAATAAAAGGGGAAAGGGGAAAAAAAACCCAACCAAGAAAAAAGGAAGGTTCCCATTAGCAAAAAAAGCCTACATGAAAAAGTGAGGTTGTGAGCTATGGCCGAAGGGCCGAGTTTGGTGCTGATTCTCAATCAATTCAGCAAATGACAGTGCATTGATGCAACTGGTTTTTTAGTCAAATTTAGTCCTGATTCTTCACAGTAATTTGCCTCAAGAAAATGAGCCCCATATCCTTTGGTGAGTTCCCTGTTGGCTGAGGCCCAGACCTTCAGGCCGTGACTTCTCAACATACTTGCAGTGAGACTGGCTCCCTCTTAATTGCTTCTTTTTGAAGTATGGTTTGTCACTATCATCCTGCTGAAGATGAACAGGGCTGGTGTCTCATCTTCATATATTCTTCCCCCTCCTCCCCTCTCCTTTTCCCCTTTTTCACCTCTAAATAAATTTCTTCAAGGCGATTTAACCCTGGGATAGTCTAATCCACTTTAGTCCTTCGTGGTCCACCCTCAGATAGATGTGTTGGCACAGAAGAAGTAAGGGTGTTCTCTTAGGATCTGATACTGTAATAAAGGGAAGAGAAAGATGAAACAGGCATTTCATGTTTGTCTGTTTTCTCTCCATGTCGTTTCGTGAACATGTACTCACACTTGGCCAAGAGTAGTGCATTCAGACACTGCATATGAGTGTTGAAGAGGGGACTGAGAAGGAAGAAGCTTAGTGTTCTGCAATAGGAATTATGCTTTGGGGATTTTACGAATTGTTTCCCTCTTTTTCACCATCATGCTCTTCTTGCACACTTCCTTGTCTTTTGCTATTGAGCGAAAGTCTGGAGGCTCAGAAAGCCCAAGTTTCATCTGAGAAAGATTTCCTGTGTCAGAGAGAACGGAAGGGATTCTGTTTCCATCCTTTCATGCCAGGAAGGATGAACTGCCTGTATCAGGAGGTGCCGAATTGGTTCTGGGTGCTGCTGTAGCTCACAGAATTGCAAGACCCAGTGCTGCAGGAGTTCAAATAACAGACCGGTGGAAAGGCTCAGGGGCCACAAGCTGTGCTGCATCTCTCATGGACTTGCAAGGAACCTCTCCTTTGGTGTCTGTGCAAGTGCTGGCTGATGTGGGCACTAGGATTGCTCTTTTAATCAGGCAGCTCCAGTACCTTTCAGAAAAGAATTTTCATGGCACATCATGAGCCATTAATCTCTTGACTAACCATAACATTTCCTTACTCCTTGGTTTTACAGCATTACTCAAACACTGACATTTGTCATTTCACCAGCCATCTCCCTTGACCTCTAGCATCAGGCACTTGCAGGGGGAAGGATCTGGTCTCACAAATATTTTCATACTCTGATCTCTGTGATTTATTAACCATGAAGTTTTGCCTTCAGAACTCAAGATGCCATTTCAAATAATTTCATGTGCAAAAGTCGAGTTATTGGGCAAAAGGGATCCTTGATAGCTGGGCACAAAGGACAGCAGGACTGCTGTTGCTGTTTTCTTTTCAACTACTGTGCTTGCTGTGTGACCTTGAGGAAATAGGTTCACTGCAGCTTTATGGTTCCGTTTTTGCATAGGGAAAATAAGGGCAGTGATAATTGCTTTCAGTTGTAAAACACTTCAAGATTTATGGAATATGAATGATTCTTACTAAGTGAAAAGTGTTGCAAAGCTGGCTTAGTTGCACACTGTGCTAACAAAATCGCGTATCAGCCTATTGACCCCAGCCTGAAACACTCATTAAAGTTTATAGGACATTTTGGTGGATGAGTTGAGGCAGTTGTTCTGCTGGAAATATCATACTGAAAGCACTTTTAAATCCATCATCCGCTTTGACTTTTTTCTCTATTAAAACTAAACACAACTGCTTGCTCTTTCCAGTTTTCTTAGTTTAGTTTTTGATGGGTAAGTACTCACTGTTAACTCAGCTTGTACCCCCATGGCATCTGAGACATTACAGTTCATTCTAGTCATAGCATAAACACACAATAGCTGTTGTACTGAGACAAAAAGAGTTATAAAACATGTAAGATATCCAATGGACTGGTATTAACTATCAAGTTGCATGGTCACTTTTGAATGTCAAATGTTCTTTTTATGGATACTGCATTAATTTAATTTGTGCTTAAACGTTAGCTAGGCTAGACATTGGTGTCTGAAAAGTTTACATATTTTTCCAATGTCAAAATGTGTAAATTTAGTATTAAAGAAACAAAACATATTTACTTGTACTAGAGGAAAAATACTTTCGTAGCAAAGAAATTAACTGAGGTGCTCTTTAGAAATAGGTCTGGCTTGCTTACAGAATTGTTGCTTATGCAGTAAAGCAGATCTACAGATGTTTTCTTTTTTTCTTCCAGATAAAACTTGGATTGTTTGAAAAGTGGGGAGATATTTCACCATAGTACAAAAGAAGATACAGAAGAGGAGAGCAGAATGAGAGCTCTGCAAGTGCCACATGCCTGCAGCCTGCTGTCTTTAGCGATGCTGTTCCTTCCAGTCACTGGAACGTCAAAACAAAATATCCCAAGACTGAAGCTTTCCTATAAAGGTAAACTTTTCAGTAGTTTTTCTGATTCTGGCACTTTGGTTTCGATGTGATACTGCCAGCAGTTCTTTTTGTATTACTAACCAGGAAATACATAATAGAAGCCTTAAAGATGGATGAATTCTGCCTCGGGGCAGTATTAAAATCTGGGTTTTTTGTTGTGTCGGGGCACATGTTTCTGAAGTAGAAATGTCTTTTAAAAGTATTATTTCTGTTTGCTCCAAGAGGATGTTAACAGACTATACATAAATTAGAGGGGAGTGGTCCTTGAAAGGCTCTGAGGTGCATTGGAGACATTCCTGTGTGGCTGGTGCGGATGATGTGACACATGGAGGACATTCACACCTTCCTACAGCATCAGAGAAAGTTGAGAGCGCTGACTCAAGTGTTTCAAGGGGACTGACATTTATTTTTGTAATAATTCTTTTTCTATCACTAAGTGGATATGTTAAACTCTTCATATGTGGTTTTCTTTCTCCTTGCCTCTTTGGATCACAAAAGCGTGATTCTCTGCAGAATTTCTTAGTCTTGTGTGTAGTTCTTGTTAAGAATGGTACCGTCTGAGGGATTTCAACACAGACATATTTATGTATTAATGGCCAATTTTTTAAAGAAGGTGGATTTCTTTTTGCTTTGCATGTACAGTACACCTCCACAGGCACAGAGATGTGTCACTGACACTTCCTTCTTTAGTGAAAACAAATGCTCTCCAGTTAGTTATGTTTCAGCTATGTCAGCCCCTTGCCCTTAGGGGAGCTATTTCTGCTCTGTTTTTCAAACTTATGTCTTCCTATGCATTGCAGAGTTACACTCAGGATGGTGTGATGGGACAGGCTGTAGAGCCTTCATCGGGGCTTATGATATGTTTATCATGAGTTTAACACCCAGAGAAATGTATTGAGTAAGCAGAATGACATGCTATTTATTTACAAGCTTCTCTTTTGCTAGATTTGCATGCCACTGTGCATGCTATTCCACTGTGTATATAAATGTGTTTGGATGTGTTTGTGCGAGAGAGACAGAGGAAGCAAGATCAAGGGATCTTGACAACATTTTTATAAATTCAGGGAACAGTTGCACTCCCTGAAGCCAATGCATACAGAAACTGAAAGAGCTGACATGAGTTATGAAAGTTAGCAGTAAAACCCTCCTGACATACAGCCGGCCTTCTCACAGCTAGGCCTTTTGAGCTAATTCCCAAAAGCAGCATATACCATATGGCCATGGCATTTACTGTGGATTTGACGCTCACGATTAGTGAATTCCTCTCAACTTCAAAAGCAGATAGCCTTTGGCAAAATCCTGATGGATGCCTTTGGCAGGTAAAGAGGGGGAGAAAGAAAAATTAGTGAGGTCAACACAGGGGAAAAAAAATGGCTGAAATCTTAGTTTAAAATAGTGGCAGAGACCTGCTGGGAACAGTTGGGAAAATGCCTGAGCTCGTTTAAAAAGACAGTGAGCAGATGATTGATATTTAGGCCCTGACCCAAACTTTTATTAGCAACTTCATAAACCTTTCAGTTTGGCTTGAGGGATACCGTTTCCTGTCCAAACTTATTCACCTATATCCCTGTAGGGGGGGAAAATCAACAACAGATACAGATGCAAAACAGCACATAAATCTTAGTTTTGAGAGCTGTGATGGAACTGAAAAGTCAGAAGAAAGAGAATTACCAGAATTTATTGTGCCTTGTCTTACTTTCTTGGGGGGTTGGAAGGTGTATATTTTTCCACATGGAACAAGAAATAATTTAATGCTGTTTTTTCACATTTATGTATTGTAAATGATTCCAGTATGGCTTATCATAATTAAACTATATTTTGCGTGTTGACAACAGAATATCAGATGTACTGAATATTTAATATAGTTGTGAGAATTAAGTCCACCTTCCTCCCCCCAAATCTTTCAGACAAAACAATTCCAAGGTTTCTGAGAATAAGATGTAGGAGAAATGAACTGTTTTGCCAGTTCTCATAAAATTGTTAGTCATGTCACTGACAAGTCCTGGCATCTCTGTTCTTTGGAATTCATACTTGAACTCTCATGAAGAGGAGAATACAGGGCTCTTTTCCTTCTTTATGGAAAACAGATGAGAACTGGCCACATCAGGCAGTTCCAAAAACCTGGTCACATGTGTCTTTGAAGGGAAGGTTTCATCTCCTTTCAGGTGCAATGTGCTTATGGCATAGCTCCATCTTCCCAGAAGAGCTGAGCATTTGCTGGGGCAGGAGAGCTGGAAGTAAGCGGGACTTTGCTCTGCAGTTACTGAAGCTTCCAGTTGCATCAATCAGTGGTGGATGGAGGAAGAGGGAGAGGGTAGGGTGGTTAAAGATGTGTCTATAACTGCAGGAGTGCTTCAATAAACCACAGCATGTCAAAGCTCCTTTGTGTTCAAACAGCAATTGAAATTTTAGACCTTCTCTGAATGGCAGTTATAGGTTTCCTTCTTCTCAAGGTTGTCATCTTAACGAATGGGAATCTGTGCAGGAAATGTTAAGATATTCCAGTGAGTGATGTTGGGATCAATGTAAAGTCATACAATGGATTTCCTTTATTGTTTGTCCCAGTCTAAAGATGTGTTCTAAAAAATTGTGCATGTATAAAACTAAAACTACACACAAATCAATTAAAATATGTTGTAGTACAGAATCAAAGTCATATATTTTCCACCTGTGTTAACCGAATACACTATGATCTTTAATCACATATCTCATCCTTTCACATTTTCCCTGATCCATTAGTTGAAAAATTCTCTTATTCACTCAGACTTAACGTTTAGATACTCGTTCATGTCATTACTATCCCAGAAATTGTCACTCCTCTTGTGATGTTTTTAGGGTGCTCTCACTGCATATACCTTACTTATTCTGTGTATCTTAGATACTTCTACAAGATTGAGGTGCTTTTACTATTACAGCTTTAATATTAGGAGAAGGTAACAAACTGTCTTCTAATAGAAGATTATGATCTTTAGAAAACCAGGGGATGATTTTGAGTAATATTCCATATTTTGACTCTCTTTGCCCAGTACTGCTTTCAGTCTAAGACCAACAGTGTGTATTTATCACTCATTTTCATGTAGCTGGAGATAACCTGTGACCTTCATCCAAACTGCAGAACTCCACAAGCACAGAAGTGATATTCAGCTTCCCTAAGCAGCACGTCCTTGTTGTCTGCTGCCTCATTTAACATCCTCATTCCAACCTCTAGAGCAGATGCAGAAGGTTTTCATATACCAGTCTAATTCATTAATGTCATTTTCAGGACAGCATCAGTTCTGTTACTAAAGAAAGGAAGGCTCAGTGTCCTAATTCATGTATGTTTAATTCATACAGTGTAGACAGTCTTGTTTCTGTTTGATCTTCTGAGTAATAATTTTTCCTAATGCATTGGGAGGTCCTTCCATAAATATCGTGTGTGTGTCTTTTTAGATTTTACTTCATAGGGAGAAGTAAAGAATAGCCAGACCAGAAGGTTGATTGCCTTCTGAGAAAAAGAAGAAAAAAAAGCAAATTTTTCTCAATTTGTGGCTATCCTAAAATTTTCCTGCCGAAAGAGAGAATCCTAATTGCAAATTTAACCCTATTGATTTGATTTACTTGGCTGCTTTTCATGGACATTTTAGTAAGTGCAGTCTGTGTTCTCAGTGAATGCATTTATATTACAAAAGTGTGCACCCTAGTTTCTTGGCTGGGGGGCATGCCCTAGCCCAGATTTGGACATTGTCACCAGTGACATCCACAAACATCTATCATTCCCGTGTGGGAATGTGGCCATTCCCCAGAGCAAGCCATGCTTACTGTGACAGCGGTGACTTGGTCAGAGGACCAGGAATCCTGCATTGTGACACAGTACAGAGGAATAAGCAGGACTGAAGGCAACGTTTGGCTTTTAAAGCAGGATTTACTTAGCACTGTTAAAAACGACTATGGTAGTAATTTACATCTAATAAACAAAAGCATTATTCTCAGCTGATTTGTTTTTCTCCATATAGAATGAATTAAGATGCAGTCTCACTCTCACTGAAGTCATGGCAAGAGTTTTTCCACTGAAGTAAATTGAAGCCAGATCAAATTCACGCTCTTCACTTTTTTCATCTTACCTAAATAAACTAAAGACAGGTAGTTCTTTCTCCTCTGCTGAAGGATGACAGTGCTAAATCATCAGCTCCACATGGAAATTAGCCATGTTTAAGGATTGTTTAGTTTCACGCAGTGTTTTGCGCACAGGATTTTCTTCCCCCAGAGTGATCCATTCTTAAAACATGGTGAAAAAGCAAACAGAGAACATTTTGGTGCCAGGAATTCTTTTGAAAATTTGACTGGGTGAGTGCATTTCCTTAATGTTCAAAAATTATCCTTTGACCATGCTATTTAACAGTGTCAAGCATTCTGTTCTCTATATTGTTTTTGCTTTAAACCTGTTTCATTTTAGAACTGATGAGATGCTTAACTGTTGCATCAGAGCAGTTAGTTTGTTCAGTTTCAGTACAGCTGGCTTATTTCCATGTCATGCATCATTTAATTATACATATAAAACATAGTTAAAATTGTACAGCTCCATGAGCCTCACTTAAACTGTCTGTGGCACTGCAGTAATCCCAGTACCCTGACGGGGTGTTGCACAGCTGTGACTGGTTGGAATGTGGTAAACTGGTGATGTGTAAGAGAGCCTAGAAGTGAGCTTGCATTTTGCAGCTGTGCTCGCTCTACTGGAAGAGGAAGTTAAACCAGAAAAAAACTGCTCTTGTGGCAATATCAGCATCTGTAAATCTGAATGCTTAATGAAAATCAAGGAAAATGTGCTGAGTGAGGAAGTGGTGCTTTTCCCTTGTTTGTCATTTAATTAATTTTTGGTGGTTTGTTATTTCTCAGAAAAATCTATCTCAGATTCCTCTGTGGAAAAACATGAAGTGTTTATGTGAGAGTGAAGATCCTAGTATTGGATGATTGTCTAGATATGCAAAAGACTTTGCCTGTTTTGTCTCAAAAATGCTTTCTGGAGGCAGTGATCATTGACACTTAAAATGTACCCTAGCTTGAAGATGGATGGGCACTGCTGTCCATGTGTATATGCTGTCGACTGAGTATAAACTTGAAGGCATTTATTACATCTTAGTAATGGGAAAAGCAGCAAATTTCTTACAGACATTTTTTTCCTTTTTTAAGCTAGTGAACTTGAAGGTCAGATTCAACTATATGTTGCATTTTCTGTCATATAATTATCATATCTATAATGTCCTGAAGAGCAGCCTCCAGTCAGTGACATCAACAGTTTACACAGCAGTTGAACTAAGAATAACCTTGGAGAACTGACCCATGTCAACCTCTTATGAGTGTAAACTGTAGTTCACAACAGTTTCTGTTTTTTCATGATCACAGAAGGGCCTCAGTTGGATAAAAGAAGAATTGTGTTCAAAAAATACAAAACTATTCTGCTGAATGTTCACTTTACTGTATCTCAGAAGAGGAGAGGAAACAAAACTGAAAGAGTAATACTTAACAAAGTATTTTTGCTCCCTTATAAAAAGAAGGACAGGACAACATCAAAAACAGCTTCCCTAGAAGAATGCAGGGAAGATACATGATAAGTGGCATCAGCTTGGAAGAGGGATCAAAACTCTTTCTTTGATTGCTTTTACTAATGACATCTGTTTAAGCAAATCCAATTCAGAGCAGTTTCAGGAATCCCAAACTTGTTCTCTTTCTGAGCACTATTTGGAGGGCATGATCTGCCTGACATCAGTGTCTGTCTAGCAGTGGACATCTGTGGTCACTATGCAGGTGCTCGATTCACATCCTGTTTCCTTTTCCTCCCTCCCCATTTCTGCAGTTCCATTTGTAGGTGAGTTCCCCAAAGAAGAGCTGAGGAACATAAGGGATGACTCTTCCGTACTCACAGTCCTTTGGAGATAAATACACAGAGATAGCAGAAAGAGTCAGAATTTCCTTTAATAAACCAGCGCAATATCAGACAAGTCAGAGAGATTGGTTAACTCTGTTTAAGGCAGACAATTTTGAAGATGGTGGGAGTGACAGATGTACATCTTTGCTACAAATTTGAAAAATGAGACATTCTACTTTCTGAACAAAATCCTGGCTATCCCAGAATTTTGCACTGTGTTGAACCATAGAGTTTTAAGAGCTGAGAGGTTGTTGAAGACACCAAAATTTTGTAATTAACTTACTGGGCCTCTTTAAGGAGGGTGTTACGTCTTCCTGTGCATCATTCAAGCAGCCTGGATTTCTTTCAGAAAGATTTCTCACTAAATCTGTAACAAAACATTAGCCTATATGACATCCTGCCCCAAAAGTAATAAATATAAATATTATTAATAAAAAATGTCCCCCTCCAAGATTAAATAAAAGCTTACACCTATATACCAAGAGCATCCACGGATCATGTCACACAAATTTATATTTGACAAGGGTTTGTGTGGGAGGGCACTTGTGCCTGCTTTGTACAGGGAAGCTCTGGGGTTCCCAGGTTCACGACTGATGGGTCTGCACTTTGTGTCTGTTGAGGCTCTGGGTGCCCAGGGCCATGAGCAGTTCCCGGGCTGGGGATGGCGGGTGGGGCTGGCCTGTGATGCGCTCTGGGGCCTGTGACAGCACAGGGGCCGTGTCACAATGGGGGCAGCTATAAAAGGCCCCATTGGTTGACGCTGCCCCCAGTAGAGCCTGGGCAAGCGGTGAGTGCCCACAGGCGGTGGGGAGGCAGGGCTGGGGGAGGGCTGGGGCAGAAGCGCTGGCACCCGGGGCGTGTGTTCTGTCCCTGCGTCCAGGGCCCAGCCCCTGGCGGGAGCGCCTTGCTCAGGCTCGGTGCTTGCTGGGGCAGCGGTGCAGGCCTTGCCTCCTGCCAGCTGCTGGGGGCCCTCTCCTTCCTGCTGCCACATCCCCGTGGCTCCTGCCCTGCACTGGCTGCCTCCATTCCGGCCCTACTGAACCCCTTCTGTGTGTCCTCTTGCAGACCATGGCTTTCTTGTCATTGCTCTTCGTGCTCATGCAAAGCCTGATCCAGTACCCCCAGCCAGCTGGGGATGGGCTGGATGAGGCCACGCACCGGCGAATGCAGGAGCGTGAGGAGCTGCTCGACCGCGAGATGGCTCGGCTGCTGCAGGAGCTGGAGCAAGGGCCCCCGGAGCAGCAGGACGAGGGCTGGGGAGCCCTGCTCTTTGGTGCCCTGCAGCAGTGGCCATTCTGGGCTCTTGCTGGACTCCTGCTCCTCTTGGGCCTGTGGTTTAGCTGCAGGAGGAGTCCTGAAGCCAGCAAAACCAACAGCAGCGGCAAGGACCAGACCTCCTGCAAGACCTTGGGAGAGGAGAAGGAAAAAGAAAAGGAAGAAGACAGTTTGGATTCCGAGAGAGATGGAGAAAACATTGATGTGACTGTGGAGGCAGATGACAGTGGCAGCGGAAATGAAGGAGAAGGCAGTCCTGTGGCTGCAAATGAAGGAGACGACAATGATGCCAATGAACGAGATGAAGATGTGAAGTTGAAGAAAGACAGTGATGTTAAAAGTGATGATGGCCATGATGCAAGGAAAGATGAAGGCTGGAGTGATGGGAATATGCCAGGAGACAATACTGCTGAAGGAAATGAAGAAGAACCTGGCAATGTTACTGGAGGTGTGGAAGACCTAGATGAAGCAAATGAAGGAGAAAACAAGGATGTGAAGGTGGAGCCAGACAAGGATGCTGGAAAGGAAGAAGAAGGAGATGGAAATGAAGAAAAAACCGATGATGCGTATATGAAAGCAGGCAACGATGACGTACGTGAAGGTGAAGATGGAAAGGAAGAAAAAGCGGATGTGAAAGTGCAGGAAAGCAGTGATGCCAGTGAACAAAGAAGCAGTGATTGGACAGGACAAGAAGACAGCCGTGATGGTGAGAATGCAGTAGACCATTGTGGTTTTGCTGCAACTGAGGAAGAAAAGAAGGACATTGGAAATGAAGAAAGCAATCTTGGAGACAAAGATGAGAAAGCCAGTGCTGCCGATAGGAAGGGAGAAAAGAATGAAAATGGAAATGGAGAGGAACATGGCAATGTTGCTTCAACTGAAGAAGGTGTTGATAAGATAAATGAAGGAGAAAGCAGCAATATGAAGCTGAAGGAAGACAGTCATTCCAGTGAACACAGAGCCACTGATTGGAATGGGAAGGATCAGGAAAACAGGGATGCGAATGTGAAAGGCGAGAAGAATGAAGATGGAAAAGAAGAAGAAGGTGGAAATGTGGCTGCCAGTGAAAAAGAAGGCAGTGGTGCTGCTGGCAAGGACAAAGGCAGCAGTGGTGGAATTGAAGAGGAAGAAGACGCCTGTGACGTTGGGAATAAGCGAGGGATCCTTTTAGTGGATCGCATACAGTGTCCTGTCGAGGACGTGGAGAGAGGTCGCTCAGTGGCAGCTGAGCTGATGGAGAGCTTCACGCGTGTCTTTATTGACAGCGTGAGCAATAGTTTCTACCCGGTGCCTCAAGAAGCCATCGGGGTGGGCAGTGCCTTTGAGGGTTGGAGTCCCCGTGAGCAGGATGTGGTGTACCGCGTGCTGGTCCCACTGAATCCCCCACCGGGACACGCCTTCCACCTGGAGCTGAACAGTGCAGGGCAGATGGCAGCAAGGACCTTCTGCGTCCGTGTGGAGCTGGTGTGCACGTGCGAGAGGGAGCAGCTGGGCGAGAAGCTGTTGTGCTTCCTGCACCACTCGCAGGAGGAGCTGCGGCGGAAGCAGAAGCCCAGCCTCCTAGAGACACTCTGCACCGGCTCCTACCTGGACGTGGAGAAAACCTCCCGCTGGTTCTACCAGCTGGTGAGATGCTCGTGGCTGCATTTGCCTCAGTCGTACTCATGGCACTTGGTGTTTCAGCCCTGCAGCCGGTCCTGCCAATTCCGGCTGAGCAAAGGCAAGAAGAGCCTGATGGTGGAGATGCTGTTTGGGGTGCGCCACGGGGACTCCGACATCTTTGTGGTCAGCCAGCCCACAGAGGCCCAGAAAGGCGGCTCCAGCATCTTTGTGAGCAGCCAGCCCGCCGAGGCCGACTCCATCGCAAGCACAGCATGGCCTGAGACGTACGCTGTGGCAGAGGCAAAATTCTTCCAGCACGTCGCCAGGCAGGTGCCGTGTGAGAGCTTGCACCTGAAATGCCTGCAGCTCTTCACCTGCATCCTGAGGGGCACAGGTTTTTCCAGCTTGACCTGGAAGACTGTGGTCATGCACGTGCTGACCACCGTACCGCTGTCCCAGTGGCGCAGGAGGGAATTTGCGCGGCGGCTGTGGGACATCATGGCATACCTGCGCCGCTGCCTGCAGTTGAAACGCCTGGAGCACTTTGTCCTGGGCAACCAGAGGCTTCCTGCGGAGATCAGCTTGCCGCCGGCAATGCGAACGGTCGAGCCGCTCAACCTCTTTGAGCACCTGGCCCGAGATCCGGCCGCCCACGCAGAGGCGATGCGAGCTTACGGTCAGCTGCGATTCCGCCTCTGGATGCTGCTCTCCAACCACTGAGAGGAATTCCCTGCACAGAGCTGTGCTGGGGGGGCTCCCACCCGATGGCAGCCACGTGAGCACTGCATAATTCTTGCTTTTTTCACTGGCAATCCTGAAGCTGCTTTCCTGTTCCTGCGGAAGGAAGATGCTGCGGCACATTAATTCATTGTGCAGACACACATCTCTGCGTGGCCTTGCCCTTCACCTTTCAGTTTACCACGGTGCTGTTGCAATGTTCCTGCGTCTACGAGGCAGAAACTGGCTCCACCTGCACATCCTTACAGAAGACTATGAACTGACAGAGGTTGCTTGGCATACCTCCAAGTCCAAAAAACGAGCCTGTTAGGGACTTAATGTAATTCTTCAGTAAGCTGTACTTATTGTAGTTTTTTAAGGATGTAGTTTTTCTTAGTATATGAAAGTACAACAGGTAGTTTTAATTCACTCTACCATGGAAGAATAGGTAGTCCAAGTTTTCATAATGGGAACTGGATATATTATCCATGCTTCAAGAGGCCCTTTAGTATTGTCAGTGTGTAAACTATTTTGTAAACTTACCCTTAGTTTAGGCAATTAAACTACACTGCTGTAGTTGCTTGGCTGCTTTTCAGTAATATCCAGATATTTATGTTAGGAAAAACAATAAAAGGAGAGAAGTTTCTCAAATTGCCTGAAAAGTGTCCTTCTTTATATTTAATCCAATGGTTCTTAGAGAACGTCCATCCATTGCAGCTACCTGAAAAAATGACAAAGTGACTCAAGCGGTGATTGTGTCCAGCAGTCACATCTCGGTATTGCACTTCTGCAACTCACTAGAGCAGGGGATTAATTTTGTCTCATGAATGCAACCAGAAGTCATGATGGTTGAAACAGCTAAAATATTAATTAATCCTCCCAGTGCTGCTTCAAACCTGCCCCTCCTCATTCAGAGCATGGGAAAGAAAGCTGCTGTGGCCCACATCAGAGAGGGAAGGCCTCTGAAGGGACAGGAACAAGCAGCTCCATGTGAGGAGAGCAGGCAGGAACCTCCCAGAGGAGGATCGCTGCCAACAGCAGAACTCGCTGTTCCACTGAGAGGGAACTGTGCTCGCTGGGGTCCCTGCCTTTTGCTTCCTCTGCTGGGCAGGCACTGCTCCCACCACAGCCCCTTTGGCCCAGCTTGTGGAAGGAGGAGAACACCCTCCCTGCTCCCTTCTCCCCAAACACACACACCCACTTTGTTCCCCTCTCCTCTGCCCCCAGCTGCAGAGACCTGCCCTTTCCCTTGCTCCAGCGCTCATCAGCCCCTTCCACAAGGACATGTGCTCTCAGTGGGTAGGACTTGATCTCTGTGTGCCATTGAGCCTTACGGCCTGACCGCACAGCTTGTGTGGCCTCTGGAGCGATGCTTGGAGTCAGGGAGAAGCACGGCCCCCATGGTTTCTTGCTGCACAATGCACCCAGGGCTAGATTGGCCAGGGCCAAAACTATTGCAGGTGGTTAAACTGTGGGTGTGGCTGTGAGTTTTGGTGCAAGTGTGCTGTGTGTCTGAGGAGCATGCTGGGAGAGGGGAAGGGCAGAACCTACAGCTGTCCAGTGTTGCCACTGAAATACTGCTGTGCAGCTCAGGTGCTGATTTTAACTGGTCAGTAGTATGCAACCCCACTAGGATGGAAATTGAAAACAGTGCTCCATAAGAGCAAGCATAGCCAAATGATCTGGATGTCTTTCTGGCACTGAGCTGTTCTTTCAGGCCTTGAAAACAGGGGCAGCTCTGATAAAGTAACTGAGCAGCTGGTTGGTATTAACTCTCCTTTGCACTGTCAATTCACCTTCTTTGGGAATAGCTCACCCTGCTCTGTGTCTCTCCTAAGCCTGTCAGTATCGATGTGAATGTGCTTTTCACACCCATGCCATCTGGCACTGGTATTACACCAGAGTTCCTCCTGCCACTGCAGTTCAAGGTCTTTCAATTTTTGCATGAAAGTCTCGTCTCCTATGTTATGGACACTGCACTCCTTAGGAAGCTGACAAATACATTTGAACATAGTGGGAAAAATGTTGAAGTGGAAGCGTTGCGAAGATGTGTGGCCAATTTCACAACATCTTTCCTGTGGAACTGCTGCAGGCTGAACGGAGCAAGTCCTGCTGTCAGATGTGCATTCGGAGAAAGCAGGTTTGAATAAAATAAGTCACAGCCAGAGAACTGTCAGCGCTTATCAATAGTGTCAAGATACGAGTTTCTGTAGCCAATTGTCCTTTGGATTTACTGAAGAAAATCCCTTACTGGTTTACATCCTGGACACTGAAATCCACAAGAAAATTCCCATTTGCTCCAAAGCGAAGTCCCTTTCCCTTTCTTCCTGCTTCCTTCATCAGTGAAGCACAAACTGAGTTAGAATTTAAAACTGTGTTCTTCTCTGTACAGCCCCTACCAGAGAGGATGAGCAGAAGTATCAGGACAACCTGGTGGTGTCTTCTCTGGCCTTAAACATCTGGGCTGTAAGATGTAGCGAAGTCATTTATCTTGCCTCAGCGTTGCCATGTTCATGTCCAGAGAATGGCCTGTTGTCAGAAGCCTTTCTGAAGATGCAGTTACTTGAAAATTGCAGGTGCAGGTGCTTGCAGCTACTCTAACCTTTTGTGCATCCTTCTGAGGGAAGCATAGTCTGAAATGAAGAAGTGGCAGTATTTTGAAGGCAAGTGCAATTAGAAGGAGGGTAATTTGTTTGGAAAGGTGGGGATAGCACTGCCTATAATTTCACAAAGCATACTTTGAGAAAGGAAGAGCTGTGTGCCTTAAGGTGCTAATCATGATCAGCATGTTCCATTCTGAACACCTGGACATGCTTGCAAAATACAGGACATGTCTCCATCCAGGCTGGAAAGAAGGAGCCCACTGCTGCAGGGTGGAGTGGGTTCCTTTGTGCAAGTCAGCACAAGTCCCAAAGCCTTGAGGTGGACTGGAAGGTAGAGAGCTTCTAGACACAAGCTATTGCCACAGAGTGTTTGGTTGGTGTTGCCTGTTCCTAAGAGTGTGGACTAATCTCCACTCTTCATTCCCCGTGTCTGTTTCCTTCCTAAGGAAGATTCACGCCTTTCTGGTTGCAGGTCATGTGCTTATGCAGCTAAAGGTAGCTGGGAGGCTGCTGAGCTGAGCTGAGCTGGTAGGCTAAGTGGAGCAGTAAAAGTCTTTCCCAGTCAGTGAGTTGACCTCAGGTCCTTCAAATAATGCAGTCCAAGAAGATTTTGCCAGTATTTCCACTGGAAGCCTACCACGGGTCTCTTGCTTTTTCTGTGTTTGACTGGCTGGTAGATTGGGAGGGACAAGGGGGTGTGAAATGCTTGACCAGGGCATGAATGAAATGACTTTTTTCTTTAGTTGGTCCTAGGCATCTCAACCTGAAGTTCTAAGGAGAGAGAGTGGGAGTAGCAGAGTTTGTTTAAAGCTGCCTTTTCTCCAGGGTTAGCAAATTAAGAGGCTCTTTACTACTCTGCATCTGGTAGTGTGGGCTTTCTGAATAGCTTTAGCTACAGGTGAGTTTATGAAACACCTTCCTTAGAGTAGGGTGGAGGTTTTCTCTTATCTGCTTGATTCTCAGGTGACTGGAGGTCAGAAGAAATTTTCCCTCTTATTCTGCATCTTAGTTACTCATGTGGATTAGGAGAGCACTGTGAAGGGACTGGAAGGTAGTGATCAGTAGAGATCTAAAAAGAGGAGGATGAGATGCGCTGCTGAAACAGAGTAGCCTGTGAAATTCCTGACTCTCTCCTCTTTCTTTGTGATGATGCCTGTGAATGACTGATCAGTGGCTGCTGTGATCCTGTCTTCCTCTTCTTCCCTCCCTGCTGGGTAGCACTTGGGACACGGAGCTGTTCAATAGCGACCTCATCTAGATGGCAGAAATTACAAGGCATTGATTGTTATTATATAGGATGGTTCAGAAAACTGTTTTCTGAGTGCACCCAGCTCTTGTGTCATGGCTGGAGAAGAGAAGGGTGATTAATCAGACATTGTGTGTTTTGTCAGCCCTCAGCTGATAAAGAGTATTTCAGAGATCACCCAAGAGGAATTGGAGTAGCCCAAGGGAGCAAAAAGGGAGCTCCTGCTGTGCTGTGCTGTGATCAGCATCAGAGCAACCCTTCCCAATAAACAGCACCATCGTATCCAGTAGCAAGGATCTCCAGTCAGAAAAAAGCAATGGAGGAGGTTTGTATTGAGGATGGTGTCTAAATGCAGACACGTCTACATCCCTATACAAAATAGAGTTCCTCTCGGAACGGCAAGAGAGAAGCCAGTTGCTGCAAGTGTCAGGAGGAGCACATTAGAGTGGAGCAAGCTAAGCTTCAGGAGTTCTGTGGTTTCAGGACTTTTCTTTTTCCTTTTCCAAACTTGTATTTCTTGTTACAGTGGCTTGTCCATTTTTCAGCCGGGCTATTGATCAGCCACATCTAGCGTAAGAAGTAGTTTGGATGGGTCTGAGTATTTTTATCCTGCTTTGCAAAGCATAAGTTGGTTATGTGTGATCTTTTGTCAGTCAATAGACAGATCTTTGAAAGTGCTCCTAATTCTTTCCCTGCTCCACACTGCATCTCTACCACCTGATGTTCCTACCAGAATCAGTGATGGGGTGAATGAGAAGAAGAGTTATTTTGCTGATATAATTTGATTTAAGGTACTTGCCTGTGGATTTGAACTCTTGTAGTAAAGCTTATAAATCCTTTAGATTAGAACAGAAAAGCATGGAAAAACAGTCTGGCTTGAGGGTTTTTTCCCAGACTCGAACTGGCATCAGCAAAGTGGATGGTCAGCTGAAAACTTTGAGTCAAATCCCTGTAAAGTGATGTGTCAAATCACGGCAGAGGATTCGCGTGGAGTTTGGGAAGAGTTTGGTTGCGCTCCGAGGTGTGACAGTTTCCAAGGTGTGAGCTCATGTAAACAAGGAAGCAGATGGGGCTTCTAAACTCTGAACTAAAAGTACTTTGATGAAGGTTTTGTACCACGGAGTAACCGGTGATGGGAAATGAGTGTCAGGGCTGTTAGAAGGTGGAAGAGCCATCTTTCCCTTGGGGAAAAACCAAAGGCAAAGGGGTGGCCTTGTTTGTTCTGGCTTTGGAAGTGACCTTCCCAAGACTTCTGAAGAAAGGGGACGGGTTTTCCCCCATTTTCTAGAATTCTGTCTCATTAAGAAGAGTTGTCTGAACCCAGCGCCCTGTCGGTTCCCTGCGGGAGAGGTGGGCAGGATTGAAATACACTGTTCTATTCAGCCCCTAAACAGTGGGTTTGCCTTTGGTTTTGTCTAAAGCCAAGGGGAAGCTGCTGTCTCCAGTGAAACAAAGCTCCTTCCTCAGCTAAAATGTTTTCCAGCAGTGCTGGGAGGTCGGGCTGCTCTTCCCTGGCCCTGTGTTTCCAACAGGGTGAGGTTTGTGTGTGCCCTTCCCTTAGGGCAGATTCCTCCTGTAGGCAGATTCCTCCTGTAGGCAGCTTCTGTCTGTGCAAGCTGGGGTGACTTTGGGATGGATGGAGAGATCCTCAAGGGAGTCCAGAGGAGGCCAGGAAGGGCCAGGAAGTGCTCCAAGAGCTAGAGCATTACACAGACGGGCTGGGAGGGCTGGGAATGTTCAGCCTGGAGAAGAGAAGGCTCTGGAGAGCCCTTAGAGCCCTTTCCAGTGCCTAAAGGTGCCCCAAGAGAGCTGGAGAGGGACTTGAAGAGCCTGGAGTGAAAGGACAAGGAGGAATGGCTTCCCGCTGCCAGAGGGTGGGTTTAGATGGGATATTGGGAAGAAATCCTTCCCTGTGAAGGTGCTGAGGCCCTGGCACAGGTTGCCCAGAGAAGCTGTGGCTGCCCCTGGATCCCTGGCAGTGTCCAAGGCCAGGCTGGACAGAGCTTGAAGCAACCTGGGATAGTGAAAGGTGTCTCTGGCCATGGCAGGGGGTTGGAATGGGATAATCTTTAAGGTCCCTTCCCACCCAATCCCTTCTGTGATTCCATGATTTCAGCATCTCTACACACATGGAGAGCCAAAGCGCAGTGCAGCATCTTTGGCACCTGATCCTTAAGGTCACTTTGCTGGGCTGATGTTGGGAAACAAGACCTATGGATGGACTGATGAAGTCAGTCAATATTTTTGCCTCCTGCGGTGGAAAACACCTGCGATTCCTTTCCTTGCAGAGCTGCTGGGGGTTAAACAGCAGACAGTGCTTATGGGAATAACCCCTCAGCTGATCTTTGTCTTCCCTTGGTGGTTATTAACAGTGGCAGGGAGTTGTCTCCAGGATGCCCAAACGTCCCAGTGTCACTGTACGTGTCCGTGTGCGTTCATGAGGTTCCGAGGCGGGAGCCAAAGCTCCGGGCGTGCGGATCCATCACCTATTTCCATGTGGAGTGATGTTCTGTTTGAAGGCATCCCCGACCTGTGTCTGCTCAGCCGTCTGGCCACGCTTGAGTGAGGAGTTCCAGTAAGGATATCCATTGGCTGAGGAGAGCTGGAAAGGCAGACATGGAGTCAGTGTTACCAGGAAAGGGGAAAGCTGATCGGAGAAAAGGAGAGGGATAGTGGTAGATGAGTCATGGTCTGGCAGATTTTGGTCAAGGTGTTCTCCAGGGAAGCCTGTGTCCCTGGAGCTCAGTTACGCTGTAGGGTGCTGTTGCCTTGGATTGGGAGAGGCTCATTATTGCTGCCCTTTTCCAGCCTCATTTGCTTTCTGTATTTAACTGGGGCAACCAGATCCAACTGAGTTTTGAGCCAACTACTTGTTGCATGCCACCACTACCCCTGCAGCTCCATTTCTCCAGAAAAGGGGGAGGGAGAGTGAAGAGACAGGGACACAGGACTAACCTCCTCTTGCAAGTGTCCAATGTCTATTTCCCAGGGAGCTCCACGGAAGATTTCTGTGGGTGGTTCCCAGCCGTTGCGGAATTTGGGGATGTAGGTGGGGACATTCGTGTCTCGGGGCCACTCGGCTCTAGGACAGAAAGTGGGAATATGAGGTGACATTCACGAAGAATGTGTCTTTCAGGGCATCCCCTGAAAGAAGAAGCAGGAGCATCAGGGAATCCAAGCATCCCGTCTGCGTGGGGAGCCTGGGGAGATGGCAGCTCTGTCCTTACCTGGATCTGGTCCATGTCTCCCCCAGGGAATCCCAGAGGTTTATCTCTTTGGGTGTCAGGTGTCCTCTCAGGAAATCGGTGGTGTCTTTAGAAAGCAGTGGGCTGAGGACAGACGGGGCCAGCTCGGGGCCACCGCAGCTGTTGATGATCTGGGTCACACACAAACCACACAAAGAGGAGAGAACTTGCAGGAAACGGTCAAAATGTCAAACCAGGGACACACAGATGAGCAGGAATCAAAGACAAAGCTGATCCTTGGATCAGCACAGTCACTGCAAGAAACATCAACCTAAGTCTTTGAAGGAGACTGGACAGTTCAAGGGAACATGAGATTTTTTTGGATTGGAGTCAAAGGAAGAGCTGATCTACAAATGAGCTGTTGTTACAGACGAGGGAAGTGTCAGAAGCTGACACTTCAAAAAATGGAAAGTATCTTGCTATTCCTTTGTGGCTCCTTTTCCAAGTTGGGATTTCTGCTTCCAAGCATTTTCAGTGCAAATACTGAGCCGTATTTGCCTGAAGGTGAGACCAGACAGATTCCCAGTGGGGACTCCAGCTGGCTGCCCCTTTTGTTCACAGTAATGCCTTATTGACCCGGTGGAAGGATTCATATTTGCTGGGATTCCTGTATTTACTTCAAGCTTCAAACCGGATCAGAGGCCAGGAACAACCGGCATCGCTTCTGGAAGTTCCTGAGAAAGCTGTGGCCAGGTATGAGCAGTTTTCCAACCCTGTTGCACAATCTATCTACTTGTAAGTGTGAACTAGAAATAAAAGGAGTTCCCAGTGAGACCTGGGAATAAGATTTACCAGTTCCAGCGGCCTGAAGAGGAAATGCACCGACTCTGAAGCACGGGGGTTTTGGATGTGCTTCCTTAGTTTGGCCTGAAAAGAGAACATAAACACAGTTTAACCCTAACCTGAGTGTGCCTTCTCTTTTCTGTCACATGGGGCTAGTGTTGTGGACTGATGAGAAGAGTAAGGGATGGAGGAGTAGGAATCATTCATTTTTATTTTGTGTCCATTTCTAATTCCTTATGAATTTCAGGAGGGGGGGGGAATACCCTCTCTGTTAAATCAGTGCCTTTAAAGCTAATTTGAACAGACACAGAAGACCTTGGCTTATTTTGAAAGTCCTAGTGAGGAAGGGCCAGGATTGCTGGTGCTTCTGCCTCTTGCAGGGTTGAGAATCCCACTAGTTCCATGGATGAAAACAACAGGATAGGTGTTCTGAGGGTCCCCTGGCAAACTGCTGACAAGGGAAAGTCTCCACCAAGGTCTTGCCTGGGGCACCCGGAGCTGCCCTGGCCACTGAAAGGCTCCAAATCCAGTGGTATTTGAGGTGAGCTGTGGCAGAATGGAGAGCAAACACTTGGGATTGATTTACTGCAAGAACTGGGTTTCAGTAACAGCAATCAGCTGAGCTGTAGTGAGAAACCTCTCCAGTTTGTGCTCCCATTCAGCTCCTTCTCCTGTCCTGGACTCCTGGCACTGTTGCCATGGGAGACAGGCTCCCCGCTCCTACCGAAATGCAAAGCATTTGAAATGCCGGAGATGAAACATTAATGTGGAGTGGGAAACAACTGCTGGCAGCAGGGTGACCCAATGAACGGGCACTTCCCAGGGACTCGGCAGCCCCATGGTGAGGAACGTGGCAGGACCCCACCACAGTGTCCCAGCTCTGCTGCGTGCTCCACCCTGGGCTCTTGCCAGGAGATCAGCTGCTCCTTCTGATCCTGAGCAGGCACAAATTAGCCATATTTGCTTCTCAAAGAAAAGGCTGGAGCTTGGTATCCTGCTTTAAGGTTGTTTACAGTCTCTTGGTTCTCCTTATTAATAACTGCCCAGGAAGGAGCTTGTAGGATGTGTTCGCTGGACAAGTTTGGTCACAACTGACAGAATTCCTGCTGCAGTGGTGAGGCAGGGACTGAGCCTGGTTCACTGTCCCCAGAGCTCAGGTAGTACAGGACAGTCAGGCCAGTAAAGCCCCTGCTCAGGGCTGGGAACGAGATCCTGGCCAGCTTTCCCTCTCTGCCCCTCTCTGCAGTCCTGCTGGCCTATGTCATGCCCTGGGGCCACTCTGCCGTTGCTCAAATGGCCAAAATCCACTCATCCAGGAGTGGGAAAGGGAGGGAGGGCACAGGAATTCATCTTAGGTGGTGAGGCCTGGAAATTTTCAAGGCAACAAATTGATCTTTGGATAATTACAGCAGAGCAGAGAACACGGTGCCATGGGCTCTGGCAGGGCTGTGCTCAGCTCTTTGTTCTCTCCCAGGTCCAAAAGTGTGACCAGTTCCAGCAGCAGCAGCAGCAGTGACAGCTCAGCCAGCGACTCCTCTGACAGCCAGGACTCCTCTACCTCCTCCGAGGACAGCGACAGTGAGGGCAGCTTCTCCTCCTCCTCCTCCCCCTCCTCCTCCTCCTCCAGCAGCTCTTCCTCCTCCTCCGACTTCGACTCGGATCCGAGCTCCTCCAGCAGCAGCAGCAGCAGCAGCAGCAGCAGCAGCAGCAGCAGCAGCAGCAGCAGCAGCTCTGAGGATGAGCCCCCGAAGAAGAAGAAGAAGAAATAGCTGGGGAGCTGCAGGACTGGTGTGGAGTGGGGGACAAGCCCCTCCCAGGGGCTGGAGCACACGGCTGCCAAACATTCAATGGTCAACATTTCTACTGCTCACACTTTCCAAGTGTTTTGCCTAGTTGTTCCTAGGACATGGAAGGTATTAAATGGCTTCCTGAGACATACTGAGAGAGTATTTTTGTGCTTTATCCTTTTATGGAAGATTTTACTTTTTTAGTTCCAAGAAAAATTAAAAAAAAATCTATCATCAGATTCGTTTCCATGAGCTGAAGTCCAGTAACCTGGATGCTTACATGCTGGAAAGCAAAAGCTTTTTATTGCAGGTTATGTTGTGCATCGTGTGCTGTTCCTCTGTTAATGACAGCTTCACTTCCATTGAGAAAATCCTCTCCAGCTGTTAAAAGCAGAAGTTTTTCAGCGCTGCTGTGGAGCTGTGGCATAGTTGAAGCTGAATGCACAACGTGTCCCACACAGAGCCTCCCATCTCATCAGCTGGTGCCAAATGGATTCTGTGCTGCTGAGCTTGTGTTCCAATGGCTTTTCCTGATGCTTCCAGGTCCAGTCTTAAGTGCACCATCCAGCTGAGCTGTGTTGGTTTGTTACTGATCAATGGAGTGCTTGTCCTGCCCGCAGGCTCTGGGCTTTTCACTCCCCTGTGGCCTTGGCTCGTGCGTTGGAAGTGTTTGCTGAGACACAGAGTGTTGGTGGTGGGAAGCAGCAGCTCAGTGACTTGGGGCTGCTGCTGCTTTAGGAGTTTCATCTTTGTGCCTTTTTTTTGTCAATTCGGTGTGCCCCAGTGAGACAAGGGCTGCAGTGGGTGTTCTGCAGAGCTCCAGCTCAATATTGCCACGCAGCAAAAGCAGAGAAATAATAACAGCCACAACTGGGCACTGTTCTCACTGGATGCTCAGTAAAAAAGAGACTCCTTGAAATAAAGGGCTCAAAGGAAAGTGTTTCCCTTTGCATGTGTGAAATGCAGGATTGCCGAGTGACAGTCTGCAGAAATTCAGTCATTCTTTGTTTGTGGGAACTGCCCTGGAGAAGGAAGTGAATGCAAAAGCCCCACAAGCCCTACAAAAGCAGATGCAGACAGGCTGCAGAGCAGGGATTGCTGGATGCAGAGTGGGAATTCGTTGTTCTTCTGGTGCATTGAAGCAGTTGCCATTAGGATTTTATTTGGTGATGCAGTCTCCTGAATTTCTTCTTGTCGGAGTGCCCTTTGTGGGGAGGGGGCATCACTTGTGGAAGAATTCTCAAGTATCTTGGTTTAGGTAGAATACAGTAACTAAAGTATTTTTAATAATTTTTATGGAAAAAGTAGTGCGTAGACTTCCTTTGGAATAAACTGTACTTCTTTAAATGTTTGCAAATCCCTGTGTTGTGCGTGTGTGTCTGTGAGCACTCCTGTGTTTTACAGAACATGCTGCAGACTGTAAATAAAACTACCAGAAAGGTGTTGAAGTCTTGTGGACTGAATGTACCATTTAATGGGAAAGGGAATAAATTATTAAGCAGCAGTTGCTAAGTGGATGCTTCCTGCAAATATCTGAAATCTTTGTGGTGTTTGTGTGCAGGTTTCAGCTGGAGTTGCCCTGGCATTGCCTCCCAGAGGGGCAGGATTGCTCCCCAGGAAGTTCTCCAGCCAGAAGTCCCTCTGGATCCGGATTATTTTTAAAAAAAAGTTTAGTTTGTCTTGGCTTTTTCTTTTTTTCCTGCCCTTTCTGGTTTGTCTCTCCCTGTTCTTCTTTTACAGAGGAACCCCTCCCCAGCCTGGCCAGAGCCGCAGCCTCCTTCATGTGCCGCTGCCTCACTCGCTGCTGCTGGTGCTGGCTCAGGAATGTGCTCAAAGCCCGGCTAAGCAGGAATTGTTCCGGGCCTGCTCTGTTGAATCGCTGCCGCCGCGAGCAAAGCTGCCCCTGCTCCTTGAGGGGAGCGCTCGCTGCAGCCCGGCAGGAAAAGAGCCCAGGAAAAGCCGCGCCCTTTGCAGGAGAAGCGCTGGGAGCAGAGGGGAGAGCGGGAAAAGGCAGCGAGAGCAGCTGGGCGGGCGGGGCGGCATCAGCGCTGATCCCTCCGCGGGCAGGAGCGCATCACAAATAGTCCCTCCGGCGGATCACTCCGCGGGCGGGCGCCATCACCGCTAATACAAGTATTTATAAATTCAAAAGAACTCATTAACACAGAAGAAAGCAAGTATGCTTCATGCTGGGTGGGAAACATAGGGTCTAAGGGATAAGAATTTTAAAGTTGTTGATTTTTTTTTTTTTTTTTTTTTTTTTTATTTTGTGAGAGAACTACATATCCCATGGCACCCACAGAGTTCAGGACGGGTAGAGAGGATGAAACAAACTTTAAAGAGAACCTTAACTGAATTAATAATTGAAACTCAAATGTCATGGGGTAGGTAGTTCTCTCATAAAATTAAAAAAAATTAATATAAAATAAACAACTTTAAAATTCTTATTTTATTATTATTCCATGTTCTTCTCCCCCTCCTGGATGAGGAATAGGGGTCGGTATTTGCGGCTGTGCACTGTAAGGAAATAAACGAGGAGTGGCTGAACCTGCCATCGCAGGTGGCTGTGATCTGGCCACTGGAGGAGAGGGTGCAGTGGATCTGGGTAGGGTACTGCCAGCATGCGGGATGGGTGAGGGGTGGGGACCCAGTGCTGCAACCTCTGGAGGCAGATAATCTGCACGTTCTCTGAGTCGGAAATAAAGGTGACGAACAAAGTCATCCGAAAGCTGAAAGCGACGGTGGAAAAATGAGGGATCAGATGCCTGTTGTGGATTTCGAAGCTGTGAAGAAGGCATATGAGAAATTGGAGTTGTATTGGTTGTTGTAAAAAAAGGAGATGAAGCTTGGGAAGATAGAGGAATGCTTTCTGAAGCTGTGCTGGTCACTATATCCTTCTCACTGAAGTGTTGAGCAGGCATTTGAGGATGAAAAAGTCCCATAAAATCAGCTGAATGTCCCTGAGAAGTTCGAGAAGAATGTGCATGAAATGGAATGTCTCGATGCGAGACGTCACTATTAATAACACGTGCTTGGTCCTGTTGTGATGGAAGAGGTGTCCACGTATAGTTGAGAAAGTCCTCTTTCTGTTCTGGAGATAAAATCGTATTTGTTTCGCTGAAATGGCACGGGAAACATGGTTCAGCATCGTGTGATTGTTGTGATAATCCTCTGAGTGGTGTTATCAGAGTGATGATAGGGGGTACATGCCGTGGTGACACGGCAGCTGTTGAAATGTCTCTGCTGTGTGTCCACGGCTGTGGCTGCGGTGCAGACGGGGGCTGTGTGGACACAGAGCTGGTAGGAGGTGTAGCTGCCGAAAGCTCCTAGGATGGAACTGCAGTAGCCGAAAGAATTGCACTGCTGGCTGGAGGTGCTGTGCTTATCGGTCGTATCGGCGTGGCAGCTGAAGCGTCCGTGTGTGGCTGGAGGTGCCGGGCGGGCGGCCGGGACCGTGGGCGGGACCGGGCTGGCCTGGGAAGCGCTGGTGCCGGGCAGCGGGGCCGGGGCTGGGCTGGAAGCGGGGCCGGGGCTGGGCTGGAAGCGGGGCCGGGGCTGGGCTGGAAGCGGGGGCGGGGCTGGAAGCGGGGCCGGGGCTGGGCTGGCAGCGGGGCCGGGGCTGGGCTGGAAGCGGGGGCTGGGCTGGAAGCGGGGCCGGGGCGGGGCTGGAAGCGGGGCCGGGGCTGGGCTGGAAGCGGGGGCGGGGCTGGAAGCGGGGCCGGGGCGGGGCTGGCAGCGGGGCCGGGGCTGGGCTGGAAGCGGGGCCGGGGCTGGGCTGGCAGCGGGGCCGGGGCTGGGCTGGCAGCGGGGCCGGGGCTGGAAGCGGGAGCGGGGCGGGGCTGGAAGCGGGGCCGGGGCTGGGCTGGAAGCGGGGCCGGGGCTGGAAGCGGGGCCGGGGCGGGGCTGGAAGCGGGGCCGGGGCTGGGCTGGCAGCGGGGCCGGGGCTGACGTCCCGGGCAGGGCCGGGGCCGGGCCAGGAGCGGCTCGAGCCGCGAGCGGCGTTGCCGGGGTAACCGGCACTGAGGAGGGGCGGCCGATGCCGCGCCGCGCAGGCGTGGAAGCGAGGGCTCCCGAAGGCGGAAGTAAGGCCGGGATGGAAGCGGCGGGAGTGATGACGTCAGCAGCAGGCGCCGCCGTTCAAACGCGGAAGCGGCCGCGAACCCGGGCCGCGTGGGGATAGCGGGAGGGCCCGATGGAAGCTCCGGGACCGCCCCTGGCCGCGCGCATGGCTCATCTGATGGGAGGACCCCAGGCTCGGGAGGTAGGGACCTGCCTCTGCCTTGCGCCGTAACACATGGATCGGGCGAGATGGAAACCGAGAAATATTCTCGGCACTCTCGGTTCCTACACTCAGGTGTATTCCTAGTTCCTGACATTCCTTTAAAACTACCGAATTCTTCTCTCAGGTCCCTGGCAAATGGGGCTTTGCAGCCTGGGGGAGTTCTTGCAAAACGGGGTCTAGTGAAGCTCTCTGCAGGAGTGGTTGTGCACCTGATCGGTCATTAATTGTCTCCTCTAATGAGGGAAACGTGATTAAACTCCCGGTGCTGTGCTGCTGTTGTGTGTCGGCCTCGAGGTGTGAGACAGTCCCTGTGTCACACTGGAGTTGCTTAGTGGCTGGACTGGGACTGGGACAGGTCTTGTTGGTCAGGAACAAAAGGGAAAATTTATCTTTTGGCTTGCTTAATATCTTGGCTTTATTAATGTATCAATGTCAATTGTTGTCATTTGCTGCCTCCTGCACAGTGTGTTTGCAGCTCTGTGTGAGAGCAGACTCTCCCCTGTTGGGGAGTGAGACAATCCTGGAATATCCTGAGCTGGAAGGGACCCACAGGGATCACCCAGTCCCACCCCCGTCCCTGCCCAGAGCCCCCAACAGCCCCAGCCTGGGCATCCCTGGCAGCGCTGTCCAAACGCTCCTGGAGCTCTGGCAGCCTCGGGGCCGTGCCCATTCCCTGGGGAGCCTGGGCAGTGCCCAGCAGCCTCTGGGGGAAGAGCCTTTCCCTGATCTCAGCGTGAGCCTGCCCTGGCCCAGCTCCAGCTGCTCCCTGGGTCCTGTCTGTGTCCCAGGGAGCGGAGATCAGAGCTGTAGGCCCCGATGTGTTCTGACCTCACACTTCTCTACCAGAACAAACCCAGTGCCCTCAGCAGCTCTTTCATGGTCCTTCCACACCCTTCCCCATCCCCATGTCCCTTCTTTGGATGCTGTCAGCTTTGTATCTTTTGTATACTGTGGCGCCCAAAAGTGCCCCCAGGACTCCAGTACAGTTTAACAGCAAGGAAAGAAAACAGTAGATTTCAACTTTGATCTCAAAAGCTGTCTCAGGCCCCTGATACTGCCTCGAAATGTCTTTGCAGTTCTTGCTTTATGACTTGTGTCAAACACGGAGAGAGTGAGACTGAGCCCCTGGGGTCAGGTTCTGTGTGAGAAGCCACACAGCAAGCCAGAAATCTTTGCTCCAGATCACCAGAAATTTACAGTATTGAGGGCGGAAATACTGAGAGTTGAGTCTTGGGAGCTGAGCCAGGAAAGCAGCACCTCTGCCATGGGCAGATTTGGCACGTGGAGAGAGCTCGAGCAGCTTGCAAGAGGTCCCAGCAATGTGTGTGTGGAGCTGGGAGGAGCATGAGTTGCAGTGTCGTGTTTGGAGTCCCCCTGGGTGAGGATGTAGGAATAGACTGGAGTTTTTGGTGACTGAGGTTTCTTTTCTGTGGCAATAATTGTTCTTGGCCACATCATTTTGGTTTGTTACTCGCCTGTGGTTTGTTCTACAGGCCTGTTTCCTTTCTCTCCTACTATGGTGTCTCAGTTATCTTCAGCAGAGGCTCAGCAATAACTAAACTTGAGCTTAGATACTTAAACTTCAGTTCAGAGTAGATACGCAGAAGAAATCTTTCCGTGTGAGGGTGGGCAGGCCCTGGCACAGGGTGCCCAGAGCAGCTGTGGCTGCCCCTGGATCCCTGGCAGTGTCCAAGGCCAGGCTGGACACTGGGGCTTGGAGCAGCCTGGGACAGTGGAAGGTGTCCCTGCCCTTGGCAGGGGTGGCACTGGATGGGCTTTAAGGTCCCTTCCCACCAAGGCCTCGTCTTCCTTTGCCTTCAGTGTCTGCCTCAGAGTTTGTACCCAAACCAAAGTGAGGTTGGTGTCACCTTCTCTAAACTGGGAGAACAGATCACTCCAAGCTGTGGGGAGATGGAGAGGCTGTAGGATGGAGAGGGTGCAGCCCTGCAGACGCCGAGCCGTGGGGTTGCTGCTTTCAACAGCCTCGTTGTTGCTGCGGACACAGCTCAAGGTGGGTCTGAGAGAGACAAACTCTGCTTTTGGGGGTTTGTGTTGATGAGGAGGGGAGGGGAGGTCGCTGCTCTGCTTCTTGTAACTGCTGTGGCAGAGCCAGGAGCCCAAGGCAGGACAAGGGCAAAGCAAACCTCTCCGAGCTCTTGGATTCTCTTCATTCCCAGATATTCTGATTCCTGCCCAAGTCCAAGTTCATTGTGCTGTGCAGGATGCAAGTTTAATCAGGTTTTAGTGCTGGTTTAGCTGAGTGTTTCTAGGGCTTGAGGATGAAGCCAAATGCTCTGCACTGAAAAAGTGATGGATGTTCAGCACGAGATTCTCTTCAGGAACTGGCACGAAAAGTGGTTGCTGAAGCTGAGGGAGGAGCAATTCACAGCTTGGCTGGAAGAGGGAGAAGTGCTCACTGCTGGTCTGTCACTTCATCCTCATGAGTGAGTGTGGGAGCTCCCGAGATTGGCCAGGCTGCAATTTCAGATAGTTTAGATGGGCTGGCCTTGAAAAAATCATATTTTGGTGCCTGGAGCAAAAGCTGAAGGTGGCAGGAAGTGGCAGCAGTGGCAGGGAACTGAAGTGACACCACCCTGAGCTCAGAACTAGTTTTGGTTGTGACCTTGAGCAGTCCCTGGGCCACACCAGAGCTTTTTGTGTCACCTGCTTTGGGAGGTTCTTCCTTGCCTGTGGAGAAGTTGGGTCTGGCACAGGTCTGCTGTGGAGCACCTGTGCCACCACCTTTAAAGAGCCACACTGGAGGTGTCAGTGAGCCCCTCAGTGCCTGCCCAGCCTAGAGCAGGGCTGGGAGGGCAGGGGGCTCAGGGAGTGCTCATTCCTGGTGGTGTTGGAGCTCTGAGCCCAGCCCTGAGCTGGGTTTGTGGCTCTGAGGGCATGGGGAGTGTCCGGAGCAGGCCTGGCCTGGGCAGAGTAGGAACTCCTGGAGTAACTCCTGAGTAAGCCACACCTTCCACGCGAGAGGGAGGCACTCCCAGAGTCAGGCGCTGTCTCCTCAGAGGTGCTTTGGGGTTTAATTCTGTTCTCACAGTGACTCCTCTCACCTGGGAACCCCGTGGTTACCTACAGAGGGTCTGAGGCCTTAGGGATGTAAATATGGACAGGAGGGGTTGGAATCTGCCTATCAGGGAATCTTCCCCTTGCCCAGAGGAGAGTGTGCAGAACTATTCTGTGTGATGATAATGTTTTCATACTTTAGGTGTGAAAATAAGAAATGGGAGAAATCTCGTTTTTCTGGCAGCACGCAAAGAACTTTCTTCTGTGTCACCGCTAAAACTCTGTGAGGGGATGAATACCTGGGAATCTGAAAGAGACATAGCTGGAAAGCATCAATATGAATGGATTTTTCTGCTTCTTTTTGCACTTGAAAGAAAGGTGAAAGTTACAGGCTGAGTCAAGCTTTTACCCTTTATTTCAATCAATTCAGTTATTGCTAAATATGGCTACACACAGGTAGCCCAGGTGACAGAGCTGCCTCCAGCTGCTCCTTGGCCCCAGTGTCCCACACGGGATGCTTGAGTTATCCACTGAGAGCCCCCTTGAGACTGGAGCACAGGTAAATCTGCCTGTCTGAAGGGCAGGATTGTGTCCTAAGTCCCTCCTCATTCCTTCCTTTCCTCAGGCCCCACCATTGTGGCTTGGGTGGCAGTGGCACATTGGAAAGGCCTGGGGGTGCCAGCTGGGGTGAGAGCTCGGGGTGCCAGCCCAGGCTCCACCAGCACTTGGCCCACACTGGGGCACAAATTGAGAGATGAACTCTTGGAAGCTTGTCCTGAGGAGGATGAGTGGTACCTGCTGGTGAAATTCGGTGCTTTTGCAGAGCTGTGATAAACCCCAAAGTCTTAGACTGCCAACCTACAGCCTCTGCACCGTCACATTCCCCAGTTGCATTTTGTATTGGAATTTTACCTGCTCCCACCTGCGTCCTCCTGCTGGCAGTGCCAGCAGCCCACGTGCTGCCTCTCCTGAGAGCAAGTTCCTGCCTGTTTCCTCTCCCAGCCCCAGCTCTTGCTTCCCTCTGGCAGAGGCAGCTTTAGGTGCAATATCCTGATGTTTCTGCAAGTGGGTTTTGGAATAAACCTACACACGGGATGTTCATGGGTTGCTGCTATGGATTCTGTGAAAGGTGATCAGGAAAAGCAAGTTCAGAGTTACTCAGGGGATTCTCTGATTCCTGCCCATCTCACGGAGCTGCTCAGGGTGAAACTACTACTCCCATGCTTTTTATTTTGCTCCTCTTAGTGCTGGTTTTTCCCCAGGTAAGTCAGTGCTGGAGCAGCCCTTGTGGGTTTATCTGTGATGAGCAGTGGTTGTGTCTGCACACGGAGATAGCAGATTCCAGCTGTAGTGTGCAAACGTCGGTGCTTTGTGCCTTAGTGCACAGCCACATTTGTCAGCTGACAGGGCTGATGCGATGAGAAAACCTCGCACTCTCCAATAACCTGAGCACAGGCACTTCCTGCGTTGTTACATTTAACCAAAGCTCTGATAAAAAATACTACATTAATTTTTCTAATGGAGACCAGATTCCGCATTATCATCATTTACGTTTTTGGATAGTCTTTGATTGGCTCTGGTGGGAAGGGAGGTGAATCAGTATCTTGTACTTTAGGGAAAGATCTAGGGGAGAATTGAATTGTACTTCCTTGGAATTCACATCACCCGCCCTTAGTCGGAGATGTTGATCTTGAGAACAACAAGCAGAGAACAGCCCAGGAAGGGCTGAACGTGACAAAACAGTGCAGAGCATACAGAAATCCTCTTTGCTGTGTTCATCATTCTGTCTTCATCTTGGATTGTTTCCACCCTTCTCCTCCACCTGGAAGTCACAAGCATCCTGCAGTGGCAGGTACTCTGGGTTCTTCTGCCAGGAGTAGTCTAAGAACAGCTTTTGCTGGGAGCGGCTCTGACCTTGCTGAAATCACTGCTGAAACCTCCCCTGACTCTTGCAGTGCCAGAATTTCAGGGTGCCAGTGGTGAGGCAGGGACTGAGCCTGGTTCATTGTCCCCAGAGCTCGGGTAGTACAGGACAGTCAGGCCAGTAAAGCCCCTGCTCAGGGCTGGGAACGAGATCCTGGCCGGCTTTCCCTCTCTGCCCCTCTCTGCAGTCCTGCTGGGCTATGTCATGCTACTATGTTACAGCATTGTTCCATGTCTTTTTTTTTTTTTTTGGAAGTAATGCCGGATATTGGCAGTCAGGGGCGATGGAGCGAGGTGAGCAGTGACCGGTGGACAGAATGAGTTACGGCCTCGGTCTCAATTTTTGGTGCAGCTCTAAGCATCCGTTGTTGTTTGTGTGTTTTAGGTGGTCCACTTGCAGGATGTCCTGGCCCTGGATGCTGGAGCGTGCAAGCCTAAGGTGTAGGTGTGGTGTACTTCAGTCGGAGCAGGGAGGCTGTGGTTTCACAGTCTCTCAGCATGTTTTGTGTGTTTTTGCTTTGCTTCTCTGCAGGTGCTGCTGCTGCCCTGGGCGTGCCAAGGGCCAGAGGCGAGCAGGTGAGTTGGCATTTAGGTGGGGTGGCTGATAGGCCAGCGGTCTATGGCAGCGTGCTGAGCGTGTCCCTTTTCATTGTGCAGGTTTGTCCTGGCCACCTCCAGAGTCAGATCAGGATTTGAGGTGAGCCGGGGCAGTGGTGTGGAGTAGCCCGGGGATGCTCTTCTGGAGGGCAACAGTGACGTTTTCTGTTTTGTTGTCTTAGGTACCGTGAGCAGGTGTGGAGCTGAAGTTTGGAGAGAGCAGGTAAGCGCTGAGCCTCGGCAGTTTCGAGGGAGGGGGCCTTGCGGAAGGGGTCTCTTTTGGCGTGTGTTGTCAGAGGCTGAATTTTCTCCTTGTTCTCCATCTTTCGCAGCTGCCAAAGCGGACCGTGGGGAACGTGTTGACATCCGAGGTGCTGATGCATTTTTTCTGCCAAGGATGGATTTTGTCCGTTTGTCTTCAGAAAGCTAAGTGTTGGGAGCGGTGGTTGGGAGAAGGGAAAGGCCTTTGGAGTTCCAGGAGGCAATTGGAAGTTAGCTTAGAGGAGAGGGCTGTTGTGGGAGGGCCCCTTGGAAGTAAAGGGAGAGGGTTTCTCCTCAGCATCACCCGAGCCTTTGCTGGGCAGGGCAGTTCCCACCCATCTCTGTCATCGGCCTTTGAGTCTCGACATCATCGTGGATCTTTTTGCCCGAGGAGCTCGCCTTCGGGTCTGGCACGATCGCCACGGTCTCCATTTCACCTGCTCGCTGGCGTAGCCGCCCGCGGGCATCTTGGCCACTTGCTGGATGGTCAAAGGTAAGGGATCAAAGGTCGGGTTGTCAAGGAATGGGTCAAGGGGTCAAAGGTCAGGGGATAAAAGGTCAAGGCTCGGGCTCAGGATTAGAGGTTCCAGCATGATTTTCCGTGGTGGTTCCCAGTGTGGGGACACGGGGTGTGGGGTCAGTGGTGCCGGGGGCGGGCAGGAGCCCCGTGGGCAGTGGCCGGCAGCGGCGGGGACGCCTCCGTACGGTCGCGCCCCTCCAGTGCCAGCAGAAGCCCCCCTGCGCCGTGCGGTGCCCGGCCCCACTCCTTGCCCTCCCCGCCGCTGCCTTCCCGCACTCCCACCGCACCCCCTGCTCCCCTCCAGCCCAGGGAAATGCAGGAAAACACAAAATCATCGAGGTGGAACAGTCACCAGAGCTGCCCGAGCCATCCCCCCGCCTGAAGGCGGCAGCTGCCCAGAGCCAGGGGCACCCAGCAGGATGCAGCTCCCCTTTCCCAGGAGCTGGAGGCAGGGTTTCCCAGGCAGGGGGAGCAGGGAGAATTTCAGCTCCCAGCAGCTCTCTGTGAGTGCTGGATGGACTCTGGGCTGAGCCAGGTGGGAGGTGTGGGTGGTGTTCATGTCCCCAGGAGCTGCTCAAATCCACCTTAAACTCCTGGAATGGTCTGTGCTGGCAAGAACCTTACAGACCATCCTGTTCAGCCCCTTGCCATGGTCAGGGACACCTTCCTGGGGTGTCTGTGCCAGAGTGGTGGAATGGGCAGGACTTTCTCCCTGAGCCCAGTCCCGGGCAAGATTGGGGTTCCCATGGGAAGAAGCCTGTGAGCTGCATTTCCGGAGCTGGGAGCCTCCATGCCCGGGAGTGTTTCCAGTACTGCTCTTTGGCTTTTTCCATAACTGGGCATGATGTTTCTCCCCAGAGCAAGGTGGTTTTCCCTGGATTGTTGGGGTTACACACTGGCTGTTTGACAGCTCTGTTGTCTCTTTGTCCTGAATGGAAGAGTGAGGAACGGGGGATGCTCCCGACTGTCCCAGGGATGTGGGAACAGCCCAGTTCCAGTGAGGAATGTGACGCCCAGCTCGTGGCGTGTGCCCTGAGATGGTCTTTGCTGTTGTTTTGTCCTTAGAGCCTGTTGGAGTGCTGGCCTGGATTTGGGAGGAGCCAAGTAGCCTGGAGCAGTGAGGTTTTTCCTGTCAGAAATCCATGCTGGGGATGTTTTCCCTGGCTGTCCCAAGGGGAAGGAACAGCTCTGGAGTTTTTGCAGCCACAGGCTGGGGATGCATCCCCTGAAAACCAGTTCAGGATCATTCATCTGACTCTGTCCCTGACCTGTGGCTTCCAGGGAGCCTTCTGGTCTTCTGGATATTCCCAGGAGAGGATATTCCACCACCTGACTTTTAAACCAGGAATTCCAAACCCAGTAAGTCGGTCACATTCTATGGGAGCTGCCCCAATGGTGGGATGGCAGAGGGCACACCCCACGCTGCTGTTTGGGACATTCCTGACTGGAACGGGAGCCAGCTGGGCATTTTGGAGCACTGAGGCCACCAGGGCAGCCTTGAGTGGCATTCCCAGGCAATGCTGAGGCATCCCATGCCTGTGGCAACACATGCCTGATGTGGAGCAGAGAGAGGAAGGGAGAAATTCTGAGTTGATGGGAGGAATGGAATTGGGCTTTCCAGAATGGAATTGGTATAGGTGCTGATGGTATCATGGAATCATGGGGTGGCTTGGAAGGGACACAAAGACCCTCTGGGCTCTGTTATCCCATCCCGTGGCAAAGAACACGTCCAAAACTGCCTCCTCACCCCCATGGAATGGCAGTGGGTGTTGGGAGCTCTGGCTGGAGCACCTGGAGACCAGGTAAGAATAGCAGTGGCATTGTTTTGGCTGCTGCTGGATGTGGTTTTCTCTTGTCAAGATGTTCCTCTGATTGATATTTTCACAGTAGCTTGCTAGGCCTCATTTGAGGATAATTCCAAGAATTTGGAAGTCGTTGGAAAAGAATGAGGAAAAAAGGTGAACCTGATCCAATTCTAGTAATTCTGAACTTCTCTTGCAGCACCGTTCCAGGGGAAAGCTGGTGAAAGGATAAAGATGCAGAGGAACAAGTGTTGTAAACCCCCTTGCCTCCCTGACAAAGCAAACCTTTCTGCAATCCCAGTAAATCTCTTGGAGAAACTGTGGGATCATAAGGTTTCCTAGGAAAGGAAAACTAAGGACAGAGATGAGGAAATAGGCTTCCAGTTAACAATGATTTGATGGAGGTAGGAATGATTCTTGTATGTTTGATGCACCCCTTTTTATTCCTGGGATAATTTTAAATGATTTCTTTAAAAAATCATTTTGATTTGGGAATTCAGATTAGAGAGGAAACGATGCAAAATAAATGCAGGGAGAGATCACAGAATCATCCTGGAATGGCGGAATAATTTGGGTGGGAAGGGACCTTAAGGATCACCTCATTCCATCCCCAGGGTGCTCCAAGCTGCGGCCAGCCTGGCCTTGAACACTTCCAGGGATGGGGCAGCCACGATTTCCCTGGGTTTACGGGCACAAGAGGAAATTTCCAGCAGGAACTGAGGGGTTTCCCTTGCTCTGCCTGGCCCTAGCAGGGCTTTGGGAGGCAGAGGCTGTGGGAACAGGAGCTTTGTCCACTGCCTTGGAGGAGTCTCTGATGTCCCAAAACCCAGCAGAGCAAGTGGTTGTGGTTTAACATCCCGTTCAAAGGAGATGCCAGGCCAGGAACGGGAATGGACTGCAGAGCAGGGATGGTGCCCAGCAGAGGGGTGAGTGTCCAGGGGGTCCCAGCAGTCTATCCCTGCTGCCCAGGTTTGGGATGAGCATGCTGGTGAGTGTCCCTGTGCTTGCTCTGCAGGATGAGGAAGCCAGGCCTGCTGAGGAGGAAGATGAGGAGGTGTGGGAGGATGGAGACAACGGCCACCAAAGGCTGGGGAAGGCACAGATCCAGGTAGGAGACGTTGCCTTGCGAGGAGAGGGACTTGTCTGTCCCGTTGGAATTTGGGGCGTGAGGCCAGTGGAACAAAGGCTTTGATTCCATTTTCTTGCTCGGGTTTTCACGTGCCTTAAGAGAGCTTTGTGAAAATGTCATTATCCCTGATTGAGTCTCTGAAAAACAGGGATTGAAGCTTTCAGAAGGGGCCCAACCCTGCCTGCATGTATCCAAGTGCAGCCCCCACTCCCTGTTTTTGTGTACAGCTGGGATGAGACCTCAGCTGCTGTTACTTGCCAGCTCACAAGTTGTGTAGCTCAGAGCCTCAGCCATGAAGGGCCAGGCTGTGTTTAAAACAGCCCAAGGTGCCAGAGAGCTGGAGTCATTTCCTAGCAGGTAACTTGACTTGGAAGCTGCATTCTAAAATTTGTCCGCATTTAATTGATGTCCCACATGGAGACACCTAAAGAAGCAGAGGTGGGGTGTTCCTAAGAAAAGAGCATCTAAATTCTTTGGTGGTAGAGGGCTTAAAGTCTGAGTGAGGTGCCTTTAGGACACTTCCATTCCAGTATCTGAATGGAATTTAAATGAAGTAGCCAAATCCTGACAAGCTTGTATGAACTCCAAAGCCTCTGCAAGTGGTTTACAGCCAGGGAAGGAGATAAGAGTCTGGAGTCTCTTCCCCAAAACCTGGCTGCTGGTTTCTTTGGCCAGGCATAGGAAGAATTGTGTATTCCCTGGGGCTCTCCTTATGGGGAGAGGTTTACTTATGTGCCCTGGGTTTATTCAGTGCATCTTCAAAGTGATGGAAACTGATTGCATTGAAATGCCAGGGGTGCCAAATGTTTTCCCCAGGCAGAGCTCGGAGCCAGCCCAGTGGGAAGGGGTTTAGTGGCCATTTTCCCGCTCCCTCGGGGCAGCAGCACTGGAGCACTCGCAGCCACCCGTGCCCGAGGTGCCGAGTACTGGCAGGAGGCAAAGCCAGGGACTGGGCAGGAGGAGCTTGCAGTGCTCCTGGAATCGCAGAGCTGGAGCTGTGGGTTAGAACTGCCAGGAGCTGCTGCCTCACTCAAACCTTGTTTAAAGCTCAGCATCCCTCCTGCTCCCTTGGAATGATTGTTGCTTCTGTTGTTGCTCTTTCCCGATCCATTATGATTATTATTGTAAATTCCCACTCCATTTCTTCCATAGCCCTTTGCTTCCCAGAGGTGGTGCTTTAGGCAAGCCCCTCCAGCCTGGGAAGGGGCTTTTGGCTCCAGACTCAGTCCCAGTCCCCATGAGCAGCTGGAGCTGTGCTGTCCCCAGCAGGTGCCTTTCCTTCCTTCCCTGCTGCACTTTGGCTTTTTGAGGGCTCTCTAGGGGGCTGAGGGAGAAGTTCTTTGTCATTCCAGGGCAGCATAAGCCCTGATCCCACTCAAAGCAGGAGGAATCATTCCATCCTTGTTTTTGGATACACCTTTGGTGTTCTCTCTCTTTTGCTGACACTGTGTGGTAAAGCAGCAGCTCCCTGGAATAACTTTTATTTGTAAAACAATGAATTCCCTGCTGGAATCCCAGTCCCAGCCCCCCAGATCAAGGTGCAGTTTAAGGCCTTACACCCTGACCAGGACAAGTTCCTGTCCTTAGACATGGAAAACAGGGGAAAACTCAGACTGGATTGGAGCCAGCATCCAGAATGGGGAGAGTGAGGCAGCATGCTTGGCCCAGGCTGGGGCTGGTACAGGGGGTGTTCCCCATAGGATGACACCCGTTTGGAGCAGATGCTTCTCTTCCTTTGTCCAAAGTCCAATGGCAAAGGAGTGAAGAACCCACAAGTGGGGCCTGGAAGGAAAACAGTTCTGTTAAAATTAGGCAAAGAATGCACTAAGAAAAAATGGACATCCTTTTTAGGTATGAAAGTAAGTAGGGGAAAAATGTTGAAAAAGAGCTCTTTTATTTGGTGCCACCTCTCATTTTTTTATGGATAAAACCCTCTAGTGAGCAATCAGAACAGGAGTGGGAAAGCCAGGAGCCTTTGACTTCCACAGTGGACTTAATTGCCATGCTTAATTTCAACAATTTCTTCTTTCTCTCAGGCCAGGAAAACCCACTTAACTTGTCCCATCTTTGCCAAAAGCTTTGGTGTTTGAGCAGCCAAACCCAATGGGCTCTGGCCCCACCAGCCTGTACTGGAGGGCCCCTGGTCCTGCCCATGGTGTGGGATGAATCCCCAATTGTCCCCAGAGGGGGCTGCCCTGGTCCCTGCAGTGCCCAGCACCTGAGACACAGAGAGAGCCCTGTCCAAAGGGGCTCCTTGTCAGGAATGTGGCAGCAGCCCCAGGAGCAGGCTGGAGGTGAGAACTGGGGCTGTGTTTGAGACTGACCAGCTCAGCTCAGTGTTTACCTGTGGGGGGAGTTTGGCCCCCCATGCTGAGTTGAAGCTGGATCAGGGTGACAGATGCTGCATTTTGGGCACCCTGAGAGTTTCTCTCCCCCTTGGAGATTTCCTGCAGGGATGGGGCAGGGCAGGGAGCAGAATTAACCCTGCACCTCCCGTGGGCACTGCTGGCCTTTGTCTCTCTGCTGTGCCATCAGCCTGTGGGAATTTGCTGCTGCTGCTGCCACCCCACCTGGGGGCTGCGTGCTCCTGGCAGCCCTTCCCAGCCCCACACCCGAGCTCCAGCGCTGCCTCCAGGCTGTGTTGGGAGAGTTTGCTGGGAATGTGCCTCATCCCTGGGAGTATCCTTTCCTTCCAGAGTGGCTGGATGGAGCTTCTGGGCTTGTCAGCTTCAGAGTTTGCTTGCAAAAGTCACTGCAGGGAAGAATGACAAGGAGGTTTGTCAGAGTGCTGCTGTCAGACCCCACCTGCCAGTCTGGGCTTTGGCTTGGAGGTTGTTGTGTATTGGCCCTGCAGGGAATGAATGTCCCCTTCCCACCTCAGCCCAGCAGATCCCAAGGGCTCTTCCTGGAGTACTTACTCTTTGCTTCCCTTTGGGATAACTTAATCTGCACCCTTCCAGGAGCAATTCCTTGGCTTCTCCTGGAGAAAACCCCATGGCAGAGGCAGTGTGCAAAGGAGCCCAGAGCTGTGCTTGGAGCAGGGAGTGCTGAGAGCTGCGTGTGCCTCTGCTGCCCCAGGCTGGCAATATCCCCATGGAACAGACTGGGCAAATGTCATTAGAGGGAGCACAATCCCTTCCTGGAAGAGGTTTTCTCCTGTGCAGATCAGGCATGGGGCAGGAAGGGAACTTTGGAGATCAGCTGCTTTCCCCCAGAAAGCATCACTCACACCAGCATGGATGACATGACCTGTGCCCACTGCTCACCATGCACCTGGCCAGAATCAAGAGCAAAGGTGGGTTTGGGTGTGAGCACTTGAAATAACTTTGAAAGAGAAGCAATCACCTTTTGCTGCTTCTTTCTTTCTTGCAGATGCTGGGATTGCCTCTGGGCACATGGGCTGAGCTCTCCCTGCAGGGAACTGTCAGGCCTTAACAGCTGTGAGGTTGTGTTCTTCTCAGTGGGGAACTGGAAATAATTATTAATTAATTGCAGAAATGTTTTCTGAACCTTTCCTCTTTCCTGGTAATCTTCTCTCTCTGCCTCTGAATTTACAGCTGTTCCCTGGTGTCATTGGCCCTGCCTGAATTCCTTGCAGCTCCTCACTGGGAAAACCTGGGATGACTTTGAGGGGACAGAGGAGACATTTTCAGCTGAAAACCTGGGGTGACTGAGAGGGGACACAAGAATTGTTTGTGTAGGAAAATGGGAGGTGATGTCAAGCAGAGCAAGGTGGCATTTTTGAGGGAAAAGCTGAGGTGATGTTTAGGGGAAAGAATGCACATTTTTGGGGCAGAAAAGAGTTAATATTGTACAGGAAGGAAAAACTGGGGGGTAAAACTTGATGTAATCTGTAGGGGACAGAATGAATATTTTGGAGCAAAAATGAGGTACTCAGTAATAGACAAAGAAGGAAAATTTTGGAGGCCAAACTTGACAAAGTCTCAAGAGCAGAGAATGAACACTTGGAGGGAAAAAGGAGGTGATGAATACTGAGCATGTGGGGAAAATTTGGGGGCTAAATCTGAGCTAATCTCTAGGGGAGAGCATGAACACACTGAGGTAACATGAGGGAATCAGTTGTGGGCAGATAGGGAAACTTGTGTAAAAATAATATTAAATAAGCTGTAGAAAGAACATTTTGAGGTAAAAATGAGGTAAGCAGTAGTAGACAGATGGAAAACTTTGGGGGTAAATCTTGATAGAAGCTACATGGTAGAAAGGAAATAAATATTGAAGGAAGAATGAGGGAATCAGTAGTGGACAGGTAGGGGAATTTTGGGGGGTCAAACTTGAAATGATCTAAAGGTTGAGAATGAATCTTTTTTGGTAAAAATGAGGTAATAAGTTGTGGACAGTTCAGGAAAATTTTGGGGGTTAAACTTGAGGTAATCTCTAGGGAGAGTGTGACCACTGACATGAACTGAGGCAATCACTGGGGCTAGGCAAGGAAATTTGGGGTGTAAAACTTGGGAAGATCTGTAGGGCAAAGAATGAACATATTGAGGAAGCAATGAGGTGATCAGTAGTCAAGATGAGGTAGAATGTGGGGGGAAAACCCTGAGGTAATTATGTAGGAACCATAAGTGGTTTTGAGAAAAAATCTGACCTAATTTGTAGGGGACAGAATGAATATTTTGGGGGTAAGACAGACATAACCTGCGTGGTTTGGGTTTTAAAATCTAGTCAGTGCACAGGGGACAAAATAGACATTTTGGTAATAAAATCTGAGTTCATCTGTAGAAGAAAGAACTCATGTTTTGAGGTAAAAATGAGGTGATCAGAACTGGGCAGGTAGGGAAAACTGAGGGGGTAAAATGTGAGGTCATCTCTAGGAGAGAGCAGGAGCATCCTGAGGTAAACTGAGGGAATTGCTGTGGACAGGTGGGTAAATCTGGCAGGTAAAACTTGAGGGAATCTCCATGGTAGAAAATGAGTATTTGGAGGTAAAAATAAAGTACTCAGTCAGTGCTGGAGATGTACAGAAAATGTTGGAGGTAAAATCTGAGGTGATCTGTAGCAGAGAGAATGCACTTGATGGGGTAAACTGAGGTAATCACTTATGGACAGGTAGGGAAGTTCAGAGGGGTAAAAATTGAAAGCATCTGTAGGGCAAAGAATGAAAAGATTGAGGTGGAAATGAGGAAAGAGGTAGTGGACAGGTGGGGAAAGTTTTGGGGGCAAATCTTGTGGTAATCTCCAGAGCAGAGAAAGAATGCTTCCTTGTAAAAAATGAGGAACTCAGAAGGAGGCAGATGGGGACATTTTGGGGGTAAAATCTCAGGTCATCTCAAGGTGAGGGAAGGACTATTTGGAGGTCAACTCAGCACTCACTGTGTCTTCCTTCCTTGGCAGCAGCTGGCAGGGAAGGGAGAAGAGGCCTCAGGCTGGAGAGGGGCAGGAGAAAGGCACTGTGGGCAAAGGCACCTCCCTGGCATCCCCAGGGTACCTGTGGGGAACACAGTGGACACTTGGGGAGCAAAGGGAGGTGATGGCATTGTCCCTTTGGGGGATGCTGGCATTTAGATCATTCCATCCATTTGCCTGCTGACATTTCCCAGCCCAGGGGCTTTGGCTGCCAGGGCAGCACAAAGATTGTTCCCTGGGTGGTGGGCAGATTTGGGGGTTGGCTTTGCTAGTTCAGATGAATTCTACCCAAAGCCCTGAATTCCCTGCTGAATTGCCACTGGCATAGCCTCCCAGCGCCTCCTGGAGCATGGATATTCCCATGCAGAGCTGCCTATTTAACACCAGCTGTGGCAGGACCCAGCAGAGCTTCCAGGGAAGCTCAGCAGGGTCAGGGCAAGGACAGCTTCATGTTCCATAGAATTTGCTGTTTGTAACCCTCATCCCCCAGCCCCCCCCCCAATGTCCCTGGGGGCACCTGACAGAGTTCCCTGGAATTCAGCTGCCTGCACCCCCCGAGCTGGGGCTCCAGGTGATATTTGAAAGCAGGAACAGGCGCTGGCTGGACACGCTCCCAGCCCCTGCTGAGGCAGCCCCTGTGCCCACGGGAGGACTTCTCTCCCTGCAGGAGTTGATTTCATTCCAGAGCCTCAGGAGTGGCCTCTGCAAGTTCTTTTCCCTCAGGAAAGGGATGCACATCCCTGCCTTCAGGGCACCTGCAGTGGGAGCCACCTGGGAAAGCTTTCCATCAGTTGTGCAGTTCCAGCTGGCTCCCCAAAAACTCCCAACTCAATCCAAAGAGATTTCTCTGACTCTGACCTTTCATTTGAAGGCATCTCTGAGGGCATTGCTTGGCATTTCATTGCTGTGGGGGAAGCTTGCCTTGGCCTTAACACTGCTGAGGGATGATGGCCTCAGGCTGGAAGGGAAGGCATTTTGGGTGGCTGGGACATAGCTGGCAGGTGTGTGGGAGGTCAGCACTGGGAATTGCTGTCTGAGCCCCTCTGCAAACAGCCCATTCTGACATTCACCAGTGCCAGCTGTTCCTTGGGGCATTTTTGGGGTGTCAGTGGGGTCTGTCGGGACTGAAGCATCTCTGGGTGCCTGTTCAGAGCAGCCCCTGGCCGAGGGGCCGCGGGCAGCCCTTTATCCATGTCCATCCCAGCGCTGCCCGGGCAGCCCAGTGCCCGTTCCGGGGATGTGTGTTTGGCACACTGCGTGCCACGGGCAGGACACTGCAGGCACAGCTCCTCTCTGCAAATCCAAAGCACAAGAGCTGCTGCTTCCCTTCCTGGGCCTCCTGGCCTTCTCCTTCCCCCCATTCCCTGCCAGCTGGGACACACGGAAGGAGCACCAAGGAACACTCCTGGCAGTGAGCAGGAGTTGCTGAGAGCTCTGTGCAGCTCTGGGCCACAAAAGCTGGCCCGGCCTCAGCAGCCCCTGGGATTTTGGGCTGTGAACACTCACCTGTGGGAAAGGCCCCTCTGCAGGCAGGAGCAGCCCTGACCCTCTCCAGAAGAGCTTTGGCCGTGGACCAAGTGAACCCTCAGGACTTGCCTTGCTCATTTCTCCCTGGAAAGGGCCATGGAACAAGCACCTTTACAGCTGTTGGGTAAATCCTGGAAAGGGCAGGAAATCAGGGTTATGGGAAGAGTTCAGTGCTGTCACACAACTGCTCACCTGTGTTGTTGCATGATCAGGTGCTGGCCATGGAGCTCTGCCCTATGGCAATTACAGGGGCTGGTGTGGCAAGCAGCATTAGCATAAAAGAAGGAGTTGTATTTGCATAGGAATGATCTTGCTGGCACTTGGCATTCCTATCCCAGGCAGGACATTGCCAGGAGCTGAGATTGGCTTGGCTGGAGCAGGGTGCTGAGAGTGCCCAGGTGTGGGTTCAGTGGCCAGAGGAGCCATTCACATAAGGGTTCGACTTGGTGGTCCTTGTGTAGCCATTGCCACTCAGGATCTCCTGTGCTCTGGAAATAAAGAAGAAACATTTTTCCCTGGCCTTTTAAAGCCAGAGGTTTTTGCAGTGGAGCGTGCAAGCCGCAGAGAAAGCGGGGAGGAGGAAGGAGAGCATCAGGTCTCAAGCGGCAGTTGTGGGATGAGCGGCTCAAGCAGCAGCGAGCCCCGGCGAGGCCCCGGTCCCGCAGCGGGCGCAGTCAGAGCAGGAGCGGCAGCAGCGGCCTCGGCGCCAGCGGCCGGGCCGGGGGAGCGGCTCGTCCCGCTGCAGCCGCGCTGGTTGGGCGGGGGCGCGGCGGGCGGGAGGCCCCCGGGGGAGCGGCCCGGGGCAGGGGGAGCGGCGGCCTCGGCAGTGCCGGGGCTGGGGGAGCTCCGCGTCCCCGCGGGGGCTGCGGGCGGGGCCGGGCCGGGAGCGCCGGCGCTCCGGTTGCGCCAGGGGGCGCCCCACAGGGCGGGCGGCGCTGAGGGAGCGGCGGCCTCGGGGGGTGCCGGGGCGGGCACGGGCGGTCCCCGCGGCCCGGCCGCTTCCAGGCGCGATCCAGCGCCTGCTGCGGGGAAGCGCCGCCCTCCCGGCGGGCCCGGCACCGGCACGGCCCCGGCTCCCCGCGGCCGCAGCGGGAGCGTAGCCGGAGCTCCGGCGGGAGCCCAGCCCCGCGCTGGCCGCAGCCGGAGCGGCAGCGCCGGGCTCGGCGCCAGCGCCAATCCCGGAGCGGCACTTGCCAGCCGCGGCGATCCCGATGCCTAATGCCATCCCCCATCCCACCTCAGTTCTCCGAGCCCGGCAGCCGCACCCCGCCCGCCGAGAGACAAGCGGCTCGGCCCGGGACCCCCAGCAGACACCGACAGGACCCAGCCCCGAATCCCAGGGCCCGGGTCCCGTTCCCACCTCAGCGCCTCGGGCTCGGCGCAGCGCCGGGAGCAGCCCCCGGTGCCGGGCTCCGCACAGCGCTCCGAACGACGGTCCCGCCACAGCCCGGGAGGAGCAGGATGAGCATCCACCACACAAAGCGGAGCGGGCGCGGATCCGCCGGCATTTACGGGCGCGGGCGGGGCGGGGCGGGCCCGGCACAGGTGTGAAGGGCGGGGTCCGCACAGGTGCGCGGGGCCCCAGAGCGGCTGCGCGGGGCGGGGCCGAGGGGATTTAAGCCTCGGGAATCGGCGGCGCCGCCATTTGCTCCCTCGGCGCTCGGTGGGAACGGTTGTGGCCGGACCGGGCTCTAGATCTCTGTATTTCCATATTTCTATGTCTCTGTAGTTCTTTTCCTTTATATTTGTGTTTGTTTGTCTTCTTCTAACCCTTCTCCGTTCTCCCCCCTCTGCCTCCCCTCCCCCACCCCCTACACCCCCCCCCCACCCCCCCCCCCTCTCCCCCCTAGCCCTCCCCTCCCTCCCCCCCCGGCCCGGTCCCCCCCATCCCCCCTCCCTGTCCCCCTACACACCCCAACCCTGCCCTACCCCTCCACCCTCTCTCCCCTTCTCCACCGTTCCTTCGCCCCCATCCCGGGTCCCCCCTGCCCCCTCACCCTGCTCCCCTTCCCCTCCCAGTTCCCCCCACCTGCCCTCAATCCTCCCCCTCCGTCTCCCACCTTTCCTTCCCCCTCCACCTCCCCCTGTTCCTCTTCCCTCGTTTCCCCTCTGCACCTTGACCCCCCACTTGTGCTCCGTCCTCGTCTTCCCCCCGCCTCCTTTCCTGTCCCCCCATCCCACCTCTCCCTGCACACCCCGAACCCCCCACCTGCGCTCCTTCTTTGACCCCCTCTGCTCCCTTATTCCCATCCTCTGTCCCGTCTTTCCCCCGCAGCCGCGGGGCACGGGGCGCCGGAGAATAAAGCCCAGAGGGCCGGAGCCCGGCGCCCCTGCCCTCGCTGGAGCCCCACACGGGCCGGGCCCGCTCGGCGGGTCCCCCGTGCAGTACAACAACAGCGCCGGGGCTCCGGCTTTCCACACATCACACTGGGGATCCCCTCCTCAGGAGGGGTTCCCGGGGGGGTGGTGGGTTTCAGGGAGGGTGGTGGGTTGGGGTGGGCCCCCTCCGGAGGAGGGGGTCCCGGGGGGGTGGGTGGGATGGGCCCCCTCCGGAGGAGGGGGTCCCGGGAGGGGGTCAGGGTGGGCCCCCTCCGGAGGAGGGGGTCCGGGGGAGGGGGGTGGGGCGGAGGGGGGACTTTCCCCCCCTCCAGTCCCCGCCCCCTCTCCCGGACCCCCTCCTCCGGACGGGGCTCACCCCAGCCCCCTCCCCGGGACCCCCTCCTCCGGACCGGGGCCTCGGGGTGGGGGGGGGGAAGCAGGGGGGGGTCACGTCACTCTGTGGCATGAACAGACATAGAGACCACAGGCCAAACCAACAGCCCCTCCCGCCCGGACCCCCCCACCCTCCCCCCGGGGCCCCGGTCCGCAGGAGGGGGTCCCGGGAGGGGGCCGGGGTGAACCCCGTCCGGAGGAGGGGGTCCGGGAGAGGGGGCGGGGACTGGAGGGGGGGAAAGTCCCCCCTCCGCCCCACCCCCCTCCCCCGGACCCCCTCCTCCGGAGGGGGCCCACCCAGACCCCCTCCCGGGACCCCCTCCTCCGGAGGGGGCCCATCCCACCCACCCCCCCGGGACCCCCTCCTAAGGAGGGGGCCCACCCCAACCCCAACCCACCCCCCTCCCCGAAACCCACCACCCCCCCGGGAACCCCTCCTGAGGAGGGGGCCCACCCCAACCCCAACCCACCCCCCTCCCCGAAACCCACCACCCCCCCCGGGAACCCCTCCTGAGGAGGGGATCCCCAGTGTGATGTGTGGAAAGCCGGAGCCCCGGCGCTGTTTTTGTACTGCACGGGGGACCCGCCGAGCGGGTCCCCCGTGCGAGGCTCCAGCGAGGGCAGGGGCGCCGGGCTCCGGCCCTCTGGGCTTTATTCTCCGGCGCCCCGAGCCCCGCGGCTGCGGGGGAAAGAGGGAACGGGGAGGGATGAGATGGGGTAGGGAGAGGAGTCGGGGTGGGTTGGGGAGAACGAGGGGGGAAGGGAAAGGTCGGGTGAGGGGGAGGGATGATGGTCAGAGGAGGAGGAAGAGAGGGGAGTCGGGTTGGGGAGCGGGGTACGGAGAGGGGAGAAAGGAGGGGTGGGGGAGAAAGGAGGCGGGGGGGGTCGGGGATGCACAGGGGAGCAGGGAGAGAGGGTGGGGGGGCGCTGGGGAGAGGGCAGGCAGGGGGCTGGGAGAGACAGGGAGGGTGTGGGGGAGAGAGAAAGAAACTGGGGGGGGTAGGAAAGAGGTGATAAGCGGGGGAAGGAGGAGAAGGATAAGGGCAGGAGAAAGAGGGGGAAGAAAGACGGGGAAGAAAGAGGGGGAGCGGGGGCCTCTCCCGGGCCACGCCGGGGGAGCCCGGCCCGGCCGCAGCCTCCCCGAGCTCTGAGGGAGCAAATGGCGGCAGGGGCGATTTCGGGGGCTTAAATCACCTCGGCCCCGCCCTGCGCAGCCGCCCTGGGACCCCGCGCACCTGTGCGGACCCCGCCCCGCGCACCTGAGCCGGGCCCGGCCCCGCCCCTGAAGCCGCCCCCGGCCCCGCTCGGCCCCGCCCCAGAGCCCCGGCCCCGCCCGGCCCCGGGGCCCGCCCTGCCCGGCACGGGGGCGGCTCCATCGCTCGGGGCCCCGCCCCTCTCTCCCGGGCCGGGCCCGCCCCGAGCACCGGGGCCGCTCCCGGGACCCTCCCCTCCGCTGACAGACACCGCCCCGCTCGCTCCCGCTCCTTGCCACGCTCGGCAGCCACCGAGGCCGCCGCCCTCTCGGCTCAGCCGCCACCGGGCGGCAGCAGCGCCGCCCAGCTCAGCCCGGGGGCAGGCACAGAGCACAGGGAAAAGCCGGCTCCGGGCGCTCTGCAGCTCCTGCAGCCCGAGCGTCTCGGCTCCTGGGGCCAGGCGCTTGCTGCTTTCCTTCCTACAGAAAAACGCCGGCTCGTTATTCTCAAAACCTGCTGATCTCTATTCCCAGCTTCTTATATTGCTGTATGCGACAGAGTAGACAGAGAGGGCTGGCTCATTTCAAAATGAATTTACATCTACATCAGTAGCATTTGCCTATAGATGTAAAAATGAAGAACTTAACACGTTTTAGTATTCTGCACACATCCCTCGCTGGGAGGAATGGTAAAAAGTTAAAAACAAACGAAACTTTACAAGTAGAAAGTTAGAAACAAAGTTACAACGGCAGAAATTTAGAAACAAACAAAGAGGTAAAATACAAGAAACAAACAAATTTCTAAAGGGAGAAAGTTGAAAACAAACAAAGTTAGAAACAAACAAACAAAAAAATTAGAAACAAACAAAATTAGAAAGGTAGAAATTTAGAAACAAAGTCAGAAAGGCAAGTGTTGAGCCTTTGACAGGGTACCCCTCCTTCTCGGACCAGGGTGAAAGAGCAGAGGAGGCTGCTGTTCTGCTGAGTTCTTTATTTCACGGTCTCACAGCTGTCTTGAAGGCAGAGTTCGAATGGGGTTACATGATACAGCCAAGCAGCAGCAGCAGGCAAAACCAGCTTCTTCTATATGCTCCATACACTCTATTTTTTCTTATAGAAGTGTGGATTCCATTTGTTCATTGACCAGTAAGATTAACACACGATTCTAGTTTTCCTTAAACCCATCCCGGTCTAATTCTAACAGTCGTAAGCCTCACACAAGTGTCATCTGCCCTTGTTCCATAAGGAATCCCTCTACAGACAGGGAGTTGTCACCGGCCCCGTGCTCATGGGCTGCAGGGGACACCCGCACTGAGGAGGAAATGGAAATGGGAAAGAGGGAACTGCAACCTGATGGGACGCACCTCTGGCACCACATTTCCTCTTCTTCCTGCTGTCCTGGAAAACCCCAAGTAAATCCGGTCCCTCAGACCTTGCATCCCTGAACACCAGGAGAGCCGGTGTTTTACCCAGATCCCAGTGCCCTGCACGGCTGCGCTGACACGAGCACAGGCCGATCGCTCTGCCCAGCACCATCCCTCATTTTCTTCCCATTGCTCCCCAAGCGTCCCCAAACCACCCCAGCGTGTCTGTGCCAGGGCCAGGGCCTGCCCCGAGCCCGACCAGAGCCCTGCACCAGCTCCCACCCCCGGGAGAGCTGGGAATGCACTGAGAGCTCGGCTCCCCGGGCTCCCCAGCACCCAAACCGGTCCTCAGACACACAGAAATGCCCAACCTGCCCCTCTGGGCACAGCCAAACACCACAATTCCATCATCCCCAAGCAACTCTGGCACTTGCCTCTTCACCTCTGCCCATTTCCAGTAGCCGGGGCTAGGACCGGGCTGTCAGTAATAGCATTCCCTAGGCAGTTCATCCCAGCACAGAGGAGAAGAGGAGCCTGTCCCTGACCCACACCATGGGCAGGACAAGGGGGGCCCTAGCTGGCTTTGCCTACTCCAGCACCAAAGCTCTTGGTCCCAAAGATGGGGCGAGTTCAGTGGTTTTTCCTGTCCTGAAAGAGAGCAGAAAAGGGAAGTTAATCCCACTGTGGAATCCAAGACTCCTGCATTTCCTATTTCTGCTCTGATTGCTCACCGTGGAGTTTTAGCCATGGGAAAAAAAAGGAGAATGACACCATATCAAATAAAAAGTTGATTAATCCACGTAGGGGCTGTGGAGAGGATACAAAGGAGCTTTTCCATGATTTTGGGGCTTGAAGAGGGACTGAATTTCCCTCAAAGCTGGGAAGGGCCTGAGGATAATAAAGCAAAGGAGCAGCTTCATCTCTCCCTGGCAGAGAGCTCGGGGCTCCATTATGGATACAAATCAATCCCAGCAGGATTTCAAAGGGTTTCTTTAGGATGTCAGGTCCCTCTTTGTCAGATCCCTGCTGGGATTCAGGGCCTGCCTGGTCACGGGGTGCTTTGATAAGGGCTGGATTTAAATCCCAGATCTGAGAACAGACATGAAAGGTCCCTGGGTTTCTAGGGGGTTGAAAAACTCAAGCTGGATTCGCTGCAGAGCTGAAAAATCAGGGTAAGAGAGAGCAAGGAGTGGCCAGCAGGCCCAGGCTCCTGATCACGCCCCTGGGATCCATGGGATCCATAGGATCCACGGCCTCTGGCACGCTGCTCCAGCACCCTGCAGGGTGACTGACAGCCGGGCAGGGGAAGGAGCCACCAGCAGCTCTGCCATGTGCACCATCATTCACCTTGCACGTGGCCTAAACAGCCACCAAGCACTGATGGACTGACTGAGCCGAAAATATCGGAGAGATCTCAGTTTGCACTCCAAATTCCCTGCAGCCTGTTCCCTTCCTGATCCATCCCTTCAAGCAGCAAGAGTGGAATTCCTTCCATCGTTGCTCTTTCCCTCCTGTTTTCCACTCAACAAGAAAAAGAGCAGCCACGTGAACAGGAGTAAAAGCCCCAAACCCACAAAAAAGCACATTCTCAGCATCACTAATCCCTGCCAAACTGCCAGGAACCTTCCAAAACTACATCCAAGCTTGGAAACAGGGATCCAGTTGTTTGTTTAAGCAGCTATTGATCCAGTCTCTTCCAGCTAATTAAACTATTCACTATTTAAACTCATTAAACTGCTCATCCTGCTCCTGGCAGCCAGAGGCAAAGAAGAAATCGTGTCTAGATTAAATGGTGTTGGTGAATGTGCCCATCCTTGGAGAGGTTGGAATTGCATCCCTGTTCCTCTGCTCTCTTTTCCTTCCTTTTTCTTGGAGTGATTCCCACCCGGATTCCTCAGCTCCAGCTCTCTGAGCAGCCTCAGGGGGAGCATTTCATCCCCTTGGAGCCAACTCCATTTGTTGCATCCTTCATGCCTCAACCACCCCTAAAAGCAGGCAAGTGCTGATGGGCAGTGCAGCTGCTTCCACCTGGGAATGTTTCCAGTGGAACAGGGAGGGAATTCTGAGAAGCTTCCACCCACTGCACGTTATTGCTGGATAAAAGGTGAGGCAGCAAAGGATCAACAAAGGGAGATTTCAGCAAGACAAAGTCCAGACAGAGAGGCTGCAAGTGTGGCTGGGGCTGCTAAACTGGGAAAACTGCAAGGTCAGGCTGTGGGAACATGGATTATACTGAGGTCTGGAACTGGTGTTGGGAAGAGAGGGAGAAGGAGAAGGAGAGGGAGAAGGAGAAGGAGAAGGAGAAGGAGAAGGAGAAGGAGAAGGAGAAGGAGAAGGAGAAGGAGAAGGAGAAGGAGAAGGAGAAGGAGAAGGAGAAGGAGAAGGAGAAGGAGAAGGAGAAGGGCCCGAAGTAACTGCACAGTGAATTTCCTTACCATGAGCCAGGCTCATTCCCTGAGCTGACCAATATCTCCGAGCTCCCCTTCATGGCACAGCCCTGCCAGTAAAGAACAGAAGTTCCTGCTGCTCCCACTGGAATTCTGTAGCGTGCCTGGCATTCCATACGTTCTGCTGCCTGAGAATTCCTGCAGCCGTCCTCGGGAAGAGCAGTTCACTGCCACAGGAGGAACAAGAGGAAAGCAGCTGCCACTCTCGGGTTCTGTGCCCTGTAAAAAGTAAAACCAGATAAAGATCAAAGCTCCATAAAGCTGGAACCATCTCCAACCTCGGGACAGCACTTCTGTGGGAAAAGCGTAGATGGGCAATTAGGAAGGAGATCATCATGCAAATGGGCAAGGGGGGGAATTAAATTCTGCTGCTTTCTGATTGAGGCCTGCTTCAATTTGCAGCCTTTATAATATCAGTTTAATGGGACTTTTTGTGCTTTAAAGAGGTTTTTATTAGCTGGGGGTTGTCCCTGCCTGGACTGAGGCACAGCACAATGAGTCTCCTGCCTCCTGAAGCCGTGTCGTTATCCCAGCATCTGAAATTAAAAACCAGCACTCTGGGAAACCTCTCTACTCTGAGGAGAAGTGTGAGGAGCGTTTGGGTCTGTGGAAAGCCTGGAACAGCTCTGAGAGACACCAAACATCCTGTGGATCCCAATAAACAGCAAAACATTCCAGCAGCTCCTTCCAACACCGCCCTTGTAGGGAACTCTGTCACCCCAGTGGGTATTTGTGGGAGTAAGGAAGAAATCCCACTGATGACCTCAGTGTGATCAGCTCTGGTTCGTCTGGGGATAAATCTCCTTTATCCTTCTGGGAGAATAAAGGAATCCAATGCTGCCTTAATCCCCAGCTCCTCAGAGTCTGCATTTTCAGAATCCATCTCCTGGCCCAGCATGGGAAGGGTTGTCCAGCGCTGGAACAGCTGCCCAGGGCAGTGGTGGAGTCACCAACCCTGGAAGTGCTCATAAAATACATGGATATGGCACTTGAGTGTTCATAAAATACCTGGGTAAATACATGGGTAAATATAGGGATAAATTCATGGGTAAATACGTGGATAAAAATATGGATAAATGTATATGGATAAACATATATGGATAATCCATGGATAAATATAGGGATAAATATGTAGGGATAAATATGTATGGATAAATACAGACCTTGCTTCCCTGAACACCAGGAGAGCCGGTGCTTTACCCAGATCCCAGTGCCCTGCACGGCTGCGCTGACACGAGCACAGGCCGATCGCTCTGCCCAGCACCATCCCTCATTTTCCTCCCACGGCTCCCCAAGCGGCCCCAAACCACCCCAGCGTGTCTGTGCCGGGGCCAGGGCCTGCCCCGAGCCCGACCAGAGCCCTGCACCAGCTCCCACCCCCGGGTGAGCTGGGAATGCACTGAGAGCTCGGCTCCCCGGGCTCCCCAGCACCCAAACCGGTCCTCAGACACACAGAAATGCCCAACCTGCCCCTCTGGGCACAGCCAAACACCACAATTCCATCATCCCCAAGCAACTCTGGCACTTGCCTCTTCACCTCTGCCCATTTCCAGTAGCCGGGGCTAGGACCGGGCTGTCAGAAATAGCATTCCCTAGGCAGTTCATCCCAGCACAGAGGAGAAGAGGAGCCTGTCCCTGACCCACACCATGGGCAGGACAAGGGGGGCCCTAGCTGGCTTTGCCTACTCCAGCACCAAAGCTCTTGGTCCCAAAGATGGGGCGAGTTCAGTGGTTTTTCCTGTCCTGAAAGAGAGCAGAAAAGGGAAGTTAATCCCACTGTGGAATCCAAGACTCCTGCATTTCCTATTTCTGCTCTGATTGCTCACCGTGGAGTTTTAGCCATGGGAAAAAAAAGGAGAATGACACCATATCAAATAAAAAGTGCCCTTTTCCAGCATTTTTATTCCAGGCATTAAAAGGATGCTCATTTCTCTTCTAGCATTGTTTCCCTCATTTTAGGAGAACCGTTTTCATCCCAGGCCCCACTCGTCAGTTGTTCGATCCTCTGGCACTGGATTTGGACAAAAGAAGGGACGCACCTGGACTGCAGGAAATCACTGAGAGAAACCCTTCCAAAACGTGACAGAGAAAAACAACAGGAGATGCAGGAAGACACATCCCTCATTTGCACGTCTGGAACGCTTTTCTAAAGACTTCTCTGCATCTGGATGCTCTTTGCTCTTGGCTTTCTTCACAGGAATGCATTTGCTGCTAAACACGTCTCAGACCCTTACCTGATCGGGATAAGGTGGGATGGAGATGAAGACTCCCACAGGGAATAGCCAGGGAGATGCAGGGCCTGGGAACATCAAGGACGGAGAAGAGAAGGAACAGGGATTGTTTTTCTTGTTTAGAGCCAGCAGTGCTGTGAGCTTGGAGAACACACGGCACCGCAGGGATCCAGGGCAGGAGCGGGATAACTGCGGGATAAGGGGAATCTGCTCCCACTCCAGGGCTGTGCCAGTGAAGGAGGGGAATTTTTTAGTGCCTTCATTACACACAAAAACCAAACCCAGCACCACCGAGCTGGACTTTCGTGAGCTGCAAAACAAAGCGGCCCCTGGCCTTTGGGGGAACACAACCTCACCGAGTCACGGAGCCAGGGCATGACACTTGGGAATGATCCTTGCTGCTGCCTGCAGGCAAATCAGATGAGGGAGCCACAGGAGCTGCGGGGTTTCCTGCTCTTCCTGCAACGCCATCGGTCCAGACCAGGAGACCTTTCCTGGAACAGATCTTCCCTGTAAAGGGAGCTACACCAAAGCTCAAGCCCTCATTTAGAGACCCTTGGAAAAGCAAAGGTGAGAGGGGATTACCTGGAGCCCCAGGGGACCGAGGCGAAGGCGATGAAGAAGCAGACAGCAAAGTGCTTCCACTGCTTCTCACTCCAGCAAAGGGAACATCCCTGGAATTTCATGTCCGGCGTCGCTCCCAAACCCCACAGGTGAACCCACACGTACTCCAGGACTGATCTCCTTCAAACTTCCAGCAGCACAGACTCACCGGGAGGAACTGCGATCCAAGGACACACAGCAGCAACCATCTTCCCGCTTGCCCCTCTCTCCACATTTTCCCTTTCCAGCGGGATGCAGGTGCCACCCCCCAGAGGCAGGAAAACTGCCTTGCAATCCGCTACAAAACCTGCCTGGAAAGCCCAGGATGCCCGGAGCCAGCAGCCGTTTCTCCTGGAGCTCCTGCTGACAGGCATTTGAAGCCTGCTGTGCCTCACAGCTGCTTTTCTGCCAAGGGCATTCCCATCTTTTCTTTTTTAGCCCAAAGAAAGGTTTGCAAAGCTGAGTTTTGTGAGAAGCGCTTCATATTTGGATCATTCTTAACTTGGAGTTTCCCTTGGCACCAAAATCAGGGGCTCACCTTTTGCTTGGAGCTTGGCTGAAGTCCTCAGCAATGCCAGGGAATGTGGCCATTGGAGGCTTTGGGCAGATTTGGCTCATCTGCCTTTTTAGGCCTTGTTTCTTTCTCTCAGCCTTCCCACTGGATTGTGGCCTCCGAGGAATACGTAAAATCCCATTCCATTCCTATTCTTTCGGACAATTTTTTGTACCGTCCCTGTACAAAACGAGGCCCCCTGTTCGGATGCTTTTCCCCACCGTTCCCCGGCACTTTTATCTGCCGGTGCATTCCCTGCGTTGCTTGGGCTCTTCCCAGCTCTCTGAGCTCCTTCACAAGGCAGGAGATCGATTTGGCCCAGGAACTAAACCCTCCCGAGGAATTGTCTGATGCCATCTCCGCATTTGACACCTGATCCTTGTGCTCAAAGGATCCCTCTTTCTTCCCTTCAGCCAATTCCAAGGCTCGCTGCCCCCAGCTGCGATCAGGCCCCAGCCTGATCCCTGCAGTCTTCCCTGCCGGGATCCTGCTCAGGAATCCCTGGGCTACAAATGTAAGAATTCGTTCTTCCCACCCCTGCCCAGTTCCAAAGGATTTGGTGTCTGCCTTACCCGGCTGGAGCCTGCTTCCAACTCTGTTCTTGCTGCTTCTGCTGCTTTCCAGTTCCCAGGAATTCCACCGACGGAGCGACAGCGTTTTCCAGCTCCGCCAGGATTCCCTCTGCTGCGTTTGGGTGCTGGAAGGATATCAAAACCAGGCTCTCTGGGGCTTTACTATCAGGAAATTACATCCCCGGATTTGTTCATTTCCAAATATTATCTCTTCCCAACAAAGCACTGGGCATCCAAGGAATACAGAAAGTGATGGGCTGACCACTGCTTACTCCTCTGGAATGTCAGAGCTTGGAAAAAAAGGGCACTTGAGGCTTCTCCTGGTGCTGCCCGTGAGGTGTATTTTACTTGAGAGCCCCTTCCCGTGTCTTTCCCTGTATCCACCAAAAAATCCACCCTTTCATTCCCCAGCTGCTTGCTTCCTCCCTCTTTTCCTGTATCCAACAGAATTTTAACAGGTCAATAGTCCCCTCTGCAAGAGCACCTTTCATTCCAAACCTAAGAACAAACGAATCACTTCCCTTCCACCGTCCTTATTAGGATTCCACTGAGAGCAGTGGATGGAAAATGATCCTCTCCTGGTCCCTGCTGGATTCCCGGAGCAGGGATCCTTTCCCTCTTTCCCCCCACCACGGTGCCCTCCTCCCCCTCCCGCCCCACCCCACACCCTTTTCAGGCTTTGTTCCACAGCTTTTGCCTCCAGGCCTCAGATCCTTTCGTTCTCCAGGAGCTCCCAGCAGCTCCACAGCCTTTCCTCTCCCATCCCGACCATTTCTCCGGGAATGGAGCTCCGCATTTCAATTGCCTTCTCTTTTCTCTGACAATTCCCACCAATCCAGAAGACCTAAAGCTGACACAAGGAACACTCGGTGCCCACAAATCCAAACCCAGACCTGGCCATCCCCAAACCAGCAACTCCCGGACAATTTGCGTTCATTCCAACCTAACACTGAGGACTCACCCAATCCTTCAAAATTCCCAAGAAATATCCTGTTGCCTTCACAGCTCCCAGGGGATTCTGCTTCGTGCTCACACGAAGGATTTGGGACTTCCCTGAAAAAACCCGTGCAGGGCACGCTGGAATCCCCGATCCCGTGAATCCGGGGAGCGTTAAAAGCTCGGTCCAGCCTGGGCCCCCGGAAATTTTTGCCAAATATCCCCCAAGTCCTCGGGATAACAGAACTCTCTGGTACTGCATTTTTGGCGTTGTAAAGCCTGGAATTACTCTATTCCTAGTGCTGGGCTCTGCATATGGCCGAGAAAATCCCGGCCTCCACACAGACCCAGGTTCCAAACTTTTGGATACATTTCAGCAAGCCGAGAAATTCACCTTCCCTACTTCTTCTTAAGGGCATCCTTCTCTTCCCTTACCCGGCGTGCTCTCTCCCACTGGGGGTGGGTTTTCCCCTTCCCATGCTAATTAGTCCCTACTTCTAGGAGGTTTAGGTACCTTTCTTCCCTGGGACGGATTTCTTAACACAGCTACCGAGGCTTTGGGAGTCTCCTTTATCTTCTACTTTCTGGATCCATAAATGCCACAATCCAGATGCCCAACTTCAACAAGACATCCTTTCTACCTAAAAACACACACTCTCAACTCTTAGATCTTTTAAAGTTTTACCCCCGCAAAATTCCCCTATTTTTCCACCACTGAATTCCTCACTCCTGCTTCCAAGGATTTCTTGAATACCACGGGGCTTTTCTCAAGATTTACCCCCACGACCTTCCCTACGTGCCCACTGCTCATCACCTCATTTTTCCCTCCATGTGGTCATTCTCCACCCCAGAGAGTTTGTCAAGTGTTGCCTCCAAAATGTTCCCCATCTCTCCACTACTCAGTTCCCCATTTTGCCTCCAAAATATTCAATCTGTCCCCTCCAGATTGCATCCACTTTTACCCCCAGCGTTTTACTTCCTCTACAATATTGATTCAACCTTTTCCACCCCAAAAATGTGCATTCTCTCCCTTAAACAGCACCTCAGCTTTTCCCTCAAAAATGCCCCAGAGGGAAACTCAGATTCAGCCCCCAAACTCCCATTTTCCTACACAAACAGTTCTTGTGGCCCCTCTCAATTCCCCCAGGCTTTCAGCTCAAGGAAGAACTGGAAGCCTATTCCCTCATCTCCACCCTTGTTTTGCTTTCCTGGAAAACCTTGCGATCCCACACTTTCTCCAAGAGATCTGCTGGGAGTACTGGAAGGTTTGCTCTCTCAGAGCACCAGGGGGCTTTACAGCACTTGTTCCTCTGCATCTTTACCCTTTCATCAGCTTTCCCCTGGAACGGTGTTGTGGGAGAAGCTTGGAACTACCAGAAATGGATCACGTTCACATTTTTTCCCCACCAGTTTTTATCTGGTTTCAGATTCCTGGAATTACCCTCAAATGTGCCCTAGAACACTGCTGTGAAAGGATCAATGAGAAGAACAGCCGGAAAGCAGAAAACCACCTCCAGCAGCAGCCACAATGATCCCATTTCTCTTCTTACCTGGTCCTGCCAGAGCTCCCAACAGCCATTCCCATTCCAAAACAAGAGCTATGGAAGACATTCCTGCTGTCCGTGAGGGTGAGGCGGCAGTTCTGGATGTTCTTCGCTGTGCAATCAGACAACAAACAGAGTGTAAATGATCCTGGTGGTCCCTTCCAAGCCAAACCAGCCCGTGATTCCATGCGTGGATCAGCACCTGTCCCAGCTCCATTCCAGAAACCTCCTCCCACTAACCCAGAACTTTCCTTTTTCTGCTCAACATCAGGGCTTTGCTGCCGAGTGCCCCGGGCAGGGGACGCCTCAGCCTTCCCTGGGACCGCAGCATTCCCTGCGCTGCCTCAGCATCCCCTGCGCTGCTGTTCCACGCCCATCCCGTGGTCCAGCGCCTGCGCGGGCTGCAGTGCCGGGCTCTCCCCACGAGGCGGCAGCACCGGGAGCGAGCAGCCCCGGCCGGTCCCGCTGTCTCGGGGCAGCTGCGCCTTTAACCCGCCCTGAGCCGGCGGGGCCGTGAACACAGCGGGCACAAACCCCACCGCTCCCCTTTATTTCACCCTCAGAGGCACAGGATCGCAGCATTTCCTGGGCTGCAAGGGACCCACAGGGAGCATCGAGTCCAAATCCTGGCCCTGCACCCCAAGAATCCCACCCTGTGCCCGAGAGCCTTGCTCAGACCCAAACTCTGCCCCCAAGATCCTGAAAACACAGCGGGGCTGGGAGAAGGATGACCACGGAGGATTTTTTTATACAGATCTCCTTGCACGATCGTTAAATAATATTATTAGACAGTCCATGAACGCATCCCTGTGCCGGGACAGCCACCCCTGTGCCGGAACACTCATCCCTGGGCCGGAATACCGATCCCCCGCGGCCCCCACCGTCCGCTCGGGGCTGTCCCCGTTCCCCGCTCACCTCCGAGCCCGGAGCACCCGCCCCGGTGCCCCCGGCCCGGCAGCGCTGCTCCCCGGGCTCCCCGCCATCGCCGCTCCTGGCGAAGAAGGGCGGAAGTCACCGGTACCGCACCGATGTGGCTATTCGACCTTCTCAAGATGGCGGCCGGAAGGACCCCCCCCCCCCCCCCCCCGCTCCGTCTATTCGACTGCCTGAATGCTCCCGCCTGCCCCAGGCGCCGCTGACCCCGCAGTCGGTGTCCGCGTAGCGGGAAACGCCTCAGAAAATTGCGTGCAAGCGCTGGGCTGGCGTCGGCGTCGGCGTCGCGTTCAGGCAGCCGAATAGACGCAGCTTGGGGGGGGCCTTCCCTGCCGCCATATTGAGAAGGTCAGAAAACAGCGCACACGACCGCCATCTTTAGTGTGGCAGTGACGACACTTCCGCCCTTCGCCGCCATCTTGGGTGCTGGCAGAAGCCACTTCCGGTCGAGCCGCCATCTTTAGTGTGGTACACTTAGGGCCCCCGCCGCCCCTCACAAGGGCTTCTGTCTAGTCGGCTGCCTGAATCCGGCCCGGACTCCGACGCCGGCCCCGCGCTTTCCGCGCGATTTTCCGCCGTGCTTCCCGGTGCGAGGACACGGCTGGCGGGGTCAGCCGCGCCGGAGGCGGGCGACGGCTCCGCGACCGGCGGCAGGCATCGGCAGGGACACCTCTCGCAGGGGGCCTACTGCGTCCGCCATCTTGAGTGTGGCGGAAGTGTAAACCACCCTCTGCAAGGTCCTGGCAGATAATAAAATAATAAAATAAAATAAAGACTGTCATATTCTAATAAAAACGTCACTTAACGCCGTCCCGAGAGCGCGGAACTGCGCCTTCCTTTCCGAGCCGCCTCCTTGAGAGCGACACGCGGGCGGCTCGATTCCGACCGTGCCCGCCCGGTGCCTCCCGCCCGGGTCGCGCTGCGACCGCGCCTCTGCTGCCCGGCAAAACCGGCCCCGCCGGGCCGCCCCCCGCGCTGTCATTCCCCGCGGTCGCCGCCCCGCACGGCGCCCGCTCCTTTCCATAGCTGTGGCCCCGCTCATGCACGGCCGTGTCCCTCGGCTCCAAACCGCCCTTCGCCCCTCCCCTCCGCTGACAGACCCGGCCCCGCTCGCTCCCGCTCCTTGCCACGCTCGGCAGCCACCGAGGCCGCCGCCCTCTCGGCTCAGCCGGCACCGGGCGGCAGCAGCGCCGCCCAGCTCAGCCCGGGGGCAGGCACAGAGCACAGGGAAAAGCCGGCTCCGGGCGCTCTGCAGCTCCTGCAGCCCGAGCGTCTCGGCTCCTGCGGCCAGGCGCTTGCTGCTTTCCTTCCTACAGAAAAACGCCGGCTCCTTATTCTCAAAACCTGCGGATCTCTATTCCCAGCTTCTTATATTGCTGTATGCGACAGAGTAGACAGAGAGGGCTGGCTTATTTCCAAATGAATTTACATCTAAATCAGTAGCATTTGCCTATAGACGTAAAAGTGAAGAACTTAACAGGTTTTAGTATTCTGCACACAGCCCTCGCTGGGAGGAATGGTAAAAAGTTAAAAACAAATGAAATTTTAAAAGTAGAAAGTTAGAAACAAAGTTACAACGGCAGAAATTTAGAAACAAACAAAGAGGTAAAATACAAGAAACAAACAAATTTCTAAAGGGAGAAAGTTGAAAACAAACAAAGTTAGAAACAAACAAACAAAAAAATTAGAAACAAACAAAATTAGAAAGGTAGAAATTTAGAAACAAAGTCAGAAAGGCAAGTGTTGAGCCTTTGACAGGGTACCCCTCCTTCTCGGACCAGGGTGAAAGAGCAGAGGAGGCTGCTGTTCTGCTAAGTTCTTTATTTCACGGTCTCACAGCTGTCTTGAAGGCAGAGTTCGAATGGGGTTACATGATACAGCCAAGCAGCAGCAGCAGGCAAAAACAGCTTCTTCTATATGCTCCATACACTCTATTTTTTCTTATAGAAGTGTGGATTCCATTTGTTCATTGACCAGCAAGATTAACACACGATTCTAGTTTTCCTTAAACCCATCCTGGTCTAATTCTAACAGTCGTAAGCCTCACACAAGTGTCATCTGCCCTTGTTCCATAAGGAATCCCTCTACAGACAGGGAGTTGTCACCGGCCCCGTGCTCATGGGCTGCAGGGGACACCTGCACTGAGGAGGAAATGGAAATGGGAAAGAGGGAACTGCAACCTGATGGGACGCACCTCTGGCACCACATTTCCTCTTCTTCCTGCTGTCCTGGAAAACCCCAAGTAAATCCGGTCCCTCAGACCTTGCATCCCTGAACACCAGGAGAGCCGGTGCTTTACCCAGATCCCAGTGCCCTGCACGGCTGCGCTGACACGAGCACAGGCCGATCGCTCCGCCCAGCACCATCCCTCATTTTCTTCCCATTGCTCCCCAAGCGTCCCCAAACCACCCCAGCGTGTCTGTGCCGGGGCCAGGGCCTGCCCCGAGCCCGACCAGAGGCTGTCACCCAGCCCTGCACCAGCTCCCACCCCCGGGTGAGCTGGGAATGCACTGAGAGCTCGGCTCCCCGGGCTCCCCAGCACCCAAACCGGTCCTCAGACACACAGAAATGCCCAACCTGCCCCTCTGGGCACAGCCAAACACCACAATTCCATCATCCCCAAGCAACTCTGGCACTTGCCTCTTCACCTCTGCCCATTTCCAGTAGCCGGGGCTAGGACCGGGCTGTCAGTAATAGCATTCCCTAGGCAGTTCATCCCAGCACAGAGGAGAAGAGGAGCCTGTCCCTGACCCACACCATGGGCAGGACAAGGGGGGCCCTAGCTGGCTTTGCCTACTCCAGCACCAAAGCTCTTGGTCCCAAAGATGGGGCGAGTTCAGTGGTTTTTCCTGTCCTGAAAGAGAGCAGAAAAGGGAAGTTAATCCCACTGTGGAATCCAAGACTCCTGCATTTCCTATTTCTGCTCTGATTGCTCACCGTGGAGTTTTAGCCATGGAAAAAAAAGGAGAATGACACCATATCAAATAAAAAGTTGATTAATCCACGTAGGGGCTGTGGAGAGGATACAAAGGAGCTTTTCCATGATTTTGGGGCTTGAAGAGGGACTGAATTTCCCTCAAAGCTGGGAAGGGCCTGAGGATAATAAAGCAAAGGAGCAGCTTCATCTCTCCCTGGCAGAGAGCTCGGGGCTCCATTATGGATACAAATCAATCCCAGCAGGATTTCAAAGGGTTTCTTTAGGATGTCAGGTCCCTCTTTGTCAGATCCCTGCTGGGATTCAGGGCCTGCCTGGTCACGGGGTGCTTTGATAAGGGCTGGATTTAAATCCCAGATCTGAGAACAGACATGAAAGGTCCCTGGGTTTCTAGGGGGTTGAAAAACTCAAGCTGGATTCGCTGCAGAGCTGAAAAATCAGGGTAAGAGAGAGCAAGGAGTGGCCAGCAGGCCCAGGCTCCTGATCACGCCCCTGGGATCCATGGGATCCATAGGATCCACGGCCTCTGGCACGCTGCTCCAGCACCCTGCAGGGTGACTGACAGCCGGGCAGGGGAAGGAGCCACCAGCAGCTCTGCCATGTGCACCATCATTCACCTTGCACGTGGCCTAAACAGCCACCAAGCACTGATGGACTGACTGAGCCGAAAATATCGGAGAGATCTCAGTTTGCACTCCAAATTCCCTGCAGCCTGTTCCCTTCCTGATCCATCCCTTCAAGCAGCAAGAGTGGAATTCCTTCCATCGTTGCTCTTTCCCTCCTGTTTTCCACTCAACAAGAAAAAGAGCAGCCACGTGAACAGGAGTAAAAGCCCCAAACCCACAAAAAAGCACATTCTCAGCATCACTAATCCCTGCCAAACTGCCAGGAACCTTCCAAAACTACATCCAAGCTTGGAAACAGGGATCCAGTTGTTTGTTTAAGCAGCTATTGATCCAGTCTCTTCCAGCTAATTAAACTATTCACTATTTAAACTCATTAAACTGCTCATCCTGCTCCTGGCAGCCAGAGGCAAAGAAGAAATCGTGTCTAGATTAAATGGTGATGGTGAATGTGCCCATCCCAGTCCTTGGAGAGGTTGGAATTGCATCCCTGTTCCTCTGCTCTCTTTTCCTTCCTTTTTCTTGGAGTGATTCCCACACGGATTCCTCAGCTCCAGCTCTCTGAGCAGCCTCAGGGGGAGCATTTCATCCCCTTGGAGCCAACTCCATTTGTTGCATCCTTCATGCCTCAACCACCCCTAAAAGCAGGCAAGTGCTGATGGGCAGTGCAGCTGCTTCCACTTGGGAATGTTTCCAGTGGAACAGGGAGGGAATTCTGAGAAGCTTCCACCCACTGCACGTTATTGCTGGATAAAAGGTGAGGCAGCAAAGGATCAACAAAGGGAGATTTCAGCAAGACAAAGTCCAGACAGAGAGGCTGCAAGTGTGGCTGGGGCTGCTAAACTGGGAAAACTGCAAGGTCAGGCTGTGAGAACATGGATTATACTGAGGTCTGGAACTGGTGTTGGGAAGAGAGGGAGAAGGAGGAGAAGGAGGAGAAGGAGGAGAAGGAGGAGAAGGAGGAGAAGGAGGAGAAGGAGGAGGAGAAGGAGAAGGAGAAGGAGGAGAAGGAGGAGGAGAAGGAGGAGGAGAAGGAGGAGGAGAAGGAGGAGGAGAAGGAGAAGGAGAAGGAGAAGGAGGAGAAGGAGGAGAAGGAGGAGAAGGAGGAGAAGGGCCCGAAGTAACTGCACAGTGAATTTCCTTACCATGAGCCAGGCTCATTCCCTGAGCTGACCAATATCACCGAGCTCCCCTTCATGGCACAGCCCTGCCAGTAAAGAACAGAAGTTCCTGCTGCTCCCACTGGAATTCTGTAGCGTGCCTGGCATTCCATACGTTCTGCTGCCTGAGAATTCCTGCAGCCGTCCTCGGGAAGAGCAGTTCACTGCCACAGGAGGAACAAGAGGAAAGCAGCTGCCACTCTCGGGTTCTGTGCCCTGTAAAAAGTAAAACCAGATAAAGATCAAAGCTCCATAAAGCTGGAACCATCTCCAACCTCGGGACAGCACTTCTGTGGGAAAAGCGTAGATGGGCAATTAGGAAGGAGATCATCATGCAAATGGGCAAGGGGGGGGAATTAAATTCTGCTGCTTTCTGATTGAGGCCTGCTTCAATTTGCAGCCTTTATAATATCAGTTTAATGGGACTTTTTGTGCTTTAAAGAGGTTTTTATTAGCTGGGGGTTGTCCCTGCCTGGACTGAGGCACAGCACAATGAGTCTCCTGCCTCCTGAAGCCGTGTCGTTATCCCAGCATCTGAAATTAAAAACCAGCACTCTGGGAAACCTCTCTACTCTGAGGAGAAGTATGAGGAGCGTTTGGGTCTGTGGAAAGCCTGGAACAGCTCTGAGAGACACCAAACATCCTGTGGATCCCAATAAACAGCAAAACATTCCAGCAGCTCCTTCCAACACCGCCCTTGTAGGGAACTCTGTCACCCCAGTGGGTATTTGTGGGAGTAAGGAAGAAATCCCACTAATGACCTCAGTGTGATCACCTCTGGTTCGTCTGGGGATAAATCTCCTTTATCCTTCTGGGAGAATAAAGGAATCCAATGCTGCCTTAATCCCCAGCTCCTCAGAGTCTGCATTTCCAGAATCCATCTCCTGGCCCAGCATGGGAAGGGTTGTCCAGCGCTGGAACAGCTGCCCAGGGCAGTGGTGGAGTCACCAACCCTGGAAGTGCTCATAAAATACATGGATATGGCACTTGAGTGTTCATAAAATACCTGGGTAAATACATAGGTAAATATAGGAATAAATACATGGGTAAATACATGGATAAACATATGGATAAATATAGGGATAAATATGTAGGGATAAATATGTATGGATAAATACATGGCACTTGAGGTCATGGGTTGGTGTGACCATGGTGGTGGTTGATGTTTGGACTTGATGATGCTAGAGGCCTTTGCCAGCCTCAACAACCCCAGGATTCCATGATTTTCTGCCTTTTTCTCCTGCTCTGGGGCTGAGAAACTCCTTGAGCGGAGCAGCAGTGGGAGCAGGGAGCCACAGGCTGCACATCAGAGCTCTGCAGGCACTTTTAATCCACCTCTCTTCATGTTCATGGAAGATGGCACAGGAAATCTCTCAGCCCGAAAGCATCTCCCCAGCTCTGCACACCCGGGACAAAGCCGAGGTGAATGATCCCCTCCAAGCTCCTTCCAGAGCCATTCCAGCGGCAACCAGAGGCAGCAGTTCCTAGAGAAACGGCTCCTATCCAATTCAGGAGCCTTCCCTTGGGGAGGAGACATCCATTTCCCCTTCTACCTGTCATTTTTCTTCATTCATGGACTCGATAAGGCAGGAAATCTGGCAGGCTTGAAGTAAAAAACGAGCTGTTCACAGCAAAGAGAGCCTCAGCGGGTAAAAAAAAAAAAACAAACCCCAAACTGTTGGAATCAAGATGAAGTTAATAGGAGCAAAAATAAATAGAAACAGACCCTAAATGTAAATGAACATTACATCACCACTGGCATTTCAGCTCCTTTTCAAATACAGAAATAGCAGCAGATTTAACTTGCAGAAAGTTGCTGTGTTCACACAGCCAGAGCTGCTTCAGGGGCACAGCCCTGAACCTTCTGCTCCCCAAAACAACTCAAGACTCGAGAAAGGAGAAACAGGGATCAGGCAGAGGGGGAAAATCCCAACTTCCCGGTCAAAAGAGGTTAAGAGAAATACAATTCCATCCCTTAACTCTGTGGAGATGGGATCTGTTGGCGTTTGCCAGCTCCAGAGGAGTTCACTCCACCTCGGGCAGATCGGAGGTGAAAGCAAATAATGCAACTGCAGCCCCGGAGAAGGCTGGGCTCTTAACTGACAGAGATTCCAGAGAGAGGGAAATAACCTCCAGTACCATTTGGGCAGCAGGTTTCTCTCCCAGCTGCCACCTCAAATCCTCGAGATCCCCGTTGGCCACCCAAAATTCCAGGCACCATTTCCAGCCTGGAAACAAACTCAGAGTGCTCTCAGAGCGAGACCTTAAAGCTGGAGCACCTCAGCCCCCACACCTGCTCAATCCCTGCTCTCCCAGGGGCTCAGCCTGGAGAAAAGGAAGCTCGAGAGAGACCTTTTCTCTCTCTGGAATTCCCTGACAGGAGGGGGCAGCTGGGGGGGGGGGGGGGGGGGCGGGCTCTGCTCCCAGGGAACAGGGACAGAAGTTCTGAGTCATTTCAGGGAGTGAAGAGTTACAGGGCAGGAAACAAAGGCAGCTGAAGAAGATCTGAGACGATTTTCCCTTATTCTTACACACCTCAGACATTCAATTTTGTCCAAGTTTGTGTCTCGAATTTAAACCCAACTCCTTCCCTGTGGGAAGGAGGAGATGATCCCGGCCTGCCATGTGCCAGAGCGAGAGTGACAGAGGGAAGGATGTTACTTGGGGAAGGGTGGCACACTGACATTTCATCGTGGCTGATATGGCAGAGAGACTTCATTTTTTTTAACAGCAAAAGCTTCAATATTTCACAAAATCTGTGTTCCCTGTGATTATTTGTAAAGCATTGTGGATGGGCTTGGCACTTCCCTGACAGAAACACTGGCAGGGCTCTGCCTGGAGGGATCTATAATTGGAGATGGGAAGAGTGGATGGGAGGACAGGGATGCAGCAGAGGGAGATCAGAAAGAGAATTAGGAATTCTTTCATTCTTTTCTGGATTTTTTGGGTTCTTTTAATGTGATCCATTTTAAATCCAGGCTTAAGATCTGATTCAACTTCAGATTTTTTTTGCTGCCCAAACTTTCTTCTGTTCCTGGCTGGAGCAGAAAACCAAAATTTCAAAATTCCTCATGAAATAAATAGGAGGGTGGTGTGGGAACAGCCTCACTTTCCCAGGTGGAAACACTTCCCTCCGGGTTTATCATTCTGGGAACAATTCTGGCCCAAAGAAGGGGAAGCACAGAGTGGCACTGCCAGGGTGTGACACGGCCAGGGCACAAGGAGGCCCTGGGTTCTCCTCCAGGTTTGTTTGTGGAAGGTTTGGGGTGGTTTGGGGTGGCTGAAGGGTTTCTGACAGCATTAATTGGGAGTCAATCCCCCTACGGATCCCCATTCCCAGTTCTCCCAGGAAGCTCCTGCAATGGTCTCTAAGGGGTTAATGGAATATCTGCTTTTCCCTGCACGGATGAAGGGGCCCAAAGCACTTCCCTGGCCCTGCAGGATCCCAACACTGCAAATCCCCGAGCAACACCTCGGAGCTGCCGCAGGCACCCAGACAGAAGGGGAAGGTGCCCATTCCCTCAGCTCCCGGCTGCCAGATGGGGGAATATTTTGGGCTTTTGGGAAAAGCGTTGGGTTTCCACCTTTTCCCTGCGTGTGAGGAAGCGCCTGGCACCAGGGAATGCTCTGCTGAGCTGGGAGGCCCCGGCATTCCTGGAGAGAAATCTTTAGGATTAGGTGGGGGATTACACCACCTGCTCCCTTTCCCTGTGGCTGGGGGCACCAGGCTGAGGGCACAGCGGGCGGGATGTGCCGGAGACCCAAATCCCACTGGAACCACGGCGTTTTCCATCCCCTTGGGTCCAATTCCGGGCAGGAGCAGCACCTGGAGGACAAAGCTGCGCGGCAGCCGAATGCCGGGTGACAAAACCCCTGAAAAACAGGCTTGAGGAAGTGGCTGGGTGGAAGGGTGAGCTGAGGGAGGTGGTAATTAGAGCACTGGGGGAAGGTGGTAATTAGAGCACTGGGGGAAGGTGGTAATTAGCTCTGCTGCTCACCGTGGCTCAGCCTTCAGCTGTCACTCACCCACGCCTGGAGCCTGTGGAACACGTTTCTGTCCCATCTGCGAGGGAAACGCTTCCCCTTCCCTCTTCCTGCAAAAGCAGAGGAATCCTTGTCCCTGGATGACCAAGGCCGGGCCAGGGGTGGAGACGCCATCCCTGCAAGGCTTCAAAAACCGTGGATGTGGCGCTGGAGGACAGGGGTGGCTGGGGAGCGTGCTGGTGGGGCTGGGTTGAGGGTTGGACTTGGCGATCCCAAAGGTCTTTTCCAGATATTCTCCTGCAAATAGAATGTTTATATAATAAAGCACACAATTTGGAGCTCGTTAAACAGTTATATTTCAGTCAAAACTCTGCACATAATCTCTTCATGAGGGGTTTTGAATTCCACCTCCCCTCTGCAGCAGCGATCCCGTGATTCCAACACGGATCTCCAGTCCCCTTTGGCATTTTCTGATTTCCAGGCAACATCTCATGGCCTCAAAAGCCTTGGTAGACTTAATCAAAACTGGGCTGAGTCTAAAGTGGACTCGAGCACAACGTTCAGGTGCAATGGATGCTGCTGGAATGGGGGCTCTAATGCCAGGTGTCACATCCTCCCAAACTTCCAGCTCCCGGAACTAGAAAGGAGCTTTAATGGATGGAAAAGAAATCCCCAAACCACAACCCCGTGGGAATCAGGGATGCAGGACTCGGCTGTGCTGCCATCACTCCCTCAGGAATAGCCAGGTTTAGCTCATTCTGTCTGCCCAGAGAGGAGGATTTGCCCCTGGATGCCCTGGAATGTTCCAGGCCAGGCTGGACACTGGGGCTGGGAGCAGCCCGGGACAGTGGGAGGTGTCCCTGCCCGTGGCAGTGCTGGCACTGGATGAGCTTGAAGGTCCTTCCAAGCCCAAATGGTTCTGTGAGTCTTAGAGCCCTGAAATTCTCATGACAGAGGTGGAACTGCAAGAGCTTAAGGTCCCTTCCCAAAGAAACCCCATTGCAGGACTCTGCAGCTTCTGGAGCCCTGGGTCCATGGAAATGCAGTTTCAGAGGAGCTCCGAGGAAATGGGTGTTTTGGGGAGAGCAGAGTGGCTGGAACAGAGGAACAGGAACGGTCTCCTCGAGCAAGCCCTTGTGTCTCAGGGAGCGGGATCGGCTCGCTCCTAACGCACCTGGTGACTCCCAGAGCGGGGGATGGAAATGCAGCCCAGGTCCGAAAGAAACCTCTGCGCATCATGCGCGGGCGCGCTGCCCCACTGCGCGCGGCCCCCGCGCGGGCGCGGTTGCTACTGCGCATGCGCGGGCGCGCGGGCTACTGCGCATGCGCGGGCGCGGTTGCTACTGCGCATGCGCGGGCGCGCGGGCTACTGCGCATGCGCGGGCGCGGTTGCTACTGCGCATGCGCGGGCGCGCGGGCTACTGCGCATGCGCGGGCGCGCGGGCTACTGCGCATGCGCGGGCGCGCGGGCTACTGCGCATGCGCGGGCGCGGTTGCTACTGCGCATGCGCGGGCGCGGTTGCTACTGCGCATGCGCGGGCGCGCGGGCTACTGCGCATGCGCGGGCGCGGTTGCTACTGCGCATGCGCGGGCGCGCGGGCTACTGCGCATGCGCGGGCTCGCGGGCTACTGCGCATGCGCGGGCGCGGTGGCTACTGCGCATGCGCGGGCGCGGTGGCTACTGCGCATGCGCGGGCGCGCGGGCTACTGCGCATGCGCGGGCGCGGTGGCTACTGCGCATGCGCGGGCGCGGTTGCTACTGCGCATGCGCGGGCGCGGTTGCTACTGCGCATGCGCGGGCGCGCGGGCTACTGCGCATGCGCGGGCGCGCGGGCTACTGCGCATGCGCGGGCGCGCGGGCTACTGCGCATGCGCGGGCGCGGGGGCTACTGCGCATGCGCGGGCGCGGTTGCTACTGCGCATGCGCGGGCGCGGGGGCTACTGCGCATGCGCGGGCGCGGTTGCTACTGCGCATGCGCGGGCGCGGTTGCTACTGCGCATGCGCGGGCGCGGTTGCTACTGCGCATGCGCGGGCGCGGTTGCTACTGCGCATGCGCGGGCGCGGTTGCTACTGCGCATGCGCGGGCGCGGTTGCTACTGCGCATGCGCGGGCGCGGTGGCTACTGCGCATGCGCGGGCGCGCGGGCTACTGCGCATGCGCGGGCGCGCGGGCTACTGCGCATGCGCGGGCGCGGTGGCTACTGCGCATGCGCGGGCGCGGTTGCTACTGCGCATGCGCGGGCGCGCGGGCTACTGCGCATGCGCGGGCGCGCGGGCTACTGCGCATGCGCGGGCGCGCGGGCTACTGCGCATGCGCGGGCGCGCGGGCTACTGCGCATGCGCGGGCGCGCGGGCTACTGCGCATGCGCGGGCGCGCGGGCTACTGCGCATGCGCGGGCGCGCGGGCTACTGCGCATGCGCGGGCGCGCGGGCTACTGCGCATGCGCGGGCGCGGTTGCTACTGCGCATGCGCGGGCGCGGTTGCTACTGCGCATGCGCGGGCGCGGTTGCTACTGCGCATGCGCGGGCGCGGTTGCTACTGCGCATGCGCGGGCGCGGTTGCTACTGCGCATGCGCGGGCGCGGTTGCTACTGCGCATGCGCGGGCGCGCGGGCTACTGCGCATGCGCGGGCGCGCGGGCTACTGCGCATGCGCGGGCGCGCGGGCTACTGCGCATGCGCGGGCGCGCGGGCTACTGCGCATGCGCGGGCGCGCGGGCTACTGCGCATGCGCGGGCGCGCGGGCTACTGCGCATGCGCGGGCGCGCGGGCTACTGCGCATGCGCGGGCGCGCGGGCTACTGCGCATGCGCGGGCGCGCGGGCTACTGCGCATGCGCGGGCGCGCGGGCTACTGCGCATGCGCGGGCGCGCGGGCTACTGCGCATGCGCGGGCGCGCGGGCTACTGCGCATGCGCGGGCGCGCGGGCTACTGCGCATGCGCGGGCGCGCGGGCTACTGCGCATGCGCGGGCGCGCTGCCCTTCTTATATTAAAACTAAAATTTGCACTCTGTCCCCTGTAGTTTTCCTCGTATGTACCTTCAAAACGTTCATTCTGTCCCTCACAGATTAGCTCAGGTCTTTTCCCTCAAATTGTCTCTGTCTGTCCCCTACCGATAGGAACCTCAATTTTCATCCCAAAATGTCACCTACTAATTGCCCCGATTTTACCTCAAAACGTTCATTTTCTCCCATACAAATTAACTCACATTTTACTCCCAAAACGTTCGTTTTATCCCCTACAGAACGTGCCCACCATCCGAGCAACAGGACCGCGAATGCCTGGCGGCAGCAGCGCCACCGCTCCGCGATTTGCGCTCTGGCCACTGAAGCCCCACACGGCCGGGACAAGCATGAGGCGGCGGCACCCACGGAAATCGTGAGGTCGTGGCCTGCGGTACGGGATGTTACCCCCTGAGCGGCAGCACCGAGCGTAAAAAGCCGCCGCGCCCGCACGGCCTTCCCGCGGCGCTGCACGTGGGTAGCTGCGGCCGCTCCCTGCACACGCGCAGCTTTCTTCAGCCGGCATCGTTGGGCCAATGCGCGCCTGCAGCTGCTCCCCGGGGTGGCTGTAGTGCCTCCTGTGCACCAGCAGGTGGAAGCAGCGAGCAGCACCGCGCAGCTCTCCCGCTTCCCTGCGCGCACGTCGCTTTCTGTCATTGCACCCGTGCGGTTTTCCGCGTTACTGCACGGGCACGGCTTCTCAATTTACTGCGCGTGTGCCGCTCTCCAAGTCGTTGCTCATTCCTTTGCTTTTTTGAGTTCTGCCGCTTATGTGCAGGTATTTTTGCTGGGGTTTTTTTAGGTTTGAGGAGTTTTATTACTGCTTTTTAACTGCACGTGCACGGCGCTGCTGAGTTCACATGCACGGGTGCGGTGTTCTTACTTGCGGTGTTAGCGAGAAGGAGAAGAGCCCAGCCCGTGCTTGGGTTCGGGAGGAGTGCAGCAACGCGCAAGACGAACGTTTGAAACAACGCAGGTCAGCGCGGTGCAAACGACCTGGCAGGTGAGGGTAGCGCACAGAGAAAGGCTACTACGCGCACAGTAGCAGAAGTCAGAATTGTGACACGGAAAAACATGCTTTCCTTCTCGCCCCCGATACAGGAGTCCAGGATGGACGCTTGGAGCACGTCCATCAGAGCACCAAGGACCTCTGCAGGAGCCACAGCCCTAAAGACTCACGATGGCACTGAACACCTCTGTGCTCTGTTAACCAAAGACTGGGGCAGATCATGCCTGAAGAAAGAGTGGTCTCTGTTTTTTTCCAAGCTGCTACAGAAACAAACAAAGGTAGAAAGGTAAAAATGAACAAAGGAGGGAAGGTGAGAAAGGTCGTTTGAAAGTCAAAGTCAGAGAGAGAGAGAGAAAGAAAGTCAAAGTCAGAGAGAGAAAGTCAAAGTCGGAGAGAGAAAGTCAGAGAAAAGAAAGAAAGTCAGAGAGAAAGAAAGTCAGAGTCACAAAGAAAGAGAAAGAAAAATAGAGAGAAAAAGGAATAGAGAAACAGAATAGGGTTTGAGAGAAAAAGAAATCGAGTTTAAAAGAGAATTAGTGTTGAAGAGAAAAAGAGAAACTGAGAAATAGAGTGACAGAGACATCCAGAAACAGTTAAACAGTGAGAAAAAGATAAAGAGTTAGAAAAAGTCAAGGGAGGAATAGACTGAAAAGTAAAGCAAAGCAGAGCAGCAAAGCAAGAAATACGGCGAAAAAATTACTAAACCACACCAAAGGAAGAGAGCAACCAAAAGGGGGGAGGGGGGGTATCTTTATTAGGGTTTATTCAACTTGATTGAACGAGGGTTTTTTATTTACACTTCAGCAAAGCAAGTGGAAATAACAACATACACAAGCACAAATACAATCCATATGCACACTGGTCAAAGTCCAATTGACATACAGAGCAATATGTGCAAGTGCAGCAGCAAACACCAACACAGAGCAACACAAGCCAACCCCCTATCAGTACAATGTAACAATTGTTCTATTTCTGGAAAATTCATTACATTTTATTGTTTCAGGAAACCCAAAACAACAGCAGCACAGGGAGAAGAAAACACTCATCCACCACACACCTCCTTCAGCTGACACACAAACCCACCCTCGCTCTCGTCTCGAGAGCACCCCATGGGAACGCGGTTCCCGGGAGCCCCAAAATCATCCCGCCTGACAAATCCCCGGCACGGTCGGCACCCAAACCCTGGCGATGAACGGCACCTCACAGACCGGCCGGGTCTCAGATAAACAAACCCAGCCGGGAGGGAAAACATCCCCAGACAGCGCAGCTGGGTTGTTTTTACTCTGAGTTTAAAAAGCAGCTGAAAAGCCTGAAAGGCAAAACTCACACACACAAGGTTAGGACCATTCCACACCCGCACTCTTCTCGCAGGCAGACAGACACAGGCACACACACACACAGTCACACACCCTTCAGCTTACACCCTGACTGCAGCCCTTACTCCAAACATCCCAGCCATGGAGATGCTCCGACACAGCTTCTGGATGCCGCTCCTCGACGTCGAACGGCGCGCGCCGGGAAAATCGGCAGCGTCGGTGACCGCGGAGATCCGGAGCCGCCTCGGGGACCTGCGAGACAACGGGAGGCGGTCAACGAGACGCCGAGGGCTGGGAGTTATTCCCACACCGGGCCCATAAGTCTTCTGCCCAAAAACCCATGAAAAAGAGATGAACCACTAAGTTTTATAACTCTTCTACTTAACCGTGACCCTACGTGCCGGGGCAGGGCAGCTCAAACCCAGAAAGCACACAGGGAAGTGTTTTACCATGTACAGCCCCGTGAAACAGAGTGGGCCGAGAGGCAAGAACTAAAACGCAGGGGAAAGCAGGGATTAGATACAATAAAATGTCGGTAGGGCCTTTTTTAAGCTGAACCTAAGTCGATCACTACATCAGGTTGAACTCTATGTTCACTTCCAAAGACATATGTCTTTTCAAATCCAGACAGCTGGTTTAGAACTTCTGTGTTGCTGTTTAGACATCAAGCTTTGGGGCTGAGGTTTTTTTATTCCCAGGTGCTTGCTGGCAGTAAAAATACACTTCACATCTGCAGTGTGTGCACGTGGCTTGGGCTGTGGATTCTGGGGCAAAAAAAATTCAGGAATCAGGGAAAGAAAGAGACGGAAAAGAGAAAGAGAAAGGGAGTGTGAAGGGAAAGGGAAAGGGAAAGAAAGGTGGAAGAGAGAAAGGGAAAGGAAAGGGAAGGGAAGGGAAAAATTAGACATAAAAATAATATTAAACCCAAAAATAAAAATAAATATGATGCCGCTCCCCATCCCGTTCCCCAGTTCCCCATCCCATCCCCCGCTCTCCATCCCGTTCCCCCACTCCCCCATCCCGTTCCCCCGCTCCCCCATCCCGTTCCCCGTCCCGTTCCCCCCCGTTCCCCATCCCGTTCCCCGTCCCGTTCCCCATCCCGCTCTCCCGCTCCTCGCTCACCGCCCGGGCCCGTCCGTGCCCGCCCGCCCCAACCGCTCCCGCCGATTCCAACTGGCCACGCGCAGCCCCGAGCCGCCTCCCCATTGGCCAGCCCTCGGCCCGCCCCGCCTTCCCATTGGCCGCTGGGCCCGTCAATCACGCGGGAAACCCCGCCGCCCGCAGGCGCTGTCCCACGGCGGCCGCTGGAATGCGGCCTGGGCACATCCCCAAGGGAAAAGGAGGCACAAAATGAGGAATTGGGAAGTAAAAGGGGAAGGCTGCGCAGCGCCCGCGGCGCCCCGACAACGAGGAGCAGCCCCCACTCCTCTCCCCATCTTCGTTTTGCACCCCCGAGCCCTGCACGTTATCAGGGAGCAGCCCCAACCCTCTCCCATCATTAACTCGGAGATATTCCATGGTTTTTCCAAACTGCTGAATTTATTGTGCTGAAGAGCCGCTTCGTTCAGCACACACCGGTCCATAGAGCTGCATAGAAAAGTGCTGAGATACAATTCCAGGCTTCCCCAGCCCATCTCCAGGTGTCACCCCCAGCCCTCCCAGGGGCTCCCAGTTCCCAGGGCAGAGCAGAACCAGCACCCAGCCAGCAGCTCCTCGGTCCTGCGAGGTGTGTGGCACTTCCAGAAGTACACGATGCCTTGGAGCAAGCTGGCCAAACAATTCCACACCTAAACCCTTCAATCCCTGCACGTCAAGGCAGACTCACAAATGCCCAAGAATTCGCACCTGCCATGGAAAAGTTAAAAGATCAACGTCTGCCTGAACTGCATTTGCAGAGTCCAATTGCACCCATTTTGCTCTGCCTCACGCTCGCAAATTGCCCGGAACGTGCTGTGTACAACAGCCTGGAAACCATGAAAAACTCCTGACACTGGTATCCTGACGCCTCTTGCAGACACCCAGCTCAGGGAAAGCTTTGCAGCAAAGCACATCCCAAAGGAGCTGTTTTCCCCGAGGAAGCCCAGCAGCGGCAGCGCTGCCCCAGAGCACAAAGCAGCAGCTCTGCTGGGGAAGAGCATCCTTCAGTTCCTCTGCTGCTCACTTGACCAGAGAGCTGTTCCTAGGCCACATTCACTGCCCCACCCTGGATGAAATACCTGCACCCCCCCCTTCCAAGTGCTCACTGCTCCCTGCTGTTCACGTGACCTTTTCTACATCAAACTACCAGGAACAGTACCCAGACAAATGGAGACCTTTCAAAAAAAAAAAAAAAAAAAACCTGGGTTTGCATAAATAAGCACTGAACCTAAAAACTTTTATGTTTCCAGTATTCCAACCATGTCCAGATGGTGAGCAGGTGCTAAAAATAACAACAGAAAAGCACAAAAAGACACAAATCTTCCTTCTCGACCTTCAATATCCTCAATTCAGGAAAATCACCAAACTCAACAGCTCTATATAGAAGGGGAAAAAACCCCACGTGTACTTTGAGCTGGTGAGAAGAACAGGAACCTGCAGCAATTAAGGCTGCACAGTCCACAGCAGCGAGAGCTCAGCACACGTCCAGACAGGCAATTCCAGCACCTAAATTAAAAAAAGAAGAAAAAGTTGATTACTTTTTTTAAAAGTTACTCTAAGTTAGTAAAACCAAACCAGCCTTTGCTCTTGATTTTGGCTCACTGATGCACACACACACACACAAGAAGCCAATGGTCACACAGGGCCCCCTTGCAGAATTCCTGATCCAAACCCTCGCCTTTCCTGCCCAGCACTGAGGGAAATCTGACAGAGGATTCATAAAGAGCCCTCGCTGAGAGCAGTCATCGCCCCAGGCCTTCAGGCTTGGCAAGATCCTGAAGTGAACGGACCCAAATTCAATTCCTAAATCTGAATCTCTGACAAGTCCTGTTAGAAAAACAGCGGACAGTCCATCAGAACACAGAATTAAAAGGCTGCACAAGGAATAACAGAAGCTTTTCCAGGAATAGCACAAGTTCCTTCTCTCCCTCACCGGTCCGGGACCGTGAGACCGAACCTTGGGCCCCAGGAGACAGGAGAGCTGCTATCAACACCCGAACCTCCCAAGCGTTGTTATTGCTCAGAGAGCTGCGCCGGCACTGAGCTACTCCCATGCGCCTGCAGGGCTCTGGGGAGGGGCAAGACGACCTCCCACTCCTGCCTGGAGAAATTTCAACGCCCTAAAAAGTCATTTCCCTTCTCTCTCTCTGAGCCACGGCCAAAGCAGCTGTGTAGAACAACCCGGGGGATTTATGGGAGGGCTGATTCTCTCAGGAAAGACCCCAGACCCTGAGGAAACAAAACCACCCCAAATTTCCAGCTGAAAACACGCTGCCTCCTGAACGGGAGCGCACAAAACTCTCTAGAGCCAGACAGGAGGTGACAGACCGGAAAAAGCCAAAAGATGTGCTCTGCTTGCATGCACTCTCTGACTGGTAATTCCACAGGAAATTCCCCACGGATCGTCAGCAGTCGCCTACAACTTGTCCTCTGCAATCATGACTGCCTTGGCTTTCTGTGGAAGCGTTTCAAACATCCAGGGAGGGTTCAGGGCCTCGGCTGGCTCGTTTATGGCTCTTCCTGACAGGCCCAGGCCAAACCCAAGCACCCCCCTCACTGCTCCAGCCCCAGGTTCAGGGAAATATTGATACGGCTTAGAAATACTCTCCTTCCCTGAAACTCAGTCCCTCCCTGCGCATCCCCGGAGAGGATTTACTCCGTCCTTTGTTCCCGACAGCACCTCTCCAGCGCAAGTCCCACTTCACACAGACACTGACTAAGCAGACCTAAGGCAATGGTTCCAGCAGCAGCTGCAATCCCGAGCTCCCTGTCTCCTGCACAGCTCATCCAAGCACTCCCAGCAATCTCACCTCGGCCCAGACACCCTCTGTCCTCAGAGGGAAACACAACCCGATGGCACGCAGCTCTGGCACCACATTCCCTCTTCCCTTCTCCCTTTTTCCAGCACACCAGGCTGCTGGCAATGGCATTCCCATGGCAGTTCATCCCAGCACAGAGAAGAGGAGCCTGTGACTTACCCACACCATGGGCAGGACAAGGGGGGCCCTAGCTGACAGGGACAGGTTCTTCTAGCACAGAGGTTTCTGAGCCCAGAAAGGAGCCTTGCTTTGGCTTCCCTGACTTATTCAGCAGCCCTCTGGAAACACGTGGCAGGGAGGGAAGCTGCTTTTCCTGACACCATTCAGCTGCCAAAACCAGTAACCCCTCCACAGTGCTCCTGCAGCCTTGCCTGGCCCTGGGGCCATAGAGCAGGAGCCTTGTGGGCATGAACCTGCCCCTGATTCATCCCCTGAGCAAAACCCGCTAGTGAAAGGTGGTGAGAGCAACCAGGGCAGGGGTGGTAAGCAAATCTGGGACCCCTTAGGAGAGGCCTGTGCCACCAGAAATGTAGAATGGTGTCTTTCAGTTGAAGGGGACATACAGTGTTCATCTAACCCAGTTGCCTCACCAAACACGCTATCTGACATACAAAATAATAAGCAGAAACCTTATTTCTGATATTTCCTCACTTCTAAGTCGCAGAACTTGCAACTAAACCTACTCCATCTGAAAATCTGCGAATGTCATTTATTAGATTATTTGTAATCGTCCTCGCTGCTGAAGGGTTAACATGGTGTCCTTACATCCTGATGCTTATCAATAATTAAGGACACAGCAGAATTCTTCACTAAAATCTACTGTAGTCTTTTCCAGAACTGATTTCTAATCCTTTCCAAGACAGCTGCACAATTTATTATTAAAAAAAAAAGTGCTGAACCATATTTCACAACTTGCCAGCTGCCTGCCAGGGCAGACGGGTGCATGGCTCTGGCAGGGAGGGCACAGCCTCAGCACCAGCCTGCTTGGAGAACCTAGCTCTGCTCAGTGCCTCAAGCAGCAGTGCCTCAGGAAGGACCCTTTCCCAGCCCATCCAAAAGGACATAGGCACTTACTGGTCTGGCCACAGGGAGGGGGTGAGTGCTGCAACGGGGAGGCTCCTGCACAAGTTTGGAGTGGGCAAAGAAGGCACAACTGAGAAGGAATGGCCACCTCAGCCCCTCTCCTTCATTACAGCTCTGCACCTTCCCCTACCTGTAGGTCATAGGGAGAGGTGACAATGGGCACTGAGGGAATTAGTTGGCTGAGCAAGCTGGTGGGCAGAAGGTCCAAGAAGCTGACTTGCAAAAAAACCCCAAAACCTAGAACAGTTCATCGTGATTAACCACATATCAGAAATGCCTTCCTCTCTAATGGTAAAGCCACTGACACACTTCTTCTTCTCTTGCTTTGTCATTTATCTCGTAAATCAACCCATCTGCTTTCAAACCAAACGTGCCAAGTAAATATGAAGATTATTAGGAAGCCTTTTTATTTCCCTAGAGCAAATTAAACAGCTGGAGGTTACATTTTTTTTAACATTGCCAAGCTGTTACCAGGCGTAACAAAAGGCAGTTGGCTGCACACACAGCCCCGCAATGTTTCACTGGGCTGATGCAGCAAAATCAAGGAACTTGTGCCTTGCACCCAGCTGCAAATGCCAGAGACGCACCGCTGATTTTATGGCAACTGTCACACCAGGAGAGCTGATCCTCCCAGACAGTGGAAGTACACAATTAGGTCACATTAAACATCGAGAAAATGCCACAGCAGTTCCACATGCCCACTACAAGGGAGTGACACTGGAAAACAGTTCCTAGCTGGCAAGAGCCATCCCAGCATCAGTGCATAATAAACTGCTAAAAGTTTACAGATGAAGTCTGAGGGTGCAGAAGCGTGAGCAATCACCCAAACAGAGGGATTCGTAACATTTTCCCACAAGGCAGAGAAGTAAGACAGGCAAGCACCAAAGCCTGGTTTATTCCCCCTGGGAAGCCACCGCTACCTCCTGTTCACAGAAACAGAGGGGCTGGGTACAGCATTCCTTCAGGAGGGTTTCCTTTAGGGCCAGAATAACAAGATGAAGCAGTGGTGCTCACAGCAGAAGCTTCAGACTTGTGTAGGCTTTTTTTCCATGTACAACACCAAGCTCCTAGCCCTACCACAGGAGCAAAAGTGTTTGCAGTGTCCTGACCATTGCACCCACACACTACAGAGTACGTCCTTGGCCAGAGGTGGACTAGCGAGAAAAGCACAGCCCACTCTGCTTACAGAAAGCCTTTTGCATCCTGTCAGCACCACCTACGTTCAGCTTAGTCCAGTCTTGCACACCTGAAATCAAAGGTAGTTACGAAAGGCAGCTGTTGTCACAGATAACAGACATTCTGTTGCACAATTATTTGGTGCTCGCCACAAATTGCACCGAAACAACTTCTATGCCATTGCCACAACAGTGGTAATTCTTTAAAACATGAATAAAAGGGCTCTGTACAGGAGGGCAATGCTGCATGGGGAGAGAACACACCACACCATGTAAACTTCAACACTGTGAGAAGTGTCAGTCTATGTCTTTTTACTCCCATATACTCCCATGTATCTTGAAACTACTTGTGGAGTCTACTGATTACAAAAGCATGCTTAATTTTGCCTGTGATCAAAGACACGGCCATGATGCAGCAGCAAGCAGTGCACCTCAGGGAAACGTCACACAGTTTTTGGGATGGTAAGTGGGCAGCACAGCTTTCTCAGCACATGAATTAACACCTCAATTCTTTAAAAGTTTCCATTTTACCAGTTTCTTCACCAGCACTAGTTGTCGTGATCAGCAGTCCTGTTGCAATATCTCCTCTGCATGCATCCTCACAGAGCATCCCCATGGTTCGCTCCCCAACACAAGAGCAAGGCTATTCTTTACACTTTTAGGTCAGCCCTTTAGCACAGGCCAAGAGCAGCAGCTCATCCCAAAAGCAGCTGTCAGAAAGGCACAGGCAGATACGCATGCAGGAAGTAACCTCCTGAGGTACTGCTGCTGCACTGCCCGTGACCAGGTCTGAGAGCAAAGCCACGCACCAGCACATGCTAAGAACCAAGCTGAGGGCTTAGAGGAAACAACCAACCTCCAGGATATTTTGAATTGTGAAACTTAATTTAAGCTACAGCCCAGAACAAAGAAGTTATGACACCCTCATAAACCAGATTTAGTCTGCTCTGTCATGGCACAAGATTACAATGTCACACTTTCACAGAATGGTTAAAGATTGGAAAGGGACCACTGGAGGTCACCTAGTTCCCAGACATGCAAGGGTCCCCCAAAGCAGCTTATTGAGGATTGTGTCCAGATACCTTCTGAATACCTCCAAAGAGGGAGACTCCACAACTTCTCTAGGCAATCTGTTCCAGTGCTTGGGCATCCACACAGTGAAGCTCTTGCTCATGTACATCAGTTTCTGCCCGCTGCCTTTTGTACTATCGTTGGGCAAAACCCAACCAGAGCCTGGCTCCATCCTCTTGGCACTCTCCCTTCAGATACTGATAGACTTTGATGAGGTTCCCTCTCTGTCGTCTCTTCTCGAGGCTGACCAGGGCCAGCACCCTCTGCCTTTCCTCACACATGAGATTCTCCTTAATCATCTTTGTCACTCTAAGCCGGACCCTCTCCAGAGGCTCCATGTCTCTCCTGTCCTGAGGAGCCCAGAACTGCACACAGCACTCCAGATGCGGCCTCAGCAGGGCCGAGCGAAGGCGCGGGGTCCGTCCCTCCCGGGGAGGCTCCGGCGGCCTGTGTGAGGGCCGGGCAGGAGCGGGGCGCGCCGGCCGCTCCCTCTCGCGGCCGCGGGGCCGCGCTGGGCTCGCAGCGCTGCGGCTGCCGGGCCCTCGCTCCCGGCAGGGCCCGGCCTGGGCCCCACCGCCCGTGCGGGAGCACCGGCCGCCGGACCCGCCTCCCGGGACACAGCCCCGCTCCCGCCCGACCCCGGCCCCGCTTACAGCACCTCGAGCCCTAAGTGACAGCTGGGCTTCGCAGGACCGAGCGCCATGGAAAAAGGGAATCCAGCCGAAATACGCACGCCTCACACTCCCAAGCTGTAGGGTGGGCTCTGATGAGAGCAAGAGCTCATCAAGACAGGCCCAGCCTAACCTGGGGGAGACCTGCGACAGAGGAGCTTGAATGTCCCATACCTGGGAAAGCAACAAAAAGCCTTAACCCAAAATTATTTAAGTAGTTCATATTCAGCATAAGTTTTCCTCCCTAATTCCCCATGCCCACCCCACGACCCCAGCCAGCCTGGGTTTTGTAGAGTAATTTTAGGGCTCCGTGTTTCTGACCAGATCTCATCTACCGTGACATGTGACAGAGCCCAGCGAGTGGAAGGCTCCAGCCCACAGATCCCCAAGAAAATCTAAGATTTCCTTGCTGCTCATGCAGTTTTCTCAGACTGTTTGTCAAAAGTTATTGGTGGCTATTTTTTAAATGAAAGGAGTAGAGAGAAAATAGCTTTGAGGCATATTGGGCTAGCATATTGTTCAGACTCTGTACAGGAACAATAAAGCTTTTAGGATCCTTTGATTGACATATATAATGAAGGTAGCTGTCAAACCTTTGTGCAGCAATTTTATTTTGTATTGACAAGCTATTTCACTGGCCAGGGTTTTGCATAAAAGGAATCATTCACATTGTTGTGGTGCTGCTATTTACAGAGCCTAGAGGACAGTGGCATCACTACAATATAAAGATTAATATTCAAATTTCTTTTGAAATACATAACTCTGTATGCAACCTATCCTACGTGCACATCTTCATACAGGGAGAAAGGCATTGTTCTGCAGAGAGAAGGGGGCCTGGAGCTGCTGGGGGTTGTTGTTCATTCACTGATTCATCATGTAGCTTTTGAAAAGCCACTTAGTCACTCTGCAGTTGAATGTTTCTCTCTGGGGAGCAGAGAACAAAGCCTCAACACAAACTGCCATCACTGTTACCAGTCAGTGGCAGAGCTCACAGAGCCAGCATGGGGTCAAGGGGCTGCTCTGAGCAGCCCTTGTGTGCACAAAGCCCAGGACAGCTGTGCTCCTCCCAAAGAAGCTTCTTTCTCCTGCCAAAGCAGTGGCAGGGTCAGCTTGGGCTACCTAAGACAGCAGTTGCTGCTTGCCCACTACCTTTCTTTGATTATGAACAATAACTTGCCAAGAAATCACTAGCCTCAGAGAAAACAGGCAGAAAGCAAACGAGAGGGCAAAGCAAAACATAAAGGAGAGGGGGGAAAAAAAATCCACATAAGCAAGGATGACTCTCACACTATTTGCTATGCAGTCAAGCCCACAAGTGGGTTGTGTATCTGAAGGTGGAAATACAAAGACGTGTCCTGTTCCCTGGGGAAAGGTAAGCAACTTCTCAAATGATCTTTAGAGGCTATTATCAGTCTCGCACTAGCACTGACATACCCTGTGCCCAAAGCCACAGCATGCACACACTGTATCCATAAAAAGAGATATTCATAGCTCTGCAGCTCATAGAAGTGCTGTGCCCGTGCTCTGGTACCAGTTTCATTTAAAACAAAACAAAACAAAAAAAAGTTTGAGTTGCAAGTGAGGGCATGGAAGAACTTGCACGGCAAGAATTTGGAAAGAGCATGGTAATCCAGCTTGGTCAATGGGCACACAATTTTTTAAGAGTGTACCACGTTTGTTTGTTCAGTCATTCCTATATTCATTTTCAAGTCCAGAGACAGCAGCTTCATGTCTAGCCCCAAAATAACAGCACTGTCTGAGACAAAACCAGCTTGGTCAGGGGTACCAGAGCTTTTCCCAGCCCGTTTATGTAATAAAGCATTATATACAACTGTTAGAAAACATACCAGTTTAAAAATCTTTTATCTATGACTTTAGCCAGGTTTGCTCATCTTTGCCCCAGGGGAAGGGAACTGAAGCTTCTTTCCAGGGCATTGTTTCTCTAGGTGAGGCCTGATGGGCTTAGCATTTCAACAGACTGGGAGTAGCCCCAACAAGATAAAGCCATCGATGGAACATCAACAGAACCAACAGAACCTCAGTGGCCATCTAGGAACATCTACCCCAGACTCTGCCTCCGGCAAAGACTGATAAGAAATTCAAGCAATGAAGATCTAATTAACATCAGAAGCGAAGAAATCCGGATCTAATAGGAGAGCAGATACTAGGAACTACACAACTTGAGACCAATGAACACTGACCCAATTCGTTTCTGTGAGTTTTGACTGCAAAAAAGATCTGAAAATTCTAGTAAAGATCATGTGTCATGGAATGATTCTCCGCACACCCGGGCTATGTGCGGATGAGATGATTTCTGTGGTACATCCTGGCCAGAGAAGAAAGTAGTGCCTTGACTCTCTAACATTAAAAATGTTGTTGGAGGGCTTTTTGTTTTTCCTGCAGTTTCAGTGACACAACCAGGAAGCAGAACAGGAGCTATATGTCCCTGTTACTTGGGTCCTAAAATACAGAGAAAGAAGACAGGGCAGAAAGCAAAGAAGAAAAACAGCTTTGTCCTCATTCACATGATAGCCCTGTAAGGCTTTAACCCAAAAGATGTAACTGTATAGTGAAACATCTATGGGGGACTCTCTTGCCTGGCACAGAGGGGTTCTGCAGATAGACTTCCAGGGTGGGGAAAGAGTACCAAGTCGGCAACACAAATTACTTCAGGCCAAACTCCAATACATAACTAGAGATTCCATAGATACATCCAGCCTTAAGCCCAGGAGCAATACAGGTGGAGAGAACGGAGCCTGGGTGATTAAAACTACCTATTTAAGCAGTTCAAGGCAGCTGGAAGCAGCACTGGTGCCTCTGGGTTTCTCTGTTCATTATTTAAGGTGAACATAAAAACACAGAGTGCAGGAGCCCAAGGATGTTCCTCACTGGCTTCAAGCTGGCAGTTTGCTAAAAGCAGCGCTCCTTGGTTTCCTTGGTTTGCCGACCAGCAGTGCCACCTCCCCTCCCTGCTGCCACGGTGCTCAGCCTTCCCCAGGGTTAACAAAAGGGCACGTTACTCTGCTTCGCCAGATTTCAGCTCTGAGAATTTCATTCTGAACAGTTCAGCATCTGCTTTGGCCAAAACAGTTCCGCTATTTCCAGGAATATTATTAAAGGAAAAATATACTGCTTGGCACACGCTACCTAAATTCAGGCAACCTTTTACATGAGGATCTCTAGCTCCGGAAGGGAAATTTTGGAATCTGGCAGAGAGGTGACCTTTGTGGTAGAAATGTGTCTATCCCTATCAAAACCTACCTACCTTTGGCCAGATTACAGAGCAGGGAAATACTGCAGTTAAGGGCACGGTAACGAGTTCTGAGAACTGCAGTTACTTGCTGTTTCTGCTGTGGGCAAGAGGTCCCTGATCTCCTGCAGAGCTGCAGCTTGTGCTCACCCACTGCCTTGGCCAGTTACGGCTGCACAGGTCCTCCATGGCTGGATGACGAAATTACAGAGCCAAGGGTGAGTGGAGAGACCAGCATTCCATCTGACGCCTACATACATTCCCGTAACTTTCGGATACGGGACAGCCCCATCTGCCACACAGCCCAGGGTCAACGTCAGCATCACGAGTGCTGCGCAGGCACGAGGGCACTGCAGGAAACAAACTGCGACCAAAAAACCCAGGGCCATTACAATACATCGATGCACAGCTGGAAGAATTAATGTCAAGCAGACAATGGCATTGCAGACGTCCCCTAATAACGAAGGCTTGAATCTGCTGTCTCAGTAAAACTCTCTAAACGAGGTTTGTGTGCAGCTTATGGGGAGTTTCTGAAAGAAATATAAATATAGGCCATCATTCTGCAAAGCTTCACAAACCCAAACCCTTGCATTCAGGTGCCATCTCTCGGACTTTGCTGCAAAATCAAGGCCATTCACGTTAAAAGCACAGACAAGAACATCTGCTCAAACTGATGTGTTTTAACTGTATTAGTTAATTATCCAGACAACTCTTCTTATGTCATGGAAATGCAGTTTGAACACTGGCAGATAAATGCTCTTGCATTAAAAAGGGAGAAATCAGTATTTGCTGTTGGATGTAAGCAGCCATTAGAAGAAACAGTCCCACCTTTCACCCAAGCATACCTTCTCCCCATCTTCAGCACATTATGCAGTCCTTCTGTGTATCCGTGTGTGGGATCTCAGGACTCATATCCATATACCGAGAACTGGCATGTCATCATCATCCTGGAGAATGATTTCAGTTCATTAAGTGCTGCTAGGAAAAAGATATAATTCCTCTCACCAAAAGCCTCAACAGGCTACAAAGGAAGAGTACAAGGAAAAGTTAACTTCTTTCTTCATTATATGTATGCCCTTTCCTCATGCATAAAGCAGGAGCAACACAGAACTTCTATACATATAAAGAAGTTCTATAGATAGATAGATTATATACTTCAGTACATATATGTACGTAGATAGATATAGATCTATGTATTATTATGTACATACTTCAGGTCTGGTTAAAGCACAGCGGCGAGCAGAGGGGGTCTGTGGTGCTTTCATTCCGTGAGAGAAGAAAACCGTACCTCCTGCAGAAGGCAAACTGTCCGTGCAGACTGCAGAAGGCACTCAACAAACAATTTTGGTTTGTCACTCAAGTGCTTGGTTAATGATTCACCCTGAACAACCAGGCAAGGAAGAAGCGAGCTTGTTCTCCTTCAGTGCACTGGCTGCATTAAGAAGAAAGAGCTCAATGTGGAGCCAGTGCAAGAGAGAAACTTCCCACCTGCACTGCTGCAGGAAACTCTTCCCAGGAGTATGAACTGGGATTATGTATCACAACAGCAGGTATGGCTGGAACTATGGAACCAACCCAGCCACACACGGACCTTGTGATATATTTTTCATTAGCAGAACCCAGATCCTTTACGCAGTAGTTGCCTCCCAAATGTGGAAACTGCAAGATAAAAAGCACATTTGGGTGACTTCTTGATGGGTGACTGCAGAGCCACAGGCTCATCTCAGATCTCCCACAGACCCAGCCTTGGAGTGCCTGCAAATTCCTTTTTTCCTCTTATGCTTCTGAATGGTTAAAGGCAGCGTGGCGAGCCATTTTACAGGGGATTTCAAGAAAATGACACGCTTGATGTTTACATGTTTTTGCCCATGAGACAACTTTGATATGCCTTGTGAAACACATGCTTTCACAGAAATCTGAGGAGGAAAACGACATCACCAAGAACAGTAAAATCTTGTTCTGTTTGGAACAGACAATTTTAACAAGACTGTTTTAACGGGAATAGCATTTGGTAGATATTTTTAAATGTTGGCAGCAGGTTTTGCTAGACAAAATTTTATGATATCATTCCTTGGATAGATTGCTAATCTGCAAAAACCCATCATTTGAGACCCATTCTAACATTACAGAAGTCCCTTGATTTCCATGTACACAAGGTCAGGCCATTTATGAGTGTAAAGTGTCCCCAGTACTTAATTTTTCCAGGTGACACCCGGTGCCACTTGGCTGTTTGAAAGACAATTTGAGCCAGTACACTTCCACAAAGGACTGCACAGAATGGCCATGTTCTTCTTCCCTTCTAAGAGTTGCATAAGCAGATATAAATGTTTCTGTGTTCAATAACTAAAATTAAGATTCCCTTTGCTTGTAGCCTTCTTCGAGAATGTCACTATTCTGTTTGAGAAACCACATCCTGCTCTGCATCCTATGTGGATTCATTCTGTCAATCCAGGGAGATCAAGTTTAATAATCTCCTGAAAGTCCACAGTAAACATTTCTTTAGACACTGGATCAGATCTGATGAACTATACAACTTCACACCAGCCAGGAAAGTGTGTGGGACTGACTTTTTAACCAATGCAGACGTGGGGGTACACTTACAGGCCAACTATAATTTTCCCTAGAGAATGCTGAGCATATATTTTTTCCACTCAGAGCTATTGTTCCATGTTTTCCCAGGACTTCAGAGTATGTCCAGCAGTGACTGGAACCCCCATGCAGTAAACCCACTCAGGCTTACCAGGAAGCTTCTGTGGGAGCCTCAAGTTTCGGTGCAGCTCAGAAGCTGCACGCGCCTAAAGCATCTCCACGGGAACACGAAGCTTCCCTCGTGCATTTCATTTCTTTATCCGAAATATTCTTCCCACTCAGCCACAACCTAGAAAGGAAAAAAAAGGAAGGAAGATCAATTAATTTTGACATAAGGAGTCTTGACTATCCCAACACACTGCCAGGTGAAAAAACATCCCTGCCCCTCTAACAAATCCCCCTGATACTGTCTCCATCAAGTATCAATTATTTAAACGCTGTATTAAGGAGAGTAAAGACACAATGCTTGGAATTCTCAACAACGGCTCAGCTTGGCTACTCCAAGCACTTTCCCACCTGGGGAGCTGAGCAGCTCCAGATTTAAACACCACATTTAATACAAATCTGACAGCAATTTGATTTGATTTGGCTGCCAGCATCGGAGCTGCTTCCACACAGACACACGAGGCTGCTCCGAGCTGCCATTTCATCGGCGCCTGGGGACAGGAACAGCACCCGCACCGGCCACCTGGCTCAGCCCGGGCTCCATCCAGCACCCACCGAGAGCCGCTGCGAGCTGAAATCCTCCCGGCCCCTCCTGCCGGGGAAAGCCTGCCTCCGGCTCCGGCTGCCCCCAGCTCTCACCTCCCGGGGAAAGCCTGCCTCCGGCTCCGGCTGCCCCCAGCTCTCACCTCCCGGGGAAAGCCTGCCTCCGGCTCCGGCTGCCCCCAGCTCCCACCTCCCGGCAAACAGCAGCTCCATCCTTGGTGCCTGCTCCCGGCTGCGGGCAGCCGCCGCCCTTCGGGCAAGCCGATGGCTCGGGCAGCTCCGGTGCCCGCTCTTCCTCGATGCTTTTGCGTTTTCCTGCAGCTCCCCGGGCCGGAGGGAGCGGGGGGCGGCGGGGGCGCGGGGGGGGGGGAACGAGAGCCCGGCACGGCACCGCGGGGCGCGGGGACCTCTCGTGGGAGAGGCGCGGCGCGCGCGGCACGGAGGTGTCCCCGCCGATGCCTGCTGGCCGGCGCCCACGCGCCTCCCGCCCGCCCCCGACGCCGCTGACCCCACAGCCCGCAGCAGCCCCAGGTGTGAGCGGCCAGGATGAGGAGGGGGCGGCTCCTGCCAGAGGCCGCTCTCCGAGGGTTCCCCGGGCACAGCTGTGCAGGGAGCTGCTGGTCCAGAGGGGCAATGGGGGCATCCCCAGTGTCCCTCCAGGGACAATGGTCGGAGCATCCGGCAGGAGCTGGGGAGCAGCCGGAGGCACCTGGGCACAGAGCACTGCTCCCAGAAAATGCCCAGGGAAAACCCCTCGTGCCAAGGGGCAGCACCTGAGCAGGCAGGGCAGCATGTGGGGTCCCAGGGAAACATTCCACTTTCCCCTTTCATCTTGGCAGCCCTTCCCCAGTGCCCCCCCCAAAAAAAGGGGGGTTATGAGGAGAAAAGGGATTTAAACGGAGGGAAAAAAACTTCCTTTTCCATAATTGTCTGTGTTGAAATTGAGGGGGAATCCCCTTCCTCTGCAATTTTAAGGGCATCAGTTGAAGGAAACCCTGCCTTTTCCATGCTCTTAGGGGTATCACTTGACAGGGAATCCCCATTTTCCATTATTCTCCAGTTTAAATAGAAGGGGAAAACCTTGACAATGCTATTTTATTGATTGGAATTGAGCATAACTCCCCCATTTTCATCATCCCAAGGTTTAAATTGAGGGGAAAGCCCGGTTGTCCCTCCTTTATAAGGGTGTGAATTGAGGGAGAAATCCCCCTTTTTCCATCACTGGAGAGACCTGAAGTAAGGAAAACCCCTCTTTTTCCAGTATTTTAGGGGATTCAGAGGAGAGAACCCATTTATTGCTATGGCATCTATTTAAGTAGAGATAAACACTCCCTAGTCTCTCATTTTAAGGGGTTCAATTGAAGGAAGCTCCCCCTTTTTCAGCATTTTAAGAATTTCAATCTGTACTTCAGGGCACTTCTAGCTGGGTACTGGCACCTAATCTCTCACAAGGGAGCGAGCCCAGCACTCACAAAACCTTCCTGCTGCCAGAGAGCCCATTATTTTTTCAGTTTTATTTATAATGAATACATCCCTAATTAGAGACCCCAACAGGAGTTACACCATGTATATTATTACTATTCTTCTCCACCCTCCATAGTCCTGTGACTCAACAGCCACCAATGAACAATTACAGAACTTAACAAGGAATCATGCAACTCATGTGTCTACGCTGCCAAAACAAGAAGCTTTTTTACCCTTTCAGTGGATGCAGCTGTAGTAAAACAGAAGGCATCTACAGAGCCCTTTAGTCACCTGGAATTTAAGGCAGAGCAGCCAAACAGCTGCAGCTCCTCCCAGTGCTTTTATCCCTTCTGGTAAAATTGCCTCCTCCCTTTTCCCGGGCATTGTGGGAACGAGAGGCGGGCCCGGCCAGGGGTATATTAACCCCAGCCCTGGGTAAAAAAAGGCTCATTCTTTCCGTGGGGTTAGTTGGGTTGAGGGTGTCTTCTTATTTCCATGAAGGGGGGGGGTCGTTCAGGTTTTCTCAGTTTTCTTTCAGCAGGTGCTTTTGGCATCTAAAGCAATAGAGGCTTTGAAGACACTGTGAAGAAGATAGCATTGAGTGCATAGTTCATGATTTTTGCATCGAGTGTTCAAGGTTGTTAAGGTGCCTGGTGCTTTTTGTATTTTTTTTTTCCTTTGCCTTGTTTTTCTTAGAAGCACTGCAATTTCCTGAAATTCCAGATTGTGTCAGTATTACACTCCAAATTTTTCAGCAGGTTCATTGTACTGCAAGAGGGAGCTACCCTGGGTCAGAGATGACATTGGAGATGGAGGCTTCTGATAGGTAAGTTAAAGACTGCAAGTATGAGTGGGAGCGGGAGCAGGGTCCCAGTTAGTAGCTGACTTGTTGGGATTTGGCTTGTATGCCACTACACTGGTGGATTGATTTTGGTTTTCTTTGTCATAGCTGACTAAGAGGCCAACCTGGTGATCCCAGTGCCTTTGGAGATGGCTGAGGTGGACTCCTTTGCATCCAGTGTGGATTCACATCACTGGTCATCTGAAAGCTAAGTTGGGGGCTGGGGCCCGGAGAAGGGATGATAGCAGGATAGTGGGTTGGAAATTGCTGGGAGAGATTTAAAAAGTAGTGTAGGGGAAAGGGATGCTCTCCAAGGGCCTTCTTAGGTAAGCTAAAGGGAGTAGCCCTACTTTTGACTGCAACTGTAGGGTGTGCAGCGCAGAGCAGTTCCAGTGTGTGTTGTCTTGTCCGGTGTGTGTTCTGTGTCTTTGGCTTCCCTTGGATCAGATCTCTCTGCCTTTTACCCTTAAGGGGCTCATCATAAGCATTGGCCATCATCTCTAGCTTCTTGATCTTTCGTACTTCTCGGTAGGATGCCAATATCACTTGTTCTTTTACCAGTGGGCTTGGCCACATCTTGGAATCACATCTTGAAAGCATTGAGTCAGATCTCTTCTGAGGCCTTGTTCCCAGCTGTACTGCCATCCATCCTTTCCAGCCTTGAGCTGTAATGTCCTGGGGCTTGTAAGATTGTCAGGATATGGGAGCATTCTAAATGTGGCCTTGTCTCTCACAGCCATCTTGATCATTGTGACTGACAGTTCTTAGAACAGGTCACTGTTCCAGTCTTTTCTTCTGCTCCTTAGAGCCTCTTTCATCCACCATTGCCATACCATCAGTTATCTTTTTTGGCGTCGTCCCTGTCCTTGCTATCGTTCTTCTTGCCGAGAGCTTTTTTTATCATCCTCATGTCCCACTGCTTGTAGTATAATGTGTTGTTTGAGTTTGTGTCTAGCCTGGAATTGCTCTGCTCTGTAGAGTAGTCTTGGGGGGGGGGGGGGTTAGGTGGAGAAGAAAGGAGACTTTACAGGGAGCCTTTTGCTTTGCTCAGCCGCCTGAGCCACGCCTCGGATGGAGTGACTGTGGCCAGTCTGTGTGGTGTTCAGTGGAGATGTGGGAGTGGTGCAGTGGTGTCTTGCAGTTTCATAGTAGTTTGTCCTAAGGCCGACTACTGTGGGATCCTAGGCAGTTTGCTTTGAGGAATGAGAACTTGGGAAAGGCTAAGCTTTCCCTGTCTGTCTGGGTAACTTTGACAAATAATTCTTTTGCAGAGGGAGAGCATGTAAACCTGATATGAATGGAGGAGACCAGAGGAGCACAGCAGCGAGGTGGGTCAGTGCCTGAAGTCCAAGCTACGGCCTGACTTTGGGCTCTATGTTTACCTCACTGTTGGGATTTTCATTTTGAAGATGCGAAGCACTTGGCACAGCAGGGTATTGGCACTGGGGGGACCATGAGCTGGATGAGTATTGATTCCAGCACAGAACTGGATGCTACTGGAGTTGTTGTATTAGTGATGAAACTATAAGTAGCCTTTGATTTTTTTTTTGTGTTTTACAGGTGGTCTGCAGCATTCAAATTGCTACTCCAACATGACAGACACCCTTGCAGAAAGAGGTCACAGTCAAGCACTTTCAGGTGGAACCTATCTCGGCAATGCAACCCTTTTGGACACTACATGGGCATGTGCCTTTCCATTTTGTTTTGCCCCTTCTCCCCTGGGAAGGTTGGTCATCATTCAGCTTTTCAGGGGTGGTGTTTCATTTTGGTTATGTTTCAGGGCTGTTCTTTGTCTTTATTTTTAGGAAGTAAACCTGGATATCAGCAGTCAAGGTCAAGTGAGTGAGGTAAGCAGTGACCAGTGGACGCAACCAGTTACTGCTCGGGTGCCAAATTCTGGGGCAGCTCAAAGCATGCATTGTCTGAGCATCCATTTGTGTGTTTTAGGTGGCCCACTTGTATTATGCCTACAGGGGCTGAACCCCCTCATGGACCAGCTGATGGAGCCAGTTTATCACCCTTGAGCTGCCTGCCCCTGTGAGCCTTCCAGAAGTATTACAGGGCTCTGCGATGAAGCCTGTACCTTTTCTGTTTGAAGGTGCCATCTGGGCAGCCTTTGGCAATGGCTGAGGAGTTGTGGCGAGTCGGGGAGGGAGGGAGGAGCGAGGGTCCCCTCAAGTTTCAGCAATGCCACATCACCTTGTCTCCCCTTAACCCAGGGATACCCTGCGACGTCGGCCTCGGAGTGCGGCCACAGAGTATGAGCCAAGGACCGGGGCGTTCTCAGGAGCCGGTGAGTAGTGGAATTGTTGGGTTTTGGCTGATGTGCTGCTGAGTTCAGGCACTGATGTTTGGTTTTCTTTATTGTAGTAGACTGAGAGAGAACAGCCCTCTGAGGGCAGGAACTTTCCAGATGATGAGGTGGCCTTGTTTTGCACCTGATGAGGATTTGCATCCCTGGATATCTGAGAGCTAAGTCGAGGGCTACACCTCAGGGAGGGGGATGAGAGTGGGGTGCTGGGTCAGGACTTGGTGGGAGGGATCTTTGAATTAGCTTTGGAGATGGGGATGTCCACGAGAGGGCCCCTTAGGCCACGTAAAGGCAAAGTCTCGCTGTTGATCGCAATGCTGAGGTGTGCAGGGCAGAGCAGTCCCGGTGCGTGTTGTGTCACTTGTCTATTGTGTGTTCTGTGTCTCTATTGTGGGCATCTTGTGTCACATGTCTTTTGCCTTACCCCTTTGAGGGGCTTATCAGAAATGCTGGGCATCATCCTCAGCAGCTCCTTTGCGTTCCTTGGCCGGACGCTGGTACCCTTGAACCTTTGACTTGCAAGCTCGGACATGCATCGGAATCGCATCTCTCTTTAGCACTATTGAGTCAGACACCTTTTACAGTCTTGTTCTGAGCTGTATTGACAGCTGTGCACCGCAACGATCCCTTATAACAGATTAGGACTTGGGAGAATGCGAGGATAGGTAGAGGATTCCAACCGTACGATTCTCGGGCGTCCATCTTTGCGGTTCTTGGCGTAAGTCCTTCTGTTAAGGTCTTTTCCTGCCAGAGTTCTTTGAGCCTCATCTAGGTCATGTCATTGGTAATTCTTCTTGCTGAGACTTTCCTCTCCTTGTTGCATCCCCTTGTTTGTCATCTCCTGTGTCACAGGTGTCTGTGTGTTTGGCCTGGGGCTGCTTTGCCCTGCTACATAGTCTGGGTGTAGGTGTAATAGGATAAGTCCTAGGGACTTGACATTTGTAATGTAGGGATTAGTTGGACTCAAGATGGTATTTCTAGATTAACACAAAATGTCTGGAGCTGCTAAGTTATGATGCAGTACTTTGACTTTTGTCATCACTTTCTTTCAGATGCAGATGGATTGAATCTGTGGCAGAGTGCCCCATACCAGGTGAGGTGGTTCCCACAGGAAGGTCAGTCACCGTTTGTCTTTGCAGGGCAAGTGTAAATGGTGACTGTGTTACAGCTTTGTTCTTCATCTTTATTTGTAGGAAGTAATGCTGAAGATCAGTGGTTGAGGTCGATGGAGCGAGGTGAGCGGTGACTGGTGGCCAGAATGAGTTGTTACTGCTTGGGTATCAGTTTCTGGTGCAGCTCTAAGCATCCGTTTTTGTTTGTGCATTTTAGGTGGTCCACTGGGAAGGTGTCCCGGCCCTGGGATGCTGGAGGCCAGGTGGGTGCAAGCTTAAGCTATAGGTGTGGTGTACTTGAGTTGGAGCGGGGAGGCTGTGGTTTCAGTCTCTCAGCATGTTTTTTTGCTTTGCTTCTCTGCAGGTGCTGCTGCTGCCCTGGGCATGCCAAGGGACAGAGGCGAGCAGGTGAGTTGGCATTTAGGTGGGGCGACTGATAGGTGAGAGGTACGTGGCAGCATGCGAAGCGTGTCCCTTTTCGCTTTGCGGGTATCGTCCGGGCCACCTCCGGAGTCGGATGGAGATTTGAGGTGAGCCTGGGCCAGTGGTGCAGAGGGAGCCCAGCCCGTGCCTTTATTCTTCTGGAGGGCAATAGTCGCAGTTTCTGTTTTGTTGTCTTAGGTACCACAAGTAGGTGCAGAGCCTAAGTTTGGAAACGGCTGGTGAGCAATGAGCCTCAGCAGTTATGAGGGAGAGAGGCATTGTGCAAGGGGTCACTTCTGGGACATGTCATCACAGTCTGAATTTTGTCATTATTCTCCATCTTTTGCAGCCACCCAAGTGGGCTGTGGGCCATGTATTGACATCCACGGTGCTGAAGCATTCTTTTCTGTTGAGGATGGATTTCGTCTGCTGGTCTTCAGAGAGCTAAGTGTGGGGACTGTTGGCTGGGAGAAGGCAAAAACCTTTGGAATCACAGGAGGCAATTTGAAGTTAGCTGAGAGGAGAGGGCTGTAGTGGGCCAGGCCCCTTGGAGGTGAAGGGAGAGAGGGTTTCTCTTCAGCATCACTTGAGCCTTTGCCGGGCCGGGCAGTTCCAACCCATCTCCATGTTCTTGTGAGCTTTGCATCATTGGATTTTGAGTCTCGATGTCATTGTCCATCTTTTCACCCGAGGAGCCTGCCTTCGGGTCTGGCACGATTGCCATGGTCTAAATTTTGCCTACTCTTCAGTGTAGCCATGCTTTTGAGCACTTTTGAGCATAGCAAGCACGTGGACATCTTGCATCTTGGCCATTTGTGGGTCGGTCATGTTTTGTGATGTCACTTCAGCCTTTGGCAGCAGAATCCTTCTCTAGGGATCCCTTTGTATCAGCTGGCAGTTGTTGCCTCCTTCTCTAGGCCTACTGCACTTCTTGAGCATCCTCTTACCAGCTTTGGCACTAACTTCTCATAAGGAGTTTACCTTTCACTGTCACGTACTACTGCCGTAGAGCCTTCTTTCCTTCGGCGTCATCAGCCTCTGGCTTATCTTGCACTAGCAATCGTGGGTCCATCAGGTAAAACTGCTGGGCAGTTTCAGTTTGTGTCTATGTTATGTGGTCTGTGTCCGTTGTCTTCAGTGTCATAGGGCTTTGTGATGTCTCAGTGCTTTACAGGCATCGTTATGGGCCATATTGGCAGCAGGAGCACTTGCATACTTTCCTGGATCGGGCCTATTCTGGCGTCTTTATGGTTTTGCTTTTTGAGACCAGAAGAAGTACACAAGGTGTTCCTATCCATCTTCCTTCTCAGTTTTGGTAGTATCTTTTTTTTCATGTGCCGTTCCCTTGGACTTCTGTATGAAGTGTACTAGACCCTCCTCACTGCAGTAGTTTTGTAGCTTCTGTCGCCTCAAAGCATCCTGGTCTCAAAAATTTATCTTCTGAAGCGTTATCTCAAGTCTTCATGTCATCTTTGCCTATATTTGATGCACTGTGTATCCATGTGCCACTTATGCTTGGAGCTGCCCTGCCCTGGCACATTCAGTCATGGCTAGTTTGAACAGTTTTAGAACTCTCCTCTCCTGTCTATGGGCTTTTGGGTAGAAAGTTTATGGGGCTGGTGTGGGGATAACTCCTAGCTGTCAGCTACTTTGCAGACTGCCTCATGCTGTCTTGCAGGTCCCTAAGGCAAATTTTGATCCCTATGGTCACTGATGCTACCAATTTTCCCAGGATCTACTGTTCCACATCAAGGAGCAGCAGATGGAAGAAGATGTTAAAGCATCTTCTTTAGGGGGGAGTGTTTCTAGTAAGGGCTGCAGTCAGTGTGTAAGCTGAAGAAGGGGTGTCTGAGAGTGTGTCTGTCTGTGTGTGTTGACTGGCTCTAACCTTATATGTGTGTTGTTTTTTGCCTTTCAGGTTCTTCAGTTCATTTTAAAATTTAGAATATGAAGAACCCAGCTGGTCCTGCCCATGCTGTGGGGTCAGTCAGAGGGACACAGGGTTCCTCTTCTCCTTTGTGCTGGGATGAACTGCCTAGGGAATACCATTTCTGACAGCCCAGTCCTACCTGTGTCCTTTGGAAAAGGGCAGAGGTGAAGAGGCGACTGCCAGAGTTCCTTGGGGATGATGGAGTTGTGGTGTTTGGCTGTGCCCAGAGGGGCAGGTTGGGCATTATTTGTGTGTCTGAGGACTGGGGAGCCGAGCTCTCAGTGCATTCCCAGCTCTCCCAGGGGTGGGAGCAGGTGCAAGGCTGGGTGACAGCCTCTGGTCGGGGCAGGCCCTGGCCCCGGCACAGACATGCTGGGGTGGTTTGGGGACGCTTGGGGAGCAATGGGAAGAAAATGAGGGATGGTGCTGGGCGGAGCGATCGGTCTGTGCTCGTGTCAGCGCAGCTGTGCAGGGCACTGGGATCTGGGTAAAACACCGGCTCTCCTGGTGTTCAGGGATGCAAGGTCTGAGGGACTGGATTTACCTAGGGCTTTTCAGGAACAAGGGGAAATGTGGTGCCAGAGCTGTGCCCTATCAGGTTGTGTTTCCCTTTGGGGACAGGGAGTCTCTGGGCTGAGGTGAGATTGCTGTGTGAGTGGCAGGGAACAGGGAGCTCAGAATTGCAGGCACTGATGGAATAATTGTCTTAGGTCTGTTTGGTTTGTGTTGGTGAAAACTGGGATTTGGGCTGGAGAGGTGCTCTTGGGAACAATGGATAGAGTACATTTGCTCCATGGATGTGTCAGGAAGGACAGAGAAGGGGAGTATTTATAACCTGTTCTCAGTATTTCATGCAAATTTGGGGTGGAGCAGCGATGCAGGTGGGTGGGTTTGGCCTGGGCCTGTCAGGACTAACCACAAAGAATCCAGCCAAGCCCCTGACCCCTCAAGGCATCTGTGAAACACTTCCACAGCAACCCAAGTCAGAAATCCAGTGATTAGGGAGGTAAAATTATAGGTAATTGCCTATGATCTGTGGGGAATTTCCTTTGGAATTATCAATCAAGGCAGGGCCTATCTTTCAGCTCTTTTCCTGGTGTGCAGTTTGCTCTCTGGTTTAAATGAGTTTGTGTGCTCCTGTTAACAAGCAGTGTGTTTTCACCCTGAAATTTGGGGTGATAGGCCTTCTTTAGCGTTTTTCCCACAACTGAATCATCCCTTCCATGAGTAGTCCATGTTGTTCTACACAGCTGCTTTGGCCGTGGGTCAGAGAGAGAGAAGGGAAATGACTTTTTAGGGCATTGAAATTTCTCCAGGCAGGAGTGGGAGGTCGTCTTGCCCCTCCCCAGAGCCCTGCAGGCGCATGGGAGTAGCTCAGTGCCAGCGCAGCTCTCTGAGCAATAACAACGCTTGGGAGGTTTGAGTGTTGATAGCAGCTCTCCTGTCTCCTGGTAGCAGTCCTAGGCGGAGGAGGGGAAAAAAGGAACTTGTGTTATTCATGGAAAACTTCCTGCTGTTTCTTGTGCAATGTTTTAGATCTTTGTATGATTTACTATCCAGTGTCTGTAGGTAGAGAATGACTTATTGGAGGTAAAAATTGAGATAATCACTAATGGAAATGGTAGGGAAAACTTTTGAAGTGAACTTGAGGTGACCTGTAATGGAGAGCATGAAGATTTTGAAGTAAACTATAGCAATCAGTTGTGCACAGGTAGGGAAACCTTTGGGGGTAAAATACAAGGTCACCTCTAGGTGAGGGAATGAACACTTTTTGAGGTAAACTGAGTGAATCAGTTGTGGAAGTATTAGTAAATTCTGGGGGTGAAACTTGATGTAACCTCCATGGTAGAAAATAAATCAATCTTTTGAGGTAAAAAGGAAGTAATCAGTGTTGGAGAGGCAGGGAGATTGAGAGTAAACTTGAGTCTGTAGTCCAGAGAATGAACATACTGAAGTTAAATGGAGGTAGTAACTTGCAGACAGGGAAAAAATGTGGGGGTCAAGTCTGAGGTAATCTCTAGGGGAGACAACATTTTTGAGGTAAACTGAGGCAGTCACTAGGTGACAGGTTGGACAAGTTTTGGGGGGTAGAAATTAAAATGACCTGTTGGGCAGAGAATGGACATACTGAGGTGAATATCAGGTAATAAGTAGTGGACAAGTAGCAATAATTTTGGAGGTGAAAGCTGGGGTGATGTGTGGCAGGGAGAGCGTACATCCTGAGGTAAAGTGAGACAGTACTGGAAAGATAGTGAAATATTTCAGGGTAAAACTTGATGAAATCTCCAGGATAGAAAGAGAATATTTATAGGTCAAAAAGAGTAAATAGTTAGTGGGCAGGTAGGGAAAATACTGGGGGTAAAACCTGAGGTTATCTCTAGGGGGAGAGAATGAACATAGTGAGGTAAAAATCAGGCAATGACTAGTGAATGTTAGGGCAATTTTGGGGGGGTAAAACTGGAGCTAATCTCCAGAGTAGTGAATGAATACTTTCTTGTAAAAAAGAAGAAATCAGAAGTGCACAGACAGGGACAGCTTGGAGGGAAAATCTGAAGCAATCCCCAGGGAAGAGAATGAACAGCATGAGGTAAACTGAGGTAGTCACTTGCAGAGACACAGTGAAAATTTTGGGGATAGACACTGAGACATTCTGGAGGACAGAGAAAATTACTTTTGGGGGTAAAAATGGGATGATGGGTAGGGCAAAGCTTGTGGGAAAAACTTGAAATAATCTGTAGGAAAGAGCATGAGCATTTTGATGGAAAAATGAGATATTTATTCTTTGCTTCCCTTTGGGATAACTTAATCTGCACCCTTCCATGAGCAATTCCTTGGCTTCTCCTGGAGAAAACCCCCATGGCAGAGGCAGTGTGCAAAGGAGCCCAGAGCTGTGCTTGGAGCAGAGAGTGCTGAGAGCTGCGTGTGCCTCTGCTGCCCCAGGCTGGCAATATCCCCATGGAACAGACTGGGCAAATGGGATTAGAGGAAGCACAATCCCTTCCTGGAAGAGGTTTTCTCCTGTGCAGATCAGGCATGGGGCAGGAAGGGAACTTTGGAGATCAGCTGCTTTCCCCCAGAAAGCATCACTCACACCAGCATGGATGACATGACCTGTGCCCACTGCTCACCATGCACCTACCTGGCCAGAATCAAGAGCAAAGGTGGGTTTGGGTGTGAGCACTTGAAATAACTTTGAAAGAGAAGCAATCACCTTTTGCTGCTTCTTTCTTTCTTGCAGATGCTGGGATTGCCTCTGGGCACATGTGCTGAGCTCTCCCTGCAGGGAACTGTCAGCCCTGAATGCCTGTGCAATAACTGCAGCTGCCCAGGCAGACACAGGAAACTATTCCACACATGAAATTGCCATGACCCAAGGCACTCCTGGAGAGAGAGTGTAGAGAGTTAGAGCACTGATCCTGCTCCCTGCTTTCCCAGTAGTGCATGAACATGATTTCATCCTGATCCTGAGAGCTCCAAGGACAGTAACAACTGAGGTGCCACTGATGCTGCCACTTTTCTGATGGGCCTGGCCCAGAACCATAGCCCAGCAGGGGTCTGTGGGAGCAGTTCAGTTCCCCCTCCCTTCCTGCACTCTGGGCAGTTCCAGGAGCCATCTGATCCCTTTCCTAGGTTGCCACCACAGCCTAAGCTCCCCCCCCCACTGGGCCATGATGGCATCTGCGTTCCCAGAGCCAGCGAACGGCTCCGGCCCTCGCACCACTGCCGCACATCAGGCCGGGCCAGGGGAGCTGAAATAAAGCCTGGAACTCTCAAGGGTAACCTGGCACCACAACCACAAACCTCCCTCACTTGAGAGTAAAGAGGTGTCCCTGTATTTACACATGTCCAGGAACAATACTCCTCTAGAGCAGGTGTGGATTTACTTTTTTATCAGTTGAACTGGCACTGCTGCCCCCTGATGCCATTAAATTCTCCATCCCCACAATCCCTGGTTACCCTTGGCTGTGGGGTTTTTGCTGTCCCACAGTGAGTTAGGAGGGATCTCTGGCCAGCCTTGTTTCCCAAGAGCATTCAAAATCCTAATCCTCACTTCTCTGACTACTGAATACCTTAAATGCCACTCTGCGTTGTGCAAAAAAGTGCCTTGGGCCCACTGGGAACTGCACATCTCTAACAGCTGTTCTCAGTTATTCCAACTGAGTAAAATAATTATTAAGGAAAAGAGGAACCAGTTAAACCTAACAGCTTTTGCCTGATGTTTTCCTCAGGAATGAGTTAGGAGCTCAGTAGCAAGGCCTTCAGACAGGCACAGTGTCTGATATAAACTATATCTGGGCACACATAAAAAATAGGTTATATATAAATAGATAGCTATATGCCCTAATATATAATACATATTTATATTACAGAGTTATGTAAGGCATAAATATCTGCCCTACACATAACCAAAAATATTTATCACCAACTACCTCTAAATTACCCCCTGACCCCTGATGCTAGGAATGTAACATTTTTAGGGATCCTAAAATCAAACAGATGCAGGAAAATAAACCACGATTTTATGCCATTAATTCCAAGATGTTTTCCTGGATGTGTGCTGCTGCGTCTGTTTTTCTGTAAGATCTTGTGCCTTATCCCTGAAGTGCACTCAGAATTGTCAGGATCATGAAATCCATTTGGGATTTTACTGTTGCTGCAGTATCCAGTGAGATGAGTTTTTTCAAAATTATTTCTCTTGGACGGAGCACATCTCCTCAAGTTCCTTCTCACTTTCTGCATCCTGGAAATGCAAAAAGGGAAAAGATCAATGTACAGCTCAAGTGAAACAAATAAAAAGCATCATTTCCCTTCTTTCTCTCCAACCCCAAATCAGTTTTTAAGCATATCATGGAATCCTGGAATGGTTTGGGTTGGAAGGAGTCTTGAAGCTCATCCAGTTCCACTCGCTTCCACTGGGCCAGGCTGCTCCAAGCCCCGTCCAAGCGTGAGTCTGAAAAACCCCAAACAAGTCCCAGATCTAGACAGCCCACTGGCAGAAAACCCAAAATTAATTAGAGCAGCAGAGCCTGGCTTCAGTCTGGCACTTCTCCTTGACAGCACACAGAGCTGAACGGAGTGGTCAGGGCACACTCGAGGGCAAACTGGGAGAAATCACGGCGGGGTCTGCCCTGGGATGGAGACCCAGCGCCGTCCCGCTCGCCCCCCCTCCGGCCCCAGGGTGGGTCGGTCCCCGCAGCGCGCGCCCCTTCGGCCGGGCTCGCCCACTCTCCGTGAAGAGGGGCGGGAGAGGGGGCTAAGCAGAAGCTGCGGAGACAGGATCCCCTCATGCCGCTTCTCACCGTTGAAGTCCCCGGTGTCGCCACCACCGTGGTGTGGTGCTTGAGCTGGTCCAGCGCCGACTCCACCTTCTGCCGCTTCACGGGGGACACCGACACGTCCGCGGCTCCGGGGGACTCGCGCGCCCAGGAGGGACGGTACGTGCCCGAAGGGCACCGGCCCGCGCGCTCCCGCCGCCCGCCGCCAATCCCAGCCTGGCTGGGCGGCAGCGGCCAATCAGGAGCGCGGACAGGAGACGGACGAGGCCGCGGGAGGGAGAGCGATTCTGATTGGCTGGTTCGTGAGGGCCGGGCGGGGGTTCGCCTTGGCGACCGTGACGCCGCCATCGTCCCCGACGGAGCGTATCGGGGGAGTCTCCTGGCCCCGAGATCTCTCGGGCCCGGAACCTCCTGTCCCCGGAGTCTCCGTGTCGCCAGAACCCCCGGCAGTCTTCCCCGCGGCCGGTACGGCGCCCGACCCGCCCCTGAGCCACCCGTCCCTCGTGGCCGCGCGGGGCCCGGGCGCGGCCGGTGCCGCAAGGTGGCGGCGGGCAGCCCCTGAGGGAGGCGGCCGTGAGGGAAGGCTCGGGGCCGCGTCGGTGGTGCCCCGCTGCAGGAGCTGAGCGCTCTGGGCTCCCTTCCCCGCCGTTGTGGCAAGGTTCGAAATGGTTTATCGAGTGCAGCTCCAGGCGCTGAGAGAGCCCTCGGCCCAGTAAGGCAGGTGTTTTGGGCTCGTGGTTCGCCTGAACTTTATTTAGGCTGTAAAAGAGGTGATCTTGTTAGTGTGGGCCCACTTGGAAATTGTACTCTCCAAAACATCTACAGAAGGAATTACCAGTTATTTCAGCTGGGTAATTTAATTGTTAAGGAAAAGAGAAGACAAACTTTTGCTTCTGGAAACAGGATGGCTCTTGGCTGGAAATGTTGGAGAATCCGTGTAACAGGCTCCTAGTCATGGGGTTATGCTGTTCCCTCTTTCTGTATGGTTCCACTTGGGACAGCTGCCACAGTCGTTCCCCTTCCAGAGAGGCAAGAATGTGCTTTTGTGCAGCCTTCTCATGCTTTGCCCCTATTCTTAAGACACAGCTATCCAGGCCGTAACATCCTTCCTGTTGAATGTCAGTCCCCAAACCCAAAAGGAAATGTGTGGTTTCAGACATTCTGCTGAGTTTCTGAGACTCTCAGTGACAAAGCATTATGAAAACCCAGTGAAAGAGACGGAGATGGAGTTATAACTTAACTATTTTAATAAATCTTGTACAGTGCATGGTTATATCATTGTCTCCTTCGCTCAGTTACATCAATGTACAGTACTTTATAGCAGTGTCTGCAGGCAGTACAAACAGAACAGATGCACAGCTCAGTCGCGTGGAAATTTGTAAAAGTGGCCTCTGCAATAAGGTCTACTGAGCTATTTGTTTTAGGAAGTGCTCTTGTGGCTCCCGGCTTTACAGAGCTGTCATGTACACTCCTGTTAAAATCCCAGATAACCGTAATTCCCTGTGATTTGCTTTCCTCTACACCCCAGGACTAGAAGATGGTGTGTTTCCTAGCTCAACATTCGTTTTTATTTTCATTTTAGAAACTTTTTCGCCTCCCGTGCTTGCCATCCTGCCTCCCATCTCCACCCTAATCCGGAGCCAGGGCTTCTCAGGAGGATTGTCCTCTTCATCCCTCCCTGACAAGGTGAGTGCCCTTCTCAGATCCTAGCAGGGCTGTGACTAAACCCAGGATCCTCCCCTGCCTGCACCCTAATTCTGCTGGTGAGAGCAGTGTCCTGTTTCAAATGAAGAAAACAGATTATCCATTGGAGACGCTTAAGAATGAAGCCAAAACTAAGGTGCACTGGTGTTCTCAGTTTTAGACATGAGCTCCCCAGATGCTGTTTTAAAGCTTTTTCCATTAAATGTGCAATGACAGGCACAAATTTGGACAAAGACTCAGCATGTGCTGAGAGAGAAAATCCAGCTGTCCCTGGGCTGTGGGCAGCTCTGGAGCTCTGTGTGCTTCACTGCTTTGCAATCAGATTGGTCTGTCAGTCAAACAGAGCTAGAAATGCAATGTGCCAAACTTGCTGTGGACAGGAACTACGCTGCTTGCTTGAGTTTTGAAATGGTGAGTAAATTTTGGAAGCATAATCACTTAATTCTGCTTCTAGGGAGAGGGATTTTCCTCACCCCTATTTACAGATTGCTATATACAAATGCACATAACTTTATGAAGGAAAACGGGAAGTAAAGAGCAACACCCTGTGCTAAATTAGAGGGGTTTTTTTCTTGTGGCCATTTAATTTGTGTTAAACCTGCCTTTCCCAGTGTGCTTTGGGGTTTCAGCTATTTGGGAATCATTTCAGCTGACTTTTTGCAGTGAAAACGTGAAGATGGGGACAAGTGACCAACACCCTGGGAAGGGCTGTGGGTGTGCCTGGGTCGGGAGCAAACGGTCAGGGCTTATCTTCTCCTGGTTTGAGGCCCGGTTTGGCAACACCACCACAACATTCCAGTGCAGGATCCGTGCCCCAGGGAAGGGCTGCACAGCTGCCCCGAGCCCCAGCCTCTGCATCAGCAGCGGTGGGCGGGTGGAACTCACCTATTTCCAGATTCAAATCCCTTTGTTTGTCACTCCTCATTTCTAGGCACTGAAAGCTCATTTCAGCTGTTCAGAGATAGCACTAGCTGGTCCATGGATTTAAGGAAGCAGCCAGACTTTGGGAATGTGTGTTGCCATTCTAGCCTTGTCCAACGAGGGGGCACAGGGGGACAGGACAAGGACAGGCAGTTGTCACCGGCCCTGTGCTCGTGGGCTGCAGGGGACACCTGCACTGAGGAGGAAATGGAAATGGAAATAGAAAGGGTTAGGTTGCCCAGAGAGGTCATGACTCACCATTCCTGGAAGTGTCCGAGGCCAGGTTGGACAAGATTTGGAACAACTTGGGCTTGTGACAGGCATTCCTGCCCATGGCAGGGGGGTGGAATGGGATGAGCTTTAATGTCCTTTCCTTAAACCCAAACCATTGCAGGGTTCTAAAGCCTTATTCCTCTGGTCCAGGCTCCAAGCCTTGAGGCTGGCCTCTCTTGTGCTGTGTGCCACGCCTGCTCTGCCAGGGGAGAGTGGGGAGCAGGGGACAGCCCTCGGAGAAAAGCTTTGGGGGTCTTTTTTTGCTTGAAGCCAGCCCTTGTACATCCAGCCCCGTGTGAATCCTGCTCTGATCGCATGCACGGAAAATTTCAGTATAAAATATATAGTTATAAAAAAAATACTTCATGCAAAATTAAAACACCTTTCCCAGTGGGACATGGTCTTATTGTCAACCCTTCCCAACAGTGTTCAAGGAATTGTCACTCTGATGGCAGCTGGACCCCAAGGGGAGCTCTGCTGCATCTGGCCTGGGCCAGGAATCATTGCTTTCATTCCCTTTTTTTCTGCACTACTTAGGGCTAAGAGCTGAAATAAAGCAGAGAGACTTTAATTTGCAGAATCAATCCTTTCCTGGCGGCGCTTCGTGATTTCTTGGAGCTCCGACTCCCCTCTGCTTTTCTGGAATGGAAACAAAACAGGCAGTTTGGATTTGAACTTCAAGCTGCAGTTAAGTGACAGTATTTAATTAATGCTGTAAAAGTAGAGCTAGTTTCAAAGAGATAAGTGATATCAGTAAAAAGCAGATTAATTAGTGGAAACAGGGGGATCTTACAGATTTGCTCAAAAGACACTTCGGAATTTTTACGTGTGTTTTATTGCTGGTGTAGGTTTGGTTGCATTTTTTTCCCCCACAATTGTATTTTTTAAAATGCCTGTTTAATGAGCTATCTGACGCTGCTGGTACAGCCCCCATTCCAGCAGGAATTATCCAGAAAAATGCTTACCTCCAGCTGGTTTTTCTCCACTGTGATCTTGCTGTAGACTCTGTTTCCCTCATCACCGCACACCTTCTTCAGCTCCTCTCTGTTGAGGGAGAAGAGCTGAGCTCCGGTGAGGATGCCCAGGTGTTCCACGGTCCTGGGGAGACACAAAGTAGGGAGGTGACGATTGTGCTGCACGTGGCCTCGTGCCAGAGGTGAGGAGTTGGAGATGGGAGGCCAGGAGCTGCAGTGGGACCATATCACGGGGCCCTGGGGCTGTTCCAAGGTGGCAGCTGCAATTCCAGTAGCATTTCAGGCCTTGGATTTAGTTAGTTAACTGTTTATCTCCAAGAAAATATTTATACCAGAGAAAGGGAGTGACTTTGGGCTCTGAACATTCTGGTTATAGAGCCTGGATTGAACAGGGTTGAAATCTAATTTGCAACACAGGCTCTGTAAGTAAATCCAAGTGGCTTGTCCCAGGTGAGATGGTGCCGGTGGCCTCCCCCGCTCCTTCTCCAGGGAAGGACGAGCATTGCACGTGGCAATAGGGCAAATCTTACTCTTTGCTGAATGACTTGGCCTCCAGCCAGGCTTTGACTTCTTCAGTGCTGGATTCAAAGGTGAGGGGCACGAAAACTTGCTGAGGCTTTTCCACTTTGAAATTCCTGTGGGGAGGCTGAATTTTATTGTTTGTGATCTTCTTTAGCAGCTCGTCGTTCAGCTCATCCGTTTGGTGAATAAGTTCTGTAGAAACAAGTAGGGAATGAAAGCAAGTCTTCAGTCAAAAATGCCATTAAATGTTTGTGAGGAAACTGTAAGGCAAATGGGGATGTGGCTCAACATTCTTATTTAAATTCAGCCCAGAAAAGTGATTCCCATTTTCCTGTGCCCCTGTGTTGCCATTTATTTTGCTCCCATCACCCCTTGGCTGTTGCCTGATGTGGAAGCACAGTTCTGTGAGAATCTACAATTGGAGGTTTGGAATTGAGACCTTTTCAGTCCTCTCTGCTGCTTCTAGTCACTAATTTGCTGATCGCAGAGCTCCAGGTTTTGCTCCGCAACAGAACGGAAGCGGCAGGAAGCACAAACTGGGAATGAGCAACACACTCATGATGGGATGAGCTTGAAGGTCCCTTCCAGCCCAGGGCATCCTGTGCTTCTGTGAAAACTCCAGTGACTCTTCATCCAGTATCGCTTTCCCCATGAAACTCCTGAAGACTGTGGAGAATAACTCAGTGATACGAACAGATTTGTGTCCTTGTATTGTGGGGCTTCCTGTCGTCCCAGAAGGGCTCCTGCTTCCAGGAGTGGACAGGGTGGGATAAGGGGTGAGGTGAGCAGGGCCCCTGATCTCTCTCCTGCTCTGTGAGCCCCACAGCACGTGCAGGGTGAGGGAGTGATGCGGATCTCCTGTTTGGCCGGGAATTCTGTGGAACCACATGAAGGAAGCGGCCAGGCGGGCACTGTGTGTGTGCCGGGAGATGAGCAAAAGGAAGTGAGAGAAAGGGATTGGCCTGAGCTGTTCCTTAGACACACTTAAACATTTTGGAAGAGAAAGGAAACTCTCTCCTTGGGAGGAGGAGGAGGAAGTTAGAACTGGAGGAAGGAGGCATGGGGTGATCACTTATTGCCCTGCTCGGCCCGGGCCGCCCGAGAGCCCCGGCGGTGTCACAAGCCCCAGGGCTGCTCTCTTGGCTCTTGTCCTGCCTGGAATGGCCTCCAGACACAGTGCTGCTGCATTGCTGTGATCAGTAAAAGGTGCAGGGGAGCCCCTTGGGCAGGTCTGGTCCCCCGAGCGCCCAAACCCAGGGGAGCCCAGAGTGGGACACACACGTGCGTTCTTTGGCGTCCTGTGCAGAGTGGCGCGACAACATCTCAGTGCCCCACTTATCCCCGGCGTAGCTGGCAGGCAGCTTGTGGGTTGGGCTGGATGGGCCATGGCCCCTGGGGCTCAGGTCTCCTTTGTACCTCTGGTTAGACTGGTTAGAAAGGGAAAGAAAAGTAAGAATTTTTTTTGGTCGTTTTTAATTTTCTTAAGCTTTCTGCCTCACACCCACGGAGGGACAAACTGCCGTGTTCTCCTTGTGCTGATGTGGGGCTGGGGAGACCTCAGGTGGAGCTGCATGGAAGAAGTTAATTTCTGGGAATGAAGAACCCAAAGCAAAGTCTGAAGTTTGCGCAAGGGAATTCCTAGTTGTGCCAAACGTGTTCGATCTCATTGGAAGGCAGAGCCTCACTGCTCCGTAGCTGGGATGTGAAGCGGGACCACTGCCAAGGGCCTGGAGCGGACTGGAAAGTTTTTTGACGTTTTGATTAAACTAGCAGGGATTTATCCAGAAGCCTGCTGGGCCGCCTTAGGCTTTGCCCAAACGCTGCAATACCAAAATGGGGAAGCAATTCCATGCTTCCCTAGGGTGTTTAGAACACTCCAGCTCCACATTTCTGCAGTGCAAGTTGCAGTATTCAGTTAATTCTCACTTAGATGGTGTTTCCATCTGCCTCCACTCCAGTAACGTGTTCCTGGTGCTGAACTGAACTGGCTGAGGGAAGTGTCCATCTTTAATTTAACCCCCAAGAAAAATCTTGATGTGGAAAAATATGGAAAGCAGGAGGCTGGTGCACAAATAGGAAGGATAGGCCTTATTTGGGAAGACGATCGTAGCAAAATGTGAATTTTATCATAGGAGACTCAGGAATCTCCTGGCTTTGTCTGCTTCTGAAGGTCTGTCCTGATTGGTGCATAGTATCCTAAGAAATCAGGGAGGTCTAATGCCAACATTATTCCCAGAGGCAGATTGTGCCCTGCAGCTGATACCAGTCAGGTATTACCTAACTACAGACCTGTTTGAGCTCTTCCAGTTTCACCACATCCAGGATATTGTACGGAACAGAACCGGCCTGCCCACTCCGGTTGAGCAACTTCCACCACTGCTTATTATCTTCCAACACCTGAGAGAGGGACAAAAATAAATCTGCTGTGGGAAAATGGGATTTCAGGCATAAACAACCAGGATATAGCGGGGCCGAACCATCCGAAAGGTGAAGTTGCCAGAAGGACATCACTGAGGCCAGGAGCTCTAATCAGATCTGTTGCTCTCAGATGCAATCCAGGACTGAAACTTCTCCTGGAAAGCATCAGAATGTATCGTAAGGATGAACAGGAGAGCACCTCTGCGTGCTGAAGAACTCATAGTTCCTACATAATGTCCCTGTTTCTCCAGACCTTTTTTTCCTAATGACTGAGTTTCTGATGTCTTTTTGCATTAAAATAAATAATTAAATAAATAAAAAGCCACATTTTGCAGAGAAACCTTTTCCTCAGGTCACAGATCAGTGTCAGCCCAAGTCACGTCCCACCTTGTCCAGCTGCCAACAGTGCTGCAGTAAGAGAAAGGTTATGAGAAAGGTGCTTTTCAGAGAAAACAAATCCTCGTGGAGGAGGAAGTGGTGATAAGGAACCGACCCAGCGGGGGATGAGCAGGGCTCTAGAGCGAGTTGTTGTCCTCCCTCCTCACTGTGGTTAAAATGGGACCGATGTCTTTGAGCTGAGGAAATGACACGACACAGCACAGGCAGCCTGCTCCAGCTTTGGGTTTGAGCAAAGCTTTGTGTCACTGCTGAGATACCACCAGGGAAAATGGAGTTGGTGCTTGTTGCTATCCCGAGCTCTCTCCTGCCCCTGGGGGACACACCTTTTCCAGGAACGGTCACGTACCTCCAGGATTTCATCCTTCAGCACCGAGAGCTCATTGGCGTTTCGCGCGGTGAAATCGTAGCGGATTTTGGCAAATCTCTTGGGCACAGCCACCCCCTGGGCCTCGAAATTCCTGCAGAAGAGAAGTGTCCTGAAGTTCATTAACCTGAGCTAGACTGTTGGAAGGACTCTGTGTGGAAGCTGGAATTGTATTAGAGGATCATCATAAACTAAAAATATATGTGACAATGTGGCCAGATTGCAATGAATCTAAAGACAGGACAGGGTTGGCTCGAGCTCACAGAGCTGCTGCCTCCAGTGTAAACTAACCGCCTCGTGAAAGCAAATGGTTTTTCACAGACATTATTCAAATAAAAGGGGAAAGGGGAAAAAAAACCCAACCAAGAAAAAAGGAAGGTTCCCATTAGCAAAAAAAGCCTACATGAAAAAGTGAGGTTGTGAGCTATGGCCGAAGGGCCGAGTTTGGTGCTGATTCTCAATCAATTCAGCAAATGACAGTGCATTGATGCAACTGTTTTTTTAGTCAAATTTAGTCCTGATTCTTCACAGTAATTTGCCTCAAGAAAATGAGCCCCATATCCTTTGGTGAGTTCCCTGTTGGCTGAGGCCCAGACCTTCAGGCCGTGACTTCTAAACATACTTGCAGTGAGACTGGCTCCCTCTTAATTGCTTCTTTTTGAAGTATGGTTTGTCACTATCATCCTGCTGAAGATGAACAGGGCTGGTGTCTCATCTTCATATATTCTTCCCCCTCCTCCCCTCTCCTTCTTTTCCCCTTTTTCACCTCTAAATAAATTTCTTAAAGGCGATTTAACCCTGGGATAGTCTAATCCACTTTAGTCCTTCGTGGTCCACCCTCAGATAGATGTGTTGGCACAGAAGAAGTAAGGGTGTTCCTTTAGGATCTGATACTGTAATAAAGGGAAGAGAAAGATGAAACAGGCATTTCATGTTTGTCTGTTTTCTCTCCATGTCATTTCGTGAACATGTACTCACACTTGGCCAAGAGTAGTGCATTCAGACACTGAATATGAGTGTTGAAGAGGGGACTGAGAAGGAAGAAGCTTAGTGTTCTGCAATAGGAATTATGCTTTGGGGATTTTACGAATTGTTTCCCTCTTTTTCACCATCATGCTCTTCTTGCACACTTCCTTGTCTTTTGCTATTGAGCGAAAGTCTGGAGGCTCAGAAAGCCCAAGTTTCATCTGAGAAAGATTTCCTGTGTCAGAGAGAACGGAAGGGATTCTGTTTCCATCCTTTCATGCCAGGAAGGATGAACTGCCTGTATCAGGAGGTGCCGAATTGGTTCTGGGTGCTGCTGTAGCTCACAGAATTGCAAGACCCAGTGCTGCAGGAGTTCAAATAACAGACCGGTGGAAAGGCTCAGGGGCCACAAGCTGTGCTGCATCTCTCATGGACTTGCAAGGAACCTCTCCTTTGGTGTCTGTGCAAGTGCTGGCTGATGTGGGCACTAGGATTGCTCTTTTAATCAGGCAGCTCCAGTACCTTTCAGAAAAGAATTTTCATGGCACATCATGAGCCATTAATCTCTTGACTAACCATAACATTTCCTTACTCCTTGGTTTTACAGCATTACTCAAACACTGACATTTGTCATTTCACCAGCCATCTCCCTTGACCTCTAGCATCAGGCACTTGCAGGGGGAAGGATCTGGTCTCACAAATATTTTCATACTCTGATCTCTGTGATTTATTAACCATGAAGTTTTGCCTTCAGAACTCAAGATGCCATTTCAAATAATTTCGTGTGCAAAAGTCGAGTTATTGGGCAAAAGGGATCCTTGATAGCTGGGCACAAAGGACAGCAGGACTGCTGTTGCTGTTTTCTTTTCAACTACTGTGCTTGCTGTGTGACCTTGAGGAAATAGGTTCATTGCAGCTTTATGGTTCCGTTTTTGCATAGGGAAAATAAGGGCAGTGATAATTGCTTTCAGTTGTAAAACACTTCAAGATTTATGGAATATGAATGATTCTTACTAAGTGAAAAGTGTTGCAAAGCTGGCTTAGTTGCACACTGTGCTAACAAAATCCCGTATCAGCCTATTGACCCCAGCCTGAAACACTCATTAAAGTTTATAGGACATTTTGGTGGATGAGTTGAGGCAGTTGTTCTGCTGGAAATATCATACTGAAAGCACTTTTAAATCCATCATCCGCTTTGACTTTTTTCTCTATTAAAACTAAACACAACTGCTTGCTCTTTCCAGTTTTCTTAGTTTAGTTTTTGATGGGTAAGTACTCACTGTTAACTCAGCTTGTACCCCCATGGCATCTGAGACATTACAGTTCATTCTAGTCATAGCATAAACACACAATAGCTGTTGTACTGAGACAAAAAGAGTTATAAAACATGTAAGATATCCAATGGACTGGTATTAACTATCAAGTTGCATGGTCACTTTTGAATGTCAAATGTTCTTTTTATGGATACTGCATTAATTTAATTTGTGCTTAAACGTTAGCTAGGCTAGACATTGGTGTCTGAAAAGTTTACATATTTTTCCAATGTCAAAATGTGTAAATTTAGTATTAAAGAAACAAAACATATTTACTTGTACTAGAGGAAAAATACTTTCGTAGCAAAGAAATTAACTGAGGTGCTCTTTAGAAATAGGTCTGGCTTGCTTACAGAATTGTTGCTTATGCAGTAAAGCAGATCTACAGATGTTTTCTTTTTTTCTTCCAGATAAAACTTGGATTGTTTGAAAAGTGGGGAGATATTTCACCATAGTACAAAAGAAGATACAGAAGAGGAGAGCAGAATGAGAGCTCTGCAAGTGCCACATGCCTGCAGCCTGCTGTCTTTAGCGATGCTGTTCCTTCCAGTCACTGGAACGTCAAAACAAAATATCCCAAGACTGAAGCTTTCCTATAAAGGTAAACTTTTCAGTAGTTTTTCTGATTCTGGCACTTTGGTTTCGATGTGATACTGCCAGCAGTTCTTTTTGTATTACTAACCAGGAAATACATAATAGAAGCCTTAAAGATGGATGAATTCTGCCTCGGGGCAGTATTAAAATCTGGGTTTTTTGTTGTGTCGGGGCACATGTTTCTGAAGTAGAAATGTCTTTTAAAAGTATTATTTCTGTTTGCTCCAAGAGGATGTTAACAGACTATACATAAATTAGAGGGGAGTGGTCCTTGAAAGGCTCTGAGGTGCATTGGAGACATTCCTGTGTGGCTGGTGCGGATGATGTGACACATGGAGGACATTCACACCTTCCTACAGCATCAGAGAAAGTTGAGAGAGCTGACTCAAGTGTTTCAAGGGGACTGACATTTATTTTTGTAATAATTCTTTTTCTATCACTAAGTGGGTATGTTAAACTCTTCATATGTGGTTTTCTTTCTCCTTGCCTCTTTGGATCACAAAAGCGTGATTCTCTGCAGAATTTCTTAGTCTTGTGTGTAGTTCTTGTTAAGAATGGTACCGTCTGAGGGATTTCAACACAGACATATTTATGTATTAATGGCCAATTTTTTAAAGAAGGTGGATTTCTTTTTGCTTTGCATGTACAGTACACCTCCACAGGCACAGAGATGTGTCACTGACACTTCCTTCTTTAGTGAAAACAAATGCTCTCCAGTTAGTTATGTTTCAGCTATGTCAGCACCTTGCCCTTAGGGGAGCTATTTCTGCTCTGTTTTTCAAACTTATGTCTTCCTATGCATTGCAGAGTTACACTCAGGATGGTGTGATGGGACAGGCTGTAGAGCCTTCATCGGGGCTTATGATATGTTTATCATGAGTTTAACACCCAGAGAAATGTATTGAGTAAGCAGAATGACATGCTATTTATTTACAAGCTTCTCTTTTGCTAGATTTGCATGCCACTGTGCATGCTATTCCACTGTGTATATAAATGTGTTTGGATGTGTTTGTGCGAGAGAGACAGAGGAAGCAAGATCAAGGGATCTTGACAACATTTTTATAAATTCAGGGAACAGTTGCACTCCCTGAAGCCAATGCATACAGAAACTGAAAGAGCTGACATGAGTTATGAAAGTTAGCAGTAAAACCCTCCTGACATACAGCCGGCCTTCTCACAGCTAGGCCTTTTGAGCTAATTCCCAAAAGCAGCATATACCATATGGCCATGGCATTTACTGTGGATTTGACACTCACGATTAGTGAATTCCTCTCAACTTCAAAAGCAGATAGCCTTTGGCAAAATCCTGATGGATGCCTTTGGCAGGTAAAGAGGGGGAGAAAGAAAAATTATTGAGGTCAACACAGGGGAAAAAAAATGGCTGAAATCTTAGTTTAAAATAGTGGCAGAGACCTGCTGGGAACAGTTGGGAAAATGCCTGAGCTCGTTTAAAAAGACAGTGAGCAGATGATTGATATTTAGGCCCTGACCCAAACTTTTCTTAGCAACTTTATAAACCTTTCAGTTTGGCTTGAGGGATACCGTTTCCTGTCCAAACTTATTCACCTATATCCCTGTAGGGGGGGAAAATCAACAACAGATACAGATGCAAAACAGCACATAAATCTTAGTTTTGAGAGCTGTGATGGAACTGAAAAGTCAGAAGAAAGAGAATTACCAGAATTTATTGTGCCTTGTCTTACTTTCTTGGGGGGTTGGAAGGTGTATATTTTTCCACATGGAACAAGAAATAATTTAATGCTGTTTTTTCACATTTATGTATTGTAAATGATTCCAGTATGGCTTATCATAATTAAACTATATTTTGTGTGTTGACAACAGAATATCAGATGTACTGAATATTTAATATAGTTGTGAGAATTAAGTCCACCTTCCTCCCCCCAAATCTTTCAGACAAAACAATTCCAAGGTTTCTGAGAATAAGATGTAGGAGAAATGAACTGTTTTGCCAGTTCTCATAAAATTGTTAGTCATGTCACTGACAAGTCCTGGCATCTCTGTTCTTTGGAATTCATACTTGAACTCTCATGAAGAGGAGAATACAGGGCTCTTTTCCTTCTTTATGGAAAACAGATGAGAACTGGCCACATCAGGCAGTTCCAAAAACCTGGTCACATGTGTCTTTGAAGGGAAGGTTTCATCTCCTTTCAGGTGCAATGTGCTTATGGCATAGCTCCATCTTCCCAGAAGAGCTGAGCATTTGCTGGGGCAGGAGAGCTGGAAGTAAGCGGGACTTTGCTCTGCAGTTACTGAAGCTTCCAGTTGCATCAATCAGTGGTGGATGGAGGAAGAGGGAGAGGGTAGGGTGGTTAAAGATGTGTCTATAACTGCAGGAGTGCTTCAATAAACCACAGCATGTCAAAGCTCCTTTGTGTTCAAACAGCAATTGAAATTTTAGACCTTCTCTGAATGGCAGTTACAGGTTTCCTTCTTCTCAAGGTTGTCATCTTAACGAATGGGAATCTGTGCAGGAAATGTTAAGATATTCCAGTGAGTGATGTTGGGATCAATGTAAAGTCATACAATGGATTTCCTTTATTGTTTGTCCCAGTCTAAAGATGTGTTCTAAAAAATTGTGCATGTATAAAACTAAAACTACACACAAATCAATTAAAATATGTTGTAGTACAGCATCAAAGTCATATATTTTCCACCTGTGTTAACCGAATACACTATGATCTTTAATCACATATCTCATCCTTTCACATTTTCCCTGATCCATTAGTTGAAAAATTCTCTTATTCACTCAGACTTAACGTTTAGATACTCGTTCATGTCATTACTATCCCAGAAATTGTCACTCCTCTTGTGATGTTTTTAGGGTGCTCTCACTCCATATACCTTACTTATTCTGTGTATCTTAGATACTTCTACAAGATTGAGGTGCTTTTACTATTACAGCTTTAATATTAGGAGAAGGTAACAAACTGTCTTCTAATAGAAGATTATGATCTTTAGAAAACCAGGGGATGATTTTGAGTAATATTCCATATTTTGACTCTCTTTGCCTAGTACTGCTTTCAGTCTAAGACCAACAGTGTGTATTTATCACTCATTTTCATGTAGCTGGAGATAACCTGTGACCTTCATCCAAACTGCAGAACTCCACAAGCACAGAAGTGATATTCAGCTTCCCTAAGCAGCACGTCCTTGTTGTCTGCTGCCTCATTTAACATCCTCATTCCAACCTCTAGAGCAGATGCAGAAGGTTTTCATATACCAGTCTAATTCATTAATGTCATTTTCAGGACAGCATCAGTTCTGTTACTAAAGAATGGAAGGCTCAGTGTCCTAATTCATGTATGTTTAATTCATACAGTGTAGACAGTCTTGTTTCTGTTTGATCTTCTGAGTAATAATTTTTCCTAATTCATTGGGAGGTCCTTCCATAAATATCGTGTGTGTGTCTTTTTAGATTTTACTTCATAGGGAGAAGTAAAGAATAGCCAGACCAGAAGGTTGATTGCCTTCTGAGAAAAAGAAGAAAAAAAAGCAAATTTTTCTCAATTTGTGGCTATCCTAAAATTTTCCTGCCGAAAGAGAGAATCCTAATTGCAAATTTAACCCTATTGATTTGATTTACTTGGCTGCTTTTCATGGACATTTTAGTAAGTGTAGTCTGTGTTCTCAGTGAATGCATTTATATTACAAAAGTGTGCACCCTAGTTTCTTGGCTGGGGGGCATGCCCTAGCCCAGATTTGGACATTGTCACCAGTGACATCCACAAACATCTATCATTCCCGTGTGGGAATGTGGCCATTCCCCAGAGCAAGCCATGCTTACTGTGACAGCGGTGACTTGGTCAGAGGACCAGGAATCCTGCATTGTGACACAGTACAGAGGAATAAGCAGGACTGAAGGCAACGTTTGGCTTTTAAAGCAGGATTTACTTAGCACTGTTAAAAACGACTGTGGTAGTAATTTACATCTAATAAACAAAAGCATTATTCTCAGCTGATTTGTTTTTCTCCATATAGAATGAATTAAGATGCAGTCTCATTCTCACTGAAGTCATGGCAAGAGTTTTTCCACTGAAGTAAATTGAAGCAAGATCAAATTCACGCTCCTCACTTTTTTCATCTTACCTAAATAAACTAAAGACAGGTAGTTCTTTCTCCTCTGCTGAAGGATGACAGTGCTAAATCATCAGCTCCACATGGAAATTAGCCATGTTTAAGGATTGTTTAGTTTCACGCAGTGTTTTGCACACAGGATTTTCTTCCCCCAGAGTGATCTATTCTTAAAACATGGTGAAAAAGCAAACAGAGAACATTTTGGTGCCAGGAATTCTTTTGAAAATTTGACTGGGTGAGTGCATTTCCTTAATGTTCAAAAATTATCCTTTGACCATGCTATTTAACAGTGTCAAGCATTCTGTTCTCTATATTGTTTTTGCTTTAAACCTGTTTCATTTTAGAACTGATGAGATGCTTAACTGTTGCATCAGAGCAGTTAGTTTGTTCAGTTTCAGTACAGCTGGCTTATTTCCATGTCATGCATCATTTAATTATACATATAAAACATAGTTAAAATTGTACAGCTCCATGAGCCTCACTTAAACTGTCTGTGGCACTGCAGTAATCCCAGTACCCTGACAGGGTGTTGCACAGCTGTGACTGGTTGGAATGTGGTAAACTGGTGATGTGTAAGAGAGCCTGGAAATGAGCTTGCATTTTGCAGCTGTGCTCGCTCTACTGGAAGAGGAAGTTAAACCAGAAAAAAACTGCTCTTGTGGCAATATCAGCATCTGTAAATCTGAATGCTTAATGAAAATCAAGGAAAATGTGCTGAGTGAGGAAGTGGTGCTTTTCCCTTGTTTGTCATTTAATTAATTTTTGGTGGTTTGTTATTTCTCAGAAAAATCTATCTCAGATTCCTCTGTGGAAAAACATGAAGTGTTTATGTGAGAGTGAAGATCCTAGTATTGGATGATTGTCTAGATATGCAAAAGACTTTGCCTGTTTTGTCTCAAAAATGCTTTCTGGAGGCAGTGATCATTGACACTTAAAATGTACCCTAGCTTGAAGATGGATGGGCACTGCTGTCCATGTGTATATGCTGTCGACTGAGTATAAACTTGAAGGCATTTATTACATCTTAGTAATGGGAAAAGCAGCAAATTTCTTACAGACATTTTTTTCCTTTTTTAAGCTAGTGAACTTGAAGGTCAGATTCAACTATATGTTGCATTTTCTGTCATATAATTATCATATCTATAATGTCCTGAAGAGCAGCCTCCAGTCAGTGACATCAACAGTTTACACAGCAGTTGAACTAAGAATAACCTTGGAGAACTGACCCATGTCAACCTCTTATGAGTGTAAACTCTAGTTCACAACAGTTTCTGTTTTTTCATGATCACAGAAGGGCCTCAGTTGGATAAAAGAAGAATTGTGTTCAAAAAATACAAAACTATTCTGCTGAATGTTCACTTTACTGTATCTCAGAAGATGAGAGGAAACAAAACTGAAAGAGTAATACTTAATAAAGTATTTTTGCTCCCTTATAAAAAGAAGGACAGGACAACATCAAAAACAGCTTCCCTAGAAGAATGCAGGGAAGATACATGATAAGTGGCATCAACTTGGAAGAGGGATCAAAACTCTTTCTTTGATTGCTTTTACTAATGACATCTGTTTAAGTAAATCCAATTCAGAGCAGTTTCAGAAATCCCAAACTTGTTCTCTTTCTGAGCACTATTTGGAGGGCATGGTCTGCCTGACATCAGTGTCTGTCTAGCAGTGGACATCTGTGGTCACTATGCAGGTGCTCGATTCACATCCTGTTTCCTTTTCCTCCCTCCCCATTTCTGCAGTTCCATTTATAGGTGAGTTCCCCAAAGAAGAGCTGAGGAACATAGGGGATGACTCTTCCGTACTCACAGTCCTTTGGAGATAAATACACAGAGATAGCAGAAAGAGTCAGAATTTCCTTTAATAAACCAGCGCAATATCAGACAGGAAGGGCCAGGAAGTGCTCCAAGAGCTAGAGCATTACACAGACGGGCTGGGAGGGCTGGGAATGTTCAGCCTGGAGAAGAGGAGGCTCTGGAGAGCCCTTAGAGCCTTTTCCAGTGCCTAAAGGCGCCCCAAGAGAGCTGGAGAGGGACTTGAAGAGCCTGGAGTGAAAGGACAAGGAGGAATGGCTTCCCGCTGCCAGAGGGTGGGTTTAGATGGGATATTGGGAAGAAATCCTTCCCTGTGAAGGTGCTGAGGCCCTGGCACAGGTTGCCCAGAGAAGCTGTGGCTGCCCCTGGATCCCTGGCAGTGTCCAAGGCCAGGCTGGACAGAGCTTGAAGCAACCTGGGATAGTGAAAGGTGTCTCTGGCCATGGCAGGGGGTTGGAACGGGATAATCTTTAAGGTCCCTTCCCACCCAATCCCTTCTGTGATTCCATGATTCCAGCGTCTCTACACACATGGAGAGCCAAAGCACAGTGCAGCATCTTTGGCACCTGATCCTTAAGGTCACTTTGCTGGGCTGATGTTGGGAAACAAGACCTATGGATGGACTGATGAAGTCAGTCAATATTTTTGCCTCCTGCAGTGGAAAACACCTGCGATTCCTTTCCTTGCAGAGTTGCTGGGGGTTAAACAGCAGACAGTGCTTATGGGAATAACCCCTCAGCTGATCTTTGTCTTCCCTTGGTGGTTATTAACAGTGGCAGGGAGTTGTCTCCAGGATGCCCAAACGTCCCAGTGTCACTGTACGTGTCCGTGTGCGTTCATGAGGTTCCGAGGCGGGAGCCAAAGCTCCGGGCGTGCGGATCCATCACCTATTTCCATGTGGAGTGATGTTCTGTTTGAAGGCATCCCCGACCTGTGTCTGCTCAGCCGTCTGGCCATGCTTGAGTGAGGAGTTCCAGTAAGGATATCCATTGGCTGAGGAGAGCTGGAAAGGCAGACATGGAGTCAGTGTTACCAGGAAAGGGGAAAGCTGATCGGAGAAAAGGAGAGGGATAGTGGTAGATGAGTCATGGTCTGGCAGATTTTGGTCAAGGTGTTCTCCAGGGAAGCCTGTGTCCCTGGAGCTCAGTTACGCTGTAGGGTGCTGTTGCCTTGGATTGGGAGAGGCTCATTATTGCTGCCCTTTTCCAGCCTCATTTGCTTTCTGTATTTAACTGGGGCAACCAGATCCAACTGAGTTTTGAGCCAACTACTTGTTGCACGCCACCACTACCCCTGCAGCTCCATTTCTCCAGAAAAGGGGGAGGGAGAGTGAAGAGACAGGGACACAGGACTAACCTTCCTCTTGCAAGTGTCCAATGTCTATTTCCCAGGGAGCTCCACGGAAGATTTCTGTGGGTGGTTCCCAGCCGTTGTGGAATTTGGGGATGTAGGTGGGGATGTTCATGTCTCGGGGCCACTCGGCTCTAGGACAGAAAGTGGGAATATGAGGGGACATTCACAAAGAATGTGTCTTTCAGGGCATCCCCTGAAAGAAGAAGCAGGAGCATCAGGGAATCCAAGCATCCCGTCTGCGTGGGGAGCCTGGGGAGATGGCAGCTCTGTCCTTACCTGGATCTGGTCCATGTCTCCCCCAGGGAATCCCAGAGGTTTATCTCTTTGGGTGTCAGGTGTCCTCTCAGGAAATCGGTGGTGTCTTTAGAAAGCAGTGGGCTGAGGACAGACGGGGCCAGCTCAGGGCCACCGCAGCTGTTGATGATCTGGGTCACACACAAACCACACAAAGAGGAGAGAACTTGCAGGAAACGGTCAAAATGTCAAACCAGGGACACACAGATGAGCAGGAATCGAAGACAAAGCTGATCCTTGGATCAGCACAGTCACTGCAAGAAACATCAACCTAAGTCTTTGAAGGAGACTGGACAGTTCAAGGGAACATGAGATTTTTTTGGATTGGAGTCAAAGGAAGAGCTGATCTACAAATGAGCTGTTGTTACAGACGAGTGAAGTGTCAGAAGCTGACACTTCAAAAAATGGAAAGTATCTTGCTATTCCTTTGTGGCTCCTTTTCCAAGTTGGGATTTCTGCTTCCAAGCATTTTCAGTGCAAATACCGAGCTGTATTTGCCTGAAGGTGAGACCAGACAGATTCCCAGGGGGGATTCCAGCTGGCTGCCCCTTTTGTTCACAGTAATGCCTTATTGACCCGGTGGAAGGATTCATATTTGCTGGGGTTCCTGTATTTACTTCAAGCTTCAAACCGGATCAGAGGCCAGGAACAACCGGCATCACTTCTGGAAGTTCCTGAGAAAGCTGTGGCCAGGTATGAGCAGTTTTCCAACCCTGTTGCACAATCTATCTACTTGTAAGTGTGAACTAGAAATAAAAGGAGTTCCCAGTGAGACCTGGGAATAAGATTTACCAGTTCCAGCGGCCCAAAGAGGAAATGCACCAACTCTGAAGCACGGGGGTTTTGGATGTGCTTCCTTAGTTTGGCCTGAAAAGAGAACGTAAACACAGTTTAACCCTAACCTGAGTGTGCCTTCTCTTTTCTGTCACATGGGGCGAGTGTTGTGGACTGATGAGAAGAGTAAGGGATGGAGGAGTAGGAATCATTCATTTTTATTTTGTGTCCATTTCTAATTCCCAGTGAATTTCAGGCGGGGGGGAATACCCTCTCTGTTAAATCAGTGCCTTTAAAGCTAATTTGAACAGACACAGAAGACCTTGGCTTATTTTGAAAGTCCTAGTGAGGAAGGGCCAGGATTGCTGGTGCTTCTGCCTCTTGCAGGGTTGAGAATCCCACTAGTTCCATGGATGAAAACAACAGGATAGGTGTTCTGAGGGTCCCCTGGCAAACTGCTGACAAGGGAAAGTCTCCACCAAGGTCTTGCCTGGGGCACCCGGAGCTGCCCTGGCCACTGAAAGGCTCCAAATCCAGTGGTATTTGAGGTGAGCTGTGGCAGAATGGAGGAGCAAACACTTGGGATTGATTTACTGCAAGAACTGGGTTTCAGTAACAGCAATCAGCTGAGCTGTGGTGAGAAACCTCTCCAGTTTGTGCTCCCATTCAGCTCCTTCTCCTGTCCTGGACTCCTGGCACTGTTGCCATGGGAGACAGGCTCCCCGCTCCTACCGAAATGCAAAGCATTTGAAATGCCGGAGATGAAACATTAATGTGGAGTGGGAAACAACTGCTGGCAGCAGGGTGACCCAATGAACGGGCACTTCCCAGGGACTCGGCAGCCCCATGGTGAGGAACGTGGCAGGACCCCACCACAGTGTCCCAGCTCTGCTGCGTGCTCCACCCTGGGCTCTTGCCAGGAGATCAGCTGCTCCTTCTGATCCTGAGCAGGCACAAATTAGCCATATTTGCTTCTCAAAGAAAAGGCTGGAGCTTGGTATCCTGCTTTAAGGTTGTTTACAGTCTCTTGGTTTTCCTTATTAATGACTGCCCAGGAAGGAGCTTGTAGGATGTGTTCGCTGGACAAGTTTGGTCACAACTGACAGAATTCCTGCTGCAGTGGTGAGGCAGGGACTGAGCCTGGTTCACTGTCCCCAGAGCTCGGGTAGTACAGGACAGTCAGGCCAGTAAAGCCCCTGCTCAGGGCTGGGAACGAGATCCTGGCCAGCTTTCCCTCTCTGCCCCTCTCTGCAGTCCTGCTGGCCTATGTCATGCCCTGGGGCCACTCTGCCGTTGCTCAAATGGCCAAAATCCACTCATCCAGGAGTGGGAAAGGGAGGGAGGGCACAGGAATTCATCTTAGGTGGTGAGGCCTGGAAATTTTCAAGGCAACAAATTGATCTTTGGATAATTACAGCAGAGCAGAGAACACGGTGCCATGGGCTCTGGCAGGGCTGTGCTCAGCTCTTTGTTCTCTCCCAGGTCCAAAAGTGTGACCAGTTCCAGCAGCAGCAGCAGCAGTGACAGCTCAGCCAGCGACTCCTCTGACAGCCAGGACTCCTCTACCTCCTCCGAGGACAGTGACAGTGAGGACAGCTCCTCCTCTGTTGAGAGTCTTTCTGAAGAATGGCTAAAAAGCAAAGGTCATGATAACACAGCAGGCTTAGTAAAGATGCAGACACTGAGTCCTTGAGCAAGAGGTTGCATAGATAACAGAATGTGCATTCAGATAAGTAAGAAGACAGAAACCATATGGAAGAGGAAGATAAGACCACCGTGTTTGCAGATCCCACGGAATAGCTCCCACCAATGAGGAGCTCGACTTTTGCAATATGTATGAGCTAATTAAAGGTACTATAAGTAAGTGTAGTTTTGAAAAATAAATCGAGACTTGCTGAACATGATGCCTTGAGTGCTTGTCTCCCGCGACTCCACCCAACACTCCTCCTCCTCCCCCTCCTCCTCCTCCAGCAGCTCTTCCTCCTCCTCCGACTTCGACTCGGATCCGAGCTCCTCCAGCAGCAGCAGCAGCAGCAGCAGCTCTGAGGATGAGCCCCCAAAGAAGAAGAAGAAGAAATAGCTGGGGAGCTGCAGGACTGGTGTGGAGTGGGGGACAAGCCCCTCCCAGGGGCTGGAGCACACGGCTGCCAAACATTCAATGGTCAACATTTCTACTGCTCACACTTTCCAAGTGTTTTGCCTAGTTGTTCCTAGGACATGGAAGGTATTAAATGGCTTCCTGAGACGTACTGAGAGAGTATTTTTGTGCTTTATCCTTTTATGGAAGATTTTACTTTTTTAGTTCCAAGAAAAATTAAAAAAAAATCTATCATCAGATTCGTTTCCATGAGCTGAAGTCCAGTAACCTGGATGCTTACATGCTGGAAAGCAAAAGCTTTTTATTGCAGGTTATGTTGTGCATCGTGTGCTGTTCCTCTGTTAATGACAGCTTCACTTCCATTGAGAAAATCCTCTCCAACTGTTAAAAGCAGAAGTTTTTCAGCGCTGCTGTGGAGCTGTGGCATAGTTGAAGCTGAATGCACAACGTGTCCCACACAGAGCCTCCCATCTCATCAGCTGGTGCCAAATGGATTCTGTGCTGCTGAGCTTGTGTTCCAATGGCTTTTCCTGATGCTTCCAGGTCCAGTCTTAAGTGCACCATCCAGCTGAGCTGTGTTGGTTTGTTACTGATCAGTGGAGTGCTTGTCCTGCCCGCAGGCTCTGGGCTTTTCACTCCCCTGTGGCCTTGGCTCGTGCGTTGGAAGTGTTTGCTGAGACACAGAGTGTTGGTGGTGGGAAGCAGCAGCTCAGTGACTTGGGGCTGCTGCTGCTTTAGGAGTTTCATCTTTGTGCCTTTTTTTTGTCAATTCGGTGTGCCCCAGTGAGACAAGGGCTGCAGTGGGTGTTCTGCAGAGCTCCAGCTCAATATTGCCACGCAGCAAAAGCAGAGAAATAATAACAGCCACAACTGGGCACTGTTCTCACTGGATGCTCAGTAAAAAAGAGACTCCTTGAAATAAAGGGCTCAAAGGAAAGTGTTTCCCTTTGCATGTGTGAAATGCAGGATTGCCGAGTGACAGTCTGCAGAAATTCAGTCATTCTTTGTTTGTGGGAACTGCCCTGTAGAAGGAAGTGAATGCAAAAGCCCCACAAGCCCTACAAAAGCAGATGCAGACAGGCTGCAGAGCAGGGATTGCTGGATGCAGAGTGGGAACTCGTTGTTCTTCTGGTGCATTGAAGCAGTTGCCATTAGGATTTTATTTGGTGATGCAGTCTCCTGAATTTCTTCTTGTCGGAGTGCCCTTTGTGGGGAGGGGGCATCACTTGTGGAAGAATTCTCAAGTATCTTGGTTTAGGTAGAATACAGTAACTAAAGTATTTTTAATAATTTTTATGGAAAAAGTAGTGCGTAGACTTCCTTTGGAATAAACTGTACTTCTTTAAATGTTTGTGCGTGTGTGTCTGTGAGCACTCCTGTGTTTTACAGAACACGCTGCAGACTGTAAATAAAACTACCAGAAAGGTGTTGAAGTCTTGTGGACTGAATGTACCATTTAATGGGAAAGGGAATAAATTATTAAGCAGCAGTTGCTAAGTGGATGCTTCCTGCAAATATCTGAAATCTTTGTGGTGTTTGTGTGCAGGTTTCAGCTGGAGTTGCCCTGGCATTGCCTCCCAGAGGGGCAGGATTGCTCCCCAGGAAGTTCTCCAGCCAGAAGTCCCTCTGGATCCAGATTATTTTTAAAAAAAAGTTTAGTTTGTCTTGGCTTTTTCTTTTTTCCCTGCCCTTTCTGGTTTGTCTCTCCCTGTTCTTCTTTTACAGAGGAACCCCTCCCCAGCCCGGCCAGAGCCGCAGCCTCCTTCATGTGCCGCTGCCTCACTCGCTGCTGCTGGTGCTGGCTCAGGAATGTGCTCAAAGCCCGGCTAAGCAGGAATTGTTCCGGGCCTGCTCTGTTGAATCGCTGCCGCCGCGAGCAAAGCTGCCCCTGCTCCTTGAGGGGAGCGCTCGCTGCAGCCCGGCAGGAAAAGAGCCCAGGAAAAGCCGCGCCCTTTGCAGGAGAAGCGCTGGGAGCAGAGGGGAGAGCGGGAAAAGGCAGCGAGAGCAGCTGGGCGGGCGGGGCGGCATCAGCGCTGATCCCTCCGCGGGCAGGAGCGCATCACAAATAGTCCCTCCGGCGGATCACTCCGCGGGCGGGCGCCATCACCGCTAATACAAGTATAAATTCAAAAGAACTCATTAACACAGAAGAAAGCAAGTATGCTTCATGCTGGGTGGGAAACATAGGGTCTAAGGGATAAGAATTTTAAAGTTGTTGATTTTTTTTTTTTTTTTTTATTTTATGAGAGAACTACATATCCCATGGCACCCACAGAGTTCAGGACGGGTAGAGAGGATGAAACAAACTTTAAAGAGAACCTTAACTGAATTAATAATTGAAACTCAAATGTCATGGGGTATGTAGTTCTCTCATAAAATTAAAAAAAATTAATATAAAATAAACAACTTTAAAATTCTTATTTTATTATTATTCCATGTTCTTCTCCCCCTCCTGGATGAGGAATAGGGGTCGGTATTTGCGGCTGTGCACTGTAAGGAAATAAACGAGGAGTGGCTGAACCTGCCATCGCAGGTGGCTGTGATCTGGCCACTGGAGGAGAGGGTGCAGTGGATCTGGGTAGGGTACTGCCAGCATGCGGGATGGGTGAGGGGTGGGGACCCAGTGCTGCAACCTCTGGAGGCAGATAATCTGCACGTTCTCTGAGTCGGAAATAAAGGTGACGAACAAAGTCATCCGAAAGCTGAAAGCGACGGTGGAAAAATGAGGGATCAGATGCCTGTTGTGGATTTCGAAGCTGTGAAGAAGGCATATGAGAAGTTGGAGTTGTATTGGTTGTTGTAAAAAAAGGAGATGAAGCTTGGGAAGATAGAGGAATGCTTTCTGAAGCTGTGCTGGTCACTATATCCTTCTCACTGAAGTGTTGAGCAGGCATTTGAGGATGAAAAAGTCCCATAAAATCAGCTGAATGTCCCTGAGAAGTTCGAGAAGAATGTGCATGAAATGGAATGTCTCGATGCGAGACGTCACTATTAATAACACGTGCTTGGTCCTGTTGTGATGGAAGAGGTGTCCACGTATAGTTGAGAAAGTCCTCTTTCTGTTCTGGAGATAAAATCGTATTTGTTTCGCTGAAATGGCACGGGAAACATGGTTCAGCATCGTGTGATTGTTGTGATAATCCTCTGAGTGGTGTTATCAGAGTGATGATAGGGGGTACATGCCGTGGTGACACGGCAGCTGTTGAAATGTCTCTGCTGTGTGTCCACGGCTGTGGCTGCGGTGCAGACGGGGGCTGTGTGGACACAGAGCTGGTAGGAGGTGTAGCTGCCGAAAGCTCCTAGGATGGAACTGCAGTAGCCGAACGAATTGCACTGCTGGCTGGAGGTGCTGTGCTTATCGGTCGTATCGGCGTGGCAGCTGAAGCGTCCGTGTGTGGCTGGAGGTGCCGGGCAGCGGGGCCGTGGCTGGGCTGGAAGCGGGGCCGGGGCTGGGTTGGAAGCGGGGCCGGGGCTGGGTTGGAAGCGGGGCCGGGGCTGGGCTGGAAGCGGGGCCGGGGCTGGGCTGGACGCGGGAGCGGGGCTGGGCTGGAAGCGGAGGCGGGGCTGGAAGCGGGGCCGGGGCTGGGCTGGAAGCGGGAGCGGGGCGGGGCTGGAAGCGGGGCCGGGGCTGGGCTGGAAGCGGGAGCGGGGCGGGGCTGGAAGCGGGGCCGGGGCTGGGCTGGCAGCGGGGGCGGGGCTGGCAGCGGGGCCGGGGCTGGGCTGGAAGCGGGGCCGGGGCTGGGCTGGCAGCGGGGCCGGGGCTGGGCTGGAAGCGGGGCCGGGGCTGGGTTGGAAGCGGGGCCGGGGCTGGCAGCGGGGCCGGGGCTGGGCTGGCAGCGGGGGCGGGGCTGGCAGCGGGGCCGGGGCTGGGCTGGAAGCGGGGCCGGGGCTGGGCTGGCAGCGGGGCCGGGGCGGGGCTGGAAGCGGGGCCGGGGCTGGGCTGGCAGCGGGGGCGGGGCTGGAAGCGGGGCCGGGGCTGGGCTGGAAGCGGGGCCGGGGCTGGAAGCGGGGCCGGGGCTGGGCTGGCAGCGGGGCCGGGGCTGGGCTGGAAGCGGGGCCGGGGCTGGGCTGGCAGCGGGGCCGGGGCGGGGCTGGAAGCGGGGCCGGGGCTGGGCTGGCAGCGGGGCCGGGGCTGGGTTGGAAGCGGGGCCGGGGCTGGCCTGGCAGCGGGGCCGGGGCTGGCCTGGCAGCGGGGCCGGGGCTGGGCTGGCAGCGGGGCCGGGGCTGGGCTGGAAGCGGGGCCGGGGCTGACGTCCCGGGCAGGGCCGGGGCCGGGCCAGGAGCGGCTCGAGCCGCGAGCGGCGTTGCCGGGGTAACCGGCACTGAGGAGGGGCGGCCGATGCCGCGCCGCGCAGGCGTGGAAGCGAGGGCTCCCGAAGGCGGAAGTAAGGCCGGGATGGAAGCGGCGGGAGTGATGACGTCAGCAGCAGGCGCCGCCGTTCAAACGCGGAAGCGGCCGCGAACCCGGGCCGCGTGGGGATAGCGGGAGGGCCCGATGGAAGCTCCGGGACCGCCCCTGGCCGCGCGCATGGCTCATCTGATGGGAGGACCCCAGGCTCGGGAGGTAGGGACCTGCCTCTGCCTTGCGCCGTAACACATGGATCGGGCGAGATGGAAACCGAGAAATATTCTCGGCACTCTCGGTTCCTACACTCAGGTGTATTCCTGGTTCCTGACATTCCTTTAAAACTACCGAATTCTTCTCTCAGGTCCCTGGCAAATGGGGCTTTGCAGCCTGGGGGAGTTCTTGCAGAACGGGGTCTAGTGAAGCGCTCTGCAGGAGTAGTTGTGCACCTGAGCGGTCATTAATTGTCTCCTCTAATGAGGGAAACGTGATTAAACTCCCGGTGCTGTGCTGCTGTTGTGTGTCGGCCTCGAGGTGTGAGACAGTCCCTGTGTCACACTGGAGTTGCTTAGTGGCTGGACTGGGACTGGGACAGGTCTTGTTGGTCAGGAACAAAAGGGAAAATTTATCTTTTGGCTTGCTTAATATCTTGGCTTTATTAATGTATCAATGTCAATTGTTGTCATTTGCTGCCTCCTGCACAGTGTGTTTGCAGCTCTGTGTGAGAGCAGACTCTCCCCTGTTGGGGAGTGAGACAATCCTGGAATATCCTGAGCTGGAAGGGACCCACAGGGATCACCCAGTCCCACCCCCGTCCCTGCCCAGACCCCCCAACAGCCCCAGCCTGGGCATCCCTGGCAGCGCTGTCCAAACGCTCCTGGAGCTCTGGCAGCCTCGGGGCCGTGCCCATTCCCTGGGGAGCCTGGGCAGTGCCCAGCAGCCTCTGGGGGAAGAGCCTTTCCCTGATCTCAGCGTGAGCCTGCCCTGGCCCAGCTCCAGCTGCTCCCTGGGTCCTGTCTGTGTCCCAGGGAGCGGAGATCAGAGCTGTAGCCCCCGATGTGTTCTGACCTCACACTTCTCTACCAGAACAAACCCAGTGCCCTCAGCAGCTCTTTCATGGTCCTTCCACACCCTTCCCCATCCCCATGTCCCTTCTTTGGATGCTGTCAGCTTTGTATCTTTTGTATACTGTGGCGCCCAAAAGTGCCCCCAGGACTCCAGTACAGTTTAACAGCAATGAAAGAAAACAGTAGGTTTCAACTTTGATCTCAAAAGCTGTCTCAGGCCCCTGATACTGCCTCGAAATGTCTTTGCAGTTCTTGCTTTATGACTTGTGTCAAACACGGAGAGAGTGAGACTGAGCCCCTGGGGTCAGGTTCTGTGTGAGAAGCCACACAGCAAGCCAGAAATCTTTGCTCCAGATCACCAGAAATTTACAGTATTGAGGGCGGAAATACTGAGAGTTGAGTCTTGGGAGCTGAGCCAGGAAAGCAGCACCTCTGCCATGGGCAGATTTGGCACGTGGAGAGAGCTCGAGCAGCTTGCAAGAGGTCCCAGCAATGTGTGTGTGGAGCTGGGAGGAGCATGAGTTGCAGTGTCGTGTTTGGAGTCCCCCTGGGTGAGGATGTAGGAATAGACTGGAGTTTTTGGTGACTGAGGTTTCTTTTCTGTGGCAATAATTGTTCTTGGCCACATCATTTTGGTTTGTTACTCGCCTGTGGTTTGTTCTACAGGCCTGTTTCCTTTCTCTCCTACTATGGTGTCTCAGTTATCTTCAGCAGAGGCTCAGCAATAACTAAACTTGAGCTTAGATACTTAAACTTCAGTTCAGAGTAGATACATGGAAGAAATCCTTCCGTGTGAGGGTGGGCAGGCCCTGGCACAGGGTGCCCAGAGAGCTGTGGCTGCCCCTGGATCCCTGGCAGTGTCCAAGGCCAGGCTGGACACTGGGGCTTGGAGCAGCCTGGGACAGTGGAAGGTGTCCCTGCCCTTGGCAGGGGTGGCACTGGATGGGCTTTAAGGTCCCTTCCCACCAAGGCCTCGTCTTCCTTTGCCTTCAGTGTCTGCCTCAGAGTTTGTACCCAAACCAAAGTGAGGTTGGTGTCACCTTCTCTAAACTGGGAGAACAGATCACTCCAAGCTGTGGGGAGATGGAGAGGCTGTAGGATGGAGAGGGTGCAGCCCTGCAGACGCCGAGCTGTGGGGTTGCTGCTTTTCCTCGTTGTTGCTGCGGACACAGCTCAAGGTGGGTCTGAGAGAGACAAACTCTGCTTTTGGGGGTTTGTGTTGATGAGGAGGGGAGGGGAGGTCGCTGCTCTGCTTCTTGTAACTGCTGTGGCAGAGCCAGGAGCCCAAGGCAGGACAAGGGCAAAGCAAACCTCTCCGAGCTCTTGGGTTCTCTTCATTCCCAGATATTCTGATTCCTGCCCAAGTCCAAGTTCATTGTGCTGTGCAGGATGCAAGTTTAATCAGGTTTTAGTGCTGGTTTAGCTGAGTGTTTCTAGGGCTTGAGGATGAAGCCAAATGCTCTGCACTGAAAAAGTGATGGATGTTCAGCACGAGATTCTCTTCAGGAACTGGCACGAAAAGTGGTTGCCGAAGCTGAGGGAGGAGCAATTCACAGCTTGGCTGGAAGAGGGAGAAGTGCTCACTGCTGGTCTGTCACTTCATCCTCATGAGTGAGTCTGGGAGCTCCCGAGATTGGCCAGGCTGCAATTTCAGATAGTTTAGATGGGCTGGCCTTGAAAAAATCATATTTTGGTGCCTGGAGCAAAAGCTGAAGGTGGCAGGAAGTGGCAGCAGTGGCAGGGAACTGAAGTGACACCACCCTGAGCTCAGAACTAATTTTGGTTGTGACCTTGAGCAGTCCCTGGGCCACACCAGAGCTTTTTGTGTCACCTGCTTTGGGAGGTTCTTCCTTGCCCGTGGAGAAGTTGGGTCTGGCACAGGTCTGCTGTGGAGCACCTGTGCCACCACCTTTAAAGAGCCACCCTGGAGGTGTCAGTGAGCCCCTCAGTGCCTGCCCAGCCTAGAGCAGGGCTGGGAGGGCAGGGGGCTCAGGGAGTGCTCATTCCTGGTGGTGTTGGAGCTCTGAGCCCAGCCCTGAGCTGGGTTTGTGGCTCTGAGGGCATGGGGAGTGTCCGGAGCAGGCCTGGCCTGGGCAGAGTAGGAACTCCTGGAGTAACTCCTGAGTAAGCCACACCTTCCACGTGAGAGGGAGGCACTCCCAGAGTCAGGCGCTGTCTCCTCAGAGGTGCTTTGGGGTTTAATTCTGTTCTCACAGTGACTCCTCTCACCTGGGAACCCCGTGGTTACCTACAGAGGGTCTGAGGCCTTAGGGATGTAAATATGGACAGGAGGGGTTGGAATCTGCCTATCAGGGAATCTTCCCCTTGCCCAGAGGAGAGTGTGCAGAACTCTTCTGTGTGATGATAATGTTTTCATACTTTAGGTGTGAAAATAAAAAATGGGAGAAATCTCGTTTTTCTGGCAGCACGCAAAGAACTTTCTTCTGTGTCACCACTAAAACTCTGTGAGGGGATGAATACCTGGGAATCTGAAAGAGACATAGCTGGAAAGCATCAATATGAATGGATTTTTCTGCTTCTTTTTGCACTTGAAAGAAAGGTGAAAGTTACAGGCTGAGTCAAGCTTTTACCCTTTATTTCAATCAATTCAGTTATTGCTAAATATGGCTACACACAGGTAGCCCAGGTGACAGAGCTGCCTCCAGCTGCTCCTTGGCCCCAGTGTCCCACGCGGGATGCTTGAGTTATCCACTGAGAGCCCCCTTGAGACTGGAGCACAGGTAAATCTGCCTGTCTGAAGGGCAGGATTGTGTCCTAAGTCCCTCCTCATTCCTTTCTTTCCTCAGGCCCCACCATTGTGGCTTGGGTGGCAGTGGCACATTGGAAAGGCCTGGGGGTGCCAGCTGGGGTGAGAGCTCGGGGTGCCAGCCCAGGCTCCACCAGCACTTGGCCCACACTGGGGCACAAATTGAGAGATGAACTCTTGGAAGCTTGTCCTGAGGAGGATGAGTGGTACCTGCTGGCGAAATTCGGTGCTTTTGCAGAGCTGTGATAAACCCCAAAGTCTTAGACTGCCAACCTACAGCCTCTGCACCGTCACATTCCCCAGTTGCATTTTGTATTGGAATTTTACCTGCTCCCACCTGCGTCCTCCTGCTGGCAGTGCCAGCAGCCCACGTGCTGCCTCTCCTGAGAGCAAGTTCCTGCCTGTTTCCTCTCCCAGCCCCAGCTCTTGCTTCCCTCTGGCAGAGGCAGCTTTAGGTGCAATATCCTGATGTTTCTGCAAGTGGGTTTTGGAATAAACCTACACACGGGATGTTCATGGGTTGCTGCTATGGATTCTGTCAAAGGTGATCAGGAAAAGCAAGTTCAGAGTTACTCAGGGGATTCTCTGATTCCTGCCCATCTCACGGAGCTGCTCAGGGTGAAACTACTACTCCCATGCTTTTTATTTTGCTCCTCTTAGTGCTGGTTTTTCCCCAGGTAAGTCAGTGCTGGAGCAGCCCTTGTGGGTTTATCTGTGATGAGCAGTGGTTGTGTCTGCACACGGAGATAGCAGATTCCAGCTGTAGTGAGTGTGCAAACGTCGGTGCTTTGTGCCTTAGTGCACAGCCACATTTGTCAGCTGACAGGGCTGATGCGATGAGAAAACCTCGCACTCTCCAATAACCTGAGCACAGGCACTTCCTGCGTTGTTACATTTAACCAAAGCTCTGATAAAAAAATACTACATTAATTTTTCTAATGGAGACCAGATTCCGCATTATCATCATTTACGTTTTTGGATAGTCTTTGATTGACTCTGGTGGGAAGGGAGGTGAATCAGTATCTTGTACTTTAGGGAAAGATCTAGGGGAGAATTGAATTGTACTTCCTTGGAATTCACATCACCCGCCCTTAGTCGGAGATGTTGATCTTGAGAACAACAAGCAGAGAACAGCCCAGGAAGGGCTGAACGTGACAAAACAGTGCAGAGCATACAGAAATCCTCTTTGCTGTGTTCATCATTCTGTCTTCATCTTGGATTGTTTCCACCCTTCTCCTCCACCTGGAAGTCACAAGCATCCTGCAGTGGCAGGTACTCTGGGTTCTTCTGCCAGGAGTAGTCTAAGAACAGCTTTTGCTGGGAGCGGCTCTGACCTTGCTGAAATCACTGCTGAAACCTCCCCTGACTCTTGCAGTGCCAGAATTTCAGGGTGCCAGTGGTGAGGCAGGGACTGAGCCTGGTTCATTGTCCCCAGAGCTCAGGTAGTACAGGACAGTCAGGCCAGTAAAGCCCCTGCTCAGGGCTGGGAACGAGATCCTGGCCGGCTTTCCCTCTCTGCCCCTCTCTGCAGTCCTGCTGGGCTATGTCATGCTACTATGTTACAGCATTGTTCCATGTCTTTTTTTTTTTTTTGGAAGTAATGCCGGATATTGGCAGTCAGGGGCGATGGAGCGAGGTGAGCAGTGACCGGTGGACAGAATGAGTTGTTACGGCCTCGGTCTCAATTTTTGGAGCAGCTCTAAGCATCCGTTGTTGTTTGTGTGTTTTAGGTGGTCCACTTGCAGGATGTCCTGGCCCTGGATGCTGGAGCGTGCAAGCCTAAGGTATAGGTGTGGTGTACTTCAGTCGGAGCAGGGAGGCTGTGGTTTCACAGTCTCTCAGCATGTTTTGTGTGTTTTTGCTTTGCTTCTCTGCAGGTGCTGCTGCTGCCCTGGGCGTGCCAAGGGCCAGAGGCGAGCAGGTGAGTTGGCATTTAGGTGGGGTGGCTGATAGGCCAGCGGTCTATGGCAGCGTGCTGAGCGTGTCCCTTTTCATTGTGCAGGTTTGTCCTGGCCACCTCCAGAGTCAGATCAGGATTTGAGGTGAGCCGGGGCAGTGGTGTGGAGTAGCCCGGGGATGCTCTTCTGGAGGGCAACAGTGACGTTTTCTGTTTTGTTGTCTTAGGTACCGTGAGCAGGTGTGGAGCTGAAGTTTGGAGAGAGCAGGTAAGCGCTGAGCCTCGGCAGTTTCGAGGGAGGGGGCCTTGCGGAAGGGGTCTCTTTTGGCGTGTGTTGTCAGAGGCTGAATTTTCTCCTTGTTCTCCATCTTTCGCAGCTGCCAAAGCGGACCGTGGGGAACGTGTTGACATCTGAGGTGCTGATGCATTTTTTCTGCCAAGGATGGATTTTGTCCGTTTGTCTTCAGAAAGCTAAGTGTTGGGAGCGGTGGTTGGGAGAAGGGAAAGGCCTTTGGAGTTCCAGGAGGCAATTGGAAGTTAGCTTAGAGGAGAGGGCTGTTGTGGGAGGGCCCCTTGGAAGTAAAGGGAGAGGGTTTCTCCTCAGCATCACCCGAGCCTTTGCTGGGCAGGGCAGTTCCCACCCATCTCTGTCATCGGCCTTTGAGTCTCGACATCATCGTGGATCTTTTTGCCCGAGGAGCTCGCCTTCGGGTCTGGCACGATCGCCACGGTCTCCATTTCACCTACTCGCTGGCGTAGCCGCCCGCGGGCATCTTGGCCACTTGCTGGATGGTCAAAGGTAAGGGATCAAAGGTCGGGTTGTCAAGGAATGGGTCAAGGGGTCAAAGGTCAGGGGATAAAAGGTCAAGGCTCGGGCTCAGGATTAGAGGTTCCAGCATGATTTTCTGTGGTGGTTCCCAGTGTGGGGACACGGGGTGTGGGGTCAGTGGCGCCGGGGGCGGGCAGGAGCCCCGTGGGCAGTGGCCGGCAGCGGCGGGGACGCCTCCGTACGGTCGCGCCCCTCCAGTGCCAGCAGAAGCCCCCCTGCGCCGTGCGGTGCCCGGCCCCACTCCTTGCCCTCCCCGCCGCTGCCTTCCCGCACTCCCACCGCACCCCCTGCTCCCCTCCAGCCCAGGGAAATGCAGGAAAACACAAAATCATTGAGGTGGAACAGTCACCAGAGCTGCCCGAGCCATCCCCCCGCCTGAAGGCGGCAGCTGCCCAGAGCCAGGGGCACCCAGCAGGATGCAGCTCCCCTTTCCCAGGAGCTGGAGGCAGGGTTTCCCAGGCAGGGGGAGCAGGGAGAATTTCAGCTCCCAGCAGCTCTCTGTGAGTGCTGGATGGACTCTGGGCTGAGCCAGCTGGGAGGTGTGGGTGGTGTTCATGTCCCCAGGAGCTGCTCAAATCCACCTTAAACTCCTGGAATGGTCTGTGCTGGCAAGAACCTTACAGACCATCCTGTTCAGCCCCTTGCCATGGTCAGGGACACCTTCCTGGGGTGTCTGTGCCAGAGTGGTGGAATGGGCAGGACTTTCTCCCTGAGCCCAGTCCCGGGCAAGATTGGGGTTCCCATGGGAAGAAGCCTGTGAGCTGCATTTCCGGAGCTGGGAGCCTCCATGCCTGGGAGTGTTTCCAGTACTGCTCTTTGGCTTTTTCCATAACTGGGCATGATGTTTCTCCCCAGAGCAAGGTGGTTTTCCCTGGATTGTTGGGGTTACACACTGGCTGTTTGACAGCTCTGTTGTCTCTTTGTCCTGAATGGAAGAGTGAGGAACGGGGGATGCTCCCGACTGTCCCAGGGATGTGGGAACAGCCCAGTTCCAGTGAGGAATGTGACGCCCAGCTCGTGGCGTGTGCCCTGAGATGGTCTTTGCTGTTGTTTTGTCCTTAGAGCCTGTTGGAGTGCTGGCCTGGATTTGGGAGGAGCCAAGTAGCCTGGAGCAGTGAGGTTTTTCCTGTCAGAAATCCATGCTGGGGATGTTTTCCCTGGCTGTCCCAAGGGGAAGGAACAGCTCTGGAGTTTTTGCAGCCACAGGCTGGGGATGCATCCCCTGAAAACCAGTTCAGGATCGTTCATCTGACTCTGTCCCTGACCTGTGGCTTCCAGGGAGCCTTCTGGTCTTCTGGATATTCCCAGGAGAGGATATTCCACCACCTGACTTTTAAGCCAGGAATTCCAAACCCAGTAAGTTGGTCACATTCTATGGGAGCTGCCCCAATGGTGGGATGGCAGAGGGCACACCCCACGCTGCTGTTTGGGACATTCCTGACTGGAACGGGAGCCAGCTGGGCATTTTGGAGCACTGAGGCCACCAGGGCAGCCTTGAGTGGCATTCCCAGGCAATGCTGAGGCATCCCATGCCTGTGGCAACACATGCCTGATGTGGAGCAGAGAGAGGAAGGGAGAAATTCTGAGTTGATGGGAGGAATGGAATTGGGCTTTCCAGAATGGAATTGGTATAGGTGCTGATGGTATCATGGAATCATGGGGTGGCTTGGAAGGGACACAAAGACCCTCTGGGCTCTGTTATCCCATCCCGTGGCAAAGAACACGTCCAAAACGGCCTCCTCACCCTCATGGAATGGCAGTGGGTGTTGGGAGCTCTGGCTGGAGCACCTGGAGACCAGGTAAGAATAGCAGTGGCATTGTTTTGGCTGCTGCTGGATGTGGTTTTCTCTTGTCAAGATGTTCCTCTGATTGATGTTTTCACAGTAGCTTGCTAGGCCTCATTTGAGGATAATTCCAAGAATTTGGAAGTCGTTGGAAAAGAATGAGGAAAAAAGGTGAACCTGATCCATTTCTAGTAATTCTGAACTTCTCTTGCAGCACCGTTCCAGGGGAAAGCTGGTGAAAGGATAAAGATGCAGAGGAACAAGTGTTGTAAACCCCCTTGCCTCCCTGACAAAGCAAACCTTTCTGCAATCCCAGTAAATCTCTTGGAGAAACTGTGGGATCATAAGGTTTCCTAGGAAAGGAAAACTAAGGACAGAGATGAGGAAATAGGCTTCCAATTAACAATGATTTGATGGAGGTAGGAATGATTCTTGTATGTTTGATGCACCCCTTTTTATTCCTGGGATAATTTTAAATGATTTCTTTTAAAAATCATTTCGATTTGGGAATTCAGATTAGAGAGGAAACGATGCAAAATAAATGCAGGGAGAGATCACAGAATCATCCTGGAATGGCGGAATAATTTGGGTGGGAAGGGACCTTAAGAATCACCTCATTCCATCCACAGGGTGCTCCAAGCTGCGGCCAGCCTGGCCTTGAACACTTCCAGGGATGGGGCAGCCACGATTTCCCTGGGTTTACGGGCACAAGAGGAAATTTCCAGCAGGAAATTTCCCTTGCTCTGCCTGGCCCTAGCAGGGCTTTGGGAGGCAGAGGCTGTGGGAACAGGAGCTTTGTCCACTGCCTTGGAGGAGTCTCTGATGTCCCAAAACCCAGCAGAGCAAGTGGTTGTGGTTTAACATCCCGTTCAAAGGAGATGCCAGGCCAGGAACGGGAATGGACTGCAGAGCAGGGATGGTGCCCAGCAGAGGGGTGACTGTCCAGGGGGTCCCAGCAGTCCATCCCTGCTGCCCAGGTTTGGGATGAGCAGGCTGGTGAGTGTCCCTGTGCTTGCTCTGCAGGATGAGGAAGCCAGGCCTGCTGAGGAGGAAGATGAGGAGGTGTGGGAGGATGGAGACAACGGCCACCAAAGGCTGGGGAAGGCACAGATCCAGGTAGGAGACGTTGCCTTGCGAGGAGAGGGACTTGTCTGTCCCGTTGGAATTTGGGGCGTGAGGCCAGTGGAACAAAGGCTTTGATTCCATTTTCTTGCTCGGGTTTTCACGTGCCTTAAGAGAGCTTTGTGAAAATGTCATTATCCCTGATTGAGTCTCTGAAAAACAGGGATTGAAGCTTTCAGAAGGGGCCCAACCCTGCCTGCATGTATCCAAGTGCAGCCCCCACTCCCTGTTTTTGTGTACAGCTGGGATGAGACCTCAGCTGCTGTTACTTGCCAGCTCACAAGTTGTGTAGCTCAGAGCCTCAGCCATGAAGGGCCAGGCTGTGTTTAAAACAGCCCAAGGTGCCAGAGAGCTGGAGTCATTTCCTAGCAGGTAACTTGACTTGGAAGCTGCATTCTAAAATTTGTCCGCATTTAATTGATGTCCCACATGGAGACACCTAAAGAAGCAGAGGTGGGGTGTTCCTAAGAAAAGAGCATCTAAATTCTTTGGTGGTAGAGGGCTTAAAGTCTGAGTGAGGTGCCTTTAGGACACTTCCATTCCAGTATCTGAATAGAATTTAAATGAAGTAGCCAAATCCTGACAAGCTTGTATGAACTCCAAAGCCTCTGCAAGTGGTTTACAGCCAGGGAAGGAGATAAGAGTCTGAAGTCTCTTCCCCAAAACCTGGCTCCTGGTTTCTTTGGCCAGGCATAGGAAGAATTGTGTATTCCCTGGGGCTCTCCTTATGGGGAGAGGTTTACTTATGTGCCCTGGGTTTATTCAGTGCATCTTCAAAGTGATGGAAACTGATTGCATTGAAATGCCAGGGGTGCCAAATGTTTTCCCCAGGCAGAGCTCGGAGCCAGCCCAGTGGGAAGGGGTTTAGTGGCCATTTTCCCGCTCCCTCGGGGCAGCAGCACTGGAGCACTCGCAGCCACCCGTGCCCGAGGTGCCGAGTACTGGCAGGAGGCAAAGCCAGGGACTGGGCAGGAGGAGCTTGCAGTGCTCCTGGAATCGCAGAGCTGGAGCTGTGGGTTAGAACTGCCAGGAGCTGCTGCCTCACTCAAACCTTGTTTAAAGCTCAGCATCCCTCCTGCTCCCTTGGAATGATTGTTGCTTCTGTTGTTGCTCTTTCCCGATCCATTATGATTATTATTGTAAATTCCCACTCCATTTCTTCCATAGCCCTTTGCTTCCCAGAGGTGGTGCTTTAGGCAAGCCCCTCCAGCCTGGGAAGGGGCTTTTGGCTCCAGACTCAGTCCCAGTCCCCATGAGCAGCTGGAGCTGTGCTGTCCCCAGCAGGTGCCTTTCCTTCCTTCCCTGCTGCACTTTGGCTTTTTGAGGGCTCTCTAGGGGGCTGAGGGAGAAGTTCTTTGTCATTCCAGGGCAGCATAAGCCCTGATCCCACTCAAAGCAGGAGGAATCATTCCATCCTTGCTTTTGGATACACCTTTGGTGTTCTCTCTCTTTTGCTGACACTGTGTGGTGAAGCAGCAGCTCCCTGGAATAACTTTTATTTGTAAAACAATGAATTCCCTGCTGGAATCCCAGTCCCAGCCCCCCAGATCAAGGTGCAGTTTAAGGCCTTACACCCTGACCAGGACAAGTTCCTGTCCTTAGACATGGAAAACAGGGGAAAACTCAGACTGGATTGGAGCCAGCATCCAGAATGGGGAGAGTGAGGCAGCATGCTTGGCCCAGGCTGGGGCTGGTACAGGGGGTGTTCCCCATAGGATGACACCCGTTTGGAGCAGATGCTTCTCTTCCTTTGTCCAAAGTCCAATGGCAAAGGAGTGAAGAACCCACAAGTGGGGCCTGGAAGGAAAACAGTTCTGTTAAAATTAGGCAAAGAATGCACTAAGAAAAAATGGACATCCTTTTTAGGTATGAAAGTAAGTAGGGGAAAAATGTTGAAAAAGAGCTCTTTTATTTGGTGCCACCTCTCATTTTTTTATGGATAAAACCCTCTAGTGAGCAATCAGAACAGGAGTGGGAAAGCCAGGAGCCTTTGACTTCCACAGTGGACTTAATTGCCATGCTTAATTTCAACAATTTCTTCTTTCTCTCAGGCCAGGAAAACCCACTTAACTTGTCCCATCTTTGCCAAAAGCTTTGGTGTTTGAGCAGCCAAACCCAAGGGGCTCTGGCCCCACCAGCCTGTACTGGAGGGCCCCTGGTCCTGCCCATGGTGTGGGATGAATCCCCAATTGTCCCCAGAGGGGGCTGCCCTGGTCCCTGCAGTGCCCAGCACCTGAGACACAGAGAGAGCCCTGTCCAAAGGGGCTCCTTGTCAGGAATGTGGCAGCAGCCCCAGGAGCAGGCTGGAGGTGAGAACTGGGGCTGTGTTTGAGACTGACCAGCTCAGCTCAGTGTTTACCTGTGGGGGGAGTTTGGCCCCCCATGCTGAGTTGAAGCTGGATCAGGGTGACAGATGCTGCATTTTGGGCACCCTGAGAGTTTCTCTCCCCCTTGGAGATTTCCTGCAGGGATGGGGCAGGGCAGGGAGCAGAATTAACCCTGCACCTCCCGTGGGCACTGCTGGCCTTTGTCTCTCTGCTGTGCCATCAGCCTGTGGGAATTTGCTGCTGCTGCTGCCACCCCACCTGGGGGCTGCGTGCTCCTGGCAGCCCTTCCCAGCCCCACACCCGAGCTCCAGCGCTGCCTCCAGGCTGTGTTGGGAGAGTTTGCTGGGAATGTGCCTCATCCCTGGGAGTATCCTTTCCTTCCAGAGTGGCTGGATGGAGCTTCTGGGCTTGTCAGCTTCAGAGTTTGCTTGCAAAAGTCACTGCAGGGAAGAATGACAAGGAGGTTTGTCAGAGTGCTGCTGTCAGACCCCACCTGCCAGTCTGTGCTTTGGCTTGGAGGTTGTTGTGTATTGGCCCTGCAGGGAATGAATGTCCCCTTCCCACCTCAGCCCAGCAGATCCCAAGGGCTCTTCCTGGAGTACTTACTCTTTGCTTCCCTTTGGGATAACTTAATCTGCACCCTTCCAGGAGCAATTCCTTGGCTTCTCCTGGAGAAAACCCCATGGCAGAGGCAGTCTGCAAAGGAGCCCAGAGCTGTGCTTGGAGCAGGGAGTGCTGAGAGCTGCGTGTGCCTCTGCTGCCCCAGGCTGGCAATATCCCCATGGAACAGACTGGGCAAATGGCATTAGAGGGAGCACAATCCCTTCCTGGAAGAGGTTTTCTCCTGTGCAGATCAGGCATGGGGCAGGAAGGGAACTTTGGAGATCAGCTGCTTTCCCCCAGAAAGCATCACTCACACCAGCATGGATGACATGACCTGTGCCCAGCACTCACCATGCACCTGGCCAGAATCAAGAGCAAAGGTGGGTTTGGGTGTGAGCACTTGAAATAACTTTGAAAGAGAAGCAATCACCTTTTGCTGCTTCTTTCTTTCTTGCAGATGCTGGGATTGCCTCTGGGCACATGGGCTGAGCTCTCCCTGCAGGGAACTGTCAGGCCTTAACAGCTGTGAGGTTGTGTTCTTCTCAGTGGGGAACTGGAAATAATTATTAATTAATTGCAGAAATGTTTTCTGAACCTTTCCCCTTTCCTGGTAGATCTTCTCTCTCTGCCTCTGAATTTACAGCTGTTCCCTGGTGTCATTGGCCCTGCCTGAATTCCTTGCAGCTCCTCACTGGGAAAACCTGGGATGACTTTGAGGGGACAGAGGAGACATTTTCAGCTGAAAACCTGGGGTGACTGAGAGGGGACACAAGAATTGTTTGTGTAGGAAAATGGGAGGTGATGTCAAGCAGAGCAAGGTGGCATTTTTGAGGGAAAAGCTGAGGTGATGTTTAGGGGAAAGAATGCACATTTTTGGGGCAGAAAAGAGTTAATATTGTACAGGAAGGAAAAACTGGGGGGTAAAACTTGATGTAATCTGTAGGGGACAGAATGAATATTTTGGAGCAAAAATGAGGTACTCAGTAATAGACAAAGAAGGAAAATTTTGGAGGCCAAACTTGACAAAGTCTCAAGAGCAGAGAATGAACACTTGGAGGGAAAAAGGAGGTGATGAATACTGAGCATGTGGGGAAAATTTGGGGGCTAAATCTGAGCTAATCTCTAGGGGAGAGCATGAACACACTGAGGTAACATGAGGGAATCAGTTGTGGGCAGATAGGGAAACTTGTGTAAAAATAATATTAAATAAGCTGTAGAAAGAACATTTTGAGGTAAAAATGAGGTAAGCAGTAGTAGACAGATGGAAAACTTTGGGGGTAAATCTTGATAGAAGCTACATGGTAGAAAGGAAATAAATATTGAAGGAAGAATGAGGGAGTCAGTAGTGGACAGGTAGGGGAATTTTGGGGGGTCAAACTTGAAATGATCTAAAGGTTGAGAATGAATCTTTTTTGGTAAAAATGAGGTAATAAGTTGTGGACAGTTCAGGAAAATTTTGGGGGTTAAACTTGAGGTAATCTCTAGGGAGAGTGTGACCACTGACATGAACTGAGGCAATCACTGGGGCTAGGCAAGGAAATTTGGGGTGTAAAACTTGGGAAGATCTGTAGGGCAAAGAATGAACATATTGAGGAAGCAATGAGGTGATCAGTAGTCAAGATGAGGTAGAATGTGGGGGGCAAACCCTGAGGTAATTATGTAGGAACCATAAGTGGTTTTGAGAAAAAATCTGACCTAATTTGTAGGGGACAGAATGAACATTTTGGGGGTAAGACAGACATAACCTGCGTGGTTTGGGTTTTAAAATCTAGTCAGTGCACAGGGGACAAAATAGACATTTTGGTAATAAAATCCGAGTTCATCTGTAGAAGAAAGAACTCATGTTTTGAGGTAAAAATGAGGTGATCAGAACTGGGCAGGTAGGGAAAACTGAGGGGGTAAAATGTGAGGTCATCTCTAGGAGAGAGCAGGAGCATCCTGAGGTAAACTGAGGGAATTGCTGTGGACAGGTGGGTAAATCTGGCAGGTAAAACTTGAGGGAATCTCCATGGTAGAAAATGAGTATTTGGAGGTAAAAATAAAGTACTCAGTCAGTGCTGGAGATGTACAGAAAATGTTGGAGGTAAAATCTGAGGTGATCTGTAGCAGAGAGAATGCACTTGATGGGGTAAACTGAGGTAATCACTTATGGACAGGTAGGGAAGTTCAGAGGGGTAAAAATTGAAAGCATCTGTAGGGCAAAGAATGAAAAGATTGAGGTGGAAATGAGGAAAGAGGTAGTGGACAGGTGGGGAAAGTTTTGGGGGCAAATCTTGTGGTAATCTCCAGAGCAGAGAAAGAATGCTTCCTTGTAAAAAATGAGGAACTCAGAAGGAGGCAGATGGGGACATTTTGGGGGTAAAATCTCAGGTCATCTCAAGGTGAGGGAAGGACTATTTGGAGGTCAACTCAGCACTCACTGTGTCTTCCTTCCTTGGCAGCAGCTGGCAGGGAAGGGAGAAGAGGCCTCAGGCTGGAGAGGGGCAGGAGAAAGGCACTGTGGGCAAAGGCACCTCCCTGGCATCCCCAGGGTACCTGTGGGGAACACAGTGGACACTTGGGGAGCAAAGGGAGGTGATGGCATTGTCCCTTTGGGGGATGCTGGCATTTAGATCATTCCATCCATTTGCCTGCTGACATTTCCCAGCCCAGGGGCTTTGGCTGCCAGGGCAGCACAAAGATTGTTCCCTGGGTGGTGGGCAGATTTGGGGGTTGGCTTTGCTAGTTCAGATGAATTCTACCCAAAGCCCTGAATTCCCTGCTGAATTGCCACTGGCATAGCCTCCCAGCGCCTCCTGGAGCATGGATATTCCCATGCAGAGCTGCCTATTTAACACCAGCTGTGGCAGGACCCAGCAGAGCTTCCAGGGAAGCTCAGCAGGGTCAGGGCAAGGACAGCTTCATGTTCCATAGAATTTGCTGTTTGTAACCCTCATCCCCCAGCCCCCCCCCCCCAATGTCCCTGGGGGCACCTGACAGAGTTCCCTGGAATTCAGCTGCCTGCACCCCCCGAGCTGGGGCTCCAGGTGATATTTGAAAGCAGGAACAGGCGCTGGCTGGACACGCTCCCAGCCCGTGCTGAGGCAGCCCCTGTGCCCACGGGAGGACTTCTCTCCCTGCAGGAGTTGATTTCATTCCAGAGCCTCAGGAGTGGCCTCTGCAAGTTCTTTTCCCTCAGGAAAGGGATGCACATCCCTGCCTTCAGGGCACCTGCAGTGGGAGCCACCTGGGAAAGCTTTCCATCAGTTGTGCAGTTCCAGCTGGCTCCCCAAAAACTCCCAACTCAATCCAAAGAGATTTCTCTGACTCTGACCTTTCATTTGAAGGCATCTCTGAGGGCATTGCTTGGCATTTCATTGCTGTGGGGGAAGCTTGCCTTGGCTTTAACACTGCTGAGGGATGATGGCCTCAGGCTGGAAGGGAAGGCATTTTGGGTGGCTGGGACATAGCTGGCAGGTGTGTGGGAGGTCAGCACTGGGAATTGCTGTCTGAGCCCCTCTGCAAACAGCCCATTCTGACATTGCCCAGTGCCAGCTGTTCCTTGGGGCATTTTTGGGGTGTCAGTGGGGTCTGTCGGGACTGAAGCATCTCTGGGTGCCTGTTCAGAGCAGCCCCTGGCCGAGGGGCCGCGGGCAGCCCTTTATCCATGTCCATCCCAGCGCTGCCCGGGCAGCCCAGTGCCCGTTCCGGGGATGTGTGTTTGGCACACTGCGTGCCACGGGCAGGACACTGCAGGCACAGCTCCTCTCTGCAAATCCAAAGCACAAGAGCTGCTGCTTCCCTTCCTGGGCCTCCTGGCCTTCTCCTTCCCCCCATTCCCTGCCAGCTGGGACACACGGAAGGAGCACCAAGGAACACTCCTGGCAGTGAGCAGGAGTTGCTGAGAGCTCTGTGCAGCTCTGGGCCACAAAAGCTGGCCCGGCCTCAGCAGCCCCTGGGATTTTGGGCTGTGAACACTCACCTGTGGGAAAGGCCCCTCTGCAGGCAGGAGCAGCCCTGACCCTCTCCAGAAGAGCTTTGGCCGTGGAGCAAGTGAACCCTCAGGACTTGCCTTGCTCATTTCTCCCTGGAAAGGGCCATGGAACAAGCACCTTTGCAGCTGTTGGGTAAATCCTGGAAAGGGCAGGAAATCAGGGTTATGGGAAGAGTTCAGTGCTGTCACACAACTGCTCACCTGTGTTGTTGCATGATCAGGTGCTGGCCATGGAGCTCTGCCCTATGGCAATTACAGGGGCTGGTGTGGCAAGCAGCATTAGCATAAAAGAAGGAGTTGTATTTGCATAGGAATGATCTTGCTGGCACTTGGCATTCCTATCCCAGGCAGGACATTGCCAGGAGCTGAGATTGGCTTGGCTGGAGCAGGGTGCTGAGAGTGCCCAGGTGTGGGTTCAGTGGCCAGAGGAGCCATTCACATAAGGGTTCGACTTGGTGGTCCTTGTGTAGCCATTGCCACTCAGGATCTCCTGTGCTCTGGAAATAAAGAAGAAACATTTTTCCCTGGCCTTTTAAAGCCAGAGGTTTTTGCAGTGGAGCGTGCAAGCCGCAGAGAAAGCGGGGGGGAGGAAGGAGAGCATCAGGTGTCAAGCGGCAGTTGTGGGATGAGCGGCTCAAGCAGCAGCGAGCCCCGGCGAGGCCCCGGTCCCGCAGCGGGCGCAGTCAGAGCAGGAGCGGCAGCAGCGGCCTCGGCGCCAGCGGCCGGGCCGGGGGAGCGGCTCGTCCCGCTGCAGGCGCGCTGGTTGGGCGGGGGCGCGGCGGGCGGGAGGCCCCCGGGGGAGCGGCCCGGGGCAGGGGGAGGCGGGCGCTGCCGTGCGCAGGGGGTGCGGCGGCCTCGGCAGTGCCGGGGCTGGGGGAGCTCCGCGTCCCCGCGGGGGCTGCGGGCGGGGCCGGGCCGGGAGCGCCGGCGCTCCGGTTGCGCCAGGGGGCGCCCCACAGGGCGGGCGGCGCTGAAGGAGCGGCGGCCTCGGGGGGTGCCGGGGCGGGCACGGGCGGTCCCCGCGGCCCGGCCGCTTCCAGGCGCGATCCAGCGCCTGCTGCGGGGAAGCGCCGCCCTCCCGGCGGGCCCGGCACCGGCACGGCCCCGGCTCCCCGCGGCCGCAGCGGGAGCGTAGCCGGAGCTCCGGCGGGAGCCCAGCCCCGCGCTGGCCGCAGCCGGAGCGGCAGCGCCGGGCTCGGCGCCAGCGCCAATCCCGGAGCGGCACTTGCCAGCCGCGGCGATCCCGATGCCTAATGCCATCCCCCATCCCACCTCAGTTCTCCGAGCCCGGCAGCCGCACCCCGCCCGCCGAGAGACAAGCGGCTCGGCCCGGGACCCCCAGCAGACACCGACAGGACCCAGCCCCGAATCCCAGGGCCCGGGTCCCGTTCCCATCTCAGCGCCTCGGGCTCGGCGCAGCGCCGGGAGCAGCCCCCGGTGCCGGGCTCCGCACAGCGCTCCGAACGACGGTCCCGCCACAGCCCGGGAGGAGCAGGATGAGCATCCACCGCACAAAGCGGAGCGGGCGCGGATCCGCCGGCATTTACGGGCGCGGGCGGGGCGGGGCGGGCCCGGCACAGGTGTGAAGGGCGGGGTCCGCACAGGTGCGCGGGGCCCCAGAGCGGCTGCGCGGGGCGGGGCCGAGGGGATTTAAGCCTCGGGAATCGGCGGCGCCGCCATTTGCTCCCTCGGCGCTCGGTGGGAACGGTTGTGGCCGGACCGGGCTCTAGATCTCTGTATTTCCATATTTCTATGTCTCTGTAGTTCTTTTCCTTTATATTTGTGTTAGTTTGTCTTCTTCTAACCCTTCTCCGTTCTCCCCCCTCTGCCTCCCCTCCCCCACCCCCTACACCCCCCCCCCTACCCCCCCCTCTCCCCCCTAGCCCTCCCCTCCCTCCCCCCCCGGCCCGGTCCCCCCCATCCTCCCTCCCTGTCCCCCTACACACCCCAACCCTGCCCTACCCCTCCACCCTCTCTCCCCTTCTCCACCGTTCCTTCGCCCCCATCCCGGGTCCCCCCTGCCCCCTCACCCTGCTCCCCTTCCCCTCCCAGTTCCCCCCACCTGCCCTCAATCCTCCCCCTCCGTCTCCCACCTTTCCTTCCCCCTCCACCTCCCCCTGTTCCTCTTCCCTCGTTTCCCCTCTGCACCTTGACCCCCCACTTGTGCTCCGTCCTCGTCTTCCCCCCGCCTCCTTTCCTGTCCCCCCATCCCACCTCTCCCTGCACACCCCGAACCCCCCACCTGCGCTCCTTCTTTGACCCCCTCTGCTCCCTTATTCCCATCCTCTGTCCCGTCTTTCCCCCGCAGCCGCGGGGCTCGGGGCGCCGGAGAATAAAGCCCAGAGGGCCGGAGCCCGGCGCCCCTGCCCTCGCTGGAGCCCCACACGGGCCGGGCCCGCTCGGCGGGTCCCCCGTGCAGTACAACAACAGCGCCGGGGCTCCGGCTTTCCACACATCACACTGGGGATCCCCTCCTCAGGAGGGGTTCCCGGGGGGGTGGTGGGTTTCGGGAAGGGTGGTGGGTTGGGGTGGGCCCCCTCCTCAGGAGGGGGTCCCGGGGGGGTGGGTGGGTTTCAGGGAGGGTGGTGGGTTGGGGTGGGCCCCCTCCGGAGGAGGGGGTCCCGGGAGGGGGTCAGGGTGGGCCCCCTCCGGAGGAGGGGGTCCGGGGGAGGGGGGTGGGGCGGAGGGGGGACTTTCCCCCCTCCAGTCCCCGCCCCCTCTCCCGGACCCCCTCCTCCAGACGGGCCTCACCCCAGCCCCCTCCCCGGGACCCCCTCCTCCGGACCGGGGCCTCGGGGAGGGGGGGTGGGGGGGGGGAAGCAGAGGGGGGTCACGTCACTCTGTGGCATGAACAGACATAGAGCTCACAGGCCAAACCAACAGCCCCTCCCGCCCGGACCCCCCCACCCCACCCGCCCCCCCCCTCCCTCCCCCCGGGGCCCCGGTCCGGAGGAGGGGGTCCCGGGAGGGGGCCGGGGTGAGCCCCCTCCGGAGGAGGGGGTCCGGGAGAGGGGGCGGGGACTGGAGGGGGGGAAAGTCCCCCCTCCGCCCCACCCCCCTCCCCCGGACCCCCTCCTCCGGAGGGGGCCCACCCTGACCCCCTCCCGGGACCCCCTCCTAAGGAGGGGGCCCACCCCAACCCCAACCCACCCCCCTCCCCGAAACCCACCACCCCCCCGGGAACCCCTCCTAAGGAGGGGGCCCACCCCAACCCCAACCCACCCCCCTCCCCGAAACCCACCACCCCCCCGGGAACCCCTCCTAAGGAGGGGGCCCACCCCAACCCCAACCCACCCCCCTCCCCAAAACCCACCACCCCCCCCGGGAACCCCTCCTGAGGAGGGGATCCCCAGTGTGATGTGTGGAAAGCCGGAGCCCCGGCGCTGTTTTTGTACTGCACGGGGGACCCGCCGAGCGGGTCCCCCGTGCGAGGCTCCAGCGAGGGCAGGGGCGCCGGGCTCCGGCCCTCTGGGCTTTATTCTCCGGCGCCTCGAGCCCCGCGGCTGCGGGGGAAAGAGGGAACGGGGAGGGATGAGATGGGGTAGGGAGAGGAGTCGGGGTGGGTTGGGGAGAACGAGGGGGGAAGGGAAAGGTCGGGTGAGGGGAAGGGATGATGGTCAGAGGAGGAGGAAGAGAGGGGAGTCGGGTTGGGGAACGGGGTACGGAGAGGGGAGAAAGGAGGGGTGGGGGAGAAAGGAGGCGGGGGGGGTCGGGGATACACAGGGGAGCAGGGAGAGAGGGTGGGGGGGCGCTGGGGAGAGGGCAGGCAGGGGGCTGGGAGAGACAGGGAGGGTGTGGGGGAGAGAGAAAGAAACTGGGGGGGGTAGGAAAGAGGTGATAAGCGGGGGAAGAAGGAGGAGGATAAGGGCAGGAGAAACAGGGGGAAGAAAGACGGGGAAGAAAGAGGGGGAGCGGGGGCCTCTCCCGGGCCACGCCGGGGGAGCCCGGCCCGGCCGCAGCCTCCCCGAGCTCTGAGGGAGCAAATGGCGGCAGGGGCGATTTCGGGGGCTTAAATCACCTCGGCCCCGCCCTGCGCAGCCGCCCTGGGACCCCGCGCACCTGTGCGGACCCCGCCCCGCGCACCTGAGCCGGGCCCGGCCCCGCCCCTGAAGCCGCCCCCGGCCCCGCCCGGCCCCGCCCGGCCCCGCCCCAGAGCCCCGGCCCCGCCCGGCCCCGGGGCCCGCCCTGCCCGGCACGGGGGCGGCTCCATCGCTCGGGGCCCCGCCCCTCTCTCCCGGGCCGGGCCCGCCCCGCGCACCGGGGCCGCACCGGGGCCGCTCTCGGGACCCTCCCCTCCGCTGACAGACCCGGCCCCGCTCGCTCCCGCTCCTTGCCACGCTCGGCAGCCACCGAGGCCGCCGCCCTCTCGGCTCAGCCGGCACCGGGCGGCAGCAGCGCCGCCCAGCTCAGCCCGGGGGCAGGCACAGAGCACAGGGAAAAGCCGGCTCCGGGCGCTCTGCAGCTCCTGCAGCCCGAGCGTCTCGGCTCCTGCGGCCAGGCGCTTGCTGCTTTCCTTCCTACAGAAAAACGCCGGCTCCTTATTCTCAAAACCTGCGGATCTCTATTCCCAGCTTCTTATATTGCTGTATGCGACAGAGTAGAGAGAGAGGGCTGGCTCATTTCAAAATGAATTTACATCTACATCAGTAGCATTTGCCTATAGATGTAAAAATGAAGAACTGAACACGTTTTAGTATTCTGCACACATCCCTCCCTGGGAGGAATGGTAAAAAGTTAAAAACAAATGAAACTTTAAAAGTAGAAAGTTAGAAACAAAGTTACAACGGCAGAAATTTAGAAACAAACAAAGAGGTAAAATACAAGAAACAAACAAATTTCTAAAGGGAGAAAGTTGAAAACAAACAAAGTTAGAAACAAAAAAAAAATTAGAAACAAACAAAATTAGAAAGGTAGAAATTTAGAAACAAAGTCAGAAAGGCAAGTGTTGAGCCTTTGACAGGGTACCCCTCCTTCTCGGACCAGGGTGAAAGAGCAGAGGAGGCTGCTGTTCTGCTAAGTTCTTTATTTCACGGTCTCACAGCTGTCTTGAAGGCAGAGTTCGAATGGGGTTACATGATACAGCCAAGCAGCAGCAGCAGGCAAAAACAGCTTCTTCTATATGCTCCATACACTCTATTTTTTCTTATAGAAGTGTGGATTCTATTTGTTCATTGACCAGTAAGATTAACACACGATTCTAGTTTTCCTTAAACCCATCCCGGTCTAATTCTAACAGTCGTAAGCCTCACACAAGTGTCATCTGCCCTTGTTCCATAAGGAATCCCTCTACAGACAGGGAGTTGTCACCGGCCCCGTGCTCATGGGCTGCAGGGGACACCCGCACTGAGGAGGAAATGGAAATGGGAAAGAGGGAACTGCAACCTGATGGGACGCACCTCTGGCACCACATTTCCTCTTCTTCCTGCTGTCCTGGAAAGGCCCAAGTAAATCCAGTCCCTCAGACCTTGCATCCCTGAACGCCAGGAGAGCCGGTGCTTTACCCAGATCCCAGTGCCCTGCACGGCTGCGCTGACACGAGCACAGGCCGATCGCTCCGCCCAGCACCATCCCTCATTTTCTTCCCATTGCTCCCCAAGCGGCCCCAAAGCACCCCAGCGTGTCTGTGCCGGGGCCAGGGCCTGCCCCGAGCCCGACCAGAGCCCTGCACCAGCTCCCACCCCCGGGTGAGCTGGGAATGCACTGAGAGCTCGGCTCCCCGGGCTCCCCAGCACCCAAACCGGTCCTCAGACACACAGAAATGCCCAACCTGCCCCTCTGGGCACAGCCAAACACCACAATTCCATCATCCCCAAGCAACTCTGGCACTTGCCTCTTCACCTCCGCCCATTTCCAGTAGCCGGGGCTAGGACCGGGCTGTCAGAAATAGCATTCCCTAGGCAGTTCATCCCAGCACAGAGGAGAAGAGGAGCCTGTCCCTGACCCACACCATGGGCAGGACAAGGGGGGCCCTAGCTGGCTTTGCCTACTCCAGCACCAAAGCTCTTGGTCCCAAAGATGGGGCGAGTTCAGTGGTTTTTCCTGTCCTGAAAGAGAGCAGAAAAGGGAAGTTAATCCCACTGTGGAATCCAAGACTCCTGCATTTCCTATTTCTGCTCTGATTGCTCACCGTGGAGTTTTAGCTATGGAAAAAAAAAGGAGAATGACACCATATCAAATAAAAAGTGCCCTTTCCCAGCATTTTTATTCCAGGCATTAAAAGGATGCTCATTTCTCTTCTAGCATTGTTTCCCTCATTTTAGGAGAACCGTTTTCATCCCAGGCCCCACTCGTCAGTTGTTCGATCCTCTGGCACTGGATTTGGACAAAAGAAGGGACGCACCTGGACTGCAGGAAATCACTGAGAGAAACCCTTCCAAAACGTGACAGAGAAAAACAACAGGAGATGCAGGAAGACACATCCCTCATTTGCACGTCTGGAACGCTTTTCTAAAGACTTCTCTGCATCTGGATGCTCTTTGCTCTTGGCTTTCTTCACAGGAATGCATTTGCTGCTAAACACGTCTCAGACCCTTATTTGATCGGGATAAGGTGGGATGGAGATGAAGACTCCCACAGGGAATAGCCAGGGAGATGCAGGGCCTGGGAACATCAAGGACGGAGAAGAGAAGGAACAGGGATTGTTTTTCTTGTCTCGAGCCAGCAGTGCTGTGAGCTTGGAGAACACACGGCACCGCAGGGATCCAGGGCAGGAGCGGGATAACTGCGGGATAAGGGGAATCTGCTCCCACTCCAGGGCTGTGCCAGTGAAGGAGGGGAATTTTTTAGTGCCTTCATTACACACAAAAACCAAACCCGGCACCACCGAGCTGGGCTTTCGTGAGCCGCAAAACAAAGCGGCCCCTGGCCTTTGGGGGAACACAACCTCACCGAGTCACGGAGCCAGGGGATGACACTTGGGAATGATCCTTGCTGCTGCCTGCAGGCAAATCGGATGAGGGAGCCACAGGAGCTGCGGGGTTTCCTGCTCTTCCTGCAACGCCATCGGTCCAGACCAGGAGACCTTTCCTGGAACAGATCTTCCCTGTAAAGGGAGCTACACCAAAGCTCAAGCCCTCATTTAGAGACCCTTGGAAAAGCAAAGGTGAGAGGGGATTACCTGGAGCCCCAGGGGACCGAGGCGAAGGCGATGAAGAAGCAGACAGCAAAGTGCTTCCACTGCTTCTCACTCCAGCAAAGGGAACATCCCTGGAATTTCATGGCCAGCGTCGCTCCCAAACCCCACAGGTGAACCCACACGTACTCCAGGACTGATCTCCTTCAAACTTCCAGCAGCACAGACTCACCGGGAGGAACTGCGATCCAAGGACACACATCAGCAACCGTCTTCCCGCTTGCCCCTCTCTCCACATTTTCCCTTTCCAGCGGGTGCAGGTGCCACCCCCCAGAGGCAGGAAAACTGCCTTGCAATCCAGTACAAAACCTGCCTGGAAAGCCCAGGATGCCCGGAGCCAGCAGCCGTTTCTCCTGGAGCTCCTGCTGACAGGCATTTGAAGCCTGCTGTGCCTCACAGCTGCTTTTCTGCCAAGGGCATTCCCATCTTTTCTTTTTTAGCCCAAAGAAAGGTTTGCAAAGCTGAGTTTTGTGAGAAGCGCTTCATATTTGGATCGTTCTTAACTTGGAGTTTCCCTTGGCACCAAAATCAGGGGCTCACCTTTTGCTTGGAGCTTGGCTGAAGTCCTCAGCAATGCCAGGGAATGTGGCCATTGGAGGCTTTGGGCAGATTTGGCTCATCTGCCTTTTTAGGCCTTGTTTCTTTCTCTCAGCCTTCCCACTGGATTGTGGCCTCCGAGGAATACGTAAAATCCCATTCCATTCCTATTCTTTCGGACAATTTTTTGCACCGTCCCTGTACAAAACGAGGCCCCCTGTTCGGATGCTTTTCCCCACCGTTCCCCGGCACTTTTATCTGCCGGTGCATTCCCTGCGTTGCTTGGGCTCTTCCCAGCTCTCTGAGCTCCTTCACAAGGCAGGAGATCGATTTGGCCCAGGAACTAAACCCTCCCGAGGAATTGTCTGATGCCATCTCCGCATTTGACACCTGATCCTTGTGCTCAAAGGATCCCTCTTTCTTCCCTTCAGCCAATTCCAAGGCTCGCTGCCCCCAGCTGCGATCAGGCCCCAGCCTGATCCCTGCAGTCTTCCCTGCCGGGATCCTGCTCAGGAATCCCTGGGCTACAAATGTAAGAATTCATTCTTCCCACCCCTGCCCAGTTCCAAAGGATTTGGTGTCTGCCTTACCCGGCTGGAGCCTGCTTCCAACTCTGTTCTTGCTGCTTCTGCTGCTTTCCAGTTCCCAGGAATTCCACCGACGGAGCGACAGCGTTTTCCAGCTCCGCCAGGATTCCCTCTGCTGCGTTTGGGTGCTGGAAGGATATCAAAACCAGGCTCTCTGGGGCTTTACTATCAGGAAATTACATCCCCGGATTTGTTCATTTCCAAATATTATCTCTTCCCAACAAAGCACTGGGCATCCAAGGAATACAGAAAGTGATGGGCTGACCACTGCTTACTCCTCTGGAATGTCAGAGCTTGGAAAAAAAGGGCACTTGAGGCTTCTCCTGGTGCTGCCCATGAGGTGTATTTTACTTGAGAGCCCCTTCCCGTGTCTTTCCCTGTATCCACCAAAAAATCCACCCCTTCATTCCCCAGCTGCTTGCTTCCTCCCTCTTTTCCTGTATCCAACAGAATTTTAACAGGTCAATAGTCCCCTCTGCAAGAGCACCTTTCATTCCAAACCTAAGAACAAACGAATCACTTCCCTTCCACCGTCCTTATTAGGATTCCACTGAGAGCAGTGGATGGAAAATGATCCTCTCCTGGTCCCTGCTGGATTCCCGGAGCAGGGATCCTTTCCCTCTTTCCCCCCACCACGGTGCCCTCCTCCCCCTCCCGCCCCACCCCACACCCTTTTCAGGCTTTGTTCCACAGCTTTTGCCTCCAGGCCTCAGATCCTTTCGTTCTCCAGGAGCTCCCAGCAGCTCCACAGCCTTCCCTCTCCCATCCTGACCATTTCTCCGGGAATGGAGCTCCGCATTTCAATTGCCTTCTCTTTTCTCTGACTACTCCCACCAATCCAGAAGACCTAAAGCTGACACAAGGAACACTCGGTGCCCACAAATCCAAACCCAGACCCGGCCATCCCCAAACCAGCAACTCCCGGACAATTTGCGTTCATTCCAACCTAACACTGAGGACTCACCCAACCCTTCAAAATTCCCAAGAAATATCCTGTTGCCTTCACAGCTCCCAGGGGATTCTGCTTCGTGCTCACACGAAGGATTTGGGACTTCCCTGAAAAAACCCGTGCAGGGCACGCTGGAATCCCCGATCCCGTGAATCCGGGGAGCGTTAAAAGCTCGGTCCAGCCTGGGCCCCCGGAAATTTTTGCCAAATATCCCCCAAGTCCTCGGGATAACAGAACTCTCTGGTACTGCATTTTTGGCGTTGTAAAGCCTGGAATTCCTTTATTCCTAGTGCTGGGCTCTGCATATGGCTGAGAAAATCCCGGCCTCCACACAGACCCAGGTTCCAAACTTTTGGATACATTTCAGCAAGCCGAGAAATTCACCTTCCCTACTTCTTCTTAAGGGCATCCTTCTCTTCCCTTACCCGGCGCGCTCTCTCCCACTGGGGGTGGGTTTTCCCCTTCCCATGCTAATTAGTCCCTACTTCTAGGAGGTTTAGGTACCTTTCTTCCCTGGGACGGATTTCTTAACACAGCTACCGAGGCTTTGGGAGTCTCCTTTATCTTCTACTTTCTGGATCCATAAATGCCACAATCCAGACGCCCAACTTCAACAAGACATCCTTTCTACCTAAAAACACACACTCTCAACTCTTAGATCTTTTAAAGTTTTACCCCCGCAAAATTCCCCTATTTTTCCACCACTGAATTCCTCAGTCCTGCTTCCAAGGATTTCTTGAATACCACGGGGCTTTTCTCAAGATTTACCCCCACGACCTTCCCTACGTGCCCACTGCTCATCACCTCATTTTTCCCTCAATGTGGTCGTTCTCCACCCCAGAGAGTTTGTCAAGTGTTGCCTCCAAAATGTTCCCCATCTCTCCACTACTCAGTTCCCCATTTTGCCTCCAAAATATTCAATCTGTCCCCTCCAGATTGCATCCACTTTTACCCCCAGCGTTTTACTTCCTCTACAATATTGATTCAACCTTTTCCACCCCAAAAATCTGCATTCTCTCCCTTAAACAGCACCTCAGCTTTTCCCTCAAAAATGCCCCAGAGGGAAACTCAGATTCAGCCCCCAAACTCCCATTTTCCTACACAAACAGTTCTTGTGGCCCCTCTCAATTCCCCCAGGCTTTCAGCTCAAGGAAGAACTGGAAGCCTATTCCCTCATCTCCACCCTTGTTTTGCTTTCCTGGAAAACCTTGCGATCCCACACTTTCTCCAAGAGATCTGCTGGGAGTACTGGAAGGTTTGCTCTCTCAGAGCGCCAGGGGGCTTTACAGCACTTGTTCCTCTGCATCTTTACCCTTTCATCAGCTTTCCCCTGGAACGGTGTTGTGGGAGAAGCTTGGAACTACCAGAAATGGATCACGTTCACATTTTTTCCCCACCAGTTTTTATCTGGTTTCAGATTCCTGGAATTACCCTCAAATGTGCCCTAGAACACTGCTGTGAAAGGATCAATGAGAAGAACAGCCGGAAAGCAGAAAACCACCTCCAGCAGCAGCCACAATGATCCCATTTCTCTTCTTACCTGGTCCTGCCAGAGCTCCCAACAGCCATTCCCATTCCAAAACAAGAGCTATGGAAGACATTCCTGCTGTCCGTGAGGGTGAGGCGGCAGTTCTGGATGTTCTTCGCTGTGCAATCAGACAACAAACAGAGTGTAAATGATCCTGGTGGTCCCTTCCAAGCCAAACCACCCCGTGATTCCACGCGTGGATCAGCACCTGTCCCAGCTCCATTCCAGAAACCTCCTCCCACTAACCCAGAACTTTCCTTTTTCTGCTCAACATCAGGGGTTTGCTGCCGAGTGCCCCGGGCAGGGGACGCCTCAGCCTTCCCTGGGACCGCAGCATTCCCTGGGCTGCCTCAGCATCCCCTGCGCTGCTGTTCCACGCCCATCCCGTGGTCCAGCGCCTGCGCGGGCTGCAGTGCCGGGCTCTCCCCACGAGGCGGCAGCATCGGGAGCGAGCAGCCCCGGCCGGTCCCGCTGTCTCGGGGCAGCTGCGCCTTTAACCCGCCCTGAGCCGGCGGGGCCGTGAACACAGCGGGCACAAACCCCACCGCTGCCCTTTATTTCACCCTCAGAGGCACAGGATCGCAGCATTTCCTGGGCTGCAAGGGACCCACAGGGAGCATCGAGTCCAAATCCTGGCCCTGCACCCCAAGAATCCCACCCTGTGCCCGAGAGCCTTGTTCAGACCCAAACTCTTCCCCCAAGATCCTGAAAACACAGCGGGGCTGGGAGAAGGATGACCACGGAGGATTTTTTTATACAGATCTCCTTGCACGATCGTTAAATAATATTATTAGACAGTCCATGAACGCATCCCTGTGCCGGGACAGCCACCCCTGTGCCGGAACACTCATCCCTGGGCCGGAATACCGATCCCCCGCGGCCCCCACCGTCCGCTCGGGGCTGTCCCCGTTCCCCGCTCACCTCCGAGCCCGGAGCACCCGCCCCGGTGCCCCCGGCCCGGCAGCGCTGCTCCCCGGGCTCCCCGCCATCGCCGCTCCTGGCGAAGAAGGGCGGAAGTCACCGGTACCGCACCGATGTGGCTATTCGACCTTCTCAAGATGGCGGCCGGAAGGACCCCCCCCCCCCCCCGCTCCGTCTATTCGACTGCCTGAATGCTCCCGCCTGCCCCAGGCGCCGCTGACCCCACAGTCGGTGTCCGCGTAGCGGGAAACGCCTCAGAAAATTGCGTGCAAGCGCTGGGCTGGCGTCGGCGTCGGCGTCGCGTTCAGGCAGCCGAGTAGACGCAGCTTGGGGGGGGGGGGCCTTCCCTGCCGCCATATTGAGAAGGTCAGAAAACAGTGCACACGACCGCCATCTTGAGTGTGGCAGTGACGACACTTCCGCCCTTCGCCGCCATCTTGGGTGCTGGCAGAAGCCACTTCCGGTCGAGCCGCCATCTTTAGTGTGGTACACTTAGGGCCCCCGCCGCCCCTCACAAGGGCTTCTGTCTAGTCGGCTGCCTGAATCCGGCCCGGACTCCGACGCCGGCCCCGCGCTTTCCGCGCGATTTTCCGCCGTGCTTCCCGGTGCGAGGACACGGCTGGCGGGGTCAGCCGCGCCGGAGGCGGGCGACGGCTCCGCGACCGGCGGCAGGCATCGGCAGGGACACCTCTCGCAGGGGGCCTACTGCGTCCGCCATCTTGAGTGTGGCGGAAGTGTAAACCACCCTCTGCAAGGTCCTGGCAGATAATAAAATAATAAAATAAAATAAAGACTGTCATATTCTAATAAAAACGTCACTTAACGCCGTCCCGAGAGCGCGGAACTGCGCCTTCCTTTCCGAGCCGCCTCCTTGAGAGCGACACGCGGGCGGCTCGATTCCGACCGTGCCCGCCCGGTGCCTCCCGCCCGGGTCGCGCTGCGACCGCGCCTCTGCTGCCCGGCAAAACCGGCCCCGCCGGGCCGCCCCCCGCGCTGTCATTCCCCGCGGTCACCGCCCCGCACGGCGCCCGTTCCTTTCCATAGCTGTGGCCCCGCTCATGCACGGCCGTGTCCCTTGGCGCTGCGAACCGCCCTTCGCCCCTCCCCTCCGCTGACAGACCCGGCCCCGCTCGCTCCCGCTCCTTGCCACGCTCGGCAGCCACCGAGGCCGCCGCCCTCTCGGCTCAGCCGGCACCGGGCGGCAGCAGCGCCGCCCAGCTCAGCCCGGGGGCAGGCACAGAGCACAGGGAAAAGCCGGCTCCGGGCGCTCTGCAGCTCCTGCAGCCCGAGCGTCTCGGCTCCTGCGGCCAGGCGCTTGCTGCTTTCCTTCCTACAGAAAAACGCCGGCTCCTTATTCTCAAAACCTGCGGATCTCTATTCCCAGCTTCTTATATTCCTGTATGCGACAGAGTAGACAGAGAGGGCTGGCTCATTTCAAAATGAATTTACATCTACATCAGTAGCATTTGCCTATAGATGTAAAAATGAAGAACTTAACAGGTTTTAGTATTCTGCACACAGCCCTCGCTGGGAGGAATGGTAAAAAGTTAAAAACAAATGAAATTTTAAAAGTAGAAAGTTAGAAACAAAGTTACAACGGCAGAAATTTAGAAACAAACAAAGAGGTAAAATACAAGAAACAAACAAATTTCTAAAGGGAGAAAGTTGAAAACAAACAAAGTTAGAAACAAACAAACAAAAAAATTAGAAACAAACAAAATTAGAAAGGTAGAAATTTAGAAACAAAGTCAGAAAGGCAAGTGTTGAGCCTTTGACAGGGTACCCCTCCTTCTTGGACCAGGGTGAAAGAGCAGAGGATGCTGCTGTTCTGCTGAGTTCTTTATTTCACGGTCTCACAGCTGTCTTGAAGGCAGAGTTCGAATGGGGTTACATGATACAGCCAAGCAGCAGCAGCAGGCAAAAACAGCTTCTTCTATATGCTCCATACACTCTATTTTTTCTTACAGAAGTGTGGATTCCATTTGTTCATTGACCAGTAAGATTAACACACGATTCTAGTTTTCCTTAAACCCATCCTGGTCTAATTCTAACAGTCGTAAGCCTCACACAAGTGTCATCTGCCCTTGTTCCATAAGGAATCCCTCTACAGACAGGGAGTTGTCACCGGCCCCGTGCTCATGGGCTGCAGGGGACACCTGCACTGAGGAGGAAATGGAAATGGGAAAGAGGGAACTGCAACCTGATGGGACGCACCTCTGGCACCACATTTCCTCTTCTTCCTGCTGTCCCGGAAAACCCCAAGTAAATCCAGTCCCTCAGACCTTGCATCCCAGAACACCAGGAGAGCCGGTGTTTTACCCAGATCCCAGTGCCCTGCACGGCTGCGCTGACACGAGCACAGGCCGATCGCTCCGCCCAGCACCATCCCTCATTTTCTTCCCATTGCTCCCCAAGCGTCCCCAAACCACCCCAGCGTGTCTGTGCCGGGGCCAGGGCCTGCCCCAAGCCCGACCAGAGGCTGTCACCCAGCCCTGCACCAGCTCCCACCCCTGGGTGAGCTGGGAATGCACTGAGAGCTCGGCTCCCCGGGCTCCCCAGCACCCAAACCGGTCCTCAGACACACAGAAATGCCCAACCTGCCCCTCTGGGCACAGCCAAACACCACAATTCCATCATCCCCAAGCAACTCTGGCACTTGCCTCTTCACCTCTGCCCATTTCCAGTAGCCGGGGCTAGGACCGGGCTGTCAGTAATAGCATTCCCTAGGCAGTTCATCCCAGCACAGAGGAGAAGAGGAGCCTGTCCCTGACCCACACCATGGGCAGGACAAGGGGGGCCCTAGCTGGCTTTGCCTACTCCAGCACCAAAGCTCTTGGTCCCAAAGATGGGGCGAGTTCAGTGGTTTTTCCTGTCCTGAAAGAGAGCAGAAAAGGGAAGTTAATCCCACTGTGGAATCCAAGACTCCTGCATTTCCTATTTCTGCTCTGATTGCTCACCGTGGAGTTTTAGCCATGGAAAAAAAAGGAGAATGACACCATATCAAATAAAAAGTTGATTAATCCACGTAGGGGCTGTGGAGAGGATACAAAGGAGCTTTTCCATGATTTTGGGGCTTGAAGAGGGACTGAATTTCCCTCAAAGCTGGGAAGGGCCTGAGGATAATAAAGCAAAGGAGCAGCTTCATCTCTCCCTGGCAGAGAGCTCGGGGCTCCATTATGGATACAAATCAATCCCAGCAGGATTTCAAAGGGTTTCTTTAGGATGTCAGGTCCCTCTTTATCAGACCCCTGCTGGGATTCAGGGCCTGCCTGGTCACGGGGTGCTTTGATAAGGGCTGGATTTAAATCCCAGATCTGAGAACAGACATGAAAGGTCCCTGGGTTTCTAGGGGGTTGAAAAACTCAAGCTGGATTCGCTGCAGAGCTGAAAAATCAGGGTAAGAGAGAGCAAGGAGTGGCCAGCAGGCCCAGGCTCCTGATCACGCCCCTGGGATCCATGGGATCCATAGGATCCACGGCCTCTGGCACGCTGCTCCAGCACCCTGCAGGGTGACTGACAGCCGGGCAGGGGAAGGAGCCACCAGCAGCTCTGCCATGTGCACCATCATTCACCTTGCACGTGGCCTAAACAGCCACCAAGCACTGATGGACTGACTGAGCCGAAAATATCGGAGAGATCTCAGTTTGCACTCCAAATTCCCTGCAGCCTGTTCCCTTCCTGATCCATCCCTTCAAGCAGCAAGAGTGGAATTCCTTCCATCGTTGCTCTTTCCCTCCTGTTTTCCACTCAACAAGAAAAAGAGCAGCCACGTGAACAGGAGTAAAAGCCCCAAACCCACAAAAAAGCACATTCTCAGCATCACTAATCCCTGCCAAACTGCCAGGAACCTTCCAAAACTACATCCAAGCTTGGAAACAGGGATCCAGTTGTTTGTTTAAGCAGCTATTGATCCAGTCTCTTCCAGCTAATTAAACTATTCACTATTTAAACTCATTAAACTGCTCATCCTGCTCCTGGCAGCCAGAGGCAAAGAAGAAATCGTGTCTAGATTAAATGGTGTTGGTGAATGTGCCCATCCCAGTCCTTGGAGAGGTTGGAATTGCATCCCTGTTCCTCTGCTCTCTTTTCCTTCCTTTTTCCTGCAGTGATTCCCACCCGGATTCCTCAGCTCCAGCTCTCTGAGCAGCCTCAGGGGGAGCATTTCATCCCCTTGGAGCCAACTCCATTTGTTGCATCCTTCATGCCTCAACCACCCCTAAAAGCAGGCAAGTGCTGATGGGCAGTGCAGCTGCTTCCACTTGGGAATGTTTCCAGTGGAACAGGGAGGGAATTCTGAGAAGCTTCCACCCACTGCACGTTATTGCTGGATAAAAGGTGAGGCAGCAAAGGATCAACAAAGGGAGATTTCAGCAAGACAAAGTCCAGACAGAGAGGCTGCAAGTGTGGCTGGGGCTGCTAAACTGGGAAAACTGCAAGGTCAGGCTGTGGGAACATGGATTATACTGAGGTCTGGAACTGGTGTTGGGAAGAAAGGGAGAAGGAGAAGGAGAAGGAGAAGGAGAAGGAGAAGGAGAAGGAGAAGGAGAAGGAGAAGGAGAAGGAGAAGGAGAAGGAGAAGGAGAAGGAGAAGGAGAAGGAGAAGGAGAAGGAGAAGGAGAAGGAGAAGGAGAAGGAGAAGGAAAAGGAGAAGGAGAAGGAAAAGGAGAAGGAGAGAAAGAGCCCAAAGTAACTGCACAGTGAATTTCCTTACCATGAGCCAGGCTCATTCCCTGAGCTGACCAATATCTCCGAGCTCCCCTTCATGGCACAGCCCTGCCAGTAAAGAACAGAAGTTCCTGCTGCTCCCACTGGAATTCTGTAGCGTGCCTGGCATTCCATACATTCTGCTGCCTGAGAATTCCTGCAGCCGTCCTCGGGAAGAGCAGTTCACTGCCACAGGAGGAACAAGAGGAAAGCAGCTGCCACTCTCGGGTTCTGTGCCCTGTAAAAAGTAAAACCAGATAAAGATCAAAGCTCCATAAAGCTGGAACCATCTCCAACCTCGGGACAGCACTTCTGTGGGAAAAGCGTAGATGGGCCATTAGGAAGGAGATCATCATGCAAATGGGCAAGGGGGGGGGAATTAAATTCTGCTGCTTTCTGATTGAGGCCTGCTTCAATTTGCAGCCTTTATAATATCAGTTTAATGGGACTTTTTGTGCTTTAAAGAGGTTTTTATTAGCTGGGGGTTGTCCCTGCCTGGACTGAGGCACAGCACAATGAGTCTCCTGCCTCCTGAAGCCGTGTCGTTATCCCAGCATCTGAAATTAAAAACCAGCACTCTGGGAAACCTCTCTACTCTGAGGAGAAGTGTGAGGAGCGTTTGGGTCTGTGGAAAGCCTGGAACAGCTCTGAGAGACACCAAACATCCTGTGGATCCCAATAAACAGCAAAACATTCCAGCAGCTCCTTCCAACACCGCCCTTGTAGGGAACTCTGTCACCCCAGTGGGTATTTGTGGGAGTAAGGAAGAAATCCCACTAATGACCTCAGTGTGATCACCTCTGGTTCGTCTGGGGATAAATCTCCTTTATCCTTCTGGGAGAATAAAGGAATCCAATGCTGCCTTAATCCCCAGCTCCTCAGAGTCTGCATTTCCAGAATCCATCTCCTGGCCCAGCATGGGAAGGGTTGTCCAGCGCTGGAACAGCTGCCCAGGGCAGTGGTGGAGTCACCAACCCTGGAAGTGCTCATAAAATACATGGATATGGCACTTGAGTGTTCATAAAATACAGGGGTAAATACATGGGTAAATATAGGGATAAATTCATGGGTAAATACGTGGATAAACATATGGATAAATGTATATGGATAAACATATATGGATAATCCATGGATAAATATAGGGATAAATATGTAGGGATAAATACGTATGGATAAATACAGACCTTGCTTCCCTGAACACCAGGAGAGCCGGTGTTTTACCCAGATCCCAGTGCCCTGCACGGCTGCGCTGACACGAGCACAGGCCGATCGCTCCGCCCAGCACCATCCCTCATTTTCCTCCCAGTGCTCCCCAAGCGTCCCCAAAGCACCCCAGCGTGTCTGTGCCGGGGCCAGGGCCTGCCCCGAGCCCGACCAGAGCCCTGCACCAGCTCCCACCCCCGGGTGAGCTGGGAATGCACTGAGAGCTCGGCTCCCCGGGCTCCCCAGCACCCAAACCGGTCCTCAGACACACAGAAATGCCCAACCTGCCCCTCTGGGCACAGCCAAACACCACAATTCCATCATCCCCAAGCAACTCTGGCACTTGCCTCTTCACCTCCGCCCATTTCCAGTAGCCGGGGCTAGGACCGGGCTGTCAGAAATAGCATTCCCTAGGCAGTTCATCCCAGCGCAGAGGAGAAGAGGAGCCTGTCCCTGACCCACACCATGGGCAGGACAAGGGGGGCCCTAGCTGGCTTTGCCTACTCCAACACCACAGCTCTTGGGCCCAAAGATGGGGCGAGTTCAGTGGTTTTTCCTGTCCTGAAAGAGAGCAGAAAAGGGAAGTTAATCCCACTGTGGAATCCAAGACTCCTGCATTTCCTATTTCTGCTCTGCTTGCTCACCGTGGAGTTTTAGCTATGGAAAAAAAAAGGAGAATGACACCATATCAAATAAAAAGTGCCCTTTTCCAGCATTTTTATTCCAGGCATTAAAAGGATGCTCATTTCTCTTCTAGCATTGTTTCCCTCATTTTAGGAGAACCGTTTTCATCCCAGGCCCCACTCGTCAGTTGTTCGATCCTCTGGCACTGGATTTGGACAAAAGAAGGGACGCACCTGGACTGCAGGAAATCACTGAGAGAAACCCTTCCAAAACGTGACAGAGAAAAACAACAGGAGATGCAGGAAGACACATCCCTCATTTGCACGTCTGGAACGCTTTTCTAAAGACTTCTCTGCATCTGGATGCTCTTTGCTCTTGGCTTTCTTCACAGGAATGCATTTGCTGCTAAACACGTCTCAGACCCTTACCTGATCGGGATAAGGTGGGATGGAGATGAAGACTCCCACAGGGAATAGCCAGGGAGATGCAGGGCCTGGGAACATCAAGGACGGAGAAGAGAAGGAACAGGGATTGTTTTTCTTGTTTAGAGCCAGCAGTGCTGTGAGCTTGGAGAACACACGGCACCGCAGGGATCCAGGGCAGGAGCGGGATAACTGCGGGATAAGGGGAATCTGCTCCCACTCCAGGGCTGTGCCAGTGAAGGAGGGGAATTTTTTAGTGCCTTCATTACACACAAAAACCAAACCCAGCACCACCGAGCTGGACTTTCATGAGCTGCAAAACAAAGCGGCCCCTGGCCTTTGGGGGAACACAACCTCACCGAGTCACGGAGCCAGGGGATGACACTTGGGAATGATCCTTGCTGCTGCCTGCAGGCAAATCGGATGAGGGAGCCACAGGAGCTGCGGGGTTTCCTGCTCTTCCTGCAACGCCATCGGTCCAGACCAGGAGACCTTTCCTGGAACAGATCTTCCCTGTAAAGGGAGCTACACCAAAGCTCAAGCCCTCATTTAGAGACCCTTGGAAAAGCAAAGGTGAGAGGGGATTACCTGGAGCCCCAGGGGACCGAGGCGAAGGCGATGAAGAAGCAGACAGCAAAGTGCTTCCACTGCTTCTCACTCCAGCAAAGGGAACATCCCTGGAATTTCATGGCCGGCGTCGCTCCCAAACCCCACAGGTGAACCCACACGTACTCCAGGACTGATCTCCTTCAAACTTCCAGCAGCACAGACTCACCGGGAGGAACTGCAATCCAAGGACACACAGCAGCAACCGTCTTCCCGCTTGCCCCTCTCTCCACATTTTCCCTTTCCAGCGGGATGCAGGTGCCACCCCCCAGAGGCAGGAAAACTGCCTTGCAATCCGCTACAAAACCTGCCTGGAAAGCCCAGGATGCCCGGAGCCAGCAGCCGTTTCTCCTGGAGCTCCTGCTGACAGGCATTTGAAGCCTGCTGTGCCTCACAGCTGCTTTTCTGCCAAGGGCATTCCCATCTTTTCTTTTTTAGCCCAAAGAAAGGTTTGCAAAGCTGAGTTTTGTGAGAAGCGCTTCATATTTGGATCATTCTTAACTTGGAGTTTCCCTTGGCACCAAAATCAGGGGCTCACCTTTTGCTTGGAGCTTGGCTGAAGTCCTCAGCAATGCCAGGGAATGTGGCCATTGGAGGCTTTGGGCAGATTTGGCTCATCTGCCTTTTTAGGCCTTGTTTCTTTCTCTCAGCCTTCCCACTGGATTGTGGCCTCCGAGGAATACGTAAAATCCCATTCCATTCCTATTCTTTCGGACAATTTTTTGCACCGTCCCTGTACAAAACGAGGCCCCCTGTTCGGATGCTTTTCCCCACCGTTCCCCGGCACTTTTATCTGCCGGTGCATTCCCTGCGTTGCTTGGGCTCTTCCCAGCTCTCTGAGCTCCTTCACAAGGCAGGAGATCGATTTGGCCCAGGAACTAAACCCTCCCGAGGAATTGTCTGATGCCATCTCCGCATTTGACACCTGATCCTTGTGCTCAAAGGATCCCTCTTTCTTCCCTTCAGCCAATTCCAAGGCTCGCTGCCCCCAGCTGCGATCAGGCCCCAGCCTGATCCCTGCAGTCTTCCCTGCCGGGATCCTGCTCAGGAATCCCTGGGCTACAAATGTAAGAATTCGTTCTTCCCACCCCTGCCCAGTTCCAAAGGATTTGGTGTCTGCCTTACCCGGCTGGAGCCTGCTTCCAACTCTGTTCTTGCTGCTTCTGCTGCTTTCCAGTTCCCAGGAATTCCACCGACGGAGCGACAGCGTTTTCCAGCTCCGCCAGGATTCCCTCTGCTGCGTTTGGGTGCTGGAAGGATATCAAAACCAGGCTCTCTGGGGCTTTACTATCAGGAAATTACATCCCCGGATTTGTTCATTTCCAAATATTATCTCTTCCCAACGAAGCACTGGGCATCCAAGGAATACAGAAAGTGATGGGCTGACCACTGCTTACTCCTCTGGAATGTCAGAGCTTGGAAAAAAAGGGCACTTGAGGCTTCTCCTGGTGCTGCCCGTGAGGTGTATTTTACTTGAGAGCCCCTTCCCGTGTCTTTCCCTGTATCCACCAAAAAATCCACCCCTTCATTCCCCAGCTGCTTGCTTCCTCCCTCTTTTCCTGTATCCAACAGAATTTTAACAGGTCAATAGTCCCCTCTGCAAGAGCACCTTTCATTCCAAACCTAAGAACAAACGAATCACTTCCCTTCCACCGTCCTTATTAGGATTCCACTGAGAGCAGTGGATGGAAAATGATCCTCTCCTGGTCCCTGCTGGATTCCCGGAGCAGGGATCCTTTCCCTCTTTCCCCCCACCACGGTGCCCTCCTCCCCCTCCCGCCCCACCCCACACCCTTTTCAGGCTTTGTTCCACAGCTTTTGCCTCCAGGCCTCAGATCCTTTCGTTCTCCACGAGCTCCCAGCAGCTCCACAGCCTTCCCGCTCCCATCCCGACCATTTCTCCGGGAATGGAGCTCCGCATTTCAATTGCCTTCTCTTTTCTCTGACAATTCCCACCAATCCAGAAGACCTAAAGCTGACACAAGGAACACTCGGTGCCCACAAATCCAAACCCAGACCCGGCCATCCCCAAACCAGCAACTCCCGGACAATTTGCGTTCATTCCAACCTAACACTGAGGACTCACCCAACCCTTCAAAATTCCCAAGAAATATCCTGTTGCCTTCACAGCTCCCAGGGGATTCTGCTTCGTGCTCACACGAAGGATTTGGGACTTCCCTGAAAAAACCCGTGCAGGGCACGCTGGAATCCCCGATCCCGTGAATCCGGGGAGCGTTAAAAGCTCGGTCCAGCCTGGGCCCCCGGAAATTTTTGCCAAATATCCCCCAAGTCCTCGGGATAACAGAACTCTCTGGTACTGCATTTTTGGCGTTGTAAAGCCTGGAATTCCTTTATTCCTAGTGCTGGGCTCTGCATATGGCCGAGAAAATCCCGGCCTCCACACAGACCCAGATTCCAAACTTTTGGATACATTTCAGCAAGCCGAGAAATTCACCTTCCCTACTTCTTCTTAAGGGCATCCTTCTCTTCCCTTACCCGGCGCGCTCTCTCCCACTGGGGGTGGGTTTTCCCCTTCCCATGCTAATTAGTCCCTACTTCTAGGAGGTTTAGGTACCTTTCTTCCCTGGGACGGATTTCTTAACACAGCTACCGAGGCTTTGGGAGTCTCCTTTATCTTCTACTTTCTGGATCCATAAATGCCACAATCCAGACGCCCAACTTCAACAAGACATCCTTTCTACCTAAAAACACACACTCTCAACTCTTAGATCTTTTAAAGTTTTACCCCCGCAAAATTCCCCTATTTTTCCACCACTGAATTCCTCAGTCCTGCTTCCAAGGATTTCTTGAATACCACGGGGCTTTTCTCAAGATTTACCCCCACGACCTTCCCTACGTGCCCACTGCTCATCACCTCATTTTTCCCTCAATGTGGTCGTTCTCCACCCCAGAGACTTTGTCAAGTGTTGCCTCCAAAATGTTCCCCATCTCTCCACTACTCAGTTCCCCATTTTGCCTCCAAAATATTCAATCTGTCCCCTCCAGACTGCATCCACTTTTACCCCCAGCGTTTTACTTCCTCTACAATATTGATTCAACCTTTTCCACCCCAAAAATCTGCATTCTCTCCCTTAAACAGCACCTCAGCTTTTCCCTCAAAAATGCCCCAGAGGGAAACTCAGATTCAGCCCCCAAACTCCCATTTTCCTACACAAACAGTTCTTGTGGCCCCTCTCAATTCCCCCAGGCTTTCAGCTCAAGGAAGAACTGGAAGCCCATTCCCTCATCTCCACCCTTGTTTTGCTTTCCTGGAAAACCTTGCGATCCCACACTTTCTCCAAGAGATCTGCTGGGAGTACTGGAAGGTTTGCTCTCTCAGAGCGCCAGGGGGCTTTACAGCACTTGTTCCTCTGCATCTTTACCCTTTTATCAGCTTTCCCCTGGAACGGTGTTGTGGGAGAAGCTTGGAACTACCAGAAATGGATCACGTTCACATTTTTTCCCCACCAGTTTTTATCTGGTTTCAGATTCCTGGAATTACCCTCAAATGTGCCCAGGAACACTGCTGTGAAAGGATCAATGAGAAGAACAGCCGGAAAGCAGAAAACCACCTCCAGCAGCAGCCACAATGATCCCATTTCTCTTCTTACCTGGTCCTGCCAGAGCTCCCAACAGCCATTCCCATTCCAAAACAAGAGCTATGGAAGACATTCCTGCTGTCCGTGAGGGTGAGGCGGCAGTTCTGGATGTTCTTCGCTGTGCAATCAGACAACAAACAGAGTGTAAATGATCCTGGTGGTCCCTTCCAAGCCAAACCAGCCCGTGATTCCATGCGTGGATCAGCACCTGTCCCAGCTCCATTCCAGAAACCTCCTCCCACTAACCCAGAACTTTCCTTTTTCTGCTCAACATCAGGGCTTTGCTGCCGAGTGCCCCGGGCAGGGGACGCCTCAGCCTTCCCTGGGACCGCAGCATTCCCTGCGCTGCCTCAGCATCCCCTGCGCTGCTGTTCCACGCCCATCCCGTGGTCCAGCGCCTGCGCGGGCTGCAGTGCCGGGCTCTCCCCACGAGGCGGCAGCACCGGGAGCGAGCAGCCCCGGCCGGTCCCGCTGTCTCGGGGCAGCTGCGCCTTTAACCCGCCCTGAGCCGGCGGGGCCGTGAACACAGCGGGCACAAACGCCACCGCTCCCCTTTATTTCACCCTCAGAGGCACAGGATCGCAGCATTTCCTGGGCTGCAAGGGACCCACAGGGAGCATCGAGTCCAAATCCTGGCCCTGCACCCCAAGAATCCCACCCTGTGCCCGAGAGCCTTGTTCAGACCCAAACTCTTCCCCCAAGATCCTGAAAACACAGCGGGGCTGGGAGAAGGATGACCACGGAGGATTTTTTTATACAGATCTCCTTGCACGATCGTTAAATAACATTATTAGACAGTCCATGAACGCATCCCTGTGCCGGGACAGCCACCCCTGTGCCGGAACACTCATCCCTGTGCCGGAATACCGATCCCCCGCGGCCCCCACCGTCCGCTCGGGGCTGTCCCCGTTCCCCGCTCACCTCCGAGCCCGGAGCACCCGCCCCGGTGCCCCCGGCCCGGCAGCGCTGCTCCCCGGGCTCCCCGCCATCGCCGCTCCTGGCGAAGAAGGGCGGAAGTCACCGATACCGCACCGATGCGGCTATTCGACCTTCTCAAGATGGCGGCCGGAAGGACCCCCCCCCCCCCCCCCCCGCTCCGTCTATTCGACTGCCTGAATGCTCCCGCCTGCCCCAGGCGCCGCTGACCCCACAGTCGGTGTCCGCGTAGCGGGAAACGCCTCAGAAAATTGCGTGCAAGCGCTGGGCTGGCGTCGGCGTCGCGTTCAGGCAGCCGAATAGACGCAGCTTGGGGGGGGGGGCCTTCCCTGCCGCCATATTGAGAAGGTCAGAAAACAGTGCACACGACCGCCATCTTGAGTGTGGCAGTGACGACACTTCCGCCCTTCGCCGCCATCTTGGGTGCTGGCAGAAGCCACTTCCGGTCGAGCCGCCATCTTTAGTGTGGTACACTTAGGGCCCCCGCCGCCCCTCACAAGGGCTTCTGTCTAGTCGGCTGCCTGAATCCGGCCCGGACTCCGACGCCGGCCCCGCGCTTTCCGCGCGATTTTCCGCCGTGCTTCCCGGTGCGAGGACACGGCTGGCGGGGTCAGCCGCGCCGGAGGCGGGCGACGGCTCCGCGACCGGCGGCAGGCATCGGCAGGGACACCTCTCGCAGGGGGCCTACTGCGTCCGCCATCTTGAGTGTGGCGGAAGTGTAAACCACCCTCTGCAAGGTCCTGGCAGATAATAAAATAATAAAATAAAATAAAGACTGTCATATTCTAATAAAAACGTCACTTAACGCCGTCCCGAGAGCGCGGAACTGCGCCTTCCTTTCCGAGCCGCCTCCTTGAGAGCGACACGCGGGCGGCTCGATTCCGACCGTGCCCGCCCGGTGCCTCCCGCCCGGGTCGCGCTGCGACCGCGCCTCTGCTGCCCGGCAAAACCGGCCCCGCCGGGCCGCCCCCCGCGCTGTCATTCCCCGCGGTCGCCGCCCCGCACGGCGCCCGCTCCTTTCCATAGCTGTGGCCCCGCTCATGCACGGCCGTGTCCCTTGGCGCTGCGAACCGCCCTTCGCCCCTCCCCTCCGCTGACAGACCCGGCCCCGCTCGCTCCCGCTCCTTGCCACGCTCGGCAGCCACCGAGGCCGCCGCCCTCTCGGCTCAGCCGGCACCGGGCGGCAGCAGCGCCGGGGCGCCGTGTCGGGGGCGGCAGTGCCGCGCTCTCGCCACCAGGCGGCAGCAGCGCCGCCCAGCTCAGCCCGGGGGCAGGCACAGAGCACAGGGAAAAGCCGGCTCCGGGCGCTCTGCAGCTCCTGCAGCCCGAGCGTCTCGGCTCCTGCGGCCAGGCGCTTGCTGCTTTCCTTCCTACAGAAAAACGCCGGCTCCTTATTCTCAAAACCTGCGGATCTCTATTCCCAGCTTCTTATATTCCTGTATGCGACAGAGTAGAGAGAGAGGGCTGGCTCATTTCAAAATGAATTTACATCTACATCAGTAGCATTTGCCTATAGACGTAAAAGTGAAGAACTTAACAGGTTTTAGTATTCTGCACACAGCCCTCGCTGGGAGGAATGGTAAAAAGTTAAAAACAAATGAAATTTTAAAAGTAGAAAGTTAGAAACAAAGTTACAACGGCAGAAATTTAGAAACAAACAAAGAGGTAAAATACAAGAAACAAACAAATTTCTAAAGGGAGAAAGTTGAAAACAAACAAAGTTAGAAACAAACAAACAAAAAAAATAGAAACAAACAAAATTAGAAAGGTAGAAATTTAGAAACAAAGTCAGAAAGGCAAGTGTTGAGCCTTTGACAGGGTACCCCTCCTTCTCGGACCAGGGTGAAAGAGCAGAGGAGGCTGCTGTTCTGCTAAGTTCTTTATTTCACGGTCTCACAGCTGTCTTGAAGGCAGAGTTCGAATGGGGTTACATGATACAGCCAAGCAGCAGCAGCAGGCAAAAACAGCTTCTTCTATATGCTCCATACACTCTATTTTTTCTTACAGAAGTGTGGATTCCATTTGTTCATTGACCAGTAAGATTAACACACGATTCTAGTTTTCCTTAAACCCATCCTGGTCTAATTCTAACAGTCGTAAGCCTCACACAAGTGTCATCTGCCCTTGTTCCATAAGGAATCCCTCTACAGACAGGGAGTTGTCACCGGCCCCGTGCTCATGGGCTGCAGGGGACACCTGCACTGAGGAGGAAATGGAAATGGGAAAGAGGGAACTGCAACCTGATGGGACGCACCTCTGGCACCACATTTCCTCTTCTTCCTGCTGTCCCGGAAAACCCCAAGTAAATCCAGTCCCTCAGACCTTGCATCCCTGAACACCAGGAGAGCCGGTGTTTTACCCAGATCCCAGTGCCCTGCACGGCTGCGCTGACACGAGCGCAGGCCGATCGCTCCGCCCAGCACCATCCCTCATTCTCCTCCCACGGCTCCCCAAGCGGCCCCAAACCACCCCAGCGTGTCTGTGCCGGGGCCAGGGCCTGCCCCAAGCCCGACCAGAGGCTGTCACCCAGCCCTGCACCAGCTCCCACCCCCGGTGAGCTGGGAATGCACTGAGAGCTCGGCTCCCCGGGCTCCCCAGCACCCAAACCGGTCCTCAGACACACAGAAATGCCCAACCTGCCCCTCTGGGCACAGCCAAACACCACAATTCCATCATCCCCAAGCAACTCTGGCACTTGCCTCTTCACCTCTGCCCATTTCCAGTAGCCGGGGCTAGGACCGGGCTGTCAGAAATAGCATTCCCTAGGCAGTTCATCCCAGCACAGAGGAGAAGAGGAGCCTGTCCCTGACCCACACCATGGGCAGGACAAGGGGGGCCCTAGCTGGCTTTGCCTACTCCAGCACCACAGCTCTTGGTCCCAAAGATGGGGCGAGTTCAGTGGTTTTTCCTGTCCTGAAAGAGAGCAGAAAAGGGAAGTTAATCCCACTGTGGAATCCAAGACTCCTGCATTTCCTATTTCTGCTCTGATTGCTCACCGTGGAGTTTTAGCCATGGAAAAAAAAGGAGAATGACACCATATCAAATAAAAAGTTGATTAATCCACGTAGGGGCTGTGGAGAGGATACAAAGGAGCTTTTCCATGATTTTGGGGCTTGAAGAGGGACTGAATTTCCCTCAAAGCTGGGAAGGGCCTGAGGATAATAAAGCAAAGGAGCAGCTTCATCTCTCCCTGGCAGAGAGCTCGGGGCTCCATTATGGATACAAATCAATCCCAGCAGGATTTCAAAGGGTTTCTTTAGGATGTCAGGTCCCTCTTTATCAGACCCCTGCTGGGATTCAGGGCCTGCCTGGTCACGGGGTGCTTTGATAAGGGCTGGATTTAAATCCCAGATCTGAGAACAGACATGAAAGGTCCCTGGGTTTCTAGGGGGTTGAAAAACTCAAGCTGGATTCGCTGCAGAGCTGAAAAATCAGGGTAAGAGAGAGCAAGGAGTGGCCAGCAGGCCCAGGCTCCTGATCACGCCCCTGGGATCCATGGGATCCATAGGATCCACGGCCTCTGGCACGCTGCTCCAGCACCCTGCAGGGTGACTGACAGCCGGGCAGGGGAAGGAGCCACCAGCAGCTCTGCCATGTGCACCATCATTCACCTTGCACGTGGCCTAAACAGCCACCAAGCACTGATGGACTGACTGAGCCGAAAATATCGGAGAGATCTCAGTTTGCACTCCAAATTCCCTGCAGCCTGTTCCCTTCCTGATCCATCCCTTCAAGCAGCAAGAGTGGAATTCCTTCCATCGTTGCTCTTTCCCTCCTGTTTTCCACTCAACAAGAAAAAGAGCAGCCACGTGAACAGGAGTAAAAGCCCCAAACCCACAAAAAAGCACATTCTCAGCATCACTAATCCCTGCCAAACTGCCAGGAACCTTCCAAAACTACATCCAAGCTTGGAAACAGGGATCCAGTTGTTTGTTTAAGCAGCTATTGATCCAGTCTCTTCCAGCTAATTAAACTATTCACTATTTAAACTCATTAAACTGCTCATCCTGCTCCTGGCAGCCAGAGGCAAAGAAGAAATCGTGTCTAGATTAAATGGTGTTGGTGAATGTGCCCATCCCAGTCCTTGGAGAGGTTGGAATTGCATCCCTGTTCCTCTGCTCTCTTTTCCTTCCTTTTTCCTGCAGTGATTCCCACCCGGATTCCTCAGCTCCAGCTCTCTGAGCAGCCTCAGGGGGAGCATTTCATCCCCTTAGAGCCAACTCCATTTGTTGCATCCTTCATGCCTCAACCACCCCTAAAAGCAGGCAAGTGCTGATGGGCAGTGCAGCTGCTTCCACTTGGGAATGTTTCCAGTGGAACAGGGAGGGAATTCTGAGAAGCTTCCACCCACTGCACGTTATTGCTGGATAAAAGGTCAGGCAGCAAAGGATCAACAAAGGGAGATTTCAGCAAGACAAAGTCCAGACAGAGAGGCTGCAAGTGTGGCTGGGGCTGCTAAACTGGGAAAACTGCAAGGTCAGGCTGTGGGAACATGGATTATACTGAGGTCTGGAACTGGTGTTGGGAAGAGAAGGAGAAGGAGAAGGAGAAGGAGAAGGAGAAGGAGAAGGAGAAGGAGAAGGAGAAGGAGAAGGAGAAGGAGAAGGAGAAGGAGAAGGAGGAGGAGGAGGAGAAGGAGAAGGAGAAGGAGAAGGAGAAGGAGAAGGAGAAGGAGAAGGAGAAGGAGAAGGAGAAGGAGAAGGAGAAGGAGAAGGAGAAGGAGAAGGAGAAGGAGAAGGAGAAGGAGAAGGAGAAGGAGGAGAAGGAGGAGAAGGAGGAGAAGGAGAAGGGCCCGAAGTAACTGCACAGTGAATTTCCTTACCATGAGCCAGGCTCATTCCCTGAGCTGACCAATATCTCCGAGCTCCCCTTCATGGCACAGCCCTGCCAGTAAAGAACAGAAGTTCCTGCTGCTCCCACTGGAATTCTGTAGCGTGCCTGGCATTCCATACATTCTGCTGCCTGAGAATTCCTGCAGCCGTCCTCGGGAAGAGCAGTTCACTGCCACAGGAGGAACAAGAGGAAAGCAGCTGCCACTCTCGGGTTCTGTGCCCTGTAAAAAGTAAAACCAGATAAAGATCAAAGCTCCATAAAGCTGGAACCATCTCCAACCTCGGGACAGCACTTCTGTGGGAAAAGCGTAGATGGGCCATTAGGAAGGAGATCATCATGCAAATGGGCAAGGGGGGGGGAATTAAATTCTGCTGCTTTCTGATTGAGGCCTGCTTCAATTTGCAGCCTTTATAATATCAGTTTAATGGGACTTTTTGTGCTTTAAAGAGGTTTTTATTAGCTGGGGGTTGTCCCTGCCTGGACTGAGGCACAGCACAATGAGTCTCCTGCCTCCTGAAGCCGTGTCGTTATCCCAGCATCTGAAATTAAAAACCAGCACTCTGGGAAACCTCTCTACTCTGAGGAGAAGTGTGAGGAGCGTTTGGGTCTGTGGAAAGCCTGGAACAGCTCTGAGAGACACCAAACATCCTGTGGATCCCAATAAACAGCAAAACATTCCAGCAGCTCCTTCCAACACCGCCCTTGTAGGGAACTCTGTCACCCCAGTGGGTATTTGTGGGAGTAAGGAAGAAATCCCACTAATGACCTCAGTGTGATCACCTCTGGTTCGTCTGGGGATAAATCTCCTTTATCCTTCTGGGAGAATAAAGGAATCCAATGCTGCCTTAATCCCCAGCTCCTCAGAGTCTGCATTTCCAGAATCCATCTCCTGGCCCAGCATGGGAAGGGTTGTCCAGCGCTGGAACAGCTGCCCAGGGCAGTGGTGGAGTCACCAACCCTGGAAGTGCTCATAAAATACATGGATATGGCACTTGAGTGTTCATAAAATACCTGGGTAAATACATGGGTAAATATAGGAATAAATACATGGGTAAATACATGGATAAACATATGGATAAATATAGGGATAAATATGTAGGGATAAATATGTATGGATAAATACATGGCACTTGAGGTCATGGGTTGGTGTGACCATGGTGGTGGTTGATGTTTGGACTTGATGATGCTAGAGGCCTTTGCCAGCCTCAACAACCCCAGGATTCCATGATTTTCTGCCTTTTTCTCCTGCACTGGGGCTGAGAAACTCCTTGAGCGGAGCAGCAGTGGGAGCAGGGAGCCACAGGCTGCACATCAGAGCTCTGCAGGCACTTTTAATCCACCTCTCTTCATGTTCATGGAAGATGGCACAGGAAATCTCTCAGCCCGAAAGCATCTCCCCAGCTCTGCACACCCGGGACAAAGCCGAGGTGAATGATCCCCTCCAAGCTCCTTCCAGAGCCATTCCAGCGGCAACCAGAGGCAGCAGTTCCTAGAGAAACGGCTCCTATCCAATTCAGGAGCCTTCCCTTGGGGAGGAGACATCCATTTCCCCTTCTACCTGTCATTCTTCTTCATTCATGGACTCGATAAGGCAGGAAATCTGGCAGGCTTGAAGTAAAAAACGAGCTGTTCACAGCAAAGAGAGCCTCAGCGGGTAAAAAAAAAAACAAACCCCAAACTGTTGGAATCAAGATGAAGTTAATAGGAGCAAAAATAAATAGAAACAGACCCTAAATGTAAATGAACATTACATCACCACTGGCATTTCAGCTCCTTTTCAAATACAGAAATAGCAGCAGATTTAACTTGCAGAAAGTTGCTGTGTTCACACAGCCAGAGCTGCTTCAGGGGCACAGCCCTGAACCTTCTGCTCCCCAAAACAACTCAAGACTCGAGAAAGGAGAAACAGGGATCAGGCAGAGGGGGAAAATCCCAACTTCCCGGTCAAAAGAGGTTAAGAGAAATACAATTCCATCCCTTAACTCTGTGGAGATGGGATCTGTTGGCGTTTGCCAGCTCCAGAGGAGTTCACTCCACCTCGGGCAGATCGGAGGTGAAAGCAAATAATGCAACTGCAGCCCCGGAGAAGGCTGGGCTCTTAATTGACAGAGATTCCAGAGAGAGGGAAATAACCTCCAGTACCATTTGGGCAGCAGGTTTCTCTCCCAGCTGCCACCTCAAATCCTCGAGATCCCCGTTGGCCACCCAAAATTCCAGGCACCATTTCCAGCCTGGAAACAAACTCGGAGTGCTCTCAGAGCGAGACCTTAAAGCTGGAGCACCTCAGCCCCCACACCTGCTCAATCCCTGCTCTCCCAGGGGCTCAGCCTGGAGAAAAGGAAGCTCGAGAGAGACCTTTTCTCTCTCTGGAATTCCCTGACAGGAGGGGGCAGCTGGGGGGGGGGGGGGGGGGGCGGGCTCTGCTCCCAGGGAACAGGGACAGAAGTTCTGAGTCATTTCAGGGAGTGAAGAGTTACAGGGCAGGAAACAAAGGCAGCTGAAGAAGATCTGAGACGATTTTCCCTTATTCTTACACACCTCAGACATTCAATTTTGTCCAAGTTTGTGTCTCGAATTTAAACCCAACTCCTTCCCTGTGGGAAGGAGGAGATGATCCCGGCCTGCCATGTGCCAGAGCGAGAGTGACAGAGGGAAGGATGTTACTTGGGGAAGGGTGGCACACTGACATTTCATCGTGGCTGATATGGCAGAGAGACTTCATTTTTTTTAACAGCAAAAGCTTCAATATTTCACAAAATCTGTGTTCCCTGTGATTATTTGTAAAGCATTGTGGATGGGCTTGGCACTTCCCTGACAGAAACACTGGCAGGGCTCTGCCTGGAGGGATCTATAATTGGAGATGGGAAGAGTGGATGGGAGGACAGGGATGCAGCAGAGGGAGATCAGAAAGAGAATTACGAATTCTTTCATTCTTTTCTGGATTTTTTGGGTTCTTTTAATGTGATCCATTTTAAATCCAGGCTTAAGATCTGATTCAACTTCAGATTTTTTTTGCTGCCCAAACTTTCTTCTGTTCCTGGCTGGAGCAGAAAACCAAAATTTCAAAATTCCTCATGAAATAAATAGGAGGGTGGTGTGGGAACAGCCTCACTTTCCCAGGTGGAAACACTTCCCTCCGGGTTTATCATTCTGGGAACAATTCTGGCCCAAAGAAGGGGAAGCACAGAGTGGCACTGCCAGGGTGTGACACGGCCAGGGCACAAGGAGGCCCTGGGTTCTCCTCCAGGTTTGTTTGTGGAAGGTTTGGGGTGGTTTGGGGTGGCTGAAGGGTTTCTGACAGCATTAATTGGGAGTCAATCCCCCTACGGATCCCCATTCCCAGTTCTCCCAGGAAGCTCCTGCAATGGTCTCTAAGGGGTTAATGGAATATCTGCTTTTCCCTGCACGGATGAAGGGGCCCAAAGCACTTCCCTGGCCCTGCAGGATCCCAACACTGAAAATCCCCGAGCAACACCTCGGAGCTGCCACAGGCACCCAGACAGAAGGGGAAGGTGCCCGTTCCCTCAGCTCCCGGCTACCAGATGGGGGAATATTTTGGGCTTTTGGGAAAAGCGTTGGGTTTCCACCTTTTCCCTGCGTGTGAGGAAGCGCCTGGCACCAGGGAATGCTCTGCTGAGCTGGGAGGCCCCGGCATTCCTGGAGAGAAATCTTTAGGATTAGGTGGGGGATTACACCACCTGCTCCCTTTCCCTGTGGCTGGGGGCACCAGGCTGAGGGCACAGCGGGCGGGATGTGCCGGAGACCCAAATCCCACTGGAACCACGGCGTTTTCCATCCCCTTGGGTCCAATTCCGGGCAGGAGCAGCACCTGGAGGACAAAGCTGCGCAGCAGCCGAATGCCGGGTGACAAAACCCCTGAAAAACAGGCTTGAGGAAGTGGCTGGGTGGAAGGGTGAGCTGAGGGAGGTGCTAATTAGAGCACTGGGGGAAGGTGGTAATTAGAGCACTGGGGGAAGGTGGTAATTAGCTCTGCTGCTCACCGTGGCTCAGCCTTCAGCTGTCACTCACCCACGCCTGGAGCCTGTGGAACACGTTCCTGTCCCATCTGCGAGGGAAACGCTTCCCCTTCCCTCTTCCTGCAAAAGCAGAGGAATCCTTGTCCCTGGATGACCAAGGCCGGGCCAGGGGTGGAGACGCCATCCCTGCAAGGCTTCAAAAACCGTGGATGTGGCGCTGGAGGACAGGGGTGGCTGGGGAGCGTGCTGGTGGGGCTGGGTTGAGGGTTGGACTTGGCGATCCCAAAGGTCTTTTCCAGATATTCTCCTGCAAATAGAATGTTTATATAATAAAGCACACAATTTGGAGCTCGTTAAACAGTTATATTTCAGTCAAATCTCTGCACATAATCTCTTCATGAGGGGTTTTGAATTCCACCTCCCCTCTGCAGCAGCGATCCCGTGATTCCAACACGGATCTCCAGTCCCCTTTGGCATTTTCTGATTTCCAGGCAACATCTCATGGCCTCAAAAGCCTTGGTAGACTTAATCAAAACTGGGCTGAGTCTAAAGTGGACTCGAGCACAACGTTCAGGTGCAATGGATGCTGCTGGAATGGGGGCTCTAATGCCAGGTGTCACATCCTCCCAAACTTCCAGCTCCCGGAACTAGAAAGGAGCTTTAATGGATGGAAAAGAAATCCCCAAACCACAACCCCGTGGGAATCAGGGATGCAGGACTCGGCTGTGCTGCCATCACTCCCTCAGGAATAGCCAGGTTTAGCTCATTCTGTCTGCCCAGAGAGGAGGATTTGCCCCTGGATGCCCTGGAATGTTCCAGGCCAGGCTGGACACTGGGGCTGGGAGCAGCCCGGGACAGTGGGAGGTGTCCCTGCCCGTGGCAGTGCTGGCACTGGATGAGCTTGAAGGTCCTTCCAAGCCCAAATGGTTCTGTGAGTCTTAGAGCCCTGAAATTCTCATGACAGAGGTGGAACTGCAAGAGCTTAAGGTCCCTTCCCAAAGAAACCCCATTGCAGGACTCTGCAGCTTCTGGAGCCCTGGGTCCATGGAAATGCATTTTCAGAGGAGCTCCGAGGAAATGGGTGTTTTGGGGAGAGCAGAGTGGCTGGAACAGAGGAACAGGAACGGTCTCCTCGAGCAAGCCCTTGTGTCTCAGGGAGCGGGATCGGCTCGCTCCTAACGCACCTGGTGACTCCCAGAGCGGGGGATGGAAATGCAGCCCAGGTCCGAAAGAAACCTCTGCGCATCATGCGCGGGCGCGCTGCCCCACTGCGCGCGGCCCCCGCGCGGGCGCGGTTGCTACTGCGCATGCGCGGGCGCGGTTGCTACTGCGCATGCGCGGGCGCGGTTGCTACTGCGCATGCGCGGGCGCGGTTGCTACTGCGCATGCGCCGGCGCGGTTGCTACTGCGCATGCGCCGGCGCGCGGGCTACTGCGCATGCGCGGGCGCGGTTGCTACTGCGCATGCGCGGGCGCGCGGGCTACTGCGCATGCGCGGGCGCGGTTGCTACTGCGCATGCGCGGGCGCGCGGGCTACTGCGCATGCGCGGGCGCGGTTGCTACTGCGCATGCGCGGGCGCGGTTGCTACTGCGCATGCGCGGGCGCGCGGTCGCTACTGCGCATGCGCGGGCGCGCGGGCGCTACTGCGCATGCGCGGGCGCGCGGGCGCTACTGCGCATGCGCGGGCGCGCGGGCGCTACTGCGCATGCGCGGGCGCGCGGGCGCTACTGCGCATGCGCGGGCGCTACTGCGCATGCGCGGGCGCTAGTGCGCATGCGCGGGCGCGCGGTCGCTAGTGCGCATGCGCGGGCGCGCGGTCGCTACTGCGCATGCGCGGGCGCGCGGGCGCTAGTGCGCATGCGCGGGCGCGCGGTCGCTACTGCGCATGCGCGGGCGCGGTTGCTACTGCGCATGCGCGGGCGCGGTTGCTACTGCGCATGCGCGGGCGCGGTTGCTACTGCGCATGCGCCGGCGCGGTTGCTACTGCGCATGCGCCGGCGCGCGGGCTACTGCGCATGCGCGGGCGCGGTTGCTACTGCGCATGCGCGGGCGCGCGGGCTACTGCGCATGCGCGGGCGCGGTTGCTACTGCGCATGCGCGGGCGCGCGGGCTACTGCGCATGCGCGGGCGCGGTTGCTACTGCGCATGCGCGGGCGCGGTTGCTACTGCGCATGCGCGGGCGCGCGGTCGCTACTGCGCATGCGCGGGCGCGCGGGCGCTACTGCGCATGCGCGGGCGCGCGGGCGCTACTGCGCATGCGCGGGCGCGCGGGCGCTACTGCGCATGCGCGGGCGCGCGGGCGCTACTGCGCATGCGCGGGCGCGCGGGCGCTACTGCGCATGCGCGGGCGCTACTGCGCATGCGCGGGCGCTAGTGCGCATGCGCGGGCGCGCGGTCGCTAGTGCGCATGCGCGGGCGCGCGGTCGCTACTGCGCATGCGCGGGCGCGCGGGCGCTAGTGCGCATGCGCGGGCGCGCGGTCGCTACTGCGCATGCGCGGGCGCGCGGGCGCTAGTGCGCATGCGCGGGCGCGCGGTCGCTACTGCGCATGCGCGGGCGCGCGGGCGCTAGTGCGCATGCGCGGGCGCGCGGTCGCTACTGCGCATGCGCGGGCGCGCGGGCGCTAGTGCGCATGCGCGGGCGCGCGGTCGCTACTGCGCATGCGCGGGCGCGCGGGCGCTAGTGCGCATGCGCGGGCGCGCGGTCGCTACTGCGCATGCGCGGGCGCGCGGGCGCTAGTGCGCATGCGCGGGCGCGCGGTCGCTACTGCGCATGCGCGGGCGCGCGGGCGCTAGTGCGCATGCGCGGGCGCGCGGTCGCTACTGCGCATGCGCGGGCGCGCGGGCGCTAGTGCGCATGCGCGGGCGCGCGGTCGCTACTGCGCATGCGCGGGCGCGCGGGCGCTAGTGCGCATGCGCGGGCGCGCGGTCGCTACTGCGCATGCGCGGGCGCGCGGTCGCTACTGCGCATGCGCGGGCGCGCGGTCGCTACTGCGCATGCGCGGGCGCGCGGGCGCTAGTGCGCATGCGCGGGCGCGCGGTCGCTACTGCGCATGCGCGGGCGCGCGGGCGCTAGTGCGCATGCGCGGGCGCGCGGTCGCTACTGCGCATGCGCGGGCGCGCGGGCGCTAGTGCGCATGCGCGGGCGCGCGGTCGCTACTGCGCATGCGCGGGCGCGCGGGCGCTAGTGCGCATGCGCGGGCGCGCGGTCGCTACTGCGCATGCGCGGGCGCGCGGGCGCTAGTGCGCATGCGCGGGCGCGCGGTCGCTACTGCGCATGCGCGGGCGCGCGGTCGCTACTGCGCATGCGCGGGCGCGCGGTCGCTACTGCGCATGCGCGGGCGCGCGGGCGCTACTGCGCATGCGCGGGCGCGCGGGCGCTACTGCGCATGCGCGGGCGCGCGGGCGCTACTGCGCATGCGCGGGCGCGCGGGCGCTACTGCGCATGCGCGGGCGCGCGGGCGCTACTGCGCATGCGCGGGCGCGCGGTCGCTACTGCGCATGCGCGGGCGCGCGGTCGCTACTGCGCATGCGCGGGCGCGCGGTCGCTACTGCGCATGCGCGGGCGCGCGGTCGCTACTGCGCATGCGCGGGCGCGCGGTCGCTACTGCGCATGCGCGGGCGCGCGGTCGCTACTGCGCATGCGCGGGCGCGCGGTCGCTACTGCGCATGCGCGGGCGCGCGGTCGCTACTGCGCATGCGCGGGCGCGCGGTGGCTACTGCGCATGCGCGGGCGCGCGGTGGCTACTGCGCATGCGCGGGCGCGCGGTGGCTACTGCGCATGCGCGGGCGCGCGGGCTACTGCGCATGCGCGGGCGCGCGGGCTACTGCGCATGCGCGGGCGCGCTGCCCTTCTTATATTAAAACTAAAATTTGCACTCTGTCCCCTGTAGTTTTCCTCGTATGTACCTTCAAAACGTTCATTCTGTCCCTCACAGATTAGCTCAGGTCTTTTCCCTCAAATTGTCTCTGTCTGTCCCCTACCGATAAGAACCTCAATTTTCATCCCAAAATGTCACCTACTAATTGCCCCGATTTTACCTCAAAACGTTCATTTTCTCCCATACAAATTAACTCACATTTTACCCCCAAAACGTTCGTTTTATCCCCTACAGAACGTGCCCAGCATCCGAGCAACAGGACCGCGAATGCCTGGCGGCAGCAGCGCCACCGCTCCGCGATTTGCGCTCTGGCCACTGAAGCCCCACACGGCCGGGACAAGCATGAGGCGGCGGCACCCACGGAAATCGTGAGGTCGTGGCCTGCGGTACGGGATGTTACCCCCTGAGCGGCAGCACCGAGCGTAAAAAGCCGCCGCGCCCGCACGGCCTTCCCGCGGCGCTGCGCGTGGGTAGCTGCGGCCGCTCCCTGCACACGCGCAGCTTTCTTCAGCCGGCATCGTTGGGCCAATGCGCGCCTGCAGCTGCTCCCCGGGGTGGCTGTAGTGCCTCCTGTGCACCAGCAGGTGGAAGCAGCGAGCAGCACCACGCAGCTCTCCCGCTTCCCTGCGCGCACGTCGCTTTCTGTCATTGCACCCGTGCGGTTTTCCGCGTTACTGCACGGGCACGGCTTCTCAATTTACTGCGCGTGTGCCGCTCTCCAAGTCGTTGCTCATTCCTTTGCTTTTTTGAGTTCTGCCGCTTATGTGCAGGTATTTTTGCTGGGGTTTTTTTAGGTTTGAGGAGTTTTATTACTGCTTTTTAACTGCACGTGCACGGCGCTGCTGAGTTCACATGCACGGGTGCGGTGTTCTTACTTGCGGTGTTAGCGAGAAGGAGAAGAGCCCAGCCCGTGCTTGGGTTCGGGAGGAGTGCAGCAACGCGCAAGACGAACGTTTGAAACAACGCAGGTCAGCGCGGTGCAAACGACCCGGCAGGTGAGGGTAGCGCACAGAGAAAGGCTACTACGCGCACAGTAGCAGAAGTCAGAATTGTGACACGGAAAAACATGCTTTCCTTCTCGCCCCCGATACAGGAGTCCAGGATGGACGCTTGGAGCACGTCCATCAGAGCACCAAGGACCTCTGCAGGAGCCACAGCCCTAAAGACTCACGATGGCACTGAACACCTCTGTGCTCTGTTAACCAAAGACTGGGGCAGATCATGCCTGAAGAAAGAGTGGTCTCTGTTTTTTTCCAAGCTGCTACAGAAACAAACAAAGGTAGAAAGGTAAAAATGAACAAAGGAGGGAAGGTGAGAAAGGTCGTTTGAAAGTCAAAGTCAGAGAGAGAGAGAGAAAGAAAGTCAAAGTCAGAGAGAGAAAGTCAAAGTCGGAGAGAGAAAGTCAGAGAAAAGAAAGAAAGTCAGAGAGAAAGAAAGTCAGAGTCACAAAGAAAGAGAAAGAAAAATAGAGAGAAAAAGGAATAGAGAAACAGAATAGGGTTTGAGAGAAAAAGAAATCGAGTTTAAAAGAGAATTAGTGTTGAAGAGAAAAAAAGAAACTGAGAAATAGAGTGACAGAGACATCCAGAAACAGTTAAACAGTGAGAAAAAGATAAAGAGTTAGAAAAAGTCAAGGGAGGAATAGACTGAAAAGTAAAGCAAAGCAGAGCAGCAAAGCAAGAAATACGGCAAAAAAATTACTAAACCACACCAAAGGAAGAGAGCAACCAAAAGGGGGGAGGGGGGGTATCTTTATTAGGGTTTATTCAACTTGATTGAACGAGGGTTTTTTATTTACACTTCAGCAAAGCAAGTGGAAATAACAACATACACAAGCACAAATACAATCCATATGCACACTGGTCAAAGTCCAATTGACATACAGAGCAATATGTGCAAGTGCAGCAGCAAACACCAACACAGAGCAACACAAGCCAACCCCCTATCAGTACAATGTAACAATTGTTCTATTTCTGGAAAATTCATTACATTTTATTGTTTCAGGAAACCCAAAACAACAGCAGCACAGGGAGAAGAAAACACTCATCCACCACACACCTCCTTCAGCTGACACACAAACCCACCCTCGCTCTCGTCTCGAGAGCACCCCATGGGAACGCGGTTCCCGGGAGCCCCAAAATCATCCCGCCTGACAAATCCCCGGCACGGTCGGCACCCAAACCCTGGCGATGAACGGCACCTCACAGACCGGCCGGGTCCCAGATAAACAAACCCAGCCGGGAGGGAAAACATCCCCAGACAGCGCAGCTGGGTTGTTTTTACTCTGAGTTTAAAAAGCAGCTGAAAAGCCTGAAAGGCAAAACTCACACACACAAGGTTAGGACCATTCCACACCCGCACTCTTCTCGCAGGCAGACAGACACAGGCACACACACACACAGTCACACACCCTTCAGCTTACACCCTGACTGCAGCCCTTACTCCAAACATTCCAGCCATGGAGATGCTCCGACACAGCTTCTGGATGCCGCTCCTCGACGTCGAACGGCGCGCGCCGGGAAAATCGGCAGCGTCGGTGACCGCGGAGATCCGGAGCCGCCTCGGGGACCTGCGAGACAACGGGAGGCGGTCAACAAGATGCCGAGGGCTGGGAGTTATTCCCACACCGGGCCCATAAGTCTTCTGCCCAAAAACCCATGAAAAAGAGATGAACCACTAAGTTTTATAACTCTTCTACTCAACCGTGACCCTACGTGCCAGGGCAGGGCAGCTCAAACCCAGAAAGCACACAGGGAAGTGTTTTACCATGTACAGCCCCGTGAAACAGAGTGGGCCGAGAGGCAAGAACTAAAACGCAGGGGAAAGCAGGGATTAGATACAATAAAATGTCGGTAGGGCCTTTTTTAAGCTGAACCTAAGTCGATCACTACATCAGGTTGAACTCTATGTTCACTTCCAAAGACATATGTCTTTTCAAATCCAGACAGCTGGTTTAGAACTTCTGTGTTGCTGTTTAGACATCAAGCTTTGGGGCTGAGGTTTTTTTATTCCCAGGTGCTTGCTGGCAGTAAAAATACACTTCACATCTGCAGTGTGTGCACGTGGCTTGGGCTGTGGATTCTGGGGCAAAAAAAATTCAGGAATCAGGGAAAGAAAGAGACGGAAAAGAGAAAGAGAAAGGGAGTGTGAAGGGAAAGGGAAAGGGAAAGAAAGGTGGAAGAGATAAAGGGAAAGGAAAGGGAAGGGAAGGGAAAAATTAGACATAAAAATAATATTAAACCCAAAAATAAAAATAAATATGATGCCGCTCCCCATCCCGTTCCCCAGTTCCCCATCCCATCCCCCGCTCTCCATCCCGTTCCCCCGCTCCCCCATCCCGTTCCCCCGCTCCCCCATCCCGTTCCCCGTCCCGTTCCCCCCCGTTCCCCATCCCGTTCCCCGTCCCGTTCCCCATCCCGCTCTCCCGCTCCTCGCTCACCGCCCGGGCCCGTCCGTGCCCGCCCGCCCCAACCGCTCCCGCCGATTCCAACTGGCCACGCGCAGCCCCGAGCCGCCTCCCCATTGGCCAGCCCTCGGCCCGCCCCGCCTTCCCATTGGCCGCTGGGCCCGTCAATCACGCGGGAAACCCCGCCGCCCGCAGGCGCTGTCCCACGGCGGCCGCTGGAATGCGGCCCGGGCACATCCCCAAGGGAAAAGGAGGCACAAAATGAGGAATTGCGAAGTAAAAGGGGAAGGCTGCCCAGCGCCCGCGGCGCCCCGACAACGAGGAGCAGCCCCCACTCCTCTCCCCATCTTCGTTTTGCACCCCCGAGCCCTGCACGTTATCAGGGAGCAGCCCCAACCCTCTCCCATCATTAACTCGGAGATATTCCATGGTTTTTCCAAACTGCTGAATTTATTGTGCTGAAGAGCCGCTTCGTTCAGCACACACCGGTCCATAGAGCTGCATAGAAAAGTGCTGAGATACAATTCCAGGCTTCCCCAGCCCATCTCCAGGTGTCACCCCCAGCCCTCCCAGGGGCTCCCAGTTCCCAGGGCAGAGCAGAACCAGCACCCAGCCAGCAGCTCCTCGGTCCTGCGAGGTGTGTGGCACTTCCAGAAGTACACGATGCCTTGGAGCAAGCTGGCCAAACAATTCCACACCTAAACCCTTCAATCCCTGCACGTCAAGGCAGACTCACAAATGCCCAAGAATTCGCACCTGCCATGGAAAAGTTAAAAGATCAACGTCTGCCTGAACTGCATTTGCAGAGTCCAATTGCACCCATTTTGCTCTGCCTCACGCTCGCAAATTGCCCGGAACGTGCTGTGTACAACAGCCTGGAAACCATGAAAAACTCCTGACACTGGTATCCTGACGCCTCTTGCAGACACCCAGCTCAGGGAAAGCTTTGCAGCAAAGCACATCCCAAAGGAGCTGTTTTCCCCGAGGAAGCCCAGCAGCGGCAGCGCTGCCCCAGAGCACAAAGCAGCAGCTCTGCTGGGGAAGAGCATCCTTCAGTTCCTCTGCTGCTCACTTGACCAGAGAGCTGTTCCTAGGCCACATTCACTGCCCCACCCTGGATGAAATACCTGCACCCCCCCCTTCCAAGTGCTCACTGCTCCCTGCTGTTCACGTGACCTTTTCTACATCAAACTACCAGGAACAGTACCCAGACAAATGGAGACCTTTCAAAAAAAAAAAAAAAAAAAACCTGGGTTTGCATAAATAAGCACTGAACCTAAAAACTTTTATGTTTCCAGTATTCCAACCATGTCCAGATGGTGAGCAGGTGCTAAAAATAACAACAGAAAAGCACAAAAAGACACAAATCTTCCTTCTCTACCTTCAATATCCTCAATTCAGGAAAATCACCAAACTCAACAGCTCTATATAGAAGGGGAAAAAACCCCACGTCTACTTTGAGCTGGTGAGAAGAACAGGAACCTGCAGCAATTAAGGCTGCACAGTCCACAGCAGCGAGAGCTCAGCACACGTCCAGACAGGCAATTCCAGCACCTAAATTAAAAAAAGAAGAAAAAGTTGATTACTTTTTTTAAAAGTTACTCTAAGTTAGTAAAACCAAACCAGCCTTTGCTCTTGATTTTGGCTCACTGATGCACACACACACACACAAGAAGCCAATGGTCACACAGGGCCCCCTTGCAGAATTCCTGATCCAAACCCTCGCCTTTCCTGCCCAGCACTGAGGGAAATCTGACAGAGGATTCATAAAGAGCCCTCGCTGAGAGCAGTCATCGCCCCAGGCCTTCAGGCTTGGCAAGATCCTGAAGTGAACGGACCCAAATTCAATTCCTAAATCTGAATCTCTGACAAGTCCTGTTAGAAAAACAGCGGACAGTCCATCAGAACACAGAATTAAAAGGCTGCACAAGGAATAACAGAAGCTTTTCCAGGAATAGCACAAGTTCCTTCTCTCCCTCACCGGTCCGGGACCGTGAGACCGAACCTTGGGCCCCAGGAGACAGGAGAGCTGCTATCAACACCCGAACCTCCCAAGCGTTGTTATTGCTCAGAGAGCTGCGCCGGCACTGAGCTACTCCCATGCGCCTGCAGGGCTCTGGGGAGGGGCAAGACGACCTCCCACTCCTGCCTGGAGAAATTTCAACGCCCTAAAAAGTCATTTCCCTTCTCTCTCTCTGAGCCACGGCCAAAGCAGCTGTGTAGAACAACCCGGGGGATTTATGGGAGGGCTGATTCTCTCAGGAAAGACCCCAGACCCTGAGGAAACAAAACCACCCCAAATTTCCAGCTGAAAACACGCTGCCTCCTGAACGGGAGCGCACAAAACTCTCTAGAGCCAGACAGGAGGTGACAGACCGGAAAAAGCCAAAAGATGTGCTCTGCTTGCATGCACTCTCTGACTGGTAATTCCACAGGAAATTCCCCACGGATCGTCAGCAGTCGCCTACAACTTGTCCTCTGCAATCGTGACTGCCTTGGCTTTCTGTGGAAGCGTTTCAAACATCCAGGGAGGGTTCAGGGCCTCGGCTGGCTCGTTTATGGCTCTTCCTGACAGGCCCAGGCCAAACCCAAGCACCCCCCTCACTGCTCCAGCCCCAGGTTCAGGGAAATATTGATACGGCTTAGAAATACTCTCCTTCCCTGAAACTCAGTCCCTCCCTGCGCATCCCCGGAGAGGATTTACTCTGTCCTTTGTTCCCGACAGCACCTCTCCAGCACAAGTCCCACTTCACACAGACACTGACTAAGCAGACCTAAGGCAATGGTTCCAGCAGCAGCTGCAATCCCGAGCTCCCTGTCTCCTGCACAGCTCATCCAAGCACTCCCAGCAATCTCACCTCGGCCCAGACACCCTCTGTCCTCAGAGGGAAACACAACCCGATGGCACGCAGCTCTGGCACCACATTCCCTCTTCCCTTCTCCCTTTTTCCAGCACACCAGGCTGCTGGCAATGGCATTCCCATGGCAGTTCATCCCAGCACAGAGAAGAGGAGCCTGTGACTTACCCACACCATGGGCAGGACAAGGGGGGCCCTAGCTGGCAGGGACGGGTTCTTCTAGCACAGAGGTTTCTGAGCCCAGAAAGGAGCCTTGCTTTGGCTTCCCTGACTTATTCAGCAGCCCTCTGGAAACACGTGGCAGGGAGGGAAGCTGCTTTTCCTGACACCATTCAGCTGCCAAAACCAGTAACCCCTCCACAGTGCTCCTGCAGCCTTGCCTGGCCCTGGGGCCATAGAGCAGGAGCCTTGTGGGCATGAACCTGCCCCTGATTCATCCCCTGAGCAAAACCCGCTAGTGAAAGGTGGTGAGAGCAACCAGGGCAGGGGTGGTAAGCAAATCTGGGACCCCTTAGGAGAGGCCTGTGCCACCAGAAATGTAGAATGGTGTCTTTCAGTTGAAGGGGACATACAGTGTTCATCTAACCCAGTTGCCTCACCAAACACGCTATCTGACATACAAAATAATAAGCAGAAACCTTATTTCTGATATTTCCTCACTTCTAAGTCTCAGAACTTGCAACTAAACCTACTCCATCTGAAAATCTGCGAATGTCATTTATTAGATTATTTGTAATCGTCCTCGCTGCTGAAGGGTTAACATGGTGTCCTTACATCCTGATGCTTATCAATAATTAAGGACACAGCAGAATTCTTCACTAAAATCTACTGTAGTCTTTTCCAGAACTGATTTCTAATCCTTTCCAAGACAGCTGCACAATTTATTATTAAAAAAAAAAGTGCTGAACCATATTTCACAACTTGCCAGCTGCCTGCCAGGGCAGAGGGGTGCATGGCTCTGGCAGGGAGGGCACAGCCTCAGCACCAGCCTGCCTGGAGAACCTAGCTCTGCTCAGTGCCTCAAGCAGCAGTGCCTCAGGAAGGACCCTTTCCCAGCCCATCCAAAAGGACATAGGCACTTACTGGTCTGGCCACAGGGAGGGGGTGAGTGCTGCAACGGGGAGGCTCCTGCACAAGTTTGGAGTGGGCAAAGAAGGCACAACTGAGAAGGAATGGCCACCTCAGCCCCTCTCCTTCATTACAGCTCTGCACCTTCCCCTACCTGTAGGTCATAGGGAGAGGTGACAATGGGCACTGAGGGAATTAGTTGGCTGAGCAAGCTGGTGGGCAGAAGGTCCAAGAAGCTGACTTGCAAAAAAACCCCAAAACCTAGAACAGTTCATCGTGATTAACCACATATCAGAAATGCCTTCCTCTCTAATGGTAAAGCCACTGACACACTTCTTCTTCTCTTGCTTTGTCATTTATCTCGTAAATCAACCCATCTGCTTTCAAACCAAACGTGCCAAGTAAATATGAAGATTATTAGGAAGCCTTTTTATTTCCCTAGAGCAAATTAAACAGCTGGAGGTTACATTTTTTTTAATATTGCCAAGCTGTTACCAGGCGTAACAAAAGGCAGTTGGCTGCACACACAGCCCCGCAATGTTTCACTGGGCTGATGCAGCAAAATCAAGGAACTTGTGCCTTGCACCCAGCTGCAAATGCCAGCGACGCACCGCTGATTTTATGGCAACTGTCACACCAGGAGAGCTGATCCTCCCAGACAGTGGAAGTACACAATTAGGTCACATTAAACATCGAGAAAATGCCACAGCAGTTCCACATGCCCACTACAAGGGAGTGACACTGGAAAACAGTTCCTAGCTGGCAAGAGCCATCCCAGCATCAGTGCATAATAAACTGCTAAAAGTTTACAGATGAAGTCTGAGGGTGCAGAAGCGTGAGCAATCACCCAAACAGAGGGATTCGTAACATTTTCCCACAAGGCAGAGAAGTAAGACAGGCAAGCACCAAAGCCTGGTTTATTCCCCCTGGGAAGCCACCGCTACCTCCTGTTCACAGAAACAGAGGGGCTGGGTACAGCATTCCTTCAGGAGGGTTTCCTTTAGGGCCAGAATAACAAGACGAAGCAGTGGTGCTCACAGCAGAAGCTTCAGACTTGTGTAGGCTTTTTTTTCCATGTACAACACCAAGCTCCTAGCCCTACCACAGGAGCAAAAGTGTTTGCAGTGTCCTGACCATTGCACCCACACACTACAGAGTACGTCCTTGGCCAGAGGTGGACTAGCGAGAAAAGCACAGCCCACTCTGCTTACAGAAAGCCTTTTGCATCCTGTCAGCACCACCTACGTTCAGCTTAGTCCAGTCTTGCACACCTGAAATCAAAGGTAGTTATGAAAGGCAGCTGTTGTCACAGATAACAGACATTCTGTTGCACAATTATTTGGTGCTCGCCACAAATTGCACCGAAACAACTTCTATGCCATTGCCACAACAGTGGTAATTCTTTAAAACATGAATAAAAGGGCTCTGTACAGGAGGGCAATGCTGCATGGGGAGAGAACACACCACACCATGTAAACTTCAACACTGTGAGAAGTGTCAGTCTATGTCTTTTTACTCCCATATACTCCCATGTATCTTGAAACTACTTGTGGAGTCTACTGATTACAAAAGCATGCTTAATTTTGCCTGTGATCAAAGACACAGCCATGATGCAGCAGCAAGCAGTGCACCTCAGGGAAATGTCACACAGTTTTTGGGATGGTAAGTGGGCAGCACAGCTTTCTCAGCACATGAATTAACACCTCAATTCTTTAAAAGTTTCCATTTTACCAGTTTCTTCACCAGCACTAGTTGTCGTGATCAGCAGTCCTGTTGCAATATCTCCTCTGCATGCATCCTCACAGAGCATCCCCATGGTTCGCTCCCAAACACAAGAGCAAGGCTATTCTTTACACTTTTAGGTCAGCCCTTTAGCACAGGCCAAGAGCAGCAGCTCATCCCAAAAGCAGCTGTCAGAAAGGCACAGGCAGATACGCATGCAGGAAGTAACCTCCTGAGGTACTGCTGCTGCACTGCCCATGACCAGGTCTGAGAGCAAAGCCACGCACCAGCACATGCTAAGAACCAAGCTGAGGGCTTAGAGGAAACAACCAACCTCCAGGATATTTTGAATTGTGAAACTTAATTTAAGCTACAGCCCAGAACAAAGAAGTTATGACACCCTCATAAACCAGATTTAGTCTGCTCTGTCATGGCACAAGATTACAATGTCACACTTTCACAGAATGGTTAAAGATTGGAAAGGGACCACTGGAGGTCACCTAGTTCCCAGACATGCAAGGGTCCCCCAAAGCAGCTTATTGAGGATTGTGTCCAGATACCTTCTGAATACCTCCAAAGAGGGAGACTCCACAACTTCTCTAGGCAATCTGTTCCAGTGCTTGGGCATCCACACAGTGAAGCTCTTGCTCGTGTACATCAGTTTCTGCCCGCTGCCTTTTGTACTATCGTTGGGCAAAACCCAACCAGAGCCTGGCTCCATCCTCTTGGCACTCTCCCTTCAGATACTGATAGACTTTGATGAGGTTCCCTCTCTGTCGTCTCTTCTCGAGGCTGACCAGGGCCAGCACCCTCTGCCTTTCCTCACACATGAGATTCTCCTTAATCATCTTTGTCACTCTAAGCCGGACCCTCTCCAGAGGCTCCATGTCTCTCCTGTCCTGAGGAGCCCAGAACTGCACACAGCACTCCAGATGCGGCCTCAGCAGGGCCGAGCGAAGGCGCGGGGTCCGTCCCTCCCGGGGAGGCTCCGGCGGCCTGTGTGAGGGCCGGGCAGGAGCGGGGCGCGCCGGCCGCTCCCTCTCGCGGCCGCGGGGCCGCGCTGGGCTCGCAGCGCTGCGGCTGCCGGGCCCTCGCTCCCGGCAGGGCCCGGCCTGGGCCCCACCGCCCGTGCGGGAGCACCGGCCGCCGGACCCGCCTCCCGGGACACAGCCCCGCTCCCGCCCGACCCCGGCCCCGCTTACAGCGCCTCGAGCCCTAAGTGACAGCTGGGCTTCGCAGGACCGAGCGCCATGGAAAAAGGGAATCCAGCCGAAATACGCACGCCTCACACTCCCAAGCTGTAGGGTGGGCTCTGATGAGAGCAAGAGCTCATCAAGACAGGCCCAGCCTAACCTGGGGGAGACCTGCGACAGAGGAGCTTGAATGTCCCATACCTGGGAAAGCAACAAAAAGCCTTAACCCAAAATTATTTAAGCAGTTCATATTCAGCATAAGTTTTCCTCCCTAATTCCCCATGCCCTCCCCACGACCCCAGCCAGCCTGGGTTTTGTAGAGTAATTTTAGGGCTCCGTGTTTCTGACCAGATCTCATCTACCGTGACATGTGACAGAGCCCAGTGAGTGGAAGGCTCCAGCCCACAGATCCCCAAGAAAATCTAAGATTTCCTTGCTGCTCATGCAGTTTTCTCAGACTCTTTGTCAAAAGTTATTGGTGGCTATTTTTTAAATGAAAGGAGTAGAGGGAACATAGCTTTGAGGCATATTGGGCTAGCATATTGTTCAGACTCTGTACAGGGACAATAAAGCTTTTAGGATCTTTTGATTGACATATATAATGAAGGTAGCTGTCAAACCTTTGTGCAGCAATTTTATTTCGTATTGACAAGCTATTTCACTGGCCAGGGTTTTGCATAAAAGGAATCATTCACATTGCTGTGGTGCTGCTATTTACAGAGCCTAGAGGACAGTGGCATCACTACAATATAAAGATTAATATTCAAATTTCTTTTGAAATACATAACTCTGTATGCAACCTATCCTACGTGCACATCTTCATACAGGGAGAAAGGCATTGTTCTGCAGAGAGAAGGGGGCCTGGAGCTGCTGGGGGTTGTTGTTCATTCACTGAATCATCATGTAGCCTTTGAAAAGCCACTTAGTCACTCTGCAGTTGAATGTTTCTCTCTGGGGAGCAGAGAACAAAGCCTCAACACAAACTGCCATCACTGTTACCAGTCAGTGGCAGAGCTCACAGAGCCAGCATGGGGTCAAGGGGCTGCTCTGAGCAGCCCTTGTGTGCACAAAGCCCAGGACAGCTGTGCTCCTCCCAAAGAAGCTTCTTTCTCCTGCCAAAGCAGTGGCAGGGTCAGCTTGGGCTACCTGAGACAGCAGTTGCTGCTTGCCCACTACCTTTCTTTGATTATGAACAATAACTTGCCAAGAAATCACTAGCCTCAGAGAAAACAGGCAGAAAGCAAACGAGAGGGCAAAGCAAAACATAAAGGAGAGGGGGGAAAAAAAAATCCACATAAGCAAGGATGACTCTCACACTATTTGCTATGCAGTCAAGCCCACAAGTGGGTTGTGTATCTGAAGGTGGAAATACAAAGACGTGTCCTGTTCCCTCGGGAAAGGTAAGCAACTTCTCAAATGATCTTTAGAGGCTATTATCAGTCTCACACTAGCACTGACATACCCTGTGCCCAAAGCCACAGCATGCACACACTGTATCCATAAAAAGAGATATTCATAGCTCTGCAGCTCATAGAAGTGCTGTGCCCGTGCTCTGGTACCAGTATCATTTAAAACAAAACAAAACAAAAAAAAGTTTGAGTTGCAAGTGAGGGCATGGAAGAACTTGCACGGCAAGAATTTGGAAAGAGCATGGTAATCCAGCTTGGTCAATGGGCACACAATTTTTTAAGAGTGTACCAGGTTTGTTTGTTCAGTCATTCCTATATTCATTTTCAAGTCCAGAGACGGCAGCTTCATGTCTAGCCCCAAAATAACAGCACTGTCTGAGACAAAACCAGCTTGGTCAGGGGTACCAGAGCTTTTCCCAGCCCGTTTATGTAATAAAGCATTATATACAACTGTTGGAAAACATACCAGTTTAAAAATCTTTTATCTATGACTTTAGCCAGGTTTGCTCATCTTTGCCCCAGGGGAAGGGAACTGAAGCTTCTTTCCAGGGCATTGTTTCTCTAGGTGAGGCCTGATGGGCTTAGCATTTCAACAGACTGGGAGTAGCCCCAACAAGATAAAGCCATCGATGGAACATCAACAGAACCAACAGAACGTCAGCGGCCATCTAGGAACATCTACCCCAGACTCTGCCTCCAGCAAAGACTGATAAGAAATTCAAGCAATGAAGATCTAATTAACATCAGAAGCGAAGAAATCCGGATCTAATAGGAGAGCAGATACTAGGAACTACACAACTTGAGACCAATGAACACTGACCCAATTCGTTTCTATGAGTTTTGACTGCAAAAAAGATCTGAAAATTCTAGTAAAGATCATGTGTCATGGAATGATTCTCTCTGCACACCCGGGCTATGTGCGGATGAGATGATTTCTGTGGTACATCCTGGCCAGAGAAGAAAGTAGTGCCTTGACTCTCTAACATTAAAAATGTTGTTGGAGGGCTTTTTGTTTTTCCTGCAGTTTCAGTGACACAACCAGGAAGCAGAACAGGAGCTATATGTCCCTGTTACTTGGGTCCTAAAATACAGAGAAAGAAGACAGGGCAGAGAGCAAAGAAGAAAAACAGAGCTTTGTCCTCATTCACATGATAGCCCTGTAAGGCTCTAACCCAAAAGATGTAACTGTATAGTGAAACATCTATGGGGGACTCTCTTGCCTGGCACAGAGGGGTTCTGCAGATAGACTTCCAGGGTGGGGAAAGAGTACCAAGTCGGCAACACAAATTACTTCAGGCCAAACTCCAATACATAACTAGAGATTCCATAGATACATCCAGCCTTAAGCCCAGGAGCAATACAGGTGGGGAGAACGGAGCCTGGGTGATTAAAACTACCTATTTAAGCAGTTCAAGGCAGCTGGAAGCAGCACTGGTGCCTCTGGGTTTCTCTGTTCATTATTTAAGGTGAACATAAAAACACAGAGTGCAGGAGCCCAAGGATGTTCCTCACTGGCTTCAAGCTGGCAGTTTGCTAAAAGCAGCGCTCCTTGGTTTCCTTGGTTTGCCGACCAGCAGTGCCACCTCCCCTCCCTGCTGCCACGGTGCTCAGCCTTCCCCAGGGTTAACAAAAGGGCACGTTACTCTGCTTCGCCAGATTTCAGCTCTGAGAATTTCATTCTGAACAGTTCAGCATCTGCTTTGGCCAAAACAGTTCCGCTATTTCCAGGAATATTATTAAAGGAAAAATATACTGCTTGGCACACGCTACCTAAATTCAGGCAACCTTTTATATGAGGATCTCTAGCTTCGGAAGGGAAATTTTGAAATCTGGCAGAGAGGTGACCTTTGTGGTAGAAATGTGTCTATCCCTATCAAAACCTACCTACCTTTGGCCAGATTACAGAGCAGGGAAATACTGCAGTTAAGGGCACGGTAACGAGTTCTGAGAACTGCAGTTACTTGCTGTTTCTGCTGTGGGCAAGAGGTCCCTGATCTCCTGCAGAGCTGCAGCTTGTGCTCACCCACTGCCTTGGCCAGTTACGGCTGCACAGGTCCTCCATGGCTGGATGACGAAATTACAGAGCCAAGGGTGAGCGGAGAGACCAGCATTCCATCTGACGCCTACATACATTCCCGTAACTTTGGGATACGGGACAGCCCCATCTGCCACACAGCCCAGGGTCAACGTCAGCATCACGAGTGCTGCGCAGGCACGAGGGCACTGCAGGAAACAAACTGCGACCAAAAAACCCAGGGCCATTACAATACATCGATGCACAGCTGGAAGAATTAATGTCAAGCAGACAATGGCATTGCAGACGTCCCCTAATAACGAAGGCTTGAATCTGCTGTCTCAGTAAAACTCTCTAAACGAGGTTTGTGTGCAGCTTATGGGGAGTTTCTGAAAGAAATATAAATATAGGCCATCATTCTGCAAAGCTTCACAAACCCAAACCCTTGCATTCAGGTGCCATCTCTCGGACTTTGCTGCAAAATCAAGGCCATTCACGTTAAAAGCACAGACAAGAACATCTGCTCAAACTGATGTGTTTTAACTGTATTAGTTAATTATCCAGACAACTCTTCTTATGTCATGGAAATGCAGTTTGAACACTGGCAGATAAATGCTCTTGCATTAAAAAGGGAGAAATCAGTATTTGCTGTTGGATGTAAGCAGCCATTAGAAGAAACAGTCCCACCTTTCACCCAAGCATACCTTCTCCCCATCTTCAGCACATTATGCAGTCCTTCTGTGTATCCGTGTGTGGGATCTCAGGACTCATATCCATATACCGAGAACTGGCATGTCATCATCATCCTGGAGAATGATTTCAGTTCATTAAGTGCTGCTAGGAAAAAGATATAATTCCTCTCACCAAAAGCCTCAACAGGCTACAAAGGAAGAGTACAAGGAAAAGTTAACTTCTTTCTTCATTATATGTATGCCCTTTCCTCATGCATAAAGCAGGAGCAACACAGAACTTCGATACATATAAAGAAGTTCTATAGATAGATTATATACTTCAGTACATATATGTACGTAGATAGATATAGATCTATGTATTATTATGTACATACTTCAGGTCTGGTTAAAATCAGCGGCGAGCAGAGGGGGTCTGTGGTGCTTTCATTCCGTGAGAGAAGAAAACCGTACCTCCTGCAGAAGGCAAACTGTCCGTGCAGACTGCAGAAGGCACTCAACAAACAGTTTTGGTTTGTCACTCAAGTGCTTGGTTAATGATTCACCCTGAACAACCAGGCAAGGAAGAAGCGAGCTTGTTCTCCTTCAGTGCACTGGCTGCATTAAGAAGAAAGAGCTCAATGTGGAGCCAGTGCAAGAGAGAAACTTCCCACCTGCACTGCTGCAGGAAACTCTTCCCAGGAGTATGAACTGGGATTATGTATCACAACAGCAGGTATGGCTGGAACTATGGAACCAACCCAGCCACACACAGACCTTGTGATATATTTTTCATTAGCAGAACCCAGATCCTTTACGCAGTAGTTGCCTCCCAAATGTGGAAACTGCAAGATAAAAAGCACATTTGGGTGACTTCTTGATGGGTGACTGCAGAGCCACAGGCTCATCTCAGATCTCCCACAGACCCAGCCTTGGAGTGCCTGCAAATTCCTTTTTTCCTCTTATGCTTCTGAATGGTTAAAGGCAGCGTGGCGAGCCATTTTACGGGGGATTTCAAGAAAATGACACGCTTGATGTTTACATGTTTTTGCCCATGAGACAACTTTGATATGCCTTGTGAAACACATGCTTTCACAGAAATCTGAGGAGGAAAACGACATCACCAAGAACAGTAAAATCTTGTTCTGTTTGGAACAGACAATTTTAACAAGACTGTTTTAACGGGAATAGCATTTGGTAGATATTTTTAAATGTTGGCAGCAGTTTTTGCTAGACAAAATTTTATGATATCATTCCTTGGATAGATTGCTAATCTGCAAAAACCCATCATTTGAGACCCATTCTAACATTACAGAAGTCCCTTGATTTCCATGTACACAAGGTCAGGCCATTTATGAGTGTAAAGTGTCCCCAGTACTTAATTTTTCCAGGTGACACCCGGTGCCACTTGGCTGTTTGAAAGACAATTTGAGCCAGTACACTTCCACATAGGACTGCACAGAATGGCCATGTTCTTCTTCCCTTCTAAGAGTTGCATAAGCAGATATAAATGTTTCTGTGTTCAATAACTAAAATTAAGATTCCCTTTGCTTGTAGCCTCCTTCGAGAATGTCACTATTCTGTTTGAGAAACCACATCCTGCTCTGCATCCTATGTGGATTCATTCTGTCAATCCAGGGAGATCAAGTTCAGCAGCCTCCCCAGGACTGCTGATAATCTCCTGAAAGTCCACAGTAAACATTTCTTTACACACTGGATCAGATCTGATGAACTATACAACTTCACACCAGCCAGGAAAGTGTGTGGGACTGACTTTTTAACCAATGCAGACGTGGGGGTACACTTACAGGCCAAATATAATTTTCCCTAGAGAATGCTGAGCATATATTTTTTCCACTCAGAGCTATTGTTCCATGTTTTCCCAGGACTTCAGAGTATGTCCAGCAGTGACTGGAACCCCCATGCAGTAAACCCACTCAGGCTTACCAGGAAGCTTCTGTGGGAGCCTCAAGTTTCGGTGCAGCTCAGAAGCTGCACGCGCCTAAAGCATCTCCACAGGAACACGAAGCTTCCCTCGTGCATTTCATTTCTTTATCCGAAATATTCTTCCCACTCAGCCACAACCTAGAAAGGAAAAAAAAGGAAAAGAAGGAAGATCAATTAATTTTGACATAAGGAGTCTTGACTATCCCAACACACTGCAAGGTGAAAAAACATCCCTGCCCCTCTAACAAATCCCCCTGATACTGTCTCCATCAAGTATCAATTATTTAAACGCTGTATTAAGGAGAGTAAAGACACAATGCTTGGAATTCTCAACAACGGCTCAGCTTGGCTACTCCAAGCACTTTCCCACCTGGGGAGCTGAGCAGTTCCAGATTTAAACACCACATTTAATACAAATCTGACAGCAATTTGATTTGATTTGGCTGCCAGCATCGGAGCTGCTTCCACACAGACACACGAGGCTGCTCCGAGCTGCCATTTCATCGGCGCCTGGGGACAGGAACAGCACCCGCACCGGCCACCTGGCTCAGCCCGGGCTCCATCCAGCACCCACCGAGAGCCGCTGCGAGCTGAAATCCTCCCGGCCCCTCCTGCCGGGGAAAGCCTGCCTCCGGCTCCGGCTGCCCCCAGCTCCCACCTCCCGGGGAAAGCCTGCCTCCGGCTCCGGCTGCCCCCAGCTCCCACCTCCCGGGGAAAGCCTGCCTCCGGCTCCGGCTGCCCCCAGCTCTCACCTCCCGGGGAAAGCCTGCCTCCGGCTCCGGCTGCCCCCAGCTCCCACCTCCCGGCAAACAGCAGCTCCATCCTTGGTGGCTGCTCCCGGCTGCGGGCAGCCGCCGCCCTTCGGGCAAGCCGATGGCTCGGGCAGCTCCGGTGCCCGCTCTTCCTCGATGCTTTTGCGTTTTCCTGCAGCTCCCCGGGCCGGAGGGAGCGGGGGGCGGCGGCGGCGCGGGGGGGGGGGGAACGAGAGCCCGGCACGGCACCGCGGGGCGCGGGGACCTCTCGTGGGAGAGGCGCGGCGCGCGCGGCACGGAGGTGTCCCCGCCGATGCCTGCTGGCCGGCGCCCACGCGCCTCCCGCCCGCCCCCGACGCCGCTGACCCCACAGCCCGCAGCAGCCCCAGGTGTGAGCGGCCAGGATGAGGAGGGGGCGGCTCCTGCCAGAGGCCGCTCTCCGAGGGTTCCCCGGGCACAGCTGTGCAGGGAGCTGCTGGTCCAGAGGGGCAATGGGGGCATCCCCAGTGTCCCTCCAGGGACAATGGTCGGAGCATCCGGCAGGAGCTGGGGAGCAGCCGGAGGCACCTGGGCACAGAGCACTGCTCCCAGAAAATGCCCAGGGAAAACCCCTCGTGCCAAGGGGCAGCACCTGAGCAGGCAGGGCAGCATGTGGGGTCCCAGGGAAACATTCCACTTTCCCCTTTCATCTTGGCAGCCCTTCCCCAGTGCCCCCCCTCAAAAAGGGGGGTTATGAGGAGAAAAGGGATTTAAACGGAGGAAAAAAAACTTCCATAATTGTCTGTGTTTAAATTGAGGGGGAATCCCCTTCCTCTGCAATTTTAAGGGCATCAGTTGGAGAAAACCCTGCCTTTTCCATGCTCTTAGGGGTATCACTTGACAGGGAATCCCCATTTTCCATTATTCGCCAGTTTAAATAGAAGGGGAAAACCTTGACAATGCTATTTTATTGATTGGAATTGAGCATAACTCCCCCATTTTCATCATCCCAAGGTTTAAATTGAGGGGAAAGCCCGGTTGTCCCTCCTTTATAAGGGTGTGAATTGAGGGAGAAATCCCCCTTTTTCCATCACTGGAGAGACCTGAAGTAAGGAAAACCCCTCTTTTTCCAGTATTTTAGGGGATTCAGAGGAGAGAACCCATTTATTGCTATGGCATCTATTTAAGTAGAGACAAACACTCCCTAGTCTCTCATTTGAAGGGGTTCAATTGAAGGAAGCTCCCCCTTTTTCAGCATTTTAAGAATTTAAATCTGTACTTCAGGGCACTTCTAGCTGGGTACTGGCACCTAATCTCTCACAAGGGAGCGAGCCCAGCACTCACAAAACCTTCCTGCTGCCAGAGAGCCCCTTATTTTTTCAGTTTTATTTATAATGAATACATCCCTAATTAGAGACCCCAACAGGAGTTACACCATGTATATTATTACTATTCTTCTCCACCCTCCATAGTCCTGTGACTCAATAGCCACCAATGAACAATTACAGAACTTAACAAGGAATCATGCAACTCATGTGTCTACGCTGCCAAAACAAGAAGCTTTTTTACCCTTTCAGTGGATGCAGCTGTAGTAAAACAGAAGGCATCTACAGAGCCCTTTAGTCACCTGGAATTTAAGGCAGAGCAGCCAAACAGCTGCAGCTCCTCCCAGTGCTTTTATCCCTTCTGGTAAAATTGCCTCCTCCCTTTTCCCGGGCATTGTGGGAACGAGAGGCGGGCCCGGCCAGGGGTATATTAACCCCAGCCCTGGGTAAAAGAGGCTCATTCTTTCTGTGGGGTTAGTGGGGGTGAGGGTGTCTTCTTATTTCCATGAAGGGGGGGGGGGTCATTCAGGTTTTCTCAGCTTTCTTTCAGCAGGTGCTTTTGGCATCTAAAGCAATAGAGGCTTTGAAGACACTGTGAAGAAGATAGCATTGAGTGCATAGTTTGTGATTTTTGGATCGAGTGTTCAAGGTTGTTAAGGTGCTTGGTGCTTTTTGTATTTTTTTTTCCTTTGCCTTGTTTTTCTTAGAAGCACTGCAATTTCCTGAAATTCCAGATTGTGTCAGTATTACACTCCAAATGTTTCAGCAGGTTCATTGTGCTGCAAGAGGGAGCTACCCTGGGTCAGAGATGACATTGGAGATGGAGGCTTCTGATAGGTAAGTTAAAGACTGCAAGTATGAGTGGGAGCGGGAGCAGGGTCCCAGTTAGTAGCTGACTTGTTGGGATTTGGCTTGTATGCCACTACACTGGTGGATTGATTTTGGTTTTCTTTGTCATAGCTGACTAAGAGGCCAACCTGGTGATCCCAGTGCCTTTGGAGATGGCTGAGGTGGACTCCTTTGCATCCAGTGTGGATTCTCATCACCGGTCATCTGAAAGCTAAGTTGGGGGCCAGGGCCCGGAGATGGGATGATAGCAGGATAGTGGGTTGGAAATTGCTGGGAGAGATTTAAAAAGTAGTGTAGGGGAAAGGGATGCTCTCCAAGGGCCTTCTTAGGTAAGCTAAAGGGAGTAGCCCTACTTTTGACTGCAACTGTAGGGTGTGCAGCGCAGAGCAGTTCCAGTGTGTGTTGTCTTGTCCGGTGTGTGTTCTGTGTCTTTGGCTTCCCTTGGATCAGATCTCTCTGCCTTTTACCCTTAAGGGGCTCATCATAAGCATTGGCCAATCATCTCTAGCTTCTTGATCTTTTGTACTTCTCGGTAGGATGCCAATATCACTTGTTCTTTTACCAGTGGGCTTGGCCACATCTTGGAATCACATCTTGAAAGCATTGAGTTGGATCTCTTTGGAGGCCTTGTTCCCGGCTGTACTGCCATCCATCCTTTCCAGCCTTGAGCTGTAATGTCCTGGAGCTTGTAAGATTGTCAGGATATGGGAGCATTCTAAATGTGGCCTTGTCTCTCACAGCCATCTTGATCATTGTGACTGACAGTTCTTAGAACAGGTCACTGTTCCAGTCTTTTCTTCTGCTCCTTAGAGCCTCTTTCATCCACCATTGCCATACCATCAGTTGTCTCTTTTGGCGTCGTCCCTGTCCTTGCTATCGTTCTTCTTGCTGAGAGCTTTTTTTATCATCCTCATGTCACACTGCTTGTAGTATAATGTGTTGTTTGAGTTTGTGTCTAGCCTGGAATTGCTCTGCTCTGTAGAGTAGTCCTGGGGGGGGGGAGTAGGTGGAGAAGAAAGGAGACTTTACAGGGAGCCTTTTGCTTTGCTCAGCCACCTGAGCCACGCCTCGGATGGAGTGACTGTGGCCAGTCTGTGTGGTGTTCAGTGGAGATGTGGGAGTGGTGCAGTGGTGTCTTGCAGTTTCATAGTAGTTTGTCCTAAGGCCGACTACTGTGGGATCCTAGGCAGTTTGCTTTGAGGAATGAGAACTTGGGAAAGGCTAAGCTTTCCCTGTCTGTCTGGGTAACTTTGACAAATAATTCTTTTGCAGAGGGAGAGCATGTAAACCTGATATGAATGGAGGAGACCAGAGGAGCACAGCAGCGAGGTGGGTCAGTGCCTGAAGTCCAAGCTACGGCCTGACTTTGGGCTCTACGTTTACCTCACTGTTGGGATTTTCATTTTGAAGATGCGGAGCACTTGGCACAGCAGGGTATTGGCACCGGGGGGACCATGAGCTGGATGAGTATTGATTCCAGCACAGAACTGGATGCTACTGGAGTTGTTGTATTAGTGATGAAACTATAAGTAGCCTTTGATTTTTTTTTTTTTTTGTGTTTTACAGGTGGTCTGCAGCATTGAAATCACTACTCCAACATGACAGACACCCTTGCAGAAAGAGGTCACAGTCAAGCACTTTCAGGTGGAACCTACCTTGGCAATGCAACCCTTTTGGACACTACATGGGCATGTGCCTTTCCATTTTGTTTTGCCCCTTCTCCCCTGGGAAGGTTGGTCATCATTCAGCTTTTCAGGGGTGGTGTTTCATTTTGGTTATGTTGCAGGGCTGTTCTTTGTCTTTGTTTTTAGGAAGTAAACCTGGATATCAGCAGTCAAGGTCAAGTGAGTGAGGTAAGCAGTGACCAGTGGACACAACCAGTTATTGCTCGGGTGCCAAATTCTGGGGCAGCTCAAAGCATGCGTTGTCTGAGCATCCATTTGTGTGTTTTAGGTGGCCCACTTGTATTATGCCTACAGGGGCTGAACCCCCTCATGGACCAGCTGATGGAGCCAGTTTATCACCCTTGAGCTGCCTGTCCCTGTGAGCCTTCCAGAAGTATTACAGGGCACTGCGATGAAGCCTGTACCTTTTCTGTTTGAAGGTGCCATCTGGGCAGCCTTTGGCAATGGCTGAGGAGTTGTGGCGAGTCGGGGAGGGAGGGAGGAGCGAGGGTCCCCTCAAGTTTCAGCAATGCCACATCACCTTGTCCCCCCTTAACCCAGGGATACCCTGCGACGTCGGCATCGGAGTGCGGCCCCAGCGTGTGAGCCAAGGACCGGGGCGTTCTCAGGAGCCGGTGAGTAGTGGAATTGTTGGGTTTTGGCTGATGTGCTGCTGAGTTCAGGCACTGATGTTTGGTTTTCTTTATTGTAGTAGACTGAGAGAGAACAGCCATCTGAGGGCAGGAACTTCCCAGATGATGAGGTGGCCTTGTTTTGCACCTGATGAGGATTTGCATCCCTGGATATCTGAGAGCTAAGTCGAGGGCTACACCTCAGGGAGGGGGATGAGAGTGGGGTGCTGGGTCAGGACTTGGTGGGAGGGATCTTTGAATTAGCTTTGGAGATGGGGATGTCCACGAGAGGGACCCTTAGGCCACATAAAGGGAAAGTCTTGCTGTTGATCACAATGCTGAGGTGTGCAGGGCAGAGCAGTCCTGGTGCGTGTTGTGTCACTTGTCTATTGTGTGTTCTATGTCTGTTGGGCATCTTGTGTCACATGTCTTTTGCCTTACCCCTTTGAGGGGCTTATCAGAAATGCTGGGCATCATCCTCAGCAGCTCCTTTGCGTTCCTTGGCCCGACGCTGGTACCCTTGAACCTTTGACTTGCAAGCTCGGACATGCATCGGAATCGCATCTCTCTTTAGCACTATTGAGTCAGACACCTTTTACAGTCTTGTTCTGAGCTGTATTGACAGCTGTGCACCGCAACAGTCCCTTATAACAGATTAGGACTTGGGAGAATGTGAGGATAGGTAGAGGATTCCAACCGTACGATTCTCGGGTGTCCATCTTTGCAGTGCTTGGCATAAGTCCTTCTGTTAAGGTCTTTTTCTGCCAGAGTTCTTTGAGCCTCATCGGCCTCATCTAGGTCATGTCATTGGTAATTCTTCTTGCTGAGAGTTTCCTCTCCTTGTTGCATCCCCTTGTTTGTCATCTCCTGTGTCACAGGTGTCTGTGTGTTTGGCCTGGGGCTGCTTTGCCCTGCTACATAGTCTGGGTGTAGGTGTAATAGGATAAGTCCTAGGGACTTGACATTTGTAATGTAGGGATTAGTTGGACTCAAGATGGTATTTCTAGATTAACACAAAATGTTTGGAGCTGCTAAGTTATGATGCAGTACTTTGACTTTTGTCATCACTTTCTTTCAGATGCAGATGGATTGAATCTGTGGCAGAGTGCCCCATACCAGGTGAGGTGGTTCCCACAGGAAGGTCAGTCACTGTTTGTCTTTGCAGGGCAAGTGTAAATGGTGACTATGTTACAGCTTTGTTCTTCATCTTTATTTGTAGGAAGTAATGCTGAAGATCAGTGGTCAAGGTCGATGGAGCGAGGTGAGCGGTGACTGGTGGCCAGAATGAGTTGTTACTGCTTGGGTATCAGTTTCTGGTGCAGCTCTAAGCATCTGTTTTTGTTTGTGCATTTTAGGTGGTCCACTGGGAAGGTGTCCCGGCCCTGGGATGCTGGAGGCCAGGTGGGTGCAAGCTTAAGCTATAGGTGTGGTGTACTTGAGTTGGAGCGGGGAGGCTGTGGTTTCAGTCTCTCAGCATGTTTTTTTGCTTTGCTTCTCTGCAGGTGCTGCTGCTGCCCTGGGCATGCCAAGGGACAGAGGCGAGCAGGTGAGTTGGCATTTAGGTGGGGCGACTGATAGGTGAGAGGTACGTGGCAGCATGCGAAGCGTGTCCCTTTTCGCTTTGCGGGTATCGTCCGGGCCACCTCCGGAGTCGGATGGAGATTTGAGGTGAGCCTGGGCCAGTGGTGCAGAGGGAGCCCAGCCCGTGCATTTATTCTTCTGGAGGGCAATAGTCGCAGTTTCTGTTTTGTTGTCTTAGGTACCACAAGTAGGTGCAGAGCCTGAGTTTGGAAACGGCCGGTGAGCGATGAGCCTCAGCAGTTATGAGGGAGAGAGGCATTGTGCAAGGGGTCACTTCTGGGACGTGTCATCACAGTCTGAATTTTGTCATTCTCCATCTTTTGCAGCCACCCAAGTGGGCTGTGGGCCATGTATTGACATCCACGGTGCTGAAGCATTCTTTTCTGTTGAGGATGGATTTCGTCTGCTGGTCTTCAGAGAGCTAAGTGTGGGGACTGTTGGTTGGGAGAAGGCAAAAACCTTTGGAATCACAGGAGGCAATTTGAAGTTAGCTGAGAGGAGAGGGCTGTAGTGGGCCAGGCCCCTTGGAGGTTAAGGGAGAAAGGGTTTCTCTTCAGCATCACTCGAGCCTTTGCTGGGCCGGGCAGTTCCAACCCATCTCCATGTTCTCGTGAGCTTTGCATCATTGGATTTTGAGTCTCGATGTCATTGTCCATCTTTTCACCCGAGGAGCCTGCCTTCAGGTCTGGCATGATTGCCACGGTCTAAAGTTTGCCTACTCTTCAGTGTAGCCACGCTTTTGAGCACTTTTGAGCATAGCAAGCACGTGGACATCTTGCATCTTGGCCATTTGTGGGTCGGTCATGTTTTGTGATGTCACTTCAGCCTTTGGCAGCAGAATCCTTCTCTAGGGATCCCTTTGTATCAGCTGGCAGTCGTTGCCTCCTTCTCTAGGCCTACTGCACTTCTTGAGCATCCTCTTACCAGCTTTGGCACTAACTTCTCATAAGGAGTTTACCTTTCACTGTCACGTACTATTGCCATAGAGCCTTCTTTCCTTCGGTGTCATCAGCCTCTGGCTTATCTTGCACTAGCAATCTTGGGTCCATCAGGTAAAACTGCTGGGCAGTTTCAGTTTGTGTCTGTTATGTGGTCTGTGGCCGTTGTCTTCAGTGTCATAGGGCTTTGTGATGTCTCAGTGCTTTACAGGCATCGTTATGGGCCATATTGGCAGCAGGAGCACTTGCATACTTTCCTGGATCGGGCTTATTCTGGCATCTTTATGGTTTTGCTTTTTGAGACCAGAAGAAGTACACAAGGTGTTCCTATCCATCTTCCTTCTCAGTTTTGGTAGTATCTTTTTTTTCATGTGCTGGTCCCTTGGACTTCTGTATGAAGTGTACTAGACCCTCCTCACTGCAGTAGTTTTGTAGCTTCTGTCGCCTCAAAGCATCCTGGTCTCAAAAATTTATCTTCTGAAGCATTATCTCAAGTCTTCATGTCATCTTTGCTTATATTTGATGCACTGTGTGTCCATGTGCCACTTATGCTTGGAGCTGCCCTGCCCTGGCACATTCAGTCCTGGCTAGTTTGAACAGTTTTAAAACTCTCCTCTCTTGTCTATGGGCTTTTGGGTAGAAAGTTTATGGGGCTGGTGTGGGGATAACTCCTAGCTGTCAGCTACTTGCAGACTGCCTCATGCTGTCTTGCAGGTCCCTGAGGCAAATTTTGATCCCTATGGTCACTGATGCTACCAATTTTCCCAGGATCTACTGTTCCACATCAAGGAGCAGCAGATGGAAGAAGATGTTAAAGCATCTTCTTTAGGGGGGAGTGTTTCTAGTAAGGGCTGCAGTCAGCGTGTAAGCTGAAGAAGGGGTGTCTGAGAGTGTGTCTGTCTGTGTGTGTTGACTGGCTCTAACCTTATATGTGTGTTGTTTTTTGCCTTTCAGGTTCTTCAGTTCATTTTAAAATTTAGAATACGAAGAACCCAGCTGGTCCTACCCATGCTGTGGGGTCAGTCAGAGGGACACAGGGTTCCTCTTCTCCTTTCTGCTGGGATGAACTGCCTAGGGAATACCATTTCTGACAGCCCAGTCCTACCTGTGTCCTTTGGAAAAGGGCAGAGGTGAAGAGGCGACTGCCAGAGTTCCTTGGGGATGATGGAATTGTGGTGTTTGGCTGTGCCCAGAGGGGCAGGTTGGGCATTATTTGTGTGTCTGAGGACTGGGGAGCCGAGCTCTCAGTGCATTCCCAGCTCTCCCAGGGGTGGGAGCAGGTGCAAGGCTGGGTGACAGCCTCTGGTCGGGGCAGGCCCTGGCCCCGGCACGGACACGGGGTGGTTTGGGGACACTTGGGGAGCAATGGGAGGAGAATGAGGGATGGTGCTGGGCGGAGCGATCGGCCTGTGCTCGTGTCAGCGCAGCTGTGCAGGGCACTGGGATCTGGGTAAAACTCTAGCTCTCCTGGTGTTCAGGGATGCAAGGTCTGAGGGACTGGATTTACCTAGGGCTTTTCAGGAACAAGGGGAAATGTGGTGCCAGAGCTGTGCCCTATCAGGTTGTGTTTCCCTTTGGGGACAGGGAGTCTCTGGGCTGAGGTGAGATTGCTGTGTGAGTGGCAGGGAACAGGGAGCTGAGAATTGCAGGCACTGATGGAATAATTGTCTTAGGTCTGTTTGGTTTGTGCTGGTGAAAACTGGGATTTGGGCTGGAGAGGTGCTCTTGGGAACAATGGATAGAGTACATTTGCTCCATGGATGTGTCAGGAAGGACAGGGAAGGGGAGTATTTATAACCTGTTCTCAGTATTTCATGCAAATTTGGGGTGGAGCAGCAATGCAGGTGGGTGGGTTTGGCCTGGGCCTGTCAGGACTAACCACAAAGAATCCAGCCAAGCCCCTGACCCCTCAAGGCATCTGTGAAACACTTCCACAGCAACCCAAGTCAGAAATCCAGTGATTAGGGAGGTAAAATTATAGGTAATTGCCTATGATCTGTGGGGAATTTCCTTTGGAATTATCAATCAAGGCAGGGCCTATCTTTCAGCTCTTTTCCTGGTGTGCAGTTTGCTCTCTGGTTTCAATGAGTTTGTGTGCTCCTGTTAACAAGCAGTGTGTTTTCACCCTGAAATTTGGGGTGATAGGCCTTCTTTAGCGTTTTTCCCACAACTGAATCATCCCTTCCATGAGTAGTCCATGTTGTTCTACACAGCTGCTTTGGCCGTGGGTCAGAGAGAGAGAAGGGAAATGACTTTGTAGGGCATTGAAATTTCTCCAGGCAGGAGTGGGAGGTCGTCTTGCCCCTCCCCAGAGCCCTGCAGGCGCATGGGAGTAGCTCAGTGCCAGCGCAGCTCTCTGAGCAATAACAACGCTTGGGAGGTTTGAGTGTTGATAGCAGCTCTCCTGTCTCCTGGTACCAGTCCTAGGCGGAGGAGGGGAAAAAAGGAACTTGTGTTATTCATGGAAAACTTTCTGCTGTTTCTTGTGCAGTGTTTTAGATCTTTGTATGATTTACTATCCAGTGTCTGTAGGTAGAGAATGACTTATTGGAGGTAAAAATTGAGATAATCACTAATGGAAATGGTAGGGAAAACTTTTGAAGTGAACTTGAGGTGACCTGTAATGGAGAGCATGAAGATTTTGAAGTAAACTATAGCAATCAGTTGTGCACAGGTAGGGAAACCTTTGGGGGTAAAATACAAGGTCACCTCTAGGTGAGGGAATGAACACTTTTTGAGGTAAACTGAGTGAATCAGTTGTGGAAGTATTAGTAAATTCTGGGGGTGAAACTTGATGTAACCTCCATGGTAGAAAATAAATCAATCTTTTGAGGTAAAAAGGAAGTAATCAGTGTTGGAGAGGCAGGGAGATTGAGAGTAAACTTGAGTCTGTAGTCCAGAGAATGAACATACTGAAGTTAAATGGAGGTAGTAACTTGCAGACAGGGAAAAAATGTGGGGGTCAAGTCTGAGGTAATCTCTAGGGGAGACAACATTTTTGAGGTAAACTGAGGCAGTCACTAGGTGACAGGTTGGACAAGTTTTGGGGGGTAGAAATTAAAATGACCTGTTGGGCAGAGAATGGACATACTGAGGTGAATATCAGGTAATAAGTAGTGGACAAGTAGCAATAATTTTGGAGGTGAAAGCTGGGGTGATGTGTGGCAGGGAGAGCGTACATCCTGAGGTAAAGTGAGACAGTACTGGAAAGACAGTGAAATATTTCAGGGTAAAACTTGATGAAATCTCCAGGATAGAAAGAGAATATTTATAGGTCAAAAAGAGTAAATAGTTAGTGGGCAGGTAGGGAAAATACTGGGGGTAAAACCTGAGGTTATCTCTAGGGGGAGAGAATGAACATAGTGAGGTAAAAATCAGGCAATGACTAGTGAATGTTAGGGCAATTTTGGGGGGGTAAAACTGGAGCTAATCTCCAGAGTAGTGAATGAATACTTTCTTGTAAAAAAGAAGAAATCAGAAGTGCACAGACAGGGACAGCTTGGAGGGAAAATCTGAAGCAATCCCCAGGGAAGAGAATGAACAGCATGAGGTAAACTGAGGTAGTCACTTGCAGAGACACAGTGAAAATTTTGGGGATAGACACTGAGACATTCTGGAGGACAGAGAAAATTACTTTTGGGGGTAAAAATGGGATGATGGGTAGTGCAAAGCTTGTGGGAAAAACTTGAAATAATCTGTAGGAAAGAGCATGAGCATTTTGATGGAAAAATGAGATATTTATTCTTTGCTTCCCTTTGGGATAACTTAATCTGCACCCTTCCATGAGCAATTCCTTGGCTTCTCCTGGAGAAAACCCCCATGGCAGAGGCAGTGTGCAAAGGAGCCCAGAGCTGTGCTTGGAGCAGAGAGTGCTGAGAGCTGCGTGTGCCTCTGCTGCCCCAGGCTGGCAATATCCCCATGGAACAGACTGGGCAAATGGGATTAGAGGAAGCACAATCCCTTCCTGGAAGAGGTTTTCTCCTGTGCAGGTCAGGCACAGGGCAGGAAGGGAACTTTGGAGATCAGCTGCTTTCCCCCAGAAAGCATCACTCACACCAGCATGGATGACATGACCTGTGCCCACTGCTCACCATGCACCTGGCCAGAATCAAGAGCAAAGGTTGGTTTGGGTGTGAGCACTTGAAAGAACTTTGAAAGAGAAGCAATCACCTTTTGCTGCTTCTTTCTTTCTTGCAGATGCTGGGATTGCCTCTGGGCACATGTGCTGAGCTCTCCCTGCAGGGAACTGTCAGCCCTGAATGCCTGTGCAATAACTGCAGCTGCCCAGGCAGGCACAGGAAACTATTCCACACATTAAATTGCTGTGACCCAAGGCACTCCTGGAGAGAGAGTGTAGAGAGTTAGAGCACTGATCCTGCTCCCTGCTTTCCCAGTAGTGCATGAACATGATTTCATCCTGATCCTGAGAGCTCCAAGGACAGTAACAACTGAGGTGCCACTGATGCTGCCACTTTTCTGATGGGCCTGGCCCAGATCCATAGCCCAGCAGGGGTCTGTGGGAGCAGTTCAGTTCCCCCTCCCTTCCTGCACTCTGGGCAGTTCCAGGAGCCATCTGATCCCTTTCCTAGGTTGCCACCACAGCCTAAGCTCCCCCCCCCCCACTGGGCCATGATGGCATCTGCGTTCCCAGAGCCAGCGAACGGCTCCGGCCCTCGCACCACTGCTGCACATCAGGCCCGGCCAGGGGAGCTGAAATAAAGCCTGGAACTCTCAAGGGTGAACTGGCACCACAACCACAAACCTCCCTCACTTGAGAGTAAAGAGGTGTCCCTGTATTTACACACGTCCAGGAACAATACTCCTCTAGAGCAGTCGTGGATTTACTTTTTTATCAGTTGAACTGGCACTGCTGCCACCTGATGCCATTAAATTCTCCATCCCCACAATCCCTGGTTACCCTTGGCTGTGGGGTTTTTGCTGTCCCACAGTGAGTTAGGAGGGATCTCTGGCCAGCCTTGTTGCCCAAGAGCATTCAAAATCCTAATCCTCACTTCTCTGACTACTGACTACCTTAAACGCCACTCTGCGTTGTGCAAAAAAGTGCCTTGGTCCCACTGGCAACTGCACATCTCTAACAGCTGTTCTCAGTTATTCCAACTGAGTAAAATAATTATTAAGGAAAAGAGGAACCAGTTAAACCTAACAACTTTTGCCTGATGTTTTCCTCAGGAATGAGTTAGGAGTGCAGTAGCAAGGCCTTCAGACAGGCACAGTGTCTGATATAAACTATATCTGGGCACACATAAAAAATAGGTTATATATAAATAGATAGCTATATGCCCTAATATATAATACATATTTATATTACAGAGTTATGTAAGGCATAAATATTTTTGGTTATACGTAGGGCAGATATTTATCACCAACTACCTCTAAATTACCCCCTGACCCCTGATGCTAGGAATGTAACATTTTTAGGGATCCTAAAATCAAACAGATGCAGGAAAATAAACCACGATTTTATGCCATTAATTCCAAGATGTTTTCCTGGATGTGTGCTGCTGCATCTGTTTTTCTGTAAGATCTTGTGCCTTATCCCTGAAGCGCACTCAGAATTGTCAGGATCATGAAATCCATTTGGGATTTTACTGTTGCTGCAGTATCCAGTGAGATGAGTTTTTTCAAAATTATTTCTCTTGGACCGAGCACATCTCCTCAAGTTCCTTCTCACTTTCTGCATCCTGGAAATGCAAAAAGGGAGAAGATCAATGTACAGCTCAAGTGAAACAAATAAAAAGCATCATTTCCCTTCTTTCTCTCCAACCCCAAATCAGTTTTTAAGCATATCATGGAATCCTGGAATGGTTTGGGTTGGAAGGAGTCTTGAAGCTCATCCAGTTCCACTCGCTTCCACTGGGCCAGGCTGCTCCAAGCCCCGTCCAAGCGTGAGTCTGAAAAACCCCAAACAAGTCCCAGATCTAGACAGCCCACTGGAAGAAAACCCAAAATTAATTAGAGCAGCAGAGCCTGGCTTCAGTCTGGCACTTCTCCTTGACAGCACGCAGAGCTGAACGGAGTGGTCAGGGCACACTCGAGGGCAAACTGGGAGAAATCACGGCGGGGTCTGCCCTGGGATGGAGACCCAGCGCCGTCCCGCTCGCCCCCCCTCCGGCCCCAGGGTGGGTCGGTCCCCGCAGCGCGCGCCCCTTCGGCCGGGCTCGCCCACTCTCCGTGAAGAGGGGCGGGAGAGGGGGCTAAGCAGAAGCTGCGGAGACAGGATCCCCTCATGCCGCTTCTCACCGTTGAAGTCCCCGGTGTCGGCCACCACCGTGGTGTGGTGCTTGAGCTGGTCCAGCGCCGACTCCACCTTCTGCCGCTTCACGGGGGACACCGACACGTCCGCGGCTCCGGGGGACTCGCGCGCCCAGGAGGGACGGTACGTGCCCGAAGGGCACCGGCCCGCGCGCTCCCGCCGCCCGCCGCCAATCCCAGCCTGGCTGGGCGGCAGCGGCCAATCAGGAGCGCGGACAGGAGACGGACGAGGCCGCGGGAGGGAGAGCGATTCTGATTGGCTGGTTCGTGAGGGCCGGGCGGGGGTTCGCCTTGGCGACCGTGACGCCGCCATCGTCCCCGACGGAGCGTATCGGGGGAGTCTCCTGGCCCCGAGATCTCTCGGGCCCGGAACCTCCTGTCCCCGGAGTCTCCGTGTCGCCAGAACCCCCGGCAGTCTTCCCCGCGGCCGGTACGGCGCCCGACCCGCCCCTGAGCCACCCGTCCCTCGTGGCCGCGCGGGGCCCGGGCGCGGCCGGTGCCGCAAGGTGGCGGCGGGCAGCCCCTGAGGGAGGCGGCCGTGAGGGAAGGCTCGGGGCCGCGTCGGTGGTGCCCCGCTGCAGGAGCTGAGCGCTCTGGGCTCCCTTCCCCGCCGTTGTGGCAAGGTTCGAAATGGTTTATCGAGTGCAGCTCCAGGCGCTGAGAGAGCCCTCGGCCCAGTAAGGCAGGTGTTTTGGGCTCGTGGTTCGCCTGAACTTTATTTAGGCTGTAAAAGAGGTGATCTTGTTAGTGTGGGCCCACTTGGAAATTGTACTCTCCAAAACATCTACAGAAGGAATTACCAGTTATTTCAGCTGGGTAATTTAATTGTTAAGGAAAAGAGAAGACAAACTTTTGCTTCTGGAAACAGGATGGCTCTTGGCTGGAAATGTTGGAGAATCCGTGTAACAGGCTCCTAGTCATGGGGCTATGCTGTTCCCTCTTTCTGTATGGTTCCACTTGGGACAGCTGCCACAGTCGTTCCCCTTCCAGAGAGGCAAGAATGTGCTTTTGTGCAGCCTTCTCATGCTTTGCCCCTATTCTTAAGACACAGCTATCCAGGCCGTAACATCCTTCCTGTTGAATGTCAGTCCCCAAACCCAAAAGGAAATGTGTGGTTTCAGACATTCTGCTGAGTTTCTGAGACTCTCAGTGACAAAGCATTATGAAAACCCAGTGAAAGAGACGGAGATGGAGTTATAACTTAACTATTTTAATAAATCTTGTACAGTGCATGGTTATATCATTGTCTCCTTCGCTCAGTTACATCAATGTACAGTACTTTATAGCAGTGTCTGCAGGCAGTACAAACAGAACAGATGCACAGCTCAGTCGCGTGGAAATTTGTAAAAGTGGCCTCTGCAATAAGGTCTACTGAGCTATTTGTTTTAGGAAGTGCTCCTGTGGCTCCCGGCTTTACAGAGCTGTCATGTACACTCCTGTTAAAATCCCAGATAACCGTAATTCCCTGTGATTTGCTTTCCTCTACACCCCAGGACTAGAAGATGGTGTGTTTCCTAGCTCAACATTCGTTTTTATTTTCATTTTAGAAACTTTTTCGCCTCCCGTGCTTGCCATCCTGCCTCCCATCTCCACCCTAATCCGGAGCCAGGGCTTCTCAGGAGGATTGTCCTCTTCATCCCTCCCTGACAAGGTGAGTGCCCTTCTCAGATCCTAGCAGGGCTGTGACTAAACCCAGGATCCTCCCCTGCCTGCACCCTAATTCTGCTGGTGAGAGCAGTGTCCTGTTTCAAATGAAGAAAACAGATTATCCATTGGAGACGCTTAAGAATGAAGCCAAAACTAAGGTGCACTGGTGTTCTCAGTTTTAGACATGAGCTCCCCAGATGCTGTTTTAAAGCTTTTTCCATTAAATGTGCAATGACAGGCACAAATTTGGACAAAGACTCAGCATGTGCTGAGAGAGAAAACCCAGCTGTCCCTGGGCTGTGGGCAGCTCTGGAGCTCTGTGTGCTTCACTGCTTTGCAATCAGATTGGTCTGTCAGTCAAACAGAGCTAGAAATGCAATGTGCCAAACTTGCTGTGGACAGGAACTACGCTGCTTGCTTGAGTTTTGAAATGGTGAGTAAATTTTGGAAGCATAATCACTTAATTCTGCTTCTAGGGAGAGGGATTTTCCTCACCCCTATTTACAGATTGCTATATACAAATGCACATAACTTTATGAAGGAAAACGGGAAGTAAAGAGCAACACCCTGTGCTAAATTAGAGGGGTTTTTTTCTTGTGGCCATTTAATTTGCGTTAAACCTGCCTTTCCCAGTGTGCTTTGGGGTTTCAGCTATTTGGGAATCATTTCAGCTGACTTTTTGCAGTGAAAATGTGAAGATGGGGACAAGTGACCAACACCCTGGGAAGGGCTGTGGGTGTGCCTGGGTCGGGAGCAAACGGTCAGGGCTTATCTTCTCCTGGTTTGAGGCCCGGTTTGGCAACACCACCACAACATTCCAGTGCAGGATCCGTGCCCCAGGGAAGGGCTGCACAGCTGCCCCCAGCCCCAGCCTCTGCATCAGCAGCGGTGGGCGGGTGGAACTCACCTATTTCCAGATTCAAATCCCTTTGTTTGTCACTCCTGCTCATTTCTAGGCACTGAAAGCTCATTTCAGCTGTTCAGAGATAGCACTAGCTGGTCCATGGATTTAAGGAAGCAGCCAGACTTTGGGAATGTGTGTTGCCATTCTAGCCTTGTCCAACGAGGGGGCACAGGGGGACAGGACAAGGACAGGCAGTTGTCACCGGCCCTGTGCTCGTGGGCTGCAGGGGACACCTGCACTGAGGAGGAAATGGAAATGGAAATAGAAAGGGTTAGGTTGCCCAGAGAGGTCATGACTCACCATTCCTGGAAGTGTCCGAGGCCAGGTTGGACAAGATTTGGAACAACTTGGGCTTGTGACAGGCATTCCTGCCCATGGCAGGGGGGTGGAATGGGATGAGCTTTAATGTCCTTTCCTTAAACCCAAACCATTGCAGGGTTCTAAAGCCTTATTCCTCTGGTCCAGGCTCCAAGCCTTGAGGCTGGCCTCTCTTGTGCTGTGTGCCACGCCTGCTCTGCCAGGGGAGAGTGGGGAGCAGGGGACAGCCCTCGGAGAAAAGCTTTGGGGGTCTTTTTTTGCTTGAAGCCAGCCCTTGTACATCCAGCCCCGTGTGAATCCTGCTCTGATCGCATGCACGGAAAATTTCAGTATAAAATATATAGTTATAAAAAAAATACTTCATGCAAAATTAAAACAACTTTCCCAGTGGGACATGGTCTTATTGTCAACCCTTCCCAACAGTGTTCAAGGAATTGTCACTCTGATGGCAGCTGGACCCCAAGGGGAGCTCTGCTGCATCTGGCCTGGGCCAGGAATCATTGCTTTCATTCCCTTTTTTTCTGCACTACTTAGGGCTAAGAGCTGAAATAAAGCAGAGAGACTTTAATTTGCAGAATCAATCCTTTCCTGGCGGCGCTTCGTGATTTCTTGGAGCTCCGACTCCCCTCTGCTTTTCTGGAATGGAAACAAAACAGGCAGTTTGGATTTGAACTTCAAGCTGCAGTTAAGTGACAGTATTTAATTAATGCTGTAAAAGTAGAGCTAGTTTCAAAGAGATAAGTGATATCAGTAAAAAGCAGATTAATTAGTGGAAACAGGGGGATCTTACAGATTTGCTCAAAAGACACTTCGGAATTTTTACGTGTGTTTTATTGCTGGTGTAGGTTTGGTTGCATTTTTTTTCCCCACAATTGTATTTTTTAAAATGCCTGTTTAATGAGCTATCTGACGCTGCTGGTACAGCCCCCATTCCAGCAGGAATTATCCAGAAAAATGCTTACCTCCAGCTGGTTTTTCTCCACTGTGATCTTGCTGTAGACTCTGTTTCCCTCATCACCACACACCTTCTTCAGCTCCTCTCTGTTGAGGGAGAAGAGCTGAGCTCCGGTGAGGATGCCCAGGTGTTCCACGGTCCTGGGGAGACACAAAGTAGGGAGGTGACGATTGTGCTGCACGTGGCCTCGTGCCAGAGGTGAGGAGTTGGAGATGGGAGGCCAGGAGCTGCAGTGGGACCATATCACGGGGCCCTGGGGCTGTTCCAAGGTGGCAGCTGCAATTCCAGTAGCATTTCAGGCCTTGGATTTAGTTAGTTAACTGTTTATCTCCAAGAAAATATTTATACCAGAGAAAGGGAGTGACTTTGGGCTCTGAACATTCTGGTTATAGAGCCTGGATTGAACAGGGTTGAAATCTAATTTGCAACACAGGCTCTGTAAGTAAATCCAAGTGGCTTGTCCCAGGTGAGATGGTGCCAGTGGCCTCCCCCGCTCCTTCTCCAGGGAAGGACGAGCATTGCACGTGGCAATAGGGCAAATCTTACTCTTTGCTGAATGACTTGGCCTCCAGCCAGGCTTTGACTTCTTCAGTGCTGGATTCAAAGGTGAGGGGCACGAAAACTTGCTGAGGCTTTTCCACTTTGAAATTCCTGTGGGGAGGCTGAATTTTATTGTTTGTGATCTTCTTTAGCAGCTCGTCGTTCAGCTCATCCGTTTGGTGAATAAGTTCTGTAGAAACAAGTAGGGAATGAAAGCAAGTCTTCAGTCAAAAATGCCATTAAATGTTTGTGGGGAAACTGTAAGGCAAATGGGGATGTGGCTCAACATTCTTATTTAAATTCAGCCCAGAAAAGTGATTCCCATTTTCCTGTGCCCCTGTGTTGCCATTTATTTTGCTCCCATCACCCCTTGGCTGTTGCCTGATGTGGAAGCACAGTTCTGTGAGAATCTACAATTGGAGGTTTGGAATTGAGACCTTTTCAGTCCTCTCTGCTGCTTCTAGTCACTAATTTGCTGATCGCAGAGCTCCAGGTTTTGCTCCGCAACAGAACAGAAGCGGCAGGAAGCACAAACTGGGAATGAGCAACACACTCATGATGGGATGAGCTTGAAGGTCCCTTCCAGCCCAGGGCATCCTGTGCTTCTGTGAAAACTCCAGTGACTCTTCATCCAGTATCACTTTCCCCATGAAACTCCTGAAGACTGTGGAGAATAACTCAGTGATACGAACAGATTTGTGTCCTTGTATGGTGGGGCTTCCTGTCGCCCCAGAAGGGCTCCTGCTTCCAGGAGTGGACAGGGTGGGATAAGGGGTGAGGTGAGCAGGGCCCCTGATCTCTCTCCTGCTCTGTGAGCCCCACAGCACGTGCAGGGTGAGGGAGTGATGCGGATCTCCTGTTTGGCCAGGAATTCTGTGGAACCACATGAAGGAAGCTGCCAGGCGGGCACTGTGTGTGTGCCGGGAGATGAGCAAAAGGAAGTGAGAGAAAGGGATTGACCTGAGCTGTTCCTTAGACACACTTAAACATTTTGGAAGAGAAAGGAAACTCTCTCCTTGGGAGGAGGAGGAGGAAGTTAGAACTGGAGGAAGGAGGCATGGGGTGATCACTTATTGCCCTGCTCGGCCCGGGCCGCCCGAGAGCCCCGGAGGTGTCACAAGCCCCAGGGCTGCTCTCTTGGCTCTTGTCCTGCCTGGAATGGCCTCCAGACACAGTGCTGCTCCATTGCTGTGATCAGTAAAAGGTGCAGGGGAGCCCCTTGAGCAGGTCTGGTCCCCCGAGCGCCCAAACCCAGGGGAGCCCAGAGTGGGACACACACGTGCGTTCTTTGGCGTCCTGTGCAGAGTGGCGCGACAACATCTCACTGCCCCACTTATCCCCGGCGTAGCTGGCAGGCAGCTTGTGGGTTGGGCTGGATGGGCCATGGCCCCTGGGGCTCAGGTCTCCTTTGTAGCTCTGGTTAGACTGGTTAGAAAGGGAAAGAAAAGTAAGAATTTTTTTTGGTCGTTTTTAATTTTCTTAAGCTTTCTGCCTCACACCCACGGAGGGACAAACTGCCGTGTTCTCCTTGTGCTGATGTGGGGCTGGGGAGACCTCAGGTGGAGCTGCATGGAAGAAGTTAATTTCTGGGAATGAAGAACCCAAAGCAAAGTCTGAAGTTTGCGCAAGGGAATTCCTAGTTGTGCCAAACGTGTTCGATCTCATTGGAAGGCAGAGCCTCACTGCTCCGTAGCTGGGATGTGAAGCGGGACCACTGCCAAGGGCCTGGAGCGGACTGGAAAGTTTTTTGACGTTTTGATTAAACTAGCAGGGATTTATCCAGAAGCCTGCTGGGCCGCCTTAGGCTTTGCCCAAACGCTGCAATACCAAAATGGGGAAGCAATTCCATGCTTCCCTAGGGTGTTTAGAACACTCCAGCTCCACATTTCTGCAGTGCAAGTTGCAGTATTCAGTTAATTCTCACTTAGATGGTGTTTCCATCTCTCTCCACTCCAGTAACGTGTTCCTGGTGCTGAACTGAACTGGCTGAGGGAAGTGTCCATCTTTAATTTAACCCCCAAGAAAAATCTTGATGTGGAAAAATATGGAAAGCAGGAGGCTGGTGCACAAATAGGAAGGATAGGCCTTATTTGGGAAGACGATCGTAGCAAAATGTGAATTTTATCATAGGAGACTCAGGAATCTCCTGGCTTTGTCTACTTCTGAAGGTCTGTCCTGATTTGTGCATAGTATCCTAAGAAATCAGGGAGGTCTAATGACAACATTATTCCCAGAGGCGGATTGTGCCCTGCAGCTGATACCAGTCAGGTATTACCTGACTACAGACCTGTTTGAGCTCTTCCAGTTTCACCACATCCAGGATATTGTACGGAACATAACCGGCCTGCCCACTCCGGTTGAGCAACTTCCACCACTGCTTATTATCTTCCAACACCTGAGAGAGGGACAAAAATAAATCTGCTGTGGGAAAATGGGATTTCAGGCATAAACAACCAGGGTATAGCGGGGCCAAACCATCCAAAAAGTGAAGTTGCCAGAAGGACATCACTGAGGCCAGGAGCTCTAATCAGATCTGTTGCTCTCAGATGCAATCCAGGACTGAAACTTTTCCTGGAAAGCATCAGAATGTATCGTAAGGATGAACAGGAGAGCACCTCTGCGTGCTGAAGAACTCATAGTTCCTACATAATGTCCCTGTTTCTCCAGACCTTTTTTTCCTAATGACTGAGTTTCTGATGTCTTTTTGCATTAAAATAAATAATTAAATAAATAAAAAGCCACATTTTGCAGAGAAACCTTTTCCTCAGGTCACAGATCAGTGTCAGCCCAAGTCACGTCCCACCTTGTCCAGCTGCCAACAGTGCTGCAGTAAGAGAAAGGTTATGAGAAAGGTGCTTTTCAGAGAAAACAAATCCTCGTGGAGGAGGAAGTGGTGATAAGGAACCGACCCAGCGGGGGATGAGCAGGGCTCTAGAGCGAGTTGTTGTCCTCCCTCCTCACTGTGGTTAAAATGGGACCGATGTCTTTGAGCTGAGGAAATGACACGACACAGCACAGGCAGCCTGCTCCAGCTTTGGGTTTGAGCAAAGCTTTGTGTCACTGCTGAGATACCACCAGGGAAAATGGAGTTGGTGCTTGTTGCTATCCCGAGCTCTCTCCTGCCCCTGGGGGACACACCTTTTCCAGGAACGGTCACGTACCTCCAGGATTTCATCCTTCAGCACCGAGAGCTCACTGGCGTTTCGCGCGGTGAAATCGTAGCGGATTTTGGCAAATCTCTTGGGCACAGCCACCCCCTGGGCCTCGAAATTCCTGCAGAAGAGAAGTGTCCTGAAGTTCATTAACCTGAGCTAGACTGTTGGAAGGACTCTGTGTGGAAGCTGGAATTGTATTAGAGGATCATCATAAACTAAAAATATATGTGACAATGTGGCCAGATTGCAATGAATCTAAAGACAGGACAGGGTTGGCTCGAGCTCACAGAGCTGCTGCCTCCAGTGTAAACTAACCGCCTCGTGAAAGCAAATGGTTTTTCACAGACATTATTCAAATAAAAGGGGAAAGGGGAAAAAAAACCCAACCAAGAAAAAAGGAAGGTTCCCATTAGCAAAAAAAGCCTACATGAAAAAGTGCGGTTGTGAGCTATGGCCGAAGGGCTGAGTTTGGTGCTGATTCTCAATCAATTCAGCAAATGACAGTGCATTGATGCAACTGGTTTTTTAGTCAAATTTAGTCCTGATTCTTCACAGTAATTTGCCTCAAGAAAATGAGCCCCATATCCTTTGGTGAGTTCCCTGTTGGCTGAGGCCCAGACCTTCAGGCCGTGACTTCTCAACATACTTGCAGTGAGACTGGCTCCCTCTTAATTGCTTCTTTTTGAAGTATGGTTTGTCACTATCATCCTGCTGAAGATGAACAGGGCTGGTGTCTCATCTTCATATATTCTTCCCCCTCGTCCCCTCTCCTTCTTTTCCCCTTTTTCACCTCTAAATAAATTTCTTCAAGGCGATTTAACCCTGGGATAGTCTAATCCACTTTAGTCCTTCGTGGTCCACCCTCAGATAGATGTGTTGGCACAGAAGAAGTAAGGGTGTTCCTTTAGGATCTGATACTGTAATAAAGGGAAGAGAAAGATGAAACAGGCATTTTATGTTTGTCTGTTTTCTCTCCATGTCGTTTCGTGAACATGTACTCACACTTGGCCAAGAGTAGTGCATTCAGACACTGCATATGAGTGTTGAAGAGGGGACTGAGAAGGAAGAAGCTTAGTGTTCTGCAATAGGAATTATGCTTTGGGGATTTTACGAATTGTTTCCCTCTTTTTCACCATCATGCTCTTCTTGCACACTTCCTTGTCTTTTGCTATTGAGCGAAAGTCTGGAGGCTCAGAAAGCCCAAGTTTCATCTGAGAAAGATTTCCTGTGTCAGAGAGAACAGAAGGGATTCTGTTTCCATCCTTTCATGCCAGGAAGGATGAACTGCCTGTATCAGGAGGTGCCGAATTGGTTCTGGGTGCTGCTGTAGCTCACAGAATTGCAAGACCCAGTGCTGCAGGAGTTCAAATAACAGACCGGTGGAAAGGCTCAGGGGCCACAAGCTGTGCTGCATCTCTCATGGACTTGCAAGGAACCTCTCCTTTGGTGTCTGTGCAAGTGCTGGCTGATGTGGGCACTAGGATTGCTCTTTTAATCAGGCAGCTCCAGTACCTTTCAGAAAAGAATTTTCATGGCACATCATGAGCCATTAATCTCTTGACTAACCATAACATTTCCTTACTCCTTGGTTTTACAGCATTACTCAAACACTGACATTTGTCATTTCACCAGCCATCTCCCTTGACCTCTAGCATCAGGCACTTGCAGGGGGAAGGATCTGGTCTCACAAATATTTTCATACTCTGATCTCTGTGATTTATTAACCATGAAGTTTTGCCTTCAGAACTCAAGATGCCATTTCAAATAATTTCATGTGCAAAAGTCGAGTTATTGGGCAAAAGGGATCCTTGATAGCTGGGTACAAAGGACAGCAGGACTGCTGTTGCTGTTTTCTTTTCAACTACTGTGCTTGCTGTGTGACCTTGAGGAAATAGGTTCACTGCAGCTTTATGGTTCCGTTTTTGCATAGGGAAAATAAGGGCAGTGATAATTGCTTTCAGTTGTAAAACACTTCAAGATTTATGGAATATGAATGATTCTTACTAAGTGAAAAGTGTTGCAAAGCTGGCTTAGTTGCACACTGTGCTAACAAAATCCCCTATCAGCCTATTGACCCCAGCCTGAAACACTCATTAAAGTTTATAGGACATTTTGGTGGATGAGTTGAGGCAGTTGTTCTGCTGGAAATATCATACTGAAAGCACTTTTAAATCCATCATCCGCTTTGACATTTTTCTCTATTAAAACTAAACACAACTGCTTGCTCTTTCCAGTTTTCTTAGTTTAGTTTTTGATGGGTAAGTACTCACTGTTAACTCAGCTTGTACCCCCATGGCATCTGAGACATTACAGTTCATTCTAGTCATAGCATAAACACACAATAGCTGTTGTACTGAGACAAAAAGAGTTATAAAACATGTAAGATATCCAATGGACTGGTATTAACTATCAAGTTGCATGGTCACTTTTGAATGTCAAATGTTCTTTTTATGGATACTGCATTAATTTAATTTGTGCTTAAACGTTAGCTAGGCTAGACATTGGTGTCTGAAAAGTTTACATATTTTTCCAATGTCAAAATGTGTAAATTTAGTATTAAAGAAACAAAACATATTTACTTGTACTAGAGGAAAAATACTTTCGTAGCAAAGAAATTAACTGAGGTGCTCTTTAGAAATAGGTCTGGCTTGCTTACAGAATTGTTGCTTATGCAGTAAAGCAGATCTACAGATGTTTTCTTTTTTTCTTCCAGATAAAACTTGGATTGTTTGAAAAGTGGGGAGATATTTCACCATAGTACAAAAGAAGATACAGAAGAGGAGAGCAGAATGAGAGCTCTGCAAGTGCCACATGCCTGCAGCCTGCTGTCTTTAGCGATGCTGTTCCTTCCAGTCACTGGAACGTCAAAACAAAATATCCCAAGACTGAAGCTTTCCTATAAAGGTAAACTTTTCAGTAGTTTTTCTGATTCTGCCACTTTGGTTTCGATGTGATACTGCCAGCAGTTCTTTTTGTATTACTAACCAGGAAATACATAATAGAAGCCTTAAAGATGGATGAATTCTGCCTCGGGGCAGTATTAAAATCTGGGTTTTTTGTTGTGTCGGGGCACATGTTTCTGAAGTATAAATGTCTTTTAAAAGTATTATTTCTGTTTGCTCCAAGAGGATGTTAACAGACTGTACATAAATTAGAGGGGAGTGGTCCTTGAAAGGCTCTGAGGTGCATTGGAGACATTCCTGTGTGGCTGGTGCGGATGATGTGACACATGGAGGACATTCACACCTTCCTACAGCATCAGAGAAAGTTGAGAGCGCTGACTCAAGTGTTTCAAGGGGACTGACATTTATTTTTGTAATAATTCTTTTTCTATCACTAAGTGGGTATGTTAAACTCTTCATATGTGGTTTTCTTTCTCCTTGCCTCTTTGGATCACAAAAGCGTGATTCTCTGCAGAATTTCTTAGTCTTGTGTGTAGTTCTTGTTAAGAATGGTACCGTCTGAGGGATTTCAACACAGACATATTTATGTATTAATGGCCAATTTTTTAAAGAAGGTGGATTTCTTTTTGCTTTGCATGTACAGTACACCTCCACAGGCACAGAGATGTGTCACTGACACTTCCTTCTTTAGTGAAAACAAATGCTCTCCAGTTAGTTATGTTTCAGCTATGTCAGCACCTTGCCCTTAGGGGAGCTATTTCTGCTCTGTTTTTCAAACTTATGTCTTCCTATGCATTGCAGAGTTACACTCAGGATGGTGTGATGGGACAGGCTGTAGAGCCTTCATCGGGGCTTATGATATGTTTATCATGAGTTTAACACCCAGAGAAATGTATTGAGTAAGCAGAATGACATGCTATTTATTTACAAGCTTCTCTTTTGCTAGATTTGCATGCCACTGTGCATGCTATTCCACTGTGTATATAAATGTGTTTGGATGTGTTTGTGCGAGAGAGACAGAGGAAGCAAGATCAAGGGATCTTGACAACATTTTTATAAATTCAGGGAACAGTTGCACTCCCTGAAGCCAATGCATACAGAAACTGAAAGAGCTGACATGAGTTATGAAAGTTAGCAGTAAAACCCTCCTGACATACAGCCGGCCTTCTCACAGCTAGGCCTTTTGAGCTAATTCCCAAAAGCAGCATATACCATATGGCCATGGCATTTACTGTGGATTTGACGCTCACGATTAGTGAATTCCTCTCAACTTCAAAAGCAGATAGCCTTTGGCAAAATCCTGATGGATGCCTTTGGCAGGTAAAGAGGGGGAGAAAGAAAAATTAGTGAGGTCAACACAGGGGAAAAAAAATGGCTGAAATCTTAGTTTAAAATAGTGGCAGAGACCTGCTGGGAACAGTTGGGAAAATGCCTGAGCTCGTTTAAAAAGACAGTGAGCAGATGATTGATATTTAGGCCCTGACCCAAACTTTTCTTAGCAACTTTATAAACCTTTCAGTTTGGCTTGAGGGATACCGTTTCCTGTCCAAACTTATTCACCTATATCCCTGTAGGGGGGGAAAATCAACAACAGATACAGATGCAAAACAGCACATAAATCTTAGTTTTGAGAGCTGTGATGGAACTGAAAAGTCAGAAGAAAGAGAATTACCAGAATTTATTGTGCCTTGTCTTACTTTCTTGGGGGGTTGGAAGGTGTATATTTTTCCACATGGAACAAGAAATAATTTAATGCTGTTTTTTCACATTTATGTATTGTAAATGATTCCAGTATGGCTTATCATAATTAAACTATATTTTGTGTGTTGACAACAGAATATCAGATGTACTGAATATTTAATATAGTTGTGAGAATTAAGTCCACCTTCCTCCCCCCAAATCTTTCAGACAAAACAATTCCAAGGTTTCTGAGAATAAGATGTAGGAGAAATGAACTGTTTTGCCAGTTCTCATAAAATTGTTAGTCATGTCACTGACAAGTCCTGGCATCTCTGTTCTTTGGAATTCATACTTGAACTCTCATGAAGAGGAGAATACAGGGCTCTTTTCCTTCTTTATGGAAAACAGATGAGAACTGGCCACATCAGGCAGTTCCAAAAACCTGGTCACATGTGTCTTTGAAGGGAAGGTTTCATCTCCTTTCAGGTGCAATGTGCTTATGGCATAGCTCCATCTTCCCAGAAGAGCTGAGCATTTGCTGGGGCAGGAGAGCTGGAAGTAAGCGGGACTTTGCTCTGCAGTTACTGAAGCTTCCAGTTGCATCAATCAGTGGTGGATGGAGGAAGAGGGAGAGGGTAGGGTGGTTAAAGATGTGTCTATAACTGCAGGAGTGCTTCAATAAACCACAGCATGTCAAAGCTCCTTTGTGTTCAAACAGCAATTGAAATTTTAGACCTTCTCTGAATGGCAGTTATAGGTTTCCTTCTTCTCAAGGTTGTCATCTTAACGAATGGGAATCTGTGCAGGAAATGTTAAGATATTCCAGTGAGTGATGTTGGGATCAATGTAAAGTCATACAATGGATTTCCTTTATTGTTTGTCCCAGTCTAAAGATGTGTTCTAAAAAATTGTGCATGTATAAAACTAAAACTACACACAAATCAATTAAAATATGTTGTAGTACAGCATCAAAGTCATATATTTTCCACCTGTGTTAACCAAATACACTATGATCTTTAATCACATATCTCATCCTTTCACATTTTCCCTGATCCATTAGTTGAAAAATTCTCTTATTCACTCAGACTTAACGTTTAGATACTCGTTCATGTCATTACTATCCCAGAAATTGTCACTCCTCTTGTGATGTTTTTAGGGTGCTCTCACTGCATATACCTTACTTATTCTGTGTATCTTAGATACTTCTACAAGATTGAGGTGCTTTTACTATTACAGCTTTAATATTAGGAGAAGGTAACAAACTGTCTTCTAATAGAAGATTATGATCTTTAGAAAACCAGGGGATGATTTTGAGTAATATTCCATATTTTGACTCTCTTTGCCTAGTACTGCTTTCAGTCTAAGACCAACAGTGTGTATTTATCACTCATTTTCATGTAGCTGGAGATAACCTGTGACCTTCATCCAAACTGCAGAACTCCACAAGCACAGAAGTGATATTCAGCTTCCCTAAGCAGCACGTCCTTGTTGTCTGCTGCCTCATTTAACATCCTCATTCCAACCTCTAGAGCAGATGCAGAAGGTTTTCATATACCAGTCTAATTCATTAATGTCATTTTCAGGACAGCATCAGTTCTGTTACTAAAGAATGGAAGGCTCAGTGTCCTAATTCATGTATGTTTAATTCATACAGTGTAGACAGTCTTGTTTCTGTTTGATCTTCTGAGTAATAATTTTTCCTAATTCATTGGGAGGTCCTTCCATAAATATCGTGTGTGTGTCTTTTTAGATTTTACTTCATAGGGAGAAGTGAAGAATAGCCAGACCAGAAGGTTGATTGCCTTCTGAGAAAAAGAAGAAAAAAAAGCAAATTTTTCTCAATTTGTGGCTATCCTAAAATTTTCCTGCCGAAAGAGAGAATCCTAATTGCAAATTTAACCCTATTGATTTGATTTACTTGGCTGCTTTTCATGGACATTTTAGTAAGTGTAGTCTGTGTTCTCAGTGAATGCATTTATATTACAAAAGTGTGCACCCTAGTTTCTTGGCTGGGGGGCATGCCCTAGCCCAGATTTGGACATTGTCACCAGTGACATCCACAAACATCTATCATTCCCGTGTGGGAATGTGGCCATTCCCCAGAGCAAGCCATGCTTACTGTGACAGCGGTGACTTGGTCAGAGGACCAGGAATCCTGCATTGTGACACAGTACAGAGGAATAAGCAGGACTGAAGGCAACGTTTGGCTTTTAAAGCAGGATTTACTTAGCACTGTTAAAAACGACTATGGTAGTAATTTACATCTAATAAACAAAAGCATTATTCTCAGCTGATTTGTTTTTCTCCATATAGAATGAATTAAGATGCAGTCTCATTCTCACTGAAGTCATGGCAAGAGTTTTTCCACTGAAGTAAATTGAAGCAAGATCAAATTCACGCTCCTCACTTTTTTCATCTTACCTAAATAAACTAAAGACAGGTAGTTCTTTCTCCTCTGCTGAAGGATGACAGTGCTAAATCATCAGCTCCACATGGAAATTAGCCATGTTTAAGGATTGTTTAGTTTCACGCAGTGTTTTGCGCACAGGATTTTCTTCCCCCAGAGTGATCCATTCTTAAAACATGGTGAAAAAGCAAACAGAGAACATTTTGGTGCCAGGAATTCTTTTGAAAATTTGACTGGGTGAGTGCATTTCCTTAATGTTCAAAAATTATCCTTTGAGTATGCTATTTAACAGTGTCAAGCATTCTGTTCTCTATATTGTTTTTGCTTTAAACCTGTTTCATTTTAGAACTGATGAGATGCTTAACTGTTGCATCAGAGCAGTTAGTTTGTTCAGTTTCAGTACAGCTGGCTTATTTCCATGTCATGCATCATTTAATTATACATATAAAACATAGTTAAAATTGTACAGCTCCATGAGCCTCACTTAAACTGTCTGTGGCACTGCAGTAATCCCAGTACCCTGACGGGGTGTTGCACAGCTGTGACTGGTTGGAATGTGGTAAACTGGTGATGTGTAAGAGAGCCTAGAAGTGAGCTTGCATTTTGCAGCTGTGCTTGCTCTACTGGAAGAGGAAGTTAAACCAGAAAAAAACTGCTCTTGTGGCAATATCAGCATCTGTAAATCTGAATGCTTAATGAAAATCAAGGAAAATGTGCTGAGTGAGGAAGTGGTGCTTTTCCCTTGTTTGTCATTTAATTAATTTTTGGTGGTTTGTTATTTCTCAGAAAAATCTATCTCAGATTCCTCTGTGGAAAAACATGAAGTGTTTATGTGAGAGTGAAGATCCTAGTATTGGATGATTGTCTAGATATGCAAAAGACTTTGCCTGTTTTGTCTCAAAAATGCTTTCTGGAGGCAGTGATCATTGACACTTAAAATGTACCCTAGCTTGAAGATGGATGGGCACTGCTGTCCATGTGTATATGCTGTCGACTGAGTATAAACTTGAAGGCATTTATTACATCTTAGTAATGGGAAAAGCAGCAAATTTCTTACAGACATTTTTTTCCTTTTTTAAGCTAGTGAACTTGAAGGTCAGATTCAACTATATGTTGCATTTTCTGTCATATAATTATCATATCTATAATGTCCTGAAGAGCAGCCTCCAGTCAGTGACATCAACAGTTTACACAGCAGTTGAACTAAGAATAACCTTGGAGAACTGACCCATGTCAACCTCTTATGAGTGTAAACTGTAGTTCACAACAGTTTCTGTTTTTTCATGATCACAGAAGGGCCTCAGTTGGATAAAAGAAGAATTGTGTTCAAAAAATACAAAACTATTCTGCTGAATGTTCACTTTACTGTATCTCAGAAGAGGAGAGGAAACAAAACTGAAAGAGTAATACTTAACAAAGTATTTTTGCTCCCTTATAAAAAGAAGGACAGGACAACATCGAAAACAGCTTCCCTAGAAGAATGCAGGGAAGATACATGATAAGTGGCATCAGCTTGGAAGAGGGATCAAAACTCTTTCTTTGATTACTTTTACTAATGACATCTGTTTAAGCAAATCCAATTCAGAGCAGTTTCAGAAATCCCAAACTTGTTCTCTTTCTGAGCACTATTTGGAGGGCATGATCTGCCTGACATCAGTGTCTGTCTAGCAGTGGACATCTGTGGTCACTATGCAGGTGCTCGATTCACATCCTGTTTCCTTTTCCTCCCTCCCCATTTCTGCAGTTCCATTTATAGGTGAGTTCCCCAAAGAAGAGCTGAGGAACATAGGGGATGACTCTTCCGTACTCACAGTCCTTTGGAGATAAATACACAGAGATAGCAGAAAGAGTCAGAATTTCCTTTAATAAACCAGCGCAATATCAGACAGGAAGGGCCAGGAAGTGCTCCAAGAGCTAGAGCATTACACAGGCGGGCTGGGAGGGCTGGGAATGTTCAGCCTGGAGAAGAGGAGGCTCTGGAGAGCCCTTAGAGCCTTTTCCAGTGCCTAAAGGCGCCCCAAGAGAGCTGGAGAGGGACTTGAAGAGCCTGGCGTGAAAGGACAAGGAGGAATGGCTTCCCGCTGCCAGAGGGTGGGTTTAGATGGGATATTGGGAAGAAATCCTTCCCTGTGAAGGTGCTGAGGCCCTGGCACAGGTTGCCCAGAGAAGCTGTGGCTGCCCCTGGATCCCTGGCAGTGTCCAAGGCCAGGCTGGACAGAGCTTGAAGCAACCTGGGATAGTGAAAGGTGTCTCTGGCCATGGCAGGGGGTTGGAACGGGATAATCTTTAAGGTCCCTTCCCACCCAATCCCTTCTGTGATTCCATGATTCCAGCATCTCTACACACATGGAGAGCCAAAGCGCAGTGCAGCATCTTTGGCACCTGATCCTTAAGGTCACTTTGCTGGGCTGATGTTGGGAAACAAGACCTATGGATGGACTGATGAAGTCAGTCAATATTTTTGCCTCCTGCGGTGGAAAACACCTGCGATTCCTTTCCTTGCAGAGCTGCTGGGGGTTAAACAGCAGACAGTGCTTATGGGAATAACCCCTCAGCTGATCTTTGTCTTCCCTTGGTGGTTATTAACAGTGGCAGGGAGTTGTCTCCAGGATGCCCAAACGTCCCAGTGTCACTGTACGTGTCCGTGTGCGTTCATGAGGTTCCGAGGCGGGAGCCAAAGCTCCGGGCGTGCGGATCCATCACCTATTTCCATGTGGAGTGATGTTCTGTTTGAAGGCATCCCCGACCTGTGTCTGCTCAGCCGTCTGGCCATGCTTGAGTGAGGAGTTCCAGTAAGGATATCCATTGGCTGAGGAGAGCTGGAAAGGCAGACATGGAGTCAGTGTTACCAGGAAAGGGGAAAGCTGATCGGAGAAAAGGAGAGGGATAGTGGTAGATGAGTCATGGTCTGGCAGATTTTGGTCAAGGTGTTCTCCAGGGAAGCCTGTGTCCCTGGAGCTCAGTTACGCTGTAGGGTGCTGTTGCCTTGGATTGGGAGAGGCTCATTATTGCTGCCCTTTTCCAGCCTCATTTGCTTTCTGTATTTAACTGGGGCAACCAGATCCAACTGAGTTTTGAGCCAACTACTTGTTGCATGCCACCACTACCCCTGCAGCTCCATTTCTCCGGAAAAGGGGGAGGGAGAGTGAAGAGACAGGGACACAGGACTAACCTTCCTCTTGCAAGTGTCCAATGTCTATTTCCCAGGGAGCTCCACGGAAGATTTCTGTGGGTGGTTCCCAGCCGTTGTGGAATTTGGGGATGTAGGTGGGGATGTTCGTGTCTCGGGGCCACTCGGCTCTAGGACAGAAAGTGGGAATATGAGGTGACATTCACGAAGAATGTGTCTTTCAGGGCATCCCCTGAAAGAAGAAGCAGGAGCATCAGGGAATCCAAGCATCCCGTCTGCGTGGGGAGCCTGGGGAGATGGCAGCTCTGTCCTTACCTGGATCTGGTCCATGTCTCCCCCAGGGAATCCCAGAGGTTTATCTCTTTGGGTGTCAGGTGTCCTCTCAGGAAATCGGTGGTGTCTTTAGAAAGCAGTGGGCTGAGGACAGACGGGGCCAGCTCGGGGCCACCGCAGCTGTTGATGATCTGGGTCACACACAAACCACACAAAGAGGAGAGAACTTGCAGGAAACGGTCAAAATGTCAAACCAGGGACACACAGATGAGCAGGAAGCAAAGACAAAGCTGATCCTTGGATCAGCACAGTCACTGCAAGAAACATCAACCTAAGTCTTTGAAGGAGACTGGACAGTTCAAGGGAACATGAGATTTTTTTGGATTGGAGTCAAAGGAAGAGCTGATCTACAAATGAGCTGTTGTTACAGACGAGTGAAGTGTCAGAAGCTGACACTTCAAAAAATGGAAAGTATCTTGCTATTCCTTTGTGGCTCCTTTTCCAAGTTGGGATTTCTGCTTCCAAGCATTTTCAGTGCAAATACTGAGCTGTATTTGCCTGAAGGTGAGACCAGACAGATTCCCAGTGGGGATTCCAGCTGGCTGCCCCTTTTGTTCACAGTAATGCCTTATTGACCCGGTGGAAGGATTCATATTTGCTGGGATTCCTGTATTTACTTCAAGCTTCAAACCGGATCAGAGGCCAGGAACAACCGGCATCGCTTCTGGAAGTTCCTGAGAAAGCTGTGGCCAGGTATGAGCAGTTTTCCAACCCTGTTGCACAATCTATCTACTTGTAAGTGTGAACTAGAAATAAAAGGAGTTCCCAGTGAGACCTGGGAATAAGATTTACCAGTTCCAGCGGCCTGAAGAGGAAATGCACCAACTCTGAAGCACGGGGGTTTTGGATGTGCTTCCTTAGTTTGGCCTGAAAAGAGAACGTAAACACAGTTTAACCCTAACCTGAGTGTGCCTTCTCTTTTCTGTCACATGGGGCGAGTGTTGTGGACTGATGAGAAGAGTAAGGGATGGAGGAGTAGGAATCATTCATTTTTATTTTGTGTCCATTTCTAATTCCCAGTGAATTTCAGGAGGGGGGGAATACCCTCTCTGTTAAATCAGTGCCTTTAAAGCTAATTTGAACAGACACAGAAGACCTTGGCTTATTTTGAAAGTCCTAGTGAGGAAGGGCCAGGATTGCTGGTGCTTCTGCCTCTTGCAGGGTTGAGAATCCCACTAGTTCCATGGATGAAAACAACAGGATAGGTGTTCTGAGGGTCCCCTGGCAAACTGCTGACAAGGGAAAGTCTCCACCAAGGTCTTGCCTGGGGCACCCGGAGCTGCCCTGGCCACTGAAAGGCTCCAAATCCAGTGGTATTTGAGGTGAGCTGTGGCAGAATGGAGGAGCAAACACTTGGGATTGATTTACTGCAAGAACTGGGTTTCAGTAACAGCAATCAGCTGAGCTGTGGTGAGAAACCTCTCCAGTTTGTGCTCCCATTCAGCTCCTTCTCCTGTCCTGGACTCCTGGCACTGTTGCCATGGGAGACAGGCTCCCCGCTCCTACCGAAATGCAAAGCATTTGAAATGCCGGAGATGAAACATTAATGTGGAGTGGGAAGTGCGAAACAACTGCTGGCAGCAGGGTGACCCAATGAACGGGCACTTCCCAGGGACTCGGCAGCCCCATGGTGAGGAACGTGGCAGGACCCCACCACAGTGTCCCAGCTCTGCTGCGTGCTCCACCCTGGGCTCTTGCCAGGAGATCAGCTGCTCCTTCTGATCCTGAGCAGGCACAAATTAGCCATATTTGCTTCTCAAAGAAAAGGCTGGAGCTTGGTATCCTGCTTTAAGGTTGTTTACAGTCTCTTGGTTTTCCTTATTAATAACTGCCCAGGAAGGAGCTTGTAGGATGTGTTCGCTGGACAAGTTTGGTCACAACTGACAGAATTCCTGCTGCAGTGGTGAGGCAGGGACTGAGCCTGGTTCACTGTCCCCAGAGCTCGGGTAGTACAGGACAGTCAGGCCAGTAAAGCCCCTGCTCAGGGCTGGGAACGAGATCCTGGCCGGCTTTCCCTCTCTGCCCCTCTCTGCAGTCCTGCTGGCCTATGTCATGCCCTGGGGCCACTCTGCCGTTGCTCAAATGGCCAAAATCCACTCATCCAGGAGTGGGAAAGGGAGGGAGGGCACAGGAATTCATCTTAGGTGGTGAGGCCTGGAAATTTTCAAGGCAACAAATTGATCTTTGGATAATTACAGCAGAGCAGAGAACACGGTGCCATGGGCTCTGGCAGGGCTGTGCTCAGCTCTTTGTTCTCTCCCAGGTCCAAAAGTGTGACCAGTTCCAGCAGCAGCAGCAGCAGTGACAGCTCAGCCAGCGACTCCTCTGACAGCCAGGACTCCTCTACGTCCTCCGAGGACAGTGACAGTGAGGACAGCTCCTCCTCTGTTGAGAGTCTTTCTGAAGAATGGCTAAAAAGCAAAGGTCATGATAACACAGCAGGCTTAGTAAAGATGCAGACACTGAGTCCTTGAGCAAGAGGTTGCATAGATAACAGAATGTGCATTCAGATAAGTAAGAAGACAGAAACCATATGGAAGAGGAAGATAAGACCACCGTGTTTGCAGATCCCACGGAATAGCTCCCACCAATGAGGAGCTCGACTTTTGCAATATGTATGAGCTAATTAAAGGTACTATAAGTAAGTGTAGTTTTGAAAAATAAATCGAGACTTGCTGAACATGATGCCTTGAGTGCTTGTCTCCCGCGACTCCACCCAACACTCCTCCTCCTCCCCCTCCTCCTCCTCCAGCAGCTCTTCCTCCTCCTCCGACTTCGACTCGGATCCGAGCTCCTCCAGCAGCAGCAGCAGCAGCAGCAGCTCTGAGGATGAGCCCCCAAAGAAGAAGAAGAAGAAATAGCTGGGGAGCTGCAGGACTGGTGTGGAGTGGGGGACAAGCCCCTCCCAGGGGCTGGAGCACACGGCTGCCAAACATTCAATGGTCAACATTTCTACTGCTCACACTTTCCAAGTGTTTTGCCTAGTTGTTCCTAGGACATGGAAGGTATTAAATGGCTTCCTGAGACGTACTGAGAGAGTATTTTTGTGCTTTATCCTTTTATGGAAGATTTTACTTTTTTAGTTCCAAGAAAAATTAAAAAAAAATCTATCATCAGATTCGTTTCCATGAGCTGAAGTCCAGTAACCTGGATGCTTACATGCTGGAAAGCAAAAGCTTTTTATTGCAGGTTATGTTGTGCATCGTGTGCTGTTCCTCTGTTAATGACAGCTTCACTTCCATTGAGAAAATCCTCTCCAACTGTTAAAAGCAGAAGTTTTTCAGCGCTGCTGTGGAGCTGTGGCATTGTTGAAGCTGAATGCACAACGTGTCCCACACAGAGCCTCCCATCTCATCAGCTGGTGCCAAATGGATTCTGTGCTGCTGAGCTTGTGTTCCAATGGCTTTTCCTGATGCTTCCAGGTCCAGTCTTAAGTGCACCATCCAGCTGAGCTGTGTTGGTTTGTTACTGATCAATGGAGTTTGTTACTGATCAATGGAGTGCCCGCAGGCTCTGGGCTTTTCACTCCCCTGTGGCCTTGGCTCGTGCGTTGGAAGTGTTTGCTGAGACACAGAGTGTTGGTGGTGGGAAGCAGCAGCTCAGTGACTTGGGGCTGCTGCTGCTTTAGGAGTTTCATCTTTGTGCCTTTTTTTGTCAATTCGGTGTGCCCCAGTGAGACAAGGGCTGCAGTGGGTGTTCTGCAGAGCTCCAGCTCAATATTGCCACGCAGCAAAAGCAGAGAAATAATAACAGCCACAACTGGGCACTGTTCTCACTGGATGCTCAGTAAAAAAGAGACTCCTTGAAATAAAGGGCTCAAAGGAAAGTGTTTCCCTTTGCATGTGTGAAATGCAGGATTGCCGAGTGACAGTCTGCAGAAATTCAGTCATTCTTTGTTTGTGGGAACTGCCCTGGAGAAGGAAGTGAATGCAAAAGCCCCACAAGCCCTACAAAAGCAGATGCAGACAGGCTGCAGAGCAGGGATTGCTGGATGCAGAGTGGGAATTCGTTGTTCTTCTGGTGCATTGAAGCAGTTGCCATTAGGATTTTATTTGGTGATGCAGTCTCCTGAATTTCTTCTTGTCGGAGTGCCCTTTGTGGGGAGGGGGCATCACTTGTGGAAGAATTCTCAAGTATCTTGGTTTAGGTAGAATACAGTAACTAAAGTATTTTTAATAATTTTTATGGAAAAAGTAGTGCGTAGACTTCCTTTGGAATAAACTGTACTTCTTTAAATGTTTGTGCGTGTGTGTCTGTGTGCACTCCTGTGTTTTACAGAACATGCTGCAGACTGTAAATAAAACTACCAGAAAGGTGTTGAAGTCTTGTGGACTGAATGTACCATTTAATGGGAAAGGGAATAAATTATTAAGCAGCAGTTGCTAAGTGGATGCTTCCTGCAAATATCTGAAATCTTTGTGGTGTTTGTGTGCAGGTTTCAGCTGGAGTTGCCCTGGCATTGCCTCCCAGAGGGGCAGGATTGCTCCCCAGGAAGTTCTCCAGCCAGAAGTCCCTCTGGATCCAGATTATTTTTAAAAAAAAGTTTAGTTTGTCTTGGCTTTTTCTTTTTTTCCTGCCCTTTCTGGTTTGTCTCTCCCTGTTCTTCTTTTACAGAGGAACCCCTCCCCAGCCTGGCCAGAGCCGCAGCCTCCTTCATGTGCCGCTGCCTCACTCGCTGCTGCTGGTGCTGGCTCAGGAATGTGCTCAAAGCCCGGCTAAGCAGGAATTGTTCCGGGCCTGCTCTGTTTAATCGCTGCCGCCGCGAGCAAAGCTGCCCCTGCTCCTTGAGGGGAGCGCTCGCTGCAGCCCGGCAGGAAAAGAGCCCAGGAAAAGCCGCGCCCTTTGCAGGAGAAGCGCTGGGAGCAGAGGGGAGAGCGGGAAAAGGCAGCGAGAGCAGCTGGGCGGGCGGGGCGGCGTCAGCGCTGATCCCTCCGCGGGCAGGAGCGCATCACAAATAGTCCCTCCGGCGGATCACTCCGCGGGCGGGCGCCATCACCGCTAATACAAGTATTTATAAATTCAAAAGAACTCATTAACACAGAAGAAAGCAAGTATGCTTCATGCTGGGTGGGAAACATAGGGTCTAAGGGATAAGAATTTTAAAGTTGTTTATTTTATTTTTTTTTTTTTTTTATTTTATGAGAGAACTACATATCCCATGGCACCCACAGAGTTCAGGACGGGTAGAGAGGATGAAACAAACTTTAAAGAGAACCTTAACTGAATTAATAATTGAAACTCAAATGTCATGGGGTATGTAGTTCTCTCATAAAATTAAAAAAAATTAATATAAAATAAACAACTTTAAAATTCTTATTTTATTATTATTCCATGTTCTTCTCCCCCTCCTGGATGAGGAATAGGGGTCGGTATTTGCGGCTGTGCACTGTAAGGAAATAAACGAGGAGTGGCTGAACCTGCCATCGCAGGTGGCTGTGATCTGGCCACTGGAGGAGAGGGTGCAGTGGATCTGGGTAGGGTACTGCCAGCATGCGGGATGGGTGAGGGGTGGGGACCCAGTGCTGCAACCTCTGGAGGCAGATAATCTGCACGTTCTCTGAGTCGGAAATAAAGGTGACGAACAAAGTCATCCGAAAGCTGAAAGCGACGGTGGAAAAATGAGGGATCAGATGCCTGTTGTGGATTTCGAAGCTGTGAAGAAGGCATATGAGAAGTTGGAGTTGTATTGGTTGTTGTAAAAAAAGGAGATGAAGCTTGGGAAGATAGAGGAATGCTTTCTGAAGCTGTGCTGGTCACTATATCCTTCTCACTGAAGTGTTGAGCAGGCATTTGAGGATGAAAAAGTCCCATAAAATCAGCTGAATGTCCCTGAGAAGTTCGAGAAGAATGTGCATGAAATGGAATGTCTCGATGCGAGACGTCACTATTAATAACACGTGCTTGGTCCTGTTGTGATGGAAGAGGTGTCCACGTATAGTTGAGAAAGTCCTCTTTCTGTTCTGGAGATAAAATCGTATTTGTTTCGCTGAAATGGCACGGGAAACATGGTTCAGCATCGTGTGATTGTTGTGATAATCCTCTGAGTGGTGTTATCAGAGTGATGATAGGGGGTACATGCCGTGGTGACACGGCAGCTGTTGAAATGTCTCTGCTGTGTGTCCACGGCTGTGGCTGCGGTGCAGACGGGGGCTGTGTGGACACAGAGCTGGTAGGAGGTGTAGCTGCCGAAAGCTCCTAGGATGGAACTGCAGTAGCCGAACGAATTGCACTGCTGGCTGGAGGTGCTGTGCTTATCGGTCGTATCGGCGTGGCAGCTGAAGCGTCCGTGTGTGGCTGGAGGTGCCGGGCGGGCGGCCGGGACCGTGGGCGGGACCGGGCTGGCCTGGGAAGCGCTGGTGCCGGGCAGCGGGGCCGGGGCTGGGCTGGAAGCGGGGGCGGGGCGGGGCTGGAAGCGGGGGCGGGGCTGGAAGCGGGGCCGGGGCTGGGCTGGCAGCGGGGTCGGGGCTGGGTTGGAAGCGGGGCCGGGGCTGGGCTGGAAGCGGGGGCGGGGCCGGGGCTGGGCTGGAAGCGGGAGCGGGGCTGGGCTGGAAGCGGGGCCGGGGCTGGGCTGGCAGCGGGGGCGGGGCTGGAAGCGGGAGCGGGGCGGGGCTGGAAGCGGGGGCGGGGCTGGGCTGGCAGCGGGGCCGGGGCTGGGCTGGAAGCGGGGCCGGGGCTGGCCTGGCAGCGGGGCCGGGGCTGGCCTGGCAGCGGGGCCGGGGCTGGGCTGGCAGCGGGGCCGGGGCTGGCCTGGCAGCGGGGCCGGGGCTGGGCTGGCAGCGGGGCCGGGGCTGGGCTGGAAGCGGGGCCGGGGCTGACGTCCCGGGCAGGGCCGGGGCCGGGCCAGGAGCGGCTCGAGCCGCGAGCGGCGTTGCCGGGGTAACCGGCACTGAGGAGGGGCGGCCGATGCCGCGCCGCGCAGGCGTGGAAGCGAGGGCTCCCGAAGGCGGAAGTAAGGCCGGGATGGAAGCGGCGGGAGTGATGACGTCAGCAGCAGGCGCCGCCGTTCAAACGCGGAAGCGGCCGCGAACCCGGGCCGCGTGGGGATAGCGGGAGGGCCCGATGGAAGCTCCGGGACCGCCCCTGGCCGCGCGCATGGCTCATCTGATGGGAGGACCCCAGGCTCGGGAGGTAGGGACCTGCCTCTGCCTTGCGCCGTAACAGATGGATCGGGCGAGATGGAAACCGAGAAATATTCTCGGCACTCTCGGTTCCTACACTCAGGTGTATTCCTAGTTCCTGACATTCCTTTAAAACTACCGAATTCTTCTCTCAGGTCCCTGGCAAATGGGTCTTTGCAGCCTGGGGGAGTTCTTGCAAAACGGGGTCTAGTGAAGCGCTCTGCAGGAGTGGTTGTGCACCTGAGCGGTCATTAATTGTCTCCTCTAATGAGGGAAACGTGATTAAACTCCCGGTGCTGTGCTGCTGTTGTGTGTCGGCCTCGAGGTGTGAGACAGTCCCTGTGTCACACTGGAGTTGCTTAGTGGCTGGACTGGGACTGGGACAGGTCTTGTTGGTCAGGAACAAAAGGGAAAATTTATCTTTTGGCTTGCTTAATATCTTGGCTTTATTAATGTATCAATGTCAATTGTTGTCATTTGCTGCCTCCTGCACAGTGTGTGTGCAGCTCTGTGTGAGAGCAGACTCTCCCCTGTTGGGGAGTGAGACAATCCTGGAATATCCTGAGCTGGAAGGGACCCACAGGGATCACCCAGTCCCACCCCCGTCCCTGCCCAGACCCCCCAACAGCCCCAGCCTGGGCATCCCTGGCAGCGCTGTCCAAACGCTCCTGGAGCTCTGGCAGCCTCAGGGCCATGCCCATTCCCTGGGGAGCCTGGGCAGTGCCCAGCAGCCTCTGGGGGAAGAGCCTTTCCCTGATCTCAGCGTGAGCCTGCCCTGGCCCAGCTCCAGCTGCTCCCTGGGTCCTGTCTGTGTCCCAGGGAGCGGAGATCAGAGCTGTAGCCCCCGATGTGTTCTGACCTCACACTTCTCTACCAGAACAAACCCAGTGCCCTCAGCAGCTCTTTCATGGTCCTTCCACACCCTTCCCCATCCCCATGTCCCTTCTTTGGATGCTGTCAGCTTTTTATCTTTTTTATATTGTGGCGCCCAAAAGTGCCCCCAGGACTCCAGTACAGTTTAACAGCAATGAAAGAAAACAGTAGGTTTCAACTTTGATCTCAAAAGCTGTCTCAGGCCCCTGATACTGCCTCGAAATGTCTTTGCAGTTCTTGCTTTATGACTTGTGTCAAACACGGAGAGAGTGAGACTGAGCCCCTGGGGTCAGGTTCTGTGTGAGAAGCCACACAGCAAGCCAGAAATCTTTGCTCCAGATCACCAGAAATTTACAGTATTGAGGGCGGAAATACTGAGAGTTGAGTCTTGGGAGCTGAGCCAGGAAAGCAGCACCTCTGCCATGGGCAGATTTGGCACATGGAGAGAGCTCGAGCAGCTTGCAAGAGGTCCCAGCAATGTGTGTGTGGAGCTGGGAGGAGCATGAGTTGCAGTGTCGTGTTTGGAGTCCCCCTGGGTGAGGATGTAGGAATAGACTGGAGTTTTTGGTGACTGAGGTTTCTTTTCTGTGGCAATAATTGTTCTTGGCCACATCATTTTGGTTTGTTACTCGCCTGTGGTTTGTTCTACAGGCCTGTTTCCTTTCTCTCCTACTATGGTGTCTCAGTTATCTTCAGCAGAGGCTCAGCAATAACTAAACTTGAGCTTAGATACTTAAACTTCAGTTCAGAGTAGATACGCAGAAGAAATCCTTCCCTGTGAGGGTGGGCAGGCCCTGGCACAGGGTGCCCAGAGAGCTGTGGCTGCCCCTGGATCCCTGGCAGTGTCCAAGGCCAGGCTGGACACTGGGGCTTGGAGCAGCCTGGGACAGTGGAAGGTGTCCCTGCCCTTGGCAGGGGTGGCACTGGATGGGCTTTAAGGTCCCTTCCCACCAAGGCCTCGTCTTCCTTTGCCTTCAGTGTCTGCCTCAGAGTTTGTACCCAAACCAAAGTGAGGTTGGTGTCACCTTCTCTAAACTGGGAGAACAGATCACTCCAAGCTGTGGGGAGGTGGAGAGGCTGTAGGATGGAGAGGGTGCAGCCCTGCAGACGCCGAGCTGTGGGGTTGCTGCTTTCAACAGCCTCGTTGTTGCTGCGGACACAGCTCAAGGTGGGTCTGAGAGAGACAAACTCTGCTTTTGGGGGTTTGTGTTGATGAGGAGGGGAGGGGAGGTCGCTGCTCTGCTTCTTGTAACTGCTGTGGCAGAGCCAGGAGCCCAAGGCAGGACAAGGGCAAAGCAAACCTCTCCGAGCTCTTGGGTTCTCTTCATTCCCAGATATTCTGATTCCTGCCCAAGTCCAAGTTCTTTGTGCTGTGCAGGATGCAAGTTTAATCAGGTTTTAGTGCTGGTTTAGCTGAGTGTTTCTAGGGCTTGAGGATGAAGCCAAATGCTCTGCACTGAAAAAGTGATGGATGTTCAGCACGAGATTCTCTTCAGGAACTGGCACGAAAAGTGGTTGCCGAAGCTGAGGGAGGAGCAATTCACAGCTTGGCTGGAAGAGGGAGAAGTGCTCACTGCTGGTCTGTCACTTCATCCTCATGAGTGAGTGTGGGAGCTCCCAAGATCGGCCAGGCTGCAATTTCAGATAGTTTAGATGGGCTGGCCTTGAAAAAATCATATTTTGGTGCCTGGAGCAAAAGCTGAAGGTGGCAGGAAGTGGCAGCAGTGGCAGGGAACTGAAGTGACACCACCCTGAGCTCAGAACTAATTTTGGTTGTGACCTTGAGCAGTCCCTGGGCCACACCAGAGCTTTTTGTGTCACCTGCTTTGGGAGGTTCTTCCTTGCCCGTGGAGAAGTTGGGTCTGGCACAGGTCTGCTGTGGAGCACCTGTGCCACCACCTTTAAAGAGCCACCCTGGAGGTGTCAGTGAGCCCCTCAGTGCCTGCCCAGCCTAGAGCAGGGCTGGGAGGGCAGGGGGCTCAGGGAGTGCTCATTCCTGGTGGTGTTGGAGCTCTGAGCCCAGCCCTGAGCTGGGTTTGTGGCTCTGAGGGCATGGGGAGTGTCCGGAGCAGGCCTGGCCTGGGCAGAGTAGGAACTCCTGGAGTAACTCCTGAGTAAGCCACACCTTCCACGTGAGAGGGAGGCACTCCCAGAGTCAGGCGCTGTCTCCTCAGAGGTGCTTTGGGGTTTAATTCTGTTCTCACTGTGACTCCTCTCACCTGGGAACCCCGTGGTTACCTCCAGAGGGTCTGAGGCCTTAGGGATGTAAATATGGACAGGAGGGGTTGGAATCTGCCTATCAGGGAATCTTCCCCTTGCCCACAGGAGAGTGTGCAGAACTCTTCTGTGTGATGATAATGTTTTCATACTTTAGGTGTGAAAATAAAAAATGGGAGAAATCTCGTTTTTCTGGCAGCACGCAAAGAACTTTCTTCTGTGTCACCGCTAAAACTCTGTGAGGGGATGAATACCTGGGAATCTGAAAGAGACATAGCTGGAAAGCATCAATATGAATGGATTTTTCTGCTTCTTTTTGCACTTGAAAGAAAGGTGAAAGTTACAGGCTGAGTCAAGCTTTTACCCTTTATTTCAATCAATTCAGTTATTGCTAAATATGGCTACACACAGGTAGCCCAGGTGACAGAGCTGCCTCCAGCTGCTCCTTGGCCCCAGTGTCCCACGCGGGATGCTTGAGTTATCCACTGAGAGCCCCCTTGAGACTGGAGCACAGGTAAATCTGCCTGTCTGAAGGGCAGGATTGTGTCCTAAGTCCCTCCTCATTCCTTCCTTTCCTCAGGCCCCACCATTGTGGCTTGGGTGGCAGTGGCACATTGGAAAGGCCTGGGGGTGCCAGCTGGGGTGAGAGCTCGGGGTGCCAGCCCAGGCTCCACCAGCACTTGGCCCACACTGGGGCACAAATTGAGAGATGAACTCTTGGAAGCTTGTCCTGAGGAGGATGAGTGGTACCTGCTGGCGAAATTCGGTGCTTTTGCAGAGCTGTGATAAACCCCAAAGTCTTAGACTGCCAACCTACAGCCTCTGCACCGTCACATTCCCCAGTTGCATTTTGTATTGGAATTTTACCTGCTCCCACCTGCGTCCTCCTGCTGGCAGTGCCAGCAGCCCACGTGCTGCCTCTCCTGAGAGCAAGTTCCTGCCTGTTTCCTCTCCCAGCCCCAGCTCTTGCTTCCCTCTGGCAGAGGCAGCTTTAGGTACAATATCCTGATGTTTCTGGGAGTGGGTTTTGGAATAAACCTACACACGGGATGTCCATGGGTTGCTGCTATGGATTCTGTGAAAGGTGATCAGGAAAAGCAAGTTCAGAGTTACTCAGGGGATTCTCTGATTCCTGCCCATCTCACGGAGCTGCTCAGGGTGAAACTACTACTCCCATGCTTTTTATTTTGCTCCTCTTAGTGCTGGTTTTTCCCCAGGTAAGTCAGTGCTGGAGCAGCCCTTGTGGGTTTATCTGTGATGAGCAGTGGTTGTGTCTGCTCACAGAGATAGCAGATTCCAGCTGTAGTGTGCAAACGTCGGTGCTTTGTGCCTTAGTGCACAGCCACATTTGTCAGCTGACAGGGCTGATGCGATGAGAAAACCTCGCACTCTCCAATAACCTGAGCACAGGCACTTCCTGCGTTGTTACATTTAACCAAAGCTCTGATAAAAAATACTACATTATTCTAATGGAGACCAGATTCCGCATGATCATAGTTTACGTTTTTGGATAGTCTTTGATTGACTCTGGTGGGAAGGGAGGTGAATCAGTATCTTGTACTTTAGGGAAAGATCTAGGGGAGAATTGAATTGTACTTCCTTGGAATTCACATCACCCGCCCTTAGTCGGAGATGTTGATCTTGAGAACAACAAGCAGAGAACAGCCCAGGAAGGGCTGAACGTGACAAAACAGTGCAGAGCATACAGAAATCCTCTTTGCTGTGTTCATCATTCTGTCTTCATCTTGGATTGTTTCCACCCTTCTCCTCCACCTGGAAGTCACAAGCATCCTGCAGTGGCAGGTACTCTGGGTTCTTCAGCCAGGAGTAGTCTAAGAACAGCTTTTGCTGGGAGCGGCTCTGACCTTGCTGAAATCACTGCTGAAACCTCCCCTGACTCTTGCAGTGCCAGAATTTCAGGGTGCCAGTGGTGAGGCAGGGACTGAGCCTGGTTCATTGTCCCCAGAGCTCGGGTAGTACAGGACAGTCAGGCCAGTAAAGCCCCTGCTCAGGGCTGGGAACGAGATCCTGGCCGGCTTTCCCTCTCTGCCCCTCTCTGCAGTCCTGCTGGGCTATGTCATGCTACTATGTTACAGCATTGTTCCATGTCTTTTTTTTTTTTTTTGGAAGTAATGCCGGATATTGGCAGTCAGGGGCGATGGAGCGAGGTGAGCAGTGACCGGTGGACAGAATGAGTTGTTACGGCCTCGGTCTCAATTTTTGGAGCAGCTCTAAGCATCCGTTGTTGTTTGTGTGTTTTAGGTGGTCCACTTGCAGGATGTCCTGGCCCTGGATGCTGGAGCGTGCAAGCCTAAGGTATAGGTGTGGTGTACTTCAGTCGGAGCAGGGAGGCTGTGGTTTCACAGTCTCTCAGCATGTTTTGTGTGTTTTTGCTTTGCTTCTCTGCAGGTGCTGCTGCTGCCCTGGGCGTGCCAAGGGCCAGAGGCGAGCAGGTGAGTTGGCATTTAGGTGGGGTGGCTGATAGGCCAGCGGTCTATGGCAGCGTGCTGAGCGTGTCCCTTTTCATTGTGCAGGTTTGTCCTGGCCACCTCCAGAGTCAGATCAGGATTTGAGGTGAGCCGGGGCAGTGGTGTGGAGTAGCCCGGGGATGCTCTTCTGGAGGGCAACAGTGACGTTTTCTGTTTTGTTGTCTTAGGTACCGTGAGCAGGTGTGGAGCTGAAGTTTGGAGAGAGCAGGTAAGCGCTGAGCCTCGGCAGTTTCGAGGGAGGGGGCCTTGCGGAAGGGGTCTCTTTTGGCGTGTGTTGTCAGAGGCTGAATTTTCTCCTTGTTCTCCATCTTTCGCAGCTGCCAAAGCGGACCGTGGGGAACGTGTTGACATCCGAGGTGCTGGTGCATTTTTTCTGCCAAGGATGGCTTTTGTCCGTTTGTCTTCAGAAAGCTAAGTGTTGGGAGCGGTGGTTGGGAGAAGGGAAAGGCCTTTGGAGTTCCAGGAGGCAATTGGAAGTTAGCTTAGAGGAGAGGGCTGTTGTGGGAGGGCCCCTTGGAAGTAAAGGGAGAGGGTTTCTCCTCAGCATCACCCGAGCCTTTGCTGGGCAGGGCAGTTCCCACCCATCTCTGTCATCGGCCTTTGAGTCTCGCCGTCATCGTGGATCTTTTTGCCCGAGGAGCTCGCCTTCGGGTCTGGCACGATCGCCACGGTCTCCATTTCACCTACTCGCTGGCGTAGCTGCCCGCGGGCATCTTGGCCACTTGCTGGATGGTCAAAGGTAAGGGATCAAAGCTCGGGTTGTCAAGGAATGGGTCAAGGGGTCAAAGGTCAGGGGGTAAAAGGTCAAGGCTCGGGCTCAGGATTAGAGGTTCCAGCATGATTTTCCATGGTGGTTCCCAGTGTGGGGACACGGGGTGTGGGGTCAGTGGCGCCGGGGGCGGGCAGGAGCCCCGTGGGCAGTGGCCGGCAGCGGCGGGGACGCCTCCGTACGGTCGCGCCCCTCCAGTGCCAGCAGAAGCCCCCCTGCGCCGTGCGGTGCCCGGCCCCACTCCTTACCCTCCCCGCCGCTGCCTTCCCGCACTCCCACCGCACCCCCTGCTCCCCTCCAGCCCAGGGAAATGCAGGAAAACACAAAATCATCGAGGTGGAACAGTCACCGGAGCTGCCCGAGCCATCCCCCCGCCTGAAGGCGGCAGCTGCCCAGAGCCAGGGGCACCCAGCAGGATGCAGCTCCTCTTTCCCAGGAGCTGGAGGCAGGGTTTCCCAGGCAGGGGGAGCAGGGAGAATTTCAGCTCCCAGCAGCTCTCTGTGAGTGCTGGATGGACTCTGGGCTGAGCCAGGTGGGAGGTGTGGGTGGTGTTCATGTCCCCAGGAGCTGCTCAAATCCACCTTAAACTCCTGGAATGGTCTGTGCTGGCAAGAACCTTACAGACCATCCTGTTCAGCCCCTTGCCATGGTCAGGGACACCTTCCTGGGGTGTCTGTGCCAGAGTGGTGGAATGGGCAGGACTTTCTCCCTGAGCCCAGTCCCGGGCAAGATTGGGGTTCCCATGGGAAGAAGCCTGTGAGCTGCATTTCCGGAGCTGGGAGCCTCCATGCCTGGGAGTGTTTCCAGTACTGCTCTTTGGCTTTTTCCATAACTGGGCATGATGTTTCTCCCCAGAGCAAGGTGGTTTTCCCTGGATTGTTGGGGTTACACACTGGCTGTTTGACAGCTCTGTTGTCTCTTTGTCCTGAATGGAAGAGTGAGGAACGGGGGATGCTCCCGACTGTCCCAGGGATGTGGGAACAGCCCAGTTCCAGTGAGGAATGTGACGCCCAGCTCGTGGCGTGTGCCCTGAGATGGTCTTTGCTGTTGTTTTGTCCTTAGAGCCTGTTGGAGTGCTGGCCTGGATTTGGGAGGAGCCAAGTAGCCTGGAGCAGTGAGGTTTTTCCTGTCAGAAATCCATGCTGGGGATGTTTTCCCTGGCTGTCCCAAGGGGAAGGAACAGCTCTGGAGTTTTTGCAGCCACAGGCTGGGGATGCATCCCCTGAAAACCAGTTCAGGATCGTTCATCTGACTCTGTCCCTGACCTGTGGCTTCCAGGGAGCCTTCTGGTCTTCTGGATATTCCCAGGAGAGGATATTCCACCACCTGACTTTTAAGCCGGGAATTCCAAACCCAGTAAGTCGGTCACATTCTATGGGAGCTGCCCCAATGGTGGGATGGCAGAGGGCACACCCCACGCTGCTGTTTGGGACATTCCTGACTGGAACGGGAGCCAGCTGGGCATTTTGGAGCACTGAGGCCACCAGGGCAGCCTTGAGTGGCATTCCCAGGCAATGCTGAGGCATCCCATGCCTGTGGCAACACATGCCTGATGTGGAGTAGAGAGAGGAAGGGAGAAATTCTGAGTTGATGGGAGGAATGGAATTGGGCTTCCAGAATGGAATTGGTATAGGTGCTGATGGTATCATGGAATCATGGGGTGGCTTGGAAGGGACACAAAGACCCTCTGGGCTCTGTTATCCCATCCCGTGGCAAAGAACACGTCCAAAACGGCCTCCTCACCCCCATGGAATGGCAGTGGGTGTTGGGAGCTCTGGCTGGAGCACCTGGAGACCAGGTAAGAATAGCAGTGGCATTGTTTTGGCTGCTGCTGGATGTGGTTTTCTCTTGTCAAGATGTTCCTCTGATTGATATTTTCACAGTAGCTTGCTAGGCCTCATTTGAGGATAATTCCAAGAATTTGGAAGTCGTTGGAAAAGAATGAGGAAAAAAGGTGAACCTGATCCAATTCTAGTAATTCTGAACTTCTCTTGCAGCACCGTTCCAGGGGAAAGCTGGTGAAAGGATAAAGATGCAGAGGAACAAGTGTTGTAAACCCCCTTGCCTCCCTGACAAAGCAAACCTTTCTGCAATCCCAGTAAATCTCTTGGAGAAACTGTGGGATCATAAGGTTTCCTAGGAAAGGAAAACTAAGGACAGAGATGAGGAAATAGGCTTCCAATTAACAATGATTTGATGGAGGTAGGAATGATTCTTGTATGTTTGATGCACCCCTTTTTATTCCTGGGATAATTTTAAATGATTTCTTTAAAAAATCATTTTGATTTGGGAATTCAGATTAGAGAGGAAACGATGCAAAATAAATGCAGGGAGAGATCACAGAATCATCCTGGAATGGCGGAATAATTTGGGTGGGAAGGGACCTTAAGGATCACCTCATTCCATCCCCAGGGTGCTCCAAGCTGCGGCCAGCCTGGCCTTGAACACTTCCAGGGATGGGGCAGCCACGATTTCCCTGGGTTTACGGGCACAAGAGGAAATTTCCAGCAGGAACTGAGGGGTTTCCCTTGCTCTGCCTGGCCCTAGCAGGGCTTTGGGAGGCAGAGGCTGTGGGAACAGGAGCTTTGTCCACTGCCTTGGAGGAGTCTCTGATGTCCCAAAACCCAGCAGAGCAAGTGGTTGTGGTTTAACATCCCGTTCAAAGGAGATGCCAGGCCAGGAATGGGAATGGGCTGCAGAGCAGGGATGGTGCCCAGCAGAGGGGTGAGTGTCCAGGGGGTCCCAGCAGTCCATCCCTGCTGCCCAGGTTTGGGATGAGCAGGCTGGTGAGTGTCCCTGTGCTTGCTCTGCAGGATGAGGAAGCCAGGCCTGCTGAGGAGGAAGATGAGGAGGTGTGGGAGGATGGAGACAGCGGCCACCAAAGGCTGGGGAAGGCACAGATCCAGGTAGGAGACGTTGCCTTGCGAGGAGAGGGACTTGTCTGTCCCGTTGGAATTTGGGGCGTGAGGCCAGTGGAACAAAGGCTTTGATTCCATTTTCTTGCTCGGGTTTTCACGTGCCTTAAGAGAGCTTTGTGAAAATGTCATTATCCCTGATTGAGTCTCTGAAAAACAGGGATTGAAGCTTTCAGAAGGGGCCCAACCCTGCCTGCATGTATCCAAGTGCAGCCCCCACTCCCTGTTTTTGTGTACAGCTGGGATGAGACCTCAGCTGCTGTTACTTGCCAGCTCACAAGTTGTGTAGCTCAGAGCCTCAGCCATGAAGGGCCAGGCTGTGTTTAAAACAGCCCAAGGTGCCAGAGAGCTGGAGTCATTTCCTAGCAGGTAACTTGACTTGGAAGCTGCATTCTAAAATTTGTCCGCATTTAATTGATGTCCCACATGGAGACACCTAAAGAAGCAGAGGTGGGGTGTTCCTAAGAAAAGAGCATCTAAATTCTTTGGTGGTAGAGGGCTTAAAGTCTGAGTGAGGTGCCTTTAGGACACTTCCATTCCAGTATCTGAATAGAATTTAAATGAAGTAGCCAAATCCTGACAAGCTTGTATGAACTCCAAAGCCTCTGCAAGTGGTTTACAGCCAGGGAAGGAGATAAGAGTCTGGAGTCTCTTCCCCAAAACCTGGCTGCTGGTTTCTTTGGCCAGGCATAGGAAGAATTGTGTATTCCCTGGGGCTCTCCTTATGGGGAGAGGTTTACTTATGTGCCCTGGGTTTATTCAGTGCATCTTCAAAGTGATGGAAACTGATTGCATTGAAATGCCAGGGGTGCCAAATGTTTTCCCCAGGCAGAGCTCGGAGCCAGCCCAGTGGGAAGGGGTTTAGTGGCCATTTTCCCGCTCCCTCGGGGCAGCAGCACTGGAGCACTCGCAGCCACCCGTGCCTGAGGTGCCGAGTACTGGCAGGAGGCAAAGCCAGGGACTGGGCAGGAGGAGCTTGCAGTGCTCCTGGAATCGCAGAGCTGGAGCTGTGGGTTAGAACTGCCAGGAGCTGCTGCCTCACTCAAACCTTGTTTAAAGCTCAGCATCCCTCCTGCTCCCTTGGAATGATTGTTGCTTCTGTTGTTGCTCTTTCCCGATCCATTATGATTATTATTGTAAATTCCCACTCCATTTCTTCCATAGCCCTTTGCTTCCCAGAGGTGGTGCTTTAGGCAAGCCCCTCCAGCCTGGGAAGGGGCTTTTGGCTCCAGACTCAGTCCCAGTCCCCATGAGCAGCTGGAGCTGTGCTGTCCCCAGCAGGTGCCTTTCCTTCCTTCCCTGCTGCACTTTGGCTTTTTGAGGGCTCTCTGGGGGGCTGAGGGAGAAGTTCTTTGTCATTCCAGGGCACCATAAGCCCTGATCCCAGTCAAAGCAGGAGGAATCATTCCATCCTTGTTTTTGGATACACCTTTGGTGTTCTCTCTCTTTTGCTGACACTGTGTGGTGAAGCAGCAGCTCCCTGGAATAACTTTTATTTGTAAAACAATGAATTCCCTGCTGGAATCCCAGTCCCAGCCCCCCAGATCAAGGTGCAGTTTAAGGCCTTACACCCTGACCAGGACAAGTTCCTGTCCTTAGACATGGAAAACAGGGGAAAACTCAGACTGGATTGGAGGCAGCATCCAGAATGGGGAGAGTGAGGCAGCATGCTTGGCCCAGGCTGGGGCTGGTACAGGGGGTGTTCCCCATAGGATGACACCCGTTTGGAGCAGATGCTTCTCTTCCTTTGTCCAAAGTCCAATGGCAAAGGAGTGAAGAACCCACAAGTGGGGCCTGGAAGGAAAACAGTTCTGTTAAAATTAGGCAAAGAATGCACTAAGAAAAAATGGACATCCTTTTTAGGTATGAAAGTAAGTAGGGGAAAAATGTTGAAAAAGAGCTCTTTTATTTGGTGCCACCTCTCATTGTTTTATGGATAAAACCCTCTAGTGAGCAATCAGAACAGGAGTGGGAAAGCCAGGAGCCTTTGACTTCCACAGTGGACTTAATTGCCATGCTTAATTTCAACAATTTCTTCTCTCTCTCAGGCCAGGAAAACCCACTTAACTTGTCCCATCTTTGCCAAAAGCTTTGGTGTTTGAGCAGCCAAACCCAATGGGCTCTGGCCCCACCAGCCTGTACTGGAGGGCCCCTGGTCCTGCCCATGGTGTGGGATGAATCCCCAATTGTCCCCAGAGGGGGCTGCCCTGGTCCCTGCAGTGCCCAGCACCTGAGACACAGAGAGAGCCCTGTCCAAAGGGGCTCCTTGTCAGGAATGTGGCAGCAGCCCCAGGAGCAGGCTGGAGGTGAGAACTGGGGCTGTGTTTGAGACTGACCAGCTCAGCTCAGTGTTTACCTGTGGGGGGAGTTTGGCCCCCCATGCTGAGTTGAAGCTGGATCAGGGTGACAGATGCTGCATTTTGGGCACCCTGAGAGTTTCTCTCCCCCTTGGAGATTTCCTGCAGGGATGGGGCAGGGCAGGGAGCAGAATTAACCCTGCACCTCCCGTGGGCACTGCTGGCCTTTGTCTCTCTGCTGTGCCATCAGCCTGTGGGAATTTGCTGCTGCCGCTGCCACCCCACCTGGGGGCTGCGTGCTCCTGGCAGCCCTTCCCAGCCCCACACCCGAGCTCCAGCGCTGCCTCCAGGCTGTGTTGGGAGAGTTTGCTGGGAATGTGCCTCATCCCTGGGAGTATCCTTTCCTTCCAGAGTGGCTGGATGGAGCTTCTGGGCTTGTCAGCTTCAGAGTTTGCTTGCAAAAGTCACTGCAGGGAAGAATGACAAGGAGGTTTGTCAGAGTGCTGCTGTCAGACCCCACCTGCCAGTCTGTGCTTTGGCTTGGAGGTTGTTGTGTATTGGCCCTGCAGGGAATGAATGTCCCCTTCCCACCTCAGCCCAGCAGATCCCAAGGGCTCTTCCTGGAGTACTTACTCTTTGCTTCCCTTTGGGATAACTTAATCTGCACCCTTCCAGGAGCAATTCCTTGGCTTCTCCTGGAGAAAACCCCATGGCAGAGGCAGTGTGCAAAGGAGCCCCGAGCTGTGCTTGGAGCAGAGAGTGCTGAGAGCTGCGTGTGCCTCTGCTGCCCCAGGCTGGCAGTATCCCCATGGAACAGACTGGGCAAATGGCATTAGAGGGAGCACAATCCCTTCCTGGAAGAGGTTTTCTCCTGTGCAGATCAGGCATGGGGCAGGAAGGGAACTTTGGAGATCAGCTGCTTTCCCCCAGAAAGCATCACTCACACCAGCATGGATGACATGACCTGTGCCCACTGCTCACCATGCACCTGGCCAGAATCAAGAGCAAAGGTGGGTTTGGGTGTGAGCACTTGAAATAACTTTGAAAGAGAAGCAATCACCTTTTGCTGCTTCTTTCTTTCTTGCAGATGCTGGGATTGCCTCTGGGCACATGGGCTGAGCTCTCCCTGCAGGGAACTGTCAGGCCTTAACAGCTGTGAGGTTGTGTTCTTCTCAGTGGGGAACTGGAAATAATTATTAATTAATTGCAGAAATGTTTTCTGAACCTTTCCCCTTTCCTGATAGATCTTCTCTCTCTGCCTCTGAATTTACAGCTGTTCCCTGGTGTCATTGGCCCTGCCTGAATTCCTTGCAGCTCCTCACTGGGAAAACCTGGGATGACTTTGAGGGGACAGAGGAGACATTTTCAGCTGAAAACCTGGGGTGACTGAGAGGGGACACAAGAATTGTTTGTGTAGGAAAATGGGAGGTGATGTCAAGCAGAGCAAGGTGGCATTTTTGAGGGAAAAGCTGAGGTGATGTTTAGGGGAACGAATGCACATTTTTGGGGCAGAAAAGAGTTAATATTGTACAGGAAGGAAAAACTGGGGGGTAAAACTTGATGTAATCTGTAGGGGACAGAATGAATATTTTGGAGCAAAAATGAGGTACTCAGTAATAGACAAAGAAGGAAAATTTTGGAGGCCAAACTTGACAAAGTCTCAAGAGCAGAGAATGAACACTTGGAGGGAAAAAGGAGGTGATGAATACTGAGCATGTGGGGAAAATTTGGGGGCTAAATCTGAGCTAATCTCTAGGGGAGAGCATGAACACACTGAGGTAACATGAGGGAATCAGTTGTGGGCAGATAGGGAAACTTGTGTAAAAATAATATTAAATAAGCTGTAGAAAGAACATTTTGAGGTAAAAATGAGGTAAGCAGTAGTAGACAGATGGAAAACTTTGGGGGTAAATCTTGATAGAAGCTACATGGTAGAAAGGAAATAAATATTGAAGGAAGAATGAGGGAATCAGTAGTGGACAGGTAGGGGAATTTTGGGGGGTCAAATTTGAAATGATCTAAAGGTTGAGAATGAATCTTTTTTGGTAAAAATGAGGTAATAAGTTGTGGACAGTTAAGGAAAATTTTGGGGGTTAAACTTGAGGTAATCTCTAGGGAGAGTGTGACCACTGACATGAACTGAGGCAATCACTGGGGCTAGGCAAGGAAATTTGGGGTGTAAAACTTGGGAAGATCTGTAGGGCAAAGAATGAACATATTGAGGAAGCAATGAGGTGATCAGTAGTCAAGATGAGGTAGAATGTGGGGGGCAAACCCTGAGGTAATTATGTAGGAACCATAAGTGGTTTTGAGAAAAAATCTGACCTAATTTGTAGGGGACAGAATGAACATTTTGGGGGTAAGACGGACATAACCTGCGTGGTTTGGGTTTTAAAATCTAGTCAGTGCACAGGGGACAAAATAGACATTTTGGTGATAAAATCCGAGTTCATCTGTAGAAGAAAGAACTCATGTTTTGAGGTAAAAAGGAGGTGATCAGAACTGGGCAGGTAGAGAAAACTGAGGGGGTAAAATGTGAAGTCATCTCTAGGAGAGAGCAGGAGCATCCTGAGGTAAACTGAGGGAATTGCTGTGGACAGGTGGGTAAATCTGGCAGGTAAAACTTGAGGGAATCTCCATGGTAGAAAATGAGTATTTGGAGGTAAAAATAAAGTACTCAGTCAGTGCTGGAGATGTACAGAAAATGTTGGAGGTAAAATCTGAGGTGATCTGTAGCAGAGAGAATGCACTTGATGGGGTAAACTGAGGTAATCACTTATGGACAGGTAGGGAAGTTCAGAGGGGTAAAAATTGAAAGCATCTGTAGGGCAAAGAATGAAAAGATTGAGGTGGAAATGAGGAAAGAGGTAGTGGACAGGTGGGGAAAGTTTTGGGGGCAAATCTTGTGGTAATCTCCAGAGCAGAGAAAGAATGCTTCCTTGTAAAAAATGAGGAACTCAGAAGGAGGCAGATGGGGACATTTTGGGGGTAAAATCTCAGGTCATCTCAAGGTGAGGGAAGGACTATTTGGAGGTCAACTCAGCACTCACTGTGTCTTCCTTCCTTGGCATCAGCTGGCAGGGAAGGGAGAAGAGGCCTCAGGCTGGAGAGGGGCAGGAGAAAGGCACTGTGGGCAAAGGCACCTCCCTGGCATCCCCAGGGTACCTGTGGGGAACACAGTGGACACTTGGGGAGCAAAGGGAGGTGATGGCATTGTCCCTTTGGGGGATGCTGGCATTTAGATCATTCCATCCATTTGCCTGCTGACATTTCCCAGCCCAGGGGCTTTGGCTGCCAGGGCAGCACAAAGATTGTTCCCTGGGTGGTGCGCAGATTTGGGGGTTGGCTTTGCTAGTTCAGATGAATTCTACCCAAAGCCCTGAATTCCCTGCTGAATTGCCACTGGCATAGCCTCCCAGCGCCTCCTGGAGCATGGATATTCCCATGCAGAGCTGCCTATTTAACACCAGCTGTGGCAGGAACCAGCAGAGCTTCCAGGGAAGCTCAGCAGGGTCAGGGCAAGGACAGCTTCATGTTCCATAGAATTTGCTGTTTGTAACCCTCATCCCCCAGCCCCCCCCCCCCAATGTCCCTGGGGGCACCTGACAGAGTTCCCTGGAATTCAGCTGCCTGCACCCCCCGAGCTGGGGCTCCAGGTGATATTTGAAAGCAGGAACAGGCACTGGCTGGACACGCTCCCAGCCTGTGCTGAGGCAGCCCCTGTGCCCACGGGAGGACTTCTCTCCCTGCAGGAGTTGATTTCATTCCAGAGCCTCAGGAGTGGCCTCTGCAAGTTCTTTTCCCTCAGGAAAGGGATGCACATCCCTGCCTTCAGGGCACCTGCAGTGGGAGCCACCTGGGAAAGCTTTCCATCAGTTGTGCAGTTCCAGCTGGCTCCCCAAAAACTCCCAACTCAATCCAAAGAGATTTCTCTGACTCTGACCTTTCATTTGAAGGCATCTCTGAGGGCATTGCTTGGCATTTCATTGCTGTGGGGGAAGCTTGCCTTGGCTTTAACACTGCTGAGGGATGATGGCCTCAGGCTGGAAGGGAAGGCATTTTGGGTGGCTGGGACATAGCTGGCAGGTGTGTGGGAGGTCAGCACTGGGAATTGCTGTCTGAGCCCCTCTGCAAACAGCCCATTCTGACATTGCCCAGTGCCAGCTGTTCCTTGGGGCATTTTTGGGGTGTCAGTGGGGTCTGTCGGGACTGAAGCATCTCTGGGTGCCTGTTCAGAGCAGCCCCTGGCTGAGGGGCCGCGGGCAGCCCTTTATCCATGTCCATCCCAGCGCTGCCCGGGCAGCCCAGTGCCCGTTCCGGGGATGTGTGTTTGGCACACTGCGTGCCACGGGCAGGACACTGCAGGCACAGCTCCTCTCTGCAAATCCAAAGCACAAGAGCTGCTGCTTCCCTTCCTGGGCCTCCTGGCCTTCTCCTTCCCCCCATTCCCTGCCAGCTGGGACACACGGAAGGAGCACCAAGGAACACTCCTGGCAGTGAGCAGGAGTTGCTGAGAGCTCTGTGCAGCTCTGGGCCACAAAAGCTGGCCCGGCCTCAGCAGCCCCTGGGATTTTGGGCTGTGAACACTCACCTGTGGGAAAGGCCCCTCTGCAGGCAGGAGCAGCCCTGACCTTCTCCAGAAGAGCTTTGGCCATGGACCAAGTGAACCCTCAGGACTTGCCTTGCTCATTTCTCCCTGGAAAGGGCCATGGAACAAGCACCTTTGCAGCTGTTGGGTAAATCCTGGAAAGGGCAGGAAATCAGGGTTATGGGAAGAGTTCAGTGCTGTCACACAACTGCTCACCTGTGTTGTTGCATGATCAGGTGCTGGCCATGGAGCTCTGCCCTATGGCAATTACAGGGGCTGGTGTGGCAAGCAGCATTAGCATAAAAGAAGGAGTTATATTTGCATAGGAATGATCTTGCTGGCACTTGGCATTCCTATCCCAGGCAGGACATTGCCAGGAGCTGAGATTGGCTTGGCTGGAGCAGGGTGCTGAGAGTGCCCAGGTGTGGGTTCAGTGGCCAGAGGAGCCATTCACATAAGGGTTCGACTTGGTGGTCCTTGTGTAGCCATTGCCACTCAGGATCTCCTGTGCTCTGGAAATAAAGAAGAAACATTTTTCCCTGGCCTTTTAAAGCCAGAGGTTTTTGCAGTGGAGCGTGCAAGCCGCAGAGAAAGCGGGGGGGAGGAAGGAGAGCATCAGGTCTCAAGCGGCAGTTGTGGGATGAGCGGCTCAAGCAGCAGCGAGCCCCGGCGAGGCCCCGGTCCCGCAGCGGGCGCAGTCAGAGCAGGAGCGGCAGCAGCGGCCTCGGCGCCAGCGGCCGGGCCGGGGGAGCGGCTCGTCCCGCTGCAGCCGCGCTGGTTGGGCGGGGCCGCGGCGGGCGGGAGGCCCCCGGGGGAGTGGCCCGGGGCAGGGGGAGGCGGGCGCTGCCGTGCGCAGGGGGTGCGGCGGCCTCGGCAGTGCCGGGGCTGGGGGAGCTCCGCGTCCCCGCGGGGGCTGCGGGCGGGGCCGGGCCGGGGGCGCCCCACAGGGCGGGCGGCGCTGAGGGAGCGGCGGCCTCGGGGGGTGCCGGGGCGGGCACGGGCGGTCCCCGCGGCCCGCCCGCTTCCAGGCGCGATCCACCGCCTGCTGCGGGGAAGCGCCGCCCTCCCGGCGGGCCCGGCACCGGCACGGCCCCGGCTCCCCGCGGCCGCAGCGGGAGCGTAGCCGGAGCTCCGGCGGGAGCCCAGCCCCGCGCTGGCCGCAGCCGGAGCGGCAGCGCCGGGCTCGGCGCCAGCGCCAATCCCGGAGCGGCACTTGCCAGCCGCGGCGATCCCGATGCCTAATGCCATCCCCCATCCCACCTCAGTTCTCCGAGCCCGGCAGCCGCACCCCGCCCGCCGAGAGACAAGCGGCTCGGCCCGGGACCCCCAGCAGACACCGACAGGACCCAGCCCCGAATCCCAGGGCCCGGGTCCCGTTCCCACCTCAGCGCCTCGGGCTCGGCGCAGCGCCGGGAGCAGCCCCCGGTGCCGGGCTCCGCACAGCGCTCCGAACGACGGTCCCGCCACAGCCCGGGAGGAGCAGGATGAGCATCCACCGCACAAAGCGGAGCGGGCGCGGATCCGCCGGCATTTACGGGTGCGGGCGGGGCGGGGCGGGCCCGGCACAGGTGTGAAGGGCGGGGTCCGCACAGGTGCGCGGGGCCCCAGAGCGGCTGCGCGGGGCGGGGCCGAGGGGATTTAAGCCTCGGGAATCGGCGCCGCCGCCATTTGCTCCCTCGGCGCTCGGTGGGAACGGTTGTGGCCGGACCGGGCTCTAGATCTCTGTATTTCCATATTTCTATGTCTCTGTAGTTCTTTTCCTTTATATTTGTGTTTGTTTGTCTTCTTCTAACCCTTCTCCGTTCTCCCCCTCTGCCTCCCCTCCCCCACCCCCTACACCCCCCCCCCCATCCCCCCCCCCTCTCCCCCCTAGCCCTCCCCTCCCTCCCCCCCCGGCCCGGTCCCCCCCATCCCCCCTCCCTGTCCCCCTACACACCCCAACCCTGCCCTACCCCTCCACCCTCTCTCCCCTTCTCCACCGTTCCTTCGCCCCCATCCCGGGTCCCCCCTGCCCCCTCACCCTGCTCCCCTTCCCCTCCCAGTTCCCCCCACCTGCCCTCAATCCTCCCCCTCCGTCTCCCACCTTTCCTTCCCCCTCCACCTCCCCCTGTTCCTCTTCCCTCGTTTCCCCTCTGCACCTTGACCCCCCACTTGTGCTCCGTCCTCGTCTTCCCCCCGCCTCCTTTCTTGTCCCCCCATCCCACCTCTCCCTGCACACCCCGAACCCCCCACCTGCGCTCCTTCTTTGACCCCCTCTGCTCCCTTATTCCCGTCCTCTGTCCCGTCTTTCCCCCGCAGCCGCGGGGCACGGGGCGCCGGAGAATAAAGCCCAGAGGGCCGGAGCCCGGCGCCCCTGCCCTCGCTGGAGCCCCACACGGGCCGGGCCCGCTCGGCGGGTCCCCCGTGCAGTACAACAACAGCGCCGGGGCTCCGGCTTTCCACACATCACACTGGGGATCCCCTCCTCAGGAGGGGTTCCCGGGGGGGTGGTGGGTTTCAGGGAGGGTGGTGGGTTGGGGTGGGCCCCCTCCTCAGGAGGGGGTCCCGGGGGGTGGGTGGGTTTCAGGGAGGGTGGTGGGTTGGGGTGGGCCCCCTCCGGAGGAGGGGGTCCCGGGGGGTGGGTGGGTTTCAGGGAGGGTGGTGGGTTGGGGGGGGCCCCCTCCGGAGGAGGGGGTCTCGGGAGGGGGTCAGGGTGGGCCCCCTCCGGAGGAGGGGGTCCGGGGGAGGGGGGTGGGGCGGAGGGGGGACTTTCCCCCCCTCCAGTCCCCGCCCCCTCTCCCGGACCCCCTCCTCCGGACAGGGCTCACCCCAGCCCCCTCCCCGGGACCCCCTCCTCCGGACCGGGGCCTCGGGGAGGGGGGTGGGGGGGGGAAGCAGAGGGGGTCACGTCACTCTGTGGCATGAACAGACATAGAGACCACAGGCCAAACCAACAGCCCCTCCCGCCCGGACCCCCCCCACCCCACCCGCCCCCCCCTCCCTCCCCCCGGGGCCCCGGTCCGGAGGAGGGGGTCCCGGGAGGGGGCCGGGGTGAGCCCCGTCCGGAGGAGGGGGTCCGAGAGAGGGGGCGGGGACTGGAGGGGGGGAAAGTCCCCCCTCCGCCCCACCCCCCTCCCCCGGACCCCCTCCTCCGGAGGGGGCCCACCCTGACCCCCTCCCGGGACCCCCTCCTCCGGAGGGGGCCCATCCCACCCACCCCCCCGGGACCCCCTCCTAAGGAGGGGGCCCACCCCAACCCCAACCCACCACCCTCCCTGAAACCCACCACCCCCCCGGGAACCCCTCCTGAGGAGGGGATCCCCAGTGTGATGTGTGGAAAGCCGGAGCCCCGGCGCTGTTTTTGTACTGCACGGGGGACCCGCCGAGCGGGTCCCCCGTGCGAGGCTCCAGCGAGGGCAGGGGCGCCGGGCTCCGGCCCTCTGGGCTTTATTCTCCGGCGCCCCGAGCCCCGCGGCTGCGGGGGAAAGAGGGAACGGGGAGGGATGAGATGGGGTAGGGAGAGGAGTCGGGGTGGGTTGGGGAGAACGAGGGGGGAAGGGAAAGGTCGGGTGAGGGGGAGGGATGATGGTCAGAGGAGGAGGAAGAGAGGGGAGTCGGGTTGGGGAACGGGGTACGGAGAGGGGAGAAAGGAGGGGTGGGGGAGAAAGGAGGCGGGGGGGGTCGGGGATGCACAGGGGAGCAGGGAGAGAGGGTGGGGGGGCGCTGGGGAGAGGGCAGGCAGGGGGCTGGGAGAGACAGGGAGGGTGTGGGGGAGAGAAAAAGAAACTGGGGGGGGTAGGAAAGAGGTGATAAGCGGGGGAAGGAGGAGAAGGATAAGGGCAGGAGAAAGAGGGGGAAGAAAGACGGGGAAGAAAGAGGGGGAGCGGGGGCCTCTCCCGGGCCACGCCGGGGGAGCCCGGCCCGGTCGCAGCCTCCCCGAGCTCTGAGGGAGCAAATGGCGGCAGGGGCGATTTCGGGGGCTTAAATCACCTCGGCCCCGCCCTGCGCAGCCGCCCTGGGACCCCGCGCACCTGTGCGGACCCCGCCCCGCGCACCTGAGCCGGGCCCGGCCCCGCCCCTGAAGCCGCCCCCGGCCCCGCTCGGCCCCGCCCCAGAGCCCCGGCCCCGCCCGGCCCCGGGGCCCGCCCTGCCCGGCACGGGGGCGGCTCCATCGCTCGGGGCCCCGCCCCTCTCTCCCGGGCCGGGCCCGCCCCGCGCACCGGGGCCGCACCGGGGCCGCTCTCGGGACCCTCCCCTCCGCTGACAGACACCGCCCCGCTCGCTCCCGCTCCTTGCCACGCTCGGCAGCCACCGAGGCCGCCGCCCTCTCGGCTCAGCCGGCACCGGGCGGCAGCAGCGCCGCCCAGCTCAGCCCGGGGGCAGGCACAGAGCACAGGGAAAAGCCGGCTCCGGGCGCTCTGCAGCTCCTGCAGCCCGAGCGTCTCGGCTCCTGCGGCCAGGCGCTTGCTGCTTTCCTTCCTACAGAAAAACGCCGGCTCCTTATTCTCAAAACCTGCGGATCTCTATTCCCAGCTTCTTATATTGCTGTATGCGACAGAGTAGAGAGAGAGGGCTGGCTTATTTCAAAATGAATTTACATCTACATCAGTAGCATTTGCCTATAGATGTAAAAATGAAGAACTTAATACGTTTTAGTATTCTGCACACAGCCCTCCCTGGGAGGAATGGTAAAAAGTTAAAAACAAATGAAACTTTAAAAGTAGAAAGTTAGAAACAAAGTTACAACGGCAGAAATTTAGAAACAAACAAAGAGGTAAAATACAAGAAACAAACAAATTTCTAAAGGGAGAAAGTTGAAAACAAACAAAGTTAGAAACAAACAAAAAAAAATTAGAAACAAACAAAATTAGAAAGGTAGAAATTTAGAAACAAAGTCACAAAGGCAAGTGTTGAGCCTTTGACAGGGTACCCCTCCTTCTCGGACCAGGGTGAAAGAGCAGAGGAGGCTGCTGTTCTGCTGAGTTCTTTATTTCACGGTCTCACAGCTGTCTTGAAGGCAGAGTTCGAATGGGGTTACATGATACAGCCAAGCAGCAGCAGCAGGCAAAAACAGCTTCTTCTATATGCTCCATACACTCTATTTTTTCTTATAGAAGTGTGGATTCCATTTGTTCATTGACCAGTAAGATTAACACACGATTCTAGTTTTCCTTAAACCCATCCCGGTCTAATTCTAACAGTCGTAAGCCTCACACAAGTGTCATCTGCCCTTGTTCCATAAGGAATCCCTCTACAGACAGGGAGTTGTCACCGGCCACGTGCTCATGGGCTGCAGGGGACACCCGCACTGAGGAGGAAATGGAAATGGGAAAGAGGGAACTGCAACCTGATGGGACGCACCTCTGGCACCACATTTCCTCTTCTTCCTGCTGTCCTGGAAAACCCCAAGTAAATCCGGTCCCTCAGACCTTGCATCCCTGAACACCAGGAGAGCCGGTGTTTTACCCAGATCCCAGTGCCCTGCACGGCTGCGCTGACACGAGCACAGGCCGATCGCTCTGCCCAGCACCATCCCTCATTTTCTTCCCATTGCTCCCCAAGCGGCCCCAAACCACCCCAGCGTGTCTGTGCCGGGGCCAGGGCCTGCCCCGAGCCCGACCAGAGCCCTGCACCAGCTCCCACCCCCGGTGAGCTGGGAATGCACTGAGAGCTCGGCTCCCCGGGCTCCCCAGCACCCAAACCGGTCCTCAGACACACAGAAATGCCCAACCTGCCCCTCTGGGCACAGCCAAACACCACAATTCCATCATCCCCAAGCAACTCTGGCACTTGCCTCTTCACCTCTGCCCATTTCCAGTAGCCGGGGCTAGGACCGGGCTGTCAGAAGTAGCATTCCCTAGGCAGTTCATCCCAGCGCAGAGGAGAAGAGGAGCCTGTCCCTGACCCACACCATGGGCAGGACAAGGGGGGCCCTAGCTGGCTTTGCCTACTCCAGCACCAAAGCTCTTGGTCCCAAAGATGGGGCGAGTTCAGTGGTTTTTCCTGTCCTGAAAGAGAGCAGAAAAGGGAAGTTAATCCCACTGTGGAATCCAAGACTCCTGCATTTCCTATTTCTGCTCTGATTGCTCACCGTGGAGTTTTAGCCATGGAAAAAAAAGGAGAATGACACCATATCAAATAAAAAGTTGATTAATCCACGTAGGGGCTGTGGAGAGGATACAAAGGAGCTTTTCCATGATTTTGGGGCTTGAAGAGGGACTGAATTTCCCTCAAAGCTGGGAAGGGCCTGAGGATAATAAAGCAAAGGAGCAGCTTCATCTCTCCCTGGCAGAGAGCTCGGGGCTCCATTATGGATACAAATCAATCCCAGCAGGATTTCAAAGGGTTTCTTTAGGATGTCAGGTCCCTCTTTATCAGATCCCTGCTGGGATTCAGGGCCTGCCTGGTCACGGGGTGCTTTGATAAGGGCTGGATTTAAATCCCAGATCTGAGAACAGACATGAAAGGTCCCTGGGTTTCTAGGGGGTTGAAAAACTCAAGCTGGATTCGCTGCAGAGCTGAAAAATCAGGGTAAGAGAGAGCAAGGAGTGGCCAGCAGGCCCAGGCTCCTGATCACGCCCCTGGGATCCATGGGATCCATAGGATCCACGGCCTCTGGCACGCTGCTCCAGCACCCTGCAGGGTGACTGACAGCCGGGCAGGGGAAGGAGCCACCAGCAGCTCTGCCATGTGCACCATCATTCACCTTGCACGTGGCCTAAACAGCCACCAAGCACTGATGGACTGACTGAGCCGAAAATATCGGAGAGATCTCAGTTTGCACTCCAAATTCCCTGCAGCCTGTTCCCTTCCTGATCCATCCCTTCAAGCAGCAAGAGTGGAATTCCTTTCATCGTTGCTCTTTCCCTCCTGTTTTCCACTCAACAAGAAAAAGAGCAGCCACGTGAACAGGAGTAAAAGCCCCAAACCCACAAAAAAGCACATTCTCAGCATCACTAATCCCTGCCAAACTGCCAGGAACCTTCCAAAACTACATCCAAGCTTGGAAACAGGGATCCAGTTGTTTGTTTAAGCAGCTATTGATCCAGTCTCTTCCAGCTAATTAAACTATTCACTATTTAAACTCATTAAACTGCTCATCCTGCTCCTGGCAGCCAGAGGCAAAGAAGAAATCGTGTCTAGATTAAATGGTGTTGGTGAATGTGCCCATCCCAGTCCTTGGAGAGGTTGGAATTGCATCCCTGTTCCTCTGCTCTCTTTTCCTTCCTTTTTCCTGCAGTGATTCCCACCCGGATTCCTCAGCTCCAGCTCTCTGAGCAGCCTCAGGGGGAGCATTTCATCCCCTTGGAGCCAACTCCATTTGTTGCATCCTTCATGCCTCAACCACCCCTAAAAGCAGGCAAGTGCTGATGGGCAGTGCAGCTGCTTCCACTTGGGAATGTTTCCAGTGGAACAGGGAGGGAATTCTGAGAAGCTTCCACCCACTGCACGTTATTGCTGGATAAAAGGTGAGGCAGCAAAGGATCAACAAAGGGAGATTTCAGCAAGACAAAGTCCAGACAGAGAGGCTGCAAGTGTGGCTGGGGCTGCTAAACTGGGAAAACTGCAAGGTCAGGCTGTGGGAACATGGATTATACTGAGGTCTGGAACTGGTGTTGGGAAGAGAGGGAGAAGGAGAAGGAGGAGAAGGAGGAGAAGGAGGAGAAGGAGGAGAAGGAGGAGAAGGAGGAGAAGGAGGAGAAGGAGGAGAAGGAGGAGAAGGAGGAGAAGGAGGAGAAGGAGGAGAAGGAGGAGAAGGAGGAGAAGGAGGAGAAGGAGGAGAAGGAGGAGAAGGAGGAGAAGGAGGAGAAGGAGGAGAAGGAGGAGAAGGAGGAGAAGGAGGAGAAGGAGAAGGAGAAGGAGAAGGAGGAGAAGGAGGAGAAGGAGGAGAAGGAGGAGAAGGAGGAGAAGGAGGAGAAGGAGAAGGGCCCGAAGTAACTGCACAGTGAATTTCCTTACCATGAGCCAGGCTCATTCCCTGAGCTGACCAATATCACCGAGCTCCCCTTCATGGCACAGCCCTGCCAGTAAAGAACAGAAGTTCCTGCTGCTCCCACTGGAATTCTGTAGCGTGCCTGGCATTCCATACGTTCTGCTGCCTGAGAATTCCTGCAGCCGTCCTCGGGAAGAGCAGTTCACTGCCACAGGAGGAACAAGAGGAAAGCAGCTGCCACTCTCGGGTTCTGTGCCCTGTAAAAAGTAAAAGCAGATAAAGATCAAAGCTCCATAAAGCTGGAACCATCTCCAACCTCGGGACAGCACTTCTGTGGGAAAAGCGTAGATGGGCAATTAGGAAGGAGATCATCATGCAAATGGGCAAGGGGGGGGAATTAAATTCTGCTGCTTTCTGATTGAGGCCTGCTTCAATTTGCAGCCTTTATAATATCAGTTTAATGGGACTTTTTGTGCTTTAAAGAGGTTTTTATTAGCTGGGGGTTGTCCCTGCCTGGACTGAGGCACAGCACAATGAGTCTCCTGCCTCCTGAAGCCGTGTCGTTATCCCAGCATCTGAAATTAAAAACCAGCACTCTGGGAAACCTCTCTACTCTGAGGAGAAGTGTGAGGAGCGTTTGGGTCTGTGGAAAGCCTGGAACAGCTCTGAGAGACACCAAACATCCTGTGGATCCCAATAAACAGCAAAACATTCCAGCAGCTCCTTCCAACGCCGCCCTTGTAGGGAACTCTGTCACCCCAGTGGGTATTTGTGGGAGTAAGGAAGAAATCCCACTGATGACCTCAGTGTGATCAGCTCTGGTTCGTCTGGGGATAAATCTCCTTTATCCTTCTGGGAGAATAAAGGAATCCAATGCTGCCTTAATCCCCAGCTCCTCAGAGTCTGCATTTCCAGAATCCATCTCCTGGCCCAGCATGGGAAGGGTTGTCCAGCGCTGGAACAGCTGCCCAGGGCAGTGGTGGAGTCACCAACCCTGGAAGTGCTCATAAAATACATGGATATGGCACTTGAGTGTTCATAAAATACCTGGGGAAATACATGCGTAAATATAGGGATAAATTCATGGGTAAATACGTGGATAAAAATATGGATAAATGTATATGGATAAACATATATGGATAATCCATGGATAAATATAGGGATAAATATGTAGGGATAAATATGTATGGATAAATACAGACCTTGCTTCCCTGAAGACCAGGAGAGCCGGTGTTTTACCCAGATCCCAGTGCCCTGCACGGCTGCGCTGACACGAGCACAGGCCGATCGCTCCGCCCAGCACCATCCCTCATTCTCCTCCCACGGCTCCCCAAGAGGCCCCAAAGCACCCCAGCGTGTCTGTGCCGGGGCCAGGGCCTGCCCCGAGCCCGACCAGAGGCTGTCACCCAGCCCTGCACCAGCTCCCACCCCCGGGTGAGCTGGGAATGCACTGAGAGCTCGGCTCCCCGGGCTCCCCAGCACCCAAACCGGTCCTCAGACACACAGAAATGCCCAACCTGCCCCTCTGGGCACAGCCAAACACCACAATTCCATCATCCCCAAGCAACTCTGGCACTTGCCTCTTCATCTCTGCCCATTTCCAGTAGCCGGGGCTGGGACCGGGCTGTCAGTAATAGCATTCCCTAGGCAGTTCATCCCAGCACAGAGGAGAAGAGGAGCCTGTCCCTGACCCACACCATGGGCAGGACAAGGGGGGCCCTAGCTGGCTTTGCCTACTCCAGCACCAAAGCTCTTGGTCCCAAAGATGGGGCGAGTTCAGTGGTTTTTCCTGTCCTGAAAGAGAGCAGAAAAGGGAAGTTAATCCCACTGTGGAATCCAAGACTCCTGCATTTCCTATTTCTGCTCTGATTGCTCACCGTGGAGTTTTAGCTATGGAAAAAAAAAGGAGAATGACACCATATCAAATAAAAAGTGCCCTTTTCCAGCATTTTTATTCCAGGCATTAAAAGGATGCTCATTTCTCTTCTAGCATTGTTTCCCTCATTTTAGGAGAACCGTTTTCATCCCAGGCCCCACTCGTCAGTTGTTCGATCCTCTGGCCCTGGATTTGGACAAAAGAAGGGACGCACCTGGACTGCAGGAAATCACTGAGAGAAACCCTTCCAAAACGTGACAGAGAAAAACAACAGGAGATGCAGGAAGACACATCCCTCATTTGCACGTCTGGAACGCTTTTCTAAAGACTTCTCTGCATCTGGATGCTCTTTGCTCTTGGCTTTCTTCACAGGAATGCATTTGCTGCTAAACACGTCTCAGACCCTTACCTGATCGGGATAAGGTGGGATGGAGATGAAGACTCCCACAGGGAATAGCCAGGGAGATGCAGGGCCTGGGAACATCAAGGACGGAGAAGAGAAGGAACAGGGATTGTTTTTCTTGTTTAGAGCCAGCAGTGCTGTGAGCTTGGAGAACACACGGCACCGCAGGGATCCAGGGCAGGAGCGGGATAACTGCGGGATAAGGGGAATCTGCTCCCACTCCAGGGCTGTGCCAGTGAAGGAGGGGAATTTTTTAGTGCCTTCATTACACACAAAAACCAAACCCAGCACCACCGAGCTGGGCTTTCGTGAGCTGCAAAACAAAGCGGCCCCTGGCCTTTGGGGGAACACAACCTCACCGAGTCACGGAGCCAGGGCATGACACTTGGGAATGATCCTTGCTGCTGCCTGCAGGCAAATCGGATGAGGGAGCCACAGGAGCTGTGGGGTTTCCTGCTCTTCCTGCAACGCCATCGGGCCAGACCAGGAGACCTTTCCTGGAACAGATCTTCCCTGTAAAGGGAGCTACACCAAAGCTCAAGCCCTCATTTAGAGACCCTTGGAAAAGCAAAGGTGAGAGGGGATTACCTGGAGCCCCAGGGGACCGAGGCGAAGGCGATGAAGAAGCAGACAGCAAAGTGCTTCCACTGCTTCTCACTCCAGCAAAGGGAACATCCCTGGAATTTCATGGCCGGCGTCGCTCCCAAACCCCACAGGTGAACCCACACGTACTCCAGGACTGATCTCCTTCAAACTTCCAGCAGCACAGACTCACCGGGAGGAACTGCAATCCAAGGACACACAGCAGCAACCGTCTTCCCGCTTGCCCCTCTCTCCACATTTTCCCTTTCCAGCGGGATGCAGGTGCCACCCCCCAGAGGCAGGAAAACTGCCTTGCAATCCGCTACAAAACCTGCCTGGAAAGCCCAGGATGCCCGGAGCCAGCAGCCGTTTCTCCTGGAGCTCCTGCTGACAGGCATTTGAAGCCTGCTGTGCCTCACAGCTGCTTTTCTGCCAAGGGCATTCCCATCTTTTCTTTTTTAGCCCAAAGAAAGGTTTGCAAAGCTGAGTTTTGTGAGAAGCGCTTCATATTTGGATCATTCTTAACTTGGAGTTTCCCTTGGCACCAAAATCAGGGGCTCACCTTTTGCTTGGAGCTTGGCTGAAGTCCTCAGCAATGCCAGGGAATGTGGCCATTGGAGGCTTTGGGCAGATTTGGCTCATCTGCCTTTTTAGGCCTTGTTTCTTTCTCTCAGCCTTCCCACTGGATTGTGGCCTCCGAGGAATACGTAAAATCCCATTCCATTCCTATTCTTTCGGACAATTTTTTGCACCGTCCCTGTACAAAACGAGGCCCCCTGTTCGGATGCTTTTCCCCACCGTTCCCCGGCACTTTTATCTGCCGGTGCATTCCCTGCGTTGCTTGGGCTCTTCCCAGCTCTCTGAGCTCCTTCACAAGGCAGGAGATCGATTTGGCCCAGGAACTAAACCCTCCCGAGGAATTGTCTGATGCCATCTCCGCATTTGACACCTGATCCTTGTGCTCAAAGGATCCCTCTTTCTTCCCTTCAGCCAATTCCAAGGCTCGCTGCCCCCAGCTGCGATCAGGCCCCAGCCTGATCCCTGCAGTCTTCCCTGCCGGGATCCTGCTCAGGAATCCCTGGGCTACAAATGTAAGAATTCGTTCTTCCCACCCCTGCCCAGTTCCAAAGGATTTGGTGTCTGCCTTACCCGGCTGGAGCCTGCTTCCAACTCTGTTCTTGCTGCTTCTGCTGCTTTCCAGTTCCCAGGAATTCCACCGACGGAGCGACAGCGTTTTCCAGCTCCGCCAGGATTCCCTCTGCTGCGTTTGGGTGCTGGAAGGATATCAAAACCAGGCTCTCTGGGGCTTTACTATCAGGAAATTACATCCCCGGATTTGTTCATTTCCAAATATTATCTCTTCCCAACGAAGCACTGGGCATCCAAGGAATACAGAAAGTGATGGGCTGACCACTGCTTACTCCTCTGGAATGTCAGAGCTTGGAAAAAAAGGGCACTTGAGGCTTCTCCTGGTGCTGCCCGTGAGGTGTATTTTACTTGAGAGCCCCTTCCCGTGTCTTTCCCTGTATCCACCAAAAAATCCACCCCTTCATTCCCCAGCTGCTTGCTTCCTCCCTCTTTTCCTGTATCCAACAGAATTTTAACAGGTCAATAGTCCCCTCTGCAAGAGCACCTTTCATTCCAAACCTAAGAACAAACGAATCACTTCCCTTCCACCGTCCTTATTAGGATTCCACTGAGAGCAGTGGATGGAAAATGATCCTCTCCTGGTCCCTGCTGGATTCCCGGAGCAGGGATCCTTTCCCTCTTTCCCCCCACCACGGTGCCCTCCTCCCCCTCCCGCCCCACCCCACACCCTTTTCAGGCTTTGTTCCACAGCTTTTGCCTCCAGGCCTCAGATCCTTTCGTTCTCCACGAGCTCCCAGCAGCTCCACAGCCTTTCCTCTCCCATCCCGACCATTTCTCCGGGAATGGAGCTCCGCATTTCAATTGCCTTCTCTTTTCTCTGACTACTCCCACCAATCCAGAAGACCTAAAGCTGACACAAGGAACACTCGGTGCCCACAAATCCAAACCCAGACCCGGCCATCCCCAAACCAGCAACTCCCGGACAATTTGCGTTCATTCCAACCTAACACTGAGGACTCACCCAACCCTTCAAAATTCCCAAGAAATATCCTGTTGCCTTCACAGCTCCCAGGGGATTCTGCTTCGTGCTCACACGAAGGATTTGGGACTTCCCTGAAAAAACCCGTGCAGGGCACGCTGGAATCCCCGATCCCGTGAATCCGGGGAGCGTTAAAAGCTCGGTCCAGCCTGGGCCCCCGGAAATTTTTGCCAAGTATCCCCCAAGTCCTCGGGATAACAGAACTCTCTGGTACTGCATTTTTGGCGTTGTAAAGCCTGGAATTCCTTTATTCCTAGTGCTGGGCTCTGCATATGGCCGAGAAAATCCCGGCCTCCACACAGACCCAGATTCCAAACTTTTGGATACATTTCAGCAAGCCGAGAAATTCACCTTCCCTACTTCTTCTTAAGGGCATCCTTCTCTTCCCTTACCCGGCGTGCTCTCTCCCACTGGGGGTGGGTTTTCCCCTTCCCATGCCAATTAGTCCCTACTTCTAGGAGGTTTAGGTACCTTTCTTCCCTGGGACGGATTTCTTAACACAGCTACCGAGGCTTTGGGAGTCTCCTTTATCTTCTACTTTCTGGATCCATAAATGCCACAATCCAGACGCCCAACTTCAACAAGACATCCTTTCTACCTAAAAACACACACTCTCAACTCTTAGATCTTTTAAAGTTTTACCCCCGCAAAATTCCCCTATTTTTCCACCACTGAATTCCTCAGTCCTGCTTCCAAGGATTTCTTGAATACCACGGGGCTTTTCTCAAGATTTACCCCCACGACCTTCCCTACGTGCCCACTGCTCATCACCTCATTTTTCCCTCAATGTGGTCGTTCTCCACCCCAGAGACTTTGTCAAGTGTTGCCTCCAAAATGTTCCCCATCTCTCCACTACTCAGTTCCCCATTTTGCCTCCAAAATATTCAATCTGTCCCCTCCAGACTGCATCCACTTTTACCCCCAGCGTTTTACTTCCTCTACAATATTGATTCAACCTTTTCCACCCCAAAAATCTGCATTCTCTCCCTTAAACAGCACCTCAGCTTTTCCCTCAAAAATGCCCCAGAGGGAAACTCAGATTCAGCCCCCAAACTCCCATTTTCCTACACAAACAGTTCTTGTGGCCCCTCTCAATTCCCCCAGGCTTTCAGCTCAAGGAAGAACTGGAAGCCTATTCCCTCATCTCCACCCTTGTTTTGCTTTCCTGGAAAACCTTGCGATCCCACACTTTCTCCAAGAGATCTGCTGGGAGTACTGGAAGGTTTGCTCTCTCAGAGCGCCAGGGGGCTTTACAGCACTTGTTCCTCTGCATCTTTACCCTTTTATCAGCTTTCCCCTGGAACGGTGTTGTGGGAGAAGCTTGGAACTACCAGAAATGGATCGCGTTCACATTTTTTCCCCACCAGTTTTTATCTGGTTTCAGATTCCTGGAATTACCCTCAAATGTGCCCTAGAACACTGCTGTGAAAGGATCAATGAGAAGAACAGCCGGAAAGCAGAAAACCACCTCCAGCAGCAGCCACAATGATCCCATTTCTCTTCTTACCTGGTCCTGCCAGAGCTCCCAACAGCCATTCCCATTCCAAAACAAGAGCTATGGAAGACATTCCTGCTGTCCGTGAGGGTGAGGCGGCAGTTCTGGATGTTCTTCGCTGTGCAATCAGACAACAAACAGAGTGTAAATGATCCTGGTGGTCCCTTCCAAGCCAAACCAGCCCGTGATTCCATGCGTGGATCAGCACCTGTCCCAGCTCCATTCCAGAAACCTCCTCCCACTAACCCAGAACTTTCCTTTTTCTGCTCAACATCAGGGCTTTGCTGCCGAGTGCCCCGGGCAGGGGACGCCTCAGCCTTCCCTGGGACCGCAGCATTCCCTGGGCTGCCTCAGCATCCCCTGCGCTGCTGTTCCACGCCCATCCCGTGGTCCAGCGCCGTTCCGGGCTGCAGTGCCGGGCTCTCCCCACGAGGCGGCAGCACCGGGAGCGAGCAGCCCCGGCCGGTCCCGCTGTCTCGGGGCAGCTGCGCCTTTAACCCGCCCTGAGCCGGCGGGGCCGTGAACACAGCGGGCACAAACGCCACCGCTCCCCTTTATTTCACCCTCAGAGGCACAGGATCGCAGCATTTCCTGGGCTGCAAGGGACCCACAGGGAGCATCGAGTCCAAATCCTGGCCCTGCACCCCAAGAATCCCACCCTGTGCCCGAGAGCCTTGTTCAGACCCAAACGCTTCCCCCAAGATCCTGAAAACACAGCGGGGCTGGGAGAAGGATGACCACGGAGGATTTTTTTATACAGATTTCCTTGCACGATCGTTAAATAATATTATTAGACAGTCCATGAACGCATCCCTGTGCCGGGACAGCCACCCCTGTGCCGGAACACTCATCCCTGGGCCGGAATACCGATCCCCCGCGGCCCCCACCGTCCGCTCGGGGCTGTCCCCGTTCCCCGCTCACCTCCGAGCCCGGAGCACCCGCCCCGGTGCCCCCGGCCCGGCAGCGCTGCTCCCCGGGCTCCCCGCCATCGCCGCTCCTGGCGAAGAAGGGCGGAAGTCACCGGTACCGCACCGATGTGGCTATTCGACCTTCTCAAGATGGCGGCCGGAAGGACCCCCCCCCCCCCCCCCCCGCTCCGTCTATTCGACTGCCTGAATGCTCCCGCCTGCCCCAGGCGCCGCTGACCCCACAGTCGGTGTCCGCGTAGCGGGAAACGCCTCAGAAAATTGCGTGCAAGCGCTGGGCTGGCGTCGGCGTCGGCGTCGCGTTCAGGCAGCCGAATAGACGCAGCTTGGGGGGGGGCCTTCCCTGCCGCCATATTGAGAAGGTCAGAAAACAGTGCACACGACCGCCATCTTGAGTGTGGCAGTGACGACACTTCCGCCCTTCGCCGCCATCTTGGGTGCTGGCAGAAGCCACTTCCGGTCGAGCCGCCATCTTTACTGTGGTACACTTAGGGCCCCCGCCGCCCCTCACAAGGGCTTCTGTCTAGTCGGCTGCCTGAATCCGGCCCCAACTCCGACGCCGGCCCCGCGCTTTCCGCGCGATTTTCCGCCGTGCTTCCCGGTGCGAGGACACGGCTGGCGGGGTCAGCCGCGCCGGAGGCGGGCGACGGCTCCGCGACCGGCGGCAGGCATCGGCAGGGACACCTCTCGCAGGGGGCCTACTGCGTCCGCCATCTTGAGTGTGGCCGAAGTGTAAACCACCCTCTGCAAGGTCCTGGCAGATAATAAAATAATAAAATAAAATAAATACTGTCATATTCTAATAAAAACGTCACTTAACGCCGTCCCGAGAGCGCGGAACTGCGCCTTCCTTTCCGAGCCGCCTCCTTGAGAGCGACACGCGGGCGGCTCGATTCCGACCGTGCCCGCCCGGTGCCTCCCGCCCGGGTCGCGCTGCGACCGCGCCTCTGCTGCCCGGCAAAACCGGCCCCGCCGGGCCGCCCCCCGCGCTGTCATTCCCCGCGGTCGCCGCCCCGCACGGCGCCCGTTCCTTTCCATAGCTGTGGCCCCGCTCACGCACGGCCGTGTCCCTTGGCGCTGCGAACCGCCCTTCGCCCCTCCCCTCCGCTGACAGACCCGGCCCCGCTCGCTCCCGCTCCTTGCCACGCTCGGCAGCCACCGAGGCCGCCGCCCTCTCGGCTCAGCCGCCACCGGGCGGCAGCAGCGCCGCCCAGCTCAGCCCGGGGGCAGGCACAGAGCACAGGGAAAAGCCGGCTCCGGGCGCTCTGCAGCTCCTGCAGCCCGAGCGTCTCGGCTCCTGCGGCCAGGCGCTTGCTGCTTTCCTTCCTACAGAAAAACGCCGGCTCCTTATTCTCAAAACCTGCGGATCTCTATTCCCAGCTTCTTATATTCCTGTATGCGACAGAGTAGAGAGAGAGGGCTGGCTCATTTCAAAATGAATTTACATCTAAATCAGTAGCATTTGCCTATAGACGTAAAAGTGAAGAACTTAACAGGTTTTAGTATTCTGCACACAGCCCTCGCTGGGAGGAATGGTAAAAAGTTAAAAACAAATGAAATTTTAAAAGTAGAAAGTTAGAAACAAAGTTACAACGGCAGAAATTTAGAAACAAACAAAGAGGTAAAATACAAGAAACAAACAAATTTCTAAAGGGAGAAAGTTGAAAACAAACAAAGTTAGAAACAAACAAACAAAAAAAATAGAAACAAACAAAATTAGAAAGGTAGAAATTTAGAAACAAAGTCAGAAAGGCAAGTGTTGAGCCTTTGACAGGGTACCCCTCCTTCTCGGACCAGGGTGAAAGAGCAGAGGAGGCTGCTGTTCTGCTAAGTTCTTTATTTCACGGTCTCACAGCTGTCTTGAAGGCAGAGTTCGAATGGGGTTACATGATAAAGCCAAGCAGCAGCAGCAGGCAAAAACAGCTTCTTCTATATGCTCCATACACTCTATTTTTTCTTATAGAAGTGTGGATTCCATTTGTTCATTGACCAGCAAGATTAACACACGATTCTAGTTTTCCTTAAACCCATCCCGGTCTAATTCTAACAGTCGTAAGCCTCACACAAGTGTCATCTGCCCTTGTTCCATAAGGAATCCCTCTACAGACAGGGAGTTGTCACCGGCCCTGTGCTCATGGGCTGCAGGGGACACCCGCACTGAGGAGGAAATGGAAATGGGAAAGAGGGAACTGCAACCTGATGGGACGCACCTCTGGCACCACATTTCCTCTTCTTCCTGCTGTCCTGGAAAACCCCAAGTAAATCCGGTCCCTCAGACCTTGCATCCCTGAACACCAGGAGAGCCGGTGTTTTACCCAGATCCCAGTGCCCTGCACGGCTGCGCTGACACGAGCACAGGCCGATCGCTCCGCCCAGCACCATCCCTCATTTTCTTCCCATTGCTCCCCAAGCGTCCCCAAACCACCCCAGCGTGTCTGTGCCGGGGCCAGGGCCTGCCCCGAGCCCGACCAGAGCCCTGCACCAGCTCCCACCCCCGGTGAGCTGGGAATGCACTGAGAGCTCGGCTCCCCGGGCTCCCCAGCACCCAAACCGGTCCTCAGACACACAGAAATGCCCAACCTGCCCCTCTGGGCACAGCCAAACACCACAATTCCATCATCCCCAAGCAACTCTGGCACTTGCCTCTTCACCTCTGCCCATTTCCAGTAGCCGGGGCTAGGACCGGGCTGTCAAAAATAGCATTCCCTAGGCAGTTCATCCCAGCACAGAGGAGAAGAGGAGCCTGTCCCTGACCCACACCATGGGCAGGACAAGGGGGGCCCTAGCTGGCTTTGCCTACTCCAGCACCAAAGCTCTTGGTCCCAAAGATGGGGCGAGTTCAGTGGTTTTTCCTGTCCTGAAAGAGAGCAGAAAAGGGAAGTTAATCCCACTGTGGAATCCAAGACTCCTGCATTTCCTATTTCTGCTCTGATTGCTCACCGTGGAGTTTTAGCCATGGAAAAAAAAGGAGAATGACACCATATCAAATAAAAAGTTGATTAATCCACGTAGGGGCTGTGGAGAGGATACAAAGGAGCTTTTCCATGATTTTGGGGCTTGAAGAGGGACTGAATTTCCCTCAAAGCTGGGAAGGGCCTGAGGATAATAAAGCAAAGGAGCAGCTTCATCTCTCCCTGGCAGAGAGCTCGGGGCTCCATTATGGATACAAATCAATCCCAGCAGGATTTCAAAGGGTTTCTTTAGGATGTCAGGTCCCTCTTTATCAGACCCCTGCTGGGATTCAGGGCCTGCCTGGTCACGGGGTGCTTTGATAAGGGCTGGATTTAAATCCCAGATCTGAGAACAGACATGAAAGGTCCCTGGGTTTCTAGGGGGTTGAAAAACTCAAGCTGGATTCGCTGCAGAGCTGAAAAATCAGGGTAAGAGAGAGCAAGGAGTGGCCAGCAGGCCCAGGCTCCTGATCACGCCCCTGGGATCCATGGGATCCATAGGATCCACGGCCTCTGGCACGCTGCTCCAGCACCCTGCAGGGTGACTGACAGCCGGGCAGGGGAAGGAGCCACCAGCAGCTCTGCCATGTGCACCATCATTCACCTTGCACGTGGCCTAAACAGCCACCAAGCACTGATGGACTGACTGAGCCGAAAATATCGGAGAGATCTCAGTTTGCACTCCAAATTCCCTGCAGCCTGTTCCCTTCCTGATCCATCCCTTCAAGCAGCAAGAGTGGAATTCCTTCCATCGTTGCTCTTTCCCTCCTGTTTTCCACTCAACAAGAAAAAGAGCAGCCACGTGAACAGGAGTAAAAGCCCCAAACCCACAAAAAAGCACATTCTCAGCATCACTAATCCCTGCCAAACTGCCAGGAACCTTCCAAAACTACATCCAAGCTTGGAAACAGGGATCCAGTTGTTTGTTTAAGCAGCTATTGATCCAGTCTCTTCCAGCTAATTAAACTATTCACTATTTAAACTCATTAAACTGCTCATCCTGCTCCTGGCAGCCAGAGGCAAAGAAGAAATCGTGTCTAGATTAAATGGTGTTGGTGAATGTGCCCATCCCAGTCCTTGGAGAGGTTGGAATTGCATCCCTGTTCCTCTGCTCTCTTTTCCTTCCTTTTTCCTGCAGTGATTCCCACCCGGATTCCTCAGCTCCAGCTCTCTGAGCAGCCTCAGGGGGAGCATTTCATCCCCTTGGAGCCAACTCCATTTGTTGCATCCTTCATGCCTCAACCACCCCTAAAAGCAGGCAAGTGCTGATGGGCAGTGCAGCTGCTTCCACTTGGGAATGTTTCCAGTGGAACAGGGAGGGAATTCTGAGAAGCTTCCACCCACTGCACGTTATTGCTGGATAAAAGGTGAGGCAGCAAAGGATCAACAAAGGGAGATTTCAGCAAGACAAAGTCCAGACAGAGAGGCTGCAAGTGTGGCTGGGGCTGCTAAACTGGGAAAACTGCAAGGTCAGGCTGTGGGAACATGGATTATACTGAGGTCTGGAACTGGTGTTGGGAAGAGAGGGAGAAGGAGAAGGAGGAGAAGGAGGAGAAGGAGGAGAAGGAGGAGAAGGAGGAGAAGGAGGAGAAGGAGGAGAAGGAGGAGAAGGAGGAGAAGGAGAAGGAGAAGGAGGAGAAGGAGGAGAAGGAGGAGAAGGAGGAGAAGGAGGAGAAGGAGGAGAAGGAGGAGAAGGAGGAGAAGGAGAAGGGCCCGAAGTAACTGCACAGTGAATTTCCTTACCATGAGCCAGGCTCATTCCCTGAGCTGACCAATATCACCGAGCTCCCCTTCATGGCACAGCCCTGCCAGTAAAGAACAGAAGTTCCTGCTGCTCCCACTGGAATTCTGTAGCGTGCCTGGCATTCCATACGTTCTGCTGCCTGAGAATTCCTGCAGCCGTCCTCGGGAAGAGCAGTTCACTGCCACAGGAGGAACAAGAGGAAAGCAGCTGCCACTCTCGGGTTCTGTGCCCTGTAAAAAGTAAAAGCAGATAAAGATCAAAGCTCCATAAAGCTGGAACCATCTCCAACCTCGGGACAGCACTTCTGTGGGAAAAGCGTAGATGGGCCATTAGGAAGGAGATCATCATGCAAATGGGCAAGGGGGAGGAATTAAATTCTGCTGCTTTCTGATTGAGGCCTGCTTCAATTTGCAGCCTTTATAATATCAGCTTAATGGGACTTTTTGTGCTTTAAAGAGGTTTTTATTAGCTGGGGGTTGTCCCTGCCTGGACTGAGGCACAGCACAATGAGTCTCCTGCCTCCTGAAGCCGTGTCGTTATCCCAGCATCTGAAATTAAAAACCAGCACTCTGGGAAACCTCTCTACTCTGAGGAGAAGTGTGAGGAGCGTTTGGGTCTGTGGAAAGCCTGGAACAGCTCTGAGAGACACCAAACATCCTGTGGATCCCAATAAACAGCAAAACATTCCAGCAGCTCCTTCCAACACCGCCCTTGTAGGGAACTCTGTCACCCCAGTGGGTATTTGTGGGAGTAAGGAAGAAATCCCACTAATGACCTCAGTGTGATCACCTCTGGTTCGTCTGGGGATAAATCTCCTTTATCCTTCTGGGAGAATAAAGGAATCCAATGCTGCCTTAATCCCCAGCTCCTCAGAGTCTGCATTTCCAGAATCCATCTCCTGGCCCAGCATGGGAAGGGTTGTCCAGCGCTGGAACAGCTGCCCAGGGCAGTGGTGGAGTCACCAACCCTGGAAGTGCTCATAAAATACATGGATATGGCACTTGAGTGTTCATAAAATACCTGGGTAAATACATGGGTAAATATAGGAATAAATACATGGGTAAATACATGGATAAACATATGGATAAATATAGGGATAAATATGTAGGGATAAATATGTATGGATAAATACATGGCACTTGAGGTCATGGGTTGGTGTGACCATGGTGGTGGTTGATGTTTGGACTTGATGATGCTAAAGGCCTTTGCCAGCCTCAACAACCCCAGGATTCCATGATTTTCTGCCTTTTTCTCCTGCTCTGGGGCTGAGAAACTCCTTGAGCGGAGCAGCAGTGGGAGCAGGGAGCCACAGGCTGCACATCAGAGCTCTGCAGGCACTTTTAATCCACCTCTCTTCATGTTCATGGAAGATGGCACAGGAAATCTCTCAGCCCGAAAGCATCTCCCCAGCTCTGCACACCCAGGACAAAGCCGAGGTGAATGATCCCCTCCAAGCTCCTTCCAGAGCCATTCCAGCGGCAACCAGAGGCAGCAGTTCCTAGAGAAACGGCTCCTATCCAATTCAGGAGCCTTCCCTTGGGGAGGAGACATCCATTTCCCCTTCTACCTGTCATTCTTCTTCATTCATGGACTCGATAAGGCAGGAAATCTGGCAGGCTTGAAGTAAAAAACGAGCTGTTCACAGCAAAGAGAGCCTCAGCGGGTAAAAAAAAAACAAACCCCAAACTGTTGGAATCAAGATGAAGTTAATAGGAGCAAAAATAAATAGAAACAGACCCTAAATGTAAATGAACATTACATCACCACTGGCATTTCAGCTCCTTTTCAAATACAGAAATAGCAGCAGATTTAACTTGCAGAAAGTTGCTGTGTTCACACAGCCAGAGCTGCTTCAGGGGCACAGCCCTGAACCTTCTGCTCCCCAAAACAACTCAAGACTCGAGAAAGGAGAAACAGGGATCAGGCAGAGGGGGAAAATCCCAACTTCCCGGTCAAAAGAGGTTAAGAGAAATACAATTCCATCCCTTAACTCTGTGGAGATGGGATCTGTTGGCGTTTGCCAGCTCCAGAGGAGTTCACTCCACCTCGGGCAGATCGGAGGTGAAAGCAAATAATGCAACTGCAGCCCCGGAGAAGGCTGGGCTCTTAATTGACAGAGATTCCAGAGAGAGGGAAATAACCTCCAGTACCATTTGGGCAGCAGGTTTCTCTCCCAGCTGCCACCTCAAATCCTCGAGATCCCCGTTGGCCACCCAAAATTCCAGGCACCATTTCCAGCCTGGAAACAAACTCAGAATGCTCTCAGAGTGAGACCTTAAAGCTGGAGCACCTCAGCCCCCACACCTGCTCAATCCCTGCTCTCCCAGGGGCTCAGCCTGGAGAAAAGGAGGCTCCAGAGAGACCTTTTCTCTCTCTGGAATTCCCTGACAGGAGGGGGCAGCTGGGGGGGGGGGGGGGGCGGGCTCTGCTCCCAGGGAACAGGGACAGAAGTTCTGAGTCATTTCAGGGAGTGAAGAGTTACAGGGCAGGAAACAAAGGCAGCTGAAGAAGATCTGAGACGATTTTCCCTTATTCTTACACACCTCAGACATTCAATTTTGTCCAAGTTTGTGTCTCGAATTTAAACCCAACTCCTTCCCTGTGGGAAGGAGGAGATGATCCCGGCCTGCCATGTGCCAGAGCGAGAGTGACAGAGGGAAGGATGTTACTTGGGGAAGGGTGGCACACTGACATTTCATCGTGGCTGATATGGCAGAGAGACTTCATTTTTTTTAACAGCAAAAGCTTCAATATTTCACAAAATCTGTGTTCCCTGTGATTATTTGTAAAGCATTGTGGATGGGCTTGGCACTTCCCTGACAGAAACACTGGCAGGGCTCTGCCTGGAGGGATCTATAATTGAAGATGGGAAGAGTGGATGGGAGGACAGGGATGCAGCAGAGGGAGATCAGAAAGAGAATTACGAATTCTTTCATTCTTTTCTGGATTTTTTGGGTTCTTTTAATGTGATCCATTTTAAATCCAGGCTTAAGATCTGATTCAACTTCAGATTTTTTTTGCTGCCCAAACTTTCTTCTGTCCCTGGCTGGAGCAGAAAACCAAAATTTCAAAATTCCTCATGAAATAAATAGGAGGGTGGTGTGGGAACAGCCTCACTTTCCCAGGTGGAAACACTTCCCTCCGGGTTTATCATTCTGGGAACAATTCTGGCCCAAAGAAGGGGAAGCACAGAGTGGCACTGCCAGGGTGTGACACGGCCAGGGCACAAGGAGGCCCTGGGTTCTCCTCCAGGTTTGTTTGTGGAAGGTTTGGGGTGGTTTGGGGTGGCTGAAGGGTTTCTGACAGCATTAATTGGGAGTCAATCCCCCTACGGATCCCCATTCCCAGTTCTCCCAGGAAGCTCCTGCAATGGTCTCTAAGGGGTTAATGGAATATCTGCTTTTCCCTGCACGGATGACGGGGCCCAAAGCACTTCCCTGGCCCTGCAGGAGCCCCAGCACTGAAAATCCCCGAGCAACACCTCGGAGCTGCCGCAGGCACCCAGACAGAAGGGGAAGGTGCCCATTCCCTCAGCTCCCGGCTGCCAGATGGGGGAATATTTTGGGCTTTTGGGAAAAGCGTTGGGTTTCCACCTTTTCCCTGCGTGTGAGGAAGCGCCTGGCACCAGGGAATGCTCTGCTGAGCTGGGAGGCCCCGGCATTCCTGGAGAGAAATCTTTAGGATTAGGTGGGGGATTACACCACCTGCTCCCTTTCCCTGTGGCTGGGGGCACCAGGCTGAGGGCACAGCGGGCGGGATGTGCCGGAGACCCAAATCCCACTGGAACCACGGCGTTTTCCATCCCCTTGGGTCCAATTCCGGGCAGGAGCAGCACCTGGAGGACAAAGCTGCGCGGCAGCCGAATGCCGGGTGACAAAACCCCTGAAAAACAGGCTTGAGGAAGTGGCTGGGTGGAAGGGTGAGCTGAGGGAGGTGCTAATTAGAGCACTGGGGGAAGGTGGTAATTAGAGCACTGGGGGAAGGTGGTAATTAGCTCTGCTGCTCACCGTGGCTCAGCCTTCAGCTGTCACTCACCCACGCCTGGAGCCTGTGGAACACGTTTCTGTCCCATCTGCGAGGGAAACGCTTCCCCTTCCCTCTTCCTGCAAAAGCAGAGGAATCCTTGTCCCTGGATGACCAAGGCCGGGCCAGGGGTGGAGACGCCATCCCTGCAAGGCTTCAAAAACCGTGGATGTGGCGCTGGAGGACAGGGGTGGCTGGGGAGCGTGCTGGTGGGGCTGGGTTGAGGGTTGGACTTGGCGATCCCAAAGGTCTTTTCCAGATATTCTCCTGCAAATAGAATGTTTATATAATAAAGCACACAATTTGGAGCTCGTTAAACAGTTATATTTCAGTCAAAACTCTGCACATAATCTCTTCATGAGGGGTTTTGAATTCCACCTCCCCTCTGCAGCAGCGATCCCGTGATTCCAACACGGATCTCCAGTCCCCTTTGGCATTTTCTGATTTCCAGGCAACATCTCATGGCCTCAAAAGCCTTGGTAGACTTAATCAAAACTGGGCTGAGTCTAAAGTGGACTCGAGCACAACGTTCAGGTGCAATGGATGCTGCTGGAATGGGGGCTCTAATGCCAGGTGTCACATCCTCCCAAACTTCCAGCTCCCGGAACTAGAAAGGAGCTTTAATGGATGGAAAAGAAATCCCCAAACCACAACCCCGTGGGAATCAGGGATGCAGGACTCGGCTGTGCTGCCATCACTCCCTCAGGAATAGCCAGGTTTAGCTCATTCTGTCTGCCCAGAGAGGAGGATTTGCCCCTGGATGCCCTGGAATGTTCCAGGCCAGGCTGGACACTGGGGCTGGGAGCAGCCCGGGACAGTGGGAGGTGTCCCTGCCCGTGGCAGTGCTGGCACTGGATGAGCTTTAAGGTCCTTCCAAGCCCAAATGGTTCTGTGAGTCTTAGAGCCCTGAAATTCTCATGACAGAGGTGGAACTGCAAGAGCTTAAGGTCCCTTCCCAAAGAAACCCCATTGCAGGACTCTGCAGCTTCTGGAGCCCTGGGTCCATGGAAATGCAGTTTCAGAGGAGCTCCGAGGAAATGGGTGTTTTGGGGAGAGCAGAGTGGCTGGAACAGAGGAACAGGAACGGTCTCCTCGAGCAAGCCCTTGTGTCTCAGGGAGCGGGATCGGCTCGCTCCTAACGCACCTGGTGACTCCCAGAGCGGGGGATGGAAATGCAGCCCAGGTCCGAAAGAAACCTCTGCGCATCATGCGCGGGCGCGCTGCCCCACTGCGCGCGGCCCCCGCGCGGGCGCGGTTGCTACTGCGCATGCGCGGGCGCGGTTGCTACTGCGCATGCGCGGGCGCGCGGGCTACTGCGCATGCGCGGGCGCGGTGGCTACTGCGCATGCGCGGGCCCGGTGGCTACTGCGCATGCGCGGGCGCGGTGGCTACCGCGCATGCGCGGGCGCGGTGGCTACTGCGCATGCGCGGGCGCGCGGTTGCTACTGCGCATGCGCGGGCGCGGTTGCTACTGCGCATGCGCGGGCGCGGTTGCTACTGCGCATGCGCGGGCGCGCGGGCGCTACTGCGCATGCGCGGGCGCGCGGTTGCTACTGCGCATGCGCGGGCGCGCGGTTGCTACTGCGCATGCGCGGGCGCGCGGTTGCTACTGCGCATGCGCGGGCGCGCGGGCTACTGCGCATGCGCGGTTGGTACTGCGCATGCGCGGGCGCGCTGCCTACTGCGCATGCGCGGGCGCGCTGCCTACTGCGCATGCGCGGGCGCGGTTGCTACTGCGCATGCGCGGGCGCGGTTGCTACCGCGCACGCGCGGGCGCGGTTGCTACCGCGCACGCGCGGGCGCGCGGGCTACCGCGCACGCGCGGGCGCGCGGGCTACCGCGCACGCGCGGGCGCGCGGGCTACCGCGCACGCGCGGGCGCGCTGCCCTTCTTATATTAAAACTAAAATTTTCACTCTGTCCCCTGTAGTTTTCCTCGTATGTACCTTCAAAACGTTCATTCTGTCCCTCACAGATTAGCTCAGGTCTTTTCCCTCAAATTGTCTCTGTCTGTCCCCTACCGATAAGAACCTCAATTTTCATCCCAAAATGTCACCTACTAATTGCCCCGATTTTACCTCAAAACGTTCATTTTCTCCCATACAAATTAACTCACATTTTACCCCCAAAACGTTCGTTTTATCCCCTACAGAACGTGCCCAGCATCCGAGCAACAGGACCGCGAATGCCTGGCGGCAGCAGCGCCACCGCTCCGCGATTTGCGCTCTGGCCACTGAAGCCCCACACGGCCGGGACAAGCATGAGGCGGCGGCACCCACGGAAATCGTGAGGTCGTGGCCTGCGGTACGGGATGTTACCCCCTGAGCGGCAGCACCGAGCGTAAAAAGCCGCCGCGCCCGCACGGCCTTCCCGCGGCGCTGCGCGTGGGTAGCTGCGGCCTCTCCCTGCACACGCGCAGCTTTCTTCAGCCGGCATCGTTGGGCCAATGCGCGCCTGCAGCTGCTCCCCGGGGTGGCTGTAGTGCCTCCTGTGCACCAGCAGGTGGAAGCAGCGAGCAGCACCACGCAGCTCTCCCGCTTCCCTGCGCGCACGTCGCTTTCTGTCATTGCACCCGTGCGGTTTTCCGCGTTACTGCACGGGCACGGCTTCTCAATTTACTGCGCGTGTGCCGCTCTCCAAGTCGTTGCTCATTCCTTTGCTTTTTTGAGTTCTGCCGCTTATGTGCAGGTATTTTTGCTGGGGTTTTTTTAGGTTTGAGGAGTTTTATTACTGCTTTTTAACTGCACGTGCACGGCGCTGCTGAGTTCACATGCACGGGTGCGGTGTTCTTACTTGCGGTGTTAGCGAGAAGGAGAAGAGCCCAGCCCGTGCTTGGGTTCGGGAGGAGTGCAGCAATGCGCAAGACGAACGTTTGAAACAACGCAGGTCAGCGCGGTGCAAACGACCCGGCAGGTGAGGGTAGCGCACAGAGAAAGGCTACTACACGCACAGTAGCAGAAGTCAGAATTGTGACATGGAAAAACATGCTTTCCTTCTCGCCCCCGATACAGGAGTCCAGGATGGACGCTTGGAGCACGTCCATCAGAGCACCAAGGACCTCTGCAGGAGCCACAGCCCTAAAGACTCACGATGGCACTGAACACCTCTGTGCTCTGTTAACCAAAGACTGGGGCAGATCATGCCTGAAGAAAGAGTGGTCTCTGTTTTTTTCCAAGCTGCTACAGAAACAAACAAAGGTAGAAAGGTAAAAATGAACAAAGGAGGGAAGGTGAGAAAGGTCGTTTGAAAGTCAAAGTCAGAGAGAGAGAGAGAAAGAAAGTCAAAGTCAGAGAGAGAAAGTCAAAGTCGGAGAGAGAAAGTCAGAGAAAAGAAAGAAAGTCAGAGAGAAAGAAAGTCAGAGTCACAAAGAAAGAGAAAGAAAAATAGAGAGAAAAAGGAATAGAGAAACAGAATAGGGTTTGAGAGAAAAAGAAATCGAGTTTAAAAGAGAATTAGTGTTGAAGAGAAAAAGAGAAACTGAGAAATAGAGTGACAGAGACATCCAGAAACAGTTAAACAGTGAGAAAAAGATAAAGAGTTAGAAAAAGTCAAGGGAGGAATAGACTGAAAAGTAAAGCAAAGCAGAGCAGCAAAGCAAGAAATACGGCGAAAAAATTACTAAACCACACCAAAGGAAGAGAGCAACCAAAAGGGGGGAGGGGGGGTATCTTTATTAGGGTTTATTCAACTTGATTGAACGAGGGTTTTTTATTTACACTTCAGCAAAGCAAGTGGAAATAACAACATACACAAGCACAAGCACAAATACAATCCATATGCACACTGGTCAAAGTCCAATTGACATACAGAGCAATATGTGCAAGTGCAGCAGCAAACACCAACACAGAGCAACACAAGCCAACCCCCTATCAGTACAATGGAACAATTGTTCTATTTCTGGAAAATTCATTACATTTTATTGTTTCAGGAAACCCAAAACAACAGCAGCACAGGGAGAAGAAAACACTCATCCACCACACACCTCCTTCAGCTGACACACAAACCCACCCTCGCTCTCGTCTCGAGAGCACCCCATGGGAACGCGGTTCCCGGGAGCCCCAAAATCATCCCGCCTGACAAATCCCCGGCACGGTCGGCACCCAAACCCTGGCGATGAACGGCACCTCACAGACCGGCCGGGTCCCAGATAAACAAACCCAGCCGGGAGGGAAAACATCCCCAGACAGCGCAGCTGGGTTGTTTTTACTCTGAGTTTAAAAAGCAGCTGAAAAGCCTGAAAGGCAAAACTCACACACACAAGGTTAGGACCATTCCACACCCGCACTCTTCTCGCAGGCAGACAGACACAGGCACACACACACACAGTCACACACCCTTCAGCTTACACCCTGACTGCAGCCCTTACTCCAAACATCCCAGCCATGGAGATGCTCCGACACAGCTTCTGGATGCCGCTCCTCGACGTCGAACGGCGCGCGCCGGGAAAATCGGCAGCGTCGGTGACCGCGGAGATCCGGAGCCGCCTCGGGGACCTGCGAGACAACGGGAGGCGGTCAACGAGACGCCGAGGGCTGGGAGTTATTCCCACACCGGGCCCATAAGTCTTCTGCCCAAAAACCCATGAAAAAGAGATGAACCACTAAGTTTTATAACTCTTCTACTTAACCGTGACCCTACGTGCCGGGGCAGGGCAGCTCAAACCCAGAAAGCACACAGGGAAGTGTTTTACCATGTACAGCCCCGTGAAACAGAGTGGGCCGAGAGGCAAGAACTAAAACGCAGGGGAAAGCAGGGATTAGATACAATAAAATGTCGGTAGGGCCTTTTTTAAGCTGAACCTAAGTCGATCACTACATCAGGTTGAACTCTATGTTCACTTCCAAAGACATATGTCTTTTCAAATCCAGACAGCTGGTTTAGAACTTCTGTGTTGCTGTTTAGACATCAAGCTTTGGGGCTGAGGTTTTTTTATTCCCAGGTGCTTGCTGGCAGTAAAAATACACTTCACATCTGCAGTGTGTGCACGTGGCTTGGGCTGTGGATTCTGGGGCAAAAAAAATTCAGGAATCAGGGAAAGAAAGAGACGGAAAAGAGAAAGAGAAAGGGAGTGTGAAGGGAAAGGGAAAGGGAAAGAAAGGTGGAAGAGAGAAAGGGAAAGGAAAGGGAAGGGAAGGGAAAAATTAGACATAAAAATAATATTAAACCCAAAAATAAAAATAAATATGATGCCGCTCCCCATCCCGTTCCCCAGTTCCCCATCCCATCCCCCGCTCTCCATCCTGTTCCCCCACTCCCCCATCCCGTTCCCCATCCCGTTCCCCCGCTCTCCATCCCGTTCCCCCACTCCCCCATCCCGTTCCCCCGCTCCCCCATCCCGTTCCCCGTCCCGTTCCCCCCCGTTCCCCATCCCGTTCCCCGTCCCGTTCCCCATCCCGCTCTCCCGCTCCTCGCTCACCGCCCGGGCCCGTCCGTGCCCGCCCGCCCCAACCGCTCCCGCCGATTCCAACTGGCCACGCGCAGCCCCGAGCCGCCTCCCCATTGGCCAGCCCTCGGCCCGCCCCGCCTTCCCATTGGCCGCTGGGCCCGTCAATCACGCGGGAAACCCCGCCGCCCGCAGGCGCTGTCCCACGGCGGCCGCTGGAATGCGGCCCGGGCACATCCCCAAGGGAAAAGGAGGCACAAAATGAGGAATTGGGAAGTAAAAGGGGAAGGCTGCGCAGCGCCCGCGGCGCCCCGACAACGAGGAGCAGCCCCCACTCCTCTCCCCATCTTCGTTTTGCACCCCCGAGCCCTGCACGTTATCAGGGAGCAGCCCCAACCCTCTCCCATCATTAACTCGGAGATATTCCATGGTTTTTCCAAACTGCTGAATTTATTGTGCTGAAGAGCCGCTTCATTCAGCACACACCGGTCCATAGAGCTGCATAGAAAAGTGCTGAGATACAATTCCAGGCTTCCCCAGCCCATCTCCAGGTGTCACCCCCAGCCCTCCCAGGGGCTCCCAGTTCCCAGGGCAGAGCAGAACCAGCACCCAGCCAGCAGCTCCTCGGTCCTGCGAGGTGTGTGGCACTTCCAGAAGTACACGATGCCTTGGAGCAAGCTGGCCAAACAATTCCACACCTAAACCCTTCAATCCCTGCAAGTCAAGGCAGACTCACAAATGCCCAAGAATTCGCACCTGCCATGGAAAAGTTAAAAGATCAACGTCTGCCTGAACTGCATTTGCAGAGTCCAATTGCACCCATTTTGCTCTGCCTCACGCTCGCAAATTGCCCGGAACGTGCTGTGTACAACAGCCTGGAAACCATGAAAAACTCCTGACACTGGTATCCTGACGCCTCTTGCAGACACCCAGCTCAGGGAAAGCTTTGCAGCAAAGCACATCCCAAAGGAGCTGTTTTCCCCGAGGAAGCCCAGCAGCGGCAGCGCTGCCCCAGAGCACAAAGCAGCAGCTCTGCTGGGGAAGAGCATCCTTCAGTTCCTCTGCTGCTCACTTGACCAGAGAGCTGTTCCTAGGCCACATTCACTGCCCCACCCTGGATGAAATACCTGCACCCCCCCCTTCCAAGTGCTCACTGCTCCCTGCTGTTCACGTGACCTTTTCTACATCAAACTACCAGGAACAGTACCCAGACAAATGGAGACCTTTCAAAAAAAAAAAAAAAAAAAACCTGGGTTTGCATAAATAAGCACTGAACCTAAAAACTTTTATGTTTCCAGTATTCCAACCATGTCCAGATGGTGAGCAGGTGCTAAAAATAACAACAGAAAAGCACAAAAAGACACAAATCTTCCTTCTCGACCTTCAATATCCTCAATTCAGGAAAATCACCAAACTCAACAGCTCTATATAGAAGGGGAAAAAACCCCACGTGTACTTTGAGCTGGTGAGAAGAACAGGAACCTGCAGCAATTAAGGCTGCACAGTCCACAGCAGCGAGAGCTCAGCACACGTCCAGACAGGCAATTCCAGCACCTAAATTAAAAAAAGAAGAAAAAGTTGATTACTTTTTTTAAAAGTTACTCTAAGTTAGTAAAACCAAACCAGCCTTTGCTCTTGATTTTGGCTCACTGATGCACACACACACACACAAGAAGCCAATGGTCACACAGGGCCCCCTTGCAGAATTCCTGATCCAAACCCTCGCCTTTCCTGCCCAGCACTGAGGGAAATCTGACAGAGGATTCATAAAGAGCCCTCGCTGAGAGCAGTCATCGCCCCAGGCCTTCAGGCTTGGCAAGATCCTGAAGTGAACGGACCCAAATTCAATTCCTAAATCTGAATCTCTGACAAGTCCTGTTAGAAAAACAGCGGACAGTCCATCAGAACACAGAATTAAAAGGCTGCACAAGGAATAACAGAAGCTTTTCCAGGAATAGCACAAGTTCCTTCTCTCCCTCACCGGTCCGGGACCGTGAGACCGAACCTTGGGCCCCAGGAGACAGGAGAGCTGCTATCAACACCCGAACCTCCCAAGCGTTGTTATTGCTCAGAGAGCTGCGCCGGCACTGAGCTACTCCCATGCGCCTGCAGGGCTCTGGGGAGGGGCAAGACGACCTCCCACTCCTGCCTGGAGAAATTTCAACGCCCTAAAAAGTCATTTCCCTTCTCTCTCTCTGAGCCACGGCCAAAGCAGCTGTGTAGAACAACCCGGGGGATTTATGGGAGGGCTGATTCTCTCAGGAAAGACCCCAGACCCTGAGGAAACAAAACCACCCCAAATTTCCAGCTGAAAACACGCTGCCTCCTGAACGGGAGCGCACAAAACTCTCTAGAGCCAGACAGGAGGTGACAGACCGGAAAAAGCCAAAAGATGTGCTCTGCTTGCATGCACTCTCTGACTGGTAATTCCACAGGAAATTCCCCACGGATCGTCAGCAGTCGCCTACAACTTGTCCTCTGCAATCATGACTGCCTTGGCTTTCTGTGGAAGCGTTTCAAACATCCAGGGAGGGTTCAGGGCCTCGGCTGGCTCGTTTATGGCTCTTCCTGACAGGCCCAGGCCAAACCCAAGCACCCCCCTCACTGCTCCAGCCCCAGGTTCAGGGAAATATTGATACGGCTTAGAAATACTCTCCTTCCCTGAAACTCAGTCCCTCCCTGCGCATCCCCGGAGAGGATTTACTCCGTCCTTTGTTCCCGACAGCACCTCTCCAGCACAAGTCCCACTTCACACAGACACTGACTAAGCAGACCTAAGGCAATGGTTCCAGCAGCAGCTGCAATCCCGAGCTCCCTGTCTCCTGCACAGCTCATCCAAGCACTCCCAGCAATCTCACCTCGGCCCAGACACCCTCTGTCCTCAGAGGGAAACACAACCCGATGGCACGCAGCTCTGGCACCACATTCCCTCTTCCCTTCTCCCTTTTTCCAGCACACCAGGCTGCTGGCAATGGCATTCCCATGGCAGTTCATCCCAGCACAGAGAAGAGGAGCCTGTGACTTACCCACACCATGGGCAGGACAAGGGGGGCCCTAGCTGACAGGGACAGGTTCTTCTAGCACAGAGGTTTCTGAGCCCAGAAAGGAGCCTTGCTTTGGCTTCCCTGACTTATTCAGCAGCCCTCTGGAAACACGTGGCAGGGAGGGAAGCTGCTTTTCCTGACACCATTCAGCTGCCAAAACCAGTAACCCCTCCACAGTGCTCCTGCAGCCTTGCCTGGCCCTGGGGCCATAGAGCAGGAGCCTTGTGGGCATGAACCTGCCCCTGATTCATCCCCTGAGCAAAACCCGCTAGTGAAAGGTGGTGAGAGCAACCAGGGCAGGGGTGGTAAGCAAATCTGGGACCCCTTAGGAGAGGCCTGTGCCACCAGAAATGTAGAATGGTGTCTTTCAGTTGAAGGGGACATACAGTGTTCATCTAACCCAGTTGCCTCACCAAACACGCTATCTGACATACAAAATAATAAGCAGAAACCTTATTTCTGATATTTCCTCACTTCTAAGTCGCAGAACTTGCAACTAAACCTACTCCATCTGAAAATCTGCGAATGTCATTTATTAGATTATTTGTAATCGTCCTCGCTGCTGAAGGGTTAACATGGTGTCCTTACATCCTGATGCTTATCAATAATTAAGGACACAGCAGAATTCTTCACTAAAATCTACTGTAGTCTTTTCCAGAACTGATTTCTAATCCTTTCCAAGACAGCTGCACAATTTATTATTAAAAAAAAAAGTGCTGAACCATATTTCACAACTTGCCAGCTGCCTGCCAGGGCAGAGGGGTGCATGGCTCTGGCAGGGAGGGCACAGCCTCAGCACCAGCCTGCTTGGAGAACCTAGCTCTGCTCAGTGCCTCAAGCAGCAGTGCCTCAGGAAGGACCCTTTCCCAGCCCATCCAAAAGGACATAGGCACTTACTGGTCTGGCCACAGGGAGGGGGTGAGTGCTGCAACGGGGAGGCTCCTGCACAAGTTTGGAGTGGGCAAAGAAGGCACAACTGAGAAGGAATGGCCACCTCAGCCCCTCTCCTTCATTACAGCTCTGCACCTTCCCCTACCTGTAGGTCATAGGGAGAGGTGACAATGGGCACTGAGGGAATTAGTTGGCTGAGCAAGCTGGTGGGCAGAAGGTCCAAGAAGCTGACTTGCAAAAAAACCCCAAAACCTAGAACAGTTCATCGTGATTAACCACATATCAGAAATGCCTTCCTCTCTAATGGTAAAGCCACTGACACACTTCTTCTTCTCTTGCTTTGTCATTTATCTCGTAAATCAACCCATCTGCTTTCAAACCAAACGTGCCAAGTAAATATGAAGATTATTAGGAAGCCTTTTTATTTCCCTAGAGCAAATTAAACAGCTGGAGGTTACATTTTTTTTAACATTGCCAAGCTGTTACCAGGCGTAACAAAAGGCAGTTGGCTGCACACACAGCCCCGCAATGTTTCACTGGGCTGATGCAGCAAAATCAAGGAACTTGTGCCTTGCACCCAGCTGCAAATGCCAGAGACGCACCGCTGATTTTATGGCAACTGTCACACCAGGAGAGCTGATCCTCCCAGACAGTGGAAGTACACAATTAGGTCACATTAAACATCGAGAAAATGCCACAGCAGTTCCACATGCCCACTACAAGGGAGTGACACTGGAAAACAGTTCCTAGCTGGCAAGAGCCATCCCAGCATCAGTGCATAATAAACTGCTAAAAGTTTACAGATGAAGTCTGAGGGTGCAGAAGCGTGAGCAATCACCCAAACAGAGGGATTCGTAACATTTTCCCACAAGGCAGAGAAGTAAGACAGGCAAGCACCAAAGCCTGGTTTATTCCCCCTGGGAAGCCACCGCTACCTCCTGTTCACAGAAACAGAGGGGCTGGGTACAGCATTCCTTCAGGAGGGTTTCCTTTAGGGCCAGAATAACAAGATGAAGCAGTGGTGCTCACAGCAGAAGCTTCAGACTTGTGTAGGCTTTTTTTCCATGTACAACACCAAGCTCCTAGCCCTACCACAGGAGCAAAAGTGTTTGCAGTGTCCTGACCATTGCACCCACACACTACAGAGTACGTCCTTGGCCAGAGGTGGACTAGCGAGAAAAGCACAGCCCACTCTGCTTACAGAAAGCCTTTTGCATCCTGTCAGCACCACCTACGTTCAGCTTAGTCCAGTCTTGCACACCTGAAATCAAAGGTAGTTACGAAAGGCAGCTGTTGTCACAGATAACAGACATTCTGTTGCACAATTATTTGGTGCTCGCCACAAATTGCACCGAAACAACTTCTATGCCATTGCCACAACAGTGGTAATTCTTTAAAACATGAATAAAAGGGCTCTGTACAGGAGGGCAATGCTGCATGGGGAGAGAACACACCACACCATGTAAACTTCAACACTGTGAGAAGTGTCAGTCTATGTCTTTTTACTCCCATATACTCCCATGTATCTTGAAACTACTTGTGGAGTCTACTGATTACAAAAGCATGCTTAATTTTGCCTGTGATCAAAGACACGGCCATGATGCAGCAGCAAGCAGTGCACCTCAGGGAAACGTCACACAGTTTTTGGGATGGTAAGTGGGCAGCACAGCTTTCTCAGCACATGAATTAACACCTCAATTCTTTAAAAGTTTCCATTTTACCAGTTTCTTCACCAGCACTAGTTGTCGTGATCAGCAGTCCTGTTGCAATATCTCCTCTGCATGCATCCTCACAGAGCATCCCCATGGTTCGCTCCCCAACACAAGAGCAAGGCTATTCTTTACACTTTTAGGTCAGCCCTTTAGCACAGGCCAAGAGCAGCAGCTCATCCCAAAAGCAGCTGTCAGAAAGGCACAGGCAGATACGCATGCAGGAAGTAACCTCCTGAGGTACTGCTGCTGCACTGCCCGTGACCAGGTCTGAGAGCAAAGCCACGCACCAGCACATGCTAAGAACCAAGCTGAGGGCTTAGAGGAAACAACCAACCTCCAGGATATTTTGAATTGTGAAACTTAATTTAAGCTACAGCCCAGAACAAAGAAGTTATGACACCCTCATAAACCAGATTTAGTCTGCTCTGTCATGGCACAAGATTACAATGTCACACTTTCACAGAATGGTTAAAGATTGGAAAGGGACCACTGGAGGTCACCTAGTTCCCAGACATGCAAGGGTCCCCCAAAGCAGCTTATTGAGGATTGTGTCCAGATACCTTCTGAATACCTCCAAAGAGGGAGACTCCACAACTTCTCTAGGCAATCTGTTCCAGTGCTTGGGCATCCACACAGTGAAGCTCTTGCTCATGTACATCAGTTTCTGCCCGCTGCCTTTTGTACTATCGTTGGGCAAAACCCAACCAGAGCCTGGCTCCATCCTCTTGGCACTCTCCCTTCAGATACTGATAGACTTTGATGAGGTTCCCTCTCTGTCGTCTCTTCTCGAGGCTGACCAGGGCCAGCACCCTCTGCCTTTCCTCACACATGAGATTCTCCTTAATCATCTTTGTCACTCTAAGCCGGACCCTCTCCAGAGGCTCCATGTCTCTCCTGTCCTGAGGAGCCCAGAACTGCACACAGCACTCCAGATGCGGCCTCAGCAGGGCCGAGCGAAGGCGCGGGGTCCGTCCCTCCCGGGGAGGCTCCGGCGGCCTGTGTGAGGGCCGGGCAGGAGCGGGGCGCGCCGGCCGCTCCCTCTCGCGGCCGCGGGGCCGCGCTGGGCTCGCAGCGCTGCGGCTGCCGGGCCCTCGCTCCCGGCAGGGCCCGGCCTGGGCCCCACCGCCCGTGCGGGAGCACCGGCCGCCGGACCCGCCTCCCGGGACACAGCCCCGCTCCCGCCCGACCCCGGCCCCGCTTACAGCACCTCGAGCCCTAAGTGACAGCTGGGCTTCGCAGGACCGAGCGCCATGGAAAAAGGGAATCCAGCCGAAATACGCACTCCTCACACTCCCAAGCTGTAGGGTGGGCTCTGATGAGAGCAAGAGCTCATCAAGACAGGCCCAGCCTAACCTGGGGGAGACCTGGGACAGAGGAGCTTGAATGTCCCATACCTGGGAAAGCAACAAAAAGCCTTAACCCAAAATTATTTAAGTAGTTCATATTCAGCATAAGTTTTCCTCCCTAATTCCCCATGCCCTCCCCACGACCCCAGCCAGCCTGGGTTTTGTAGAGTAATTTTAGGGCTCCGTGTTTCTGACCAGATCTCATCTACTGTGACATGTGACAGAGCCCAGCGAGTGGAAGGCTCCAGCCCACAGATCCCCAAGAAAATCTAAGATTTCCTTGCTGCTCATGCAGTTTTCTCAGACTGTTTGTCAAAAGTTATTGGTGGCTATTTTTTAAATGAAAGGAGTAGAGAGAAAATAGCTTTGAGGCATATTGGGCTAGCATATTGTTCAGACTCTGTACAGGAACAATAAAGCTTTTAGGATCCTTTGATTGACATATATAATGAAGGTAGCTGTCAAACCTTTGTGCAGCAATTTTATTTTGTATTGACAAGCTATTTCACTGGCCAGGGTTTTGCATAAAAGGAATCATTCACATTGTTGTGGTGCTGCTATTTACAGAGCCTAGAGGACAGTGGCATCACTACAATATAAAGATTAATATTCAAATTTCTTTTGAAATACATAACTCTGTATGCAACCTATCCTACGTGCACATCTTCATACAGGGAGAAAGGCATTGTTCTGCAGAGAGAAGGGGGCCTGGAGCTGCTGGGGGTTGTTGTTCATTCACTGATTCATCATGTAGCTTTTGAAAAGCCACTTAGTCACTCTGCAGTTGAATGTTTCTCTCTGGGGAGCAGAGAACAAAGCCTCAACACAAACTGCCATCACTGTTACCAGTCAGTGGCAGAGCTCACAGAGCCAGCATGGGGTCAAGGGGCTGCTCTGAGCAGCCCTTGTGTGCACAAAGCCCAGGACAGCTGTGCTCCTCCCAAAGAAGCTTCTTTCTCCTGCCAAAGCAGTGGCAGGGTCAGCTTGGGCTACCTAAGACAGCAGTTGCTGCTTGCCCACTACCTTTCTTTGATTATGAACAATAACTTGCCAAGAAATCACTAGCCTCAGAGAAAACAGGCAGAAAGCAAACGAGAGGGCAAAGCAAAACATAAAGGAGAGGGGGGAAAAAAAATCCACATAAGCAAGGATGACTCTCACACTATTTGCTATGCAGTCAAGCCCACAAGTGGGTTGTGTATCTGAAGGTGGAAATACAAAGACGTGTCCTGTTCCCTGGGGAAAGGTAAGCAACTTCTCAAATGATCTTTAGAGGCTATTATCAGTCTCGCACTAGCACTGACATACCCTGTGCCCAAAGCCACAGCATGCACACACTGTATCCATAAAAAGAGATATTCATAGCTCTGCAGCTCATAGAAGTGCTGTGCCCGTGCTCTGGTACCAGTTTCATTTAAAACAAAACAAAACAAAAAAAAGTTTGAGTTGCAAGTGAGGGCATGGAAGAACTTGCACGGCAAGAATTTGGAAAGAGCATGGTAATCCAGCTTGGTCAATGGGCACACAATTTTTTAAGAGTGTACCACGTTTGTTTGTTCAGTCATTCCTATATTCATTTTCAAGTCCAGAGACAGCAGCTTCATGTCTAGCCCCAAAATAACAGCACTGTCTGAGACAAAACCAGCTTGGTCAGGGGTACCAGAGCTTTTCCCAGCCCGTTTATGTAATAAAGCATTATATACAACTGTTAGAAAACATACCAGTTTAAAAATCTTTTATCTATGACTTTAGCCAGGTTTGCTCATCTTTGCCCCAGGGGAAGGGAACTGAAGCTTCTTTCCAGGGCATTGTTTCTCTAGGTGAGGCCTGATGGGCTTAGCATTTCAACAGACTGGGAGTAGCCCCAACAAGATAAAGCCATCGATGGAACATCAACAGAACCAACAGAACCTCAGTGGCCATCTAGGAACATCTACCCCAGACTCTGCCTCCGGCAAAGACTGATAAGAAATTCAAGCAATGAAGATCTAATTAACATCAGAAGCGAAGAAATCCGGATCTAATAGGAGAGCAGATACTAGGAACTACACAACTTGAGACCAATGAACACTGACCCAATTCGTTTCTGTGAGTTTTGACTGCAAAAAAGATCTGAAAATTCTAGTAAAGATCATGTGTCATGGAATGATTCTCCGCACACCCGGGCTATGTGCGGATGAGATGATTTCTGTGGTACATCCTGGCCAGAGAAGAAAGTAGTGCCTTGACTCTCTAACATTAAAAATGTTGTTGGAGGGCTTTTTGTTTTTCCTGCAGTTTCAGTGACACAACCAGGAAGCAGAACAGGAGCTATATGTCCCTGTTACTTGGGTCCTAAAATACAGAGAAAGAAGACAGGGCAGAAAGCAAAGAAGAAAAACAGAGCTTTGTCCTCATTCACATGATAGCCCTGTAAGGCTTTAACCCAAAAGATGTAACTGTATAGTGAAACATCTATGGGGGACTCTCTTGCCTGGCACAGAGGGGTTCTGCAGATAGACTTCCAGGGTGGGGAAAGAGTACCAAGTCGGCAACACAAATTACTTCAGGCCAAACTCCAATACATAACTAGAGATTCCATAGATACATCCAGCCTTAAGCCCAGGAGCAATACAGGTGGAGAGAACGGAGCCTGGGTGATTAAAACTACCTATTTAAGCAGTTCAAGGCAGCTGGAAGCAGCACTGGTGCCTCTGGGTTTCTCTGTTCATTATTTAAGGTGAACATAAAAACACAGAGTGCAGGAGCCCAAGGATGTTCCTCACTGGCTTCAAGCTGGCAGTTTGCTAAAAGCAGCGCTCCTTGGTTTCCTTGGTTTGCCGACCAGCAGTGCCACCTCCCCTCCCTGCTGCCACGGTGCTCAGCCTTCCCCAGGGTTAACAAAAGGGCACGTTACTCTGCTTCGCCAGATTTCAGCTCTGAGAATTTCATTCTGAACAGTTCAGCATCTGCTTTGGCCAAAACAGTTCCGCTATTTCCAGGAATATTATTAAAGGAAAAATATACTGCTTGGCACACGCTACCTAAATTCAGGCAACCTTTTACATGAGGATCTCTAGCTCCGGAAGGGAAATTTTGGAATCTGGCAGAGAGGTGACCTTTGTGGTAGAAATGTGTCTATCCCTATCAAAACCTACCTACCTTTGGCCAGATTACAGAGCAGGGAAATACTGCAGTTAAGGGCACGGTAACGAGTTCTGAGAACTGCAGTTACTTGCTGTTTCTGCTGTGGGCAAGAGGTCCCTGATCTCCTGCAGAGCTGCAGCTTGTGCTCACCCACTGCCTTGGCCAGTTACGGCTGCACAGGTCCTCCATGGCTGGATGACGAAATTACAGAGCCAAGGGTGAGTGGAGAGACCAGCATTCCATCTGACGCCTACATACATTCCCGTAACTTTCGGATACGGGACAGCCCCATCTGCCACACAGCCCAGGGTCAACGTCAGCATCACGAGTGCTGCGCAGGCACGAGGGCACTGCAGGAAACAAACTGCGACCAAAAAACCCAGGGCCATTACAATACATCGATGCACAGCTGGAAGAATTAATGTCAAGCAGACAATGGCATTGCAGACGTCCCCTAATAACGAAGGCTTGAATCTGCTGTCTCAGTAAAACTCTCTAAACGAGGTTTGTGTGCAGCTTATGGGGAGTTTCTGAAAGAAATATAAATATAGGCCATCATTCTGCAAAGCTTCACAAACCCAAACCCTTGCATTCAGGTGCCATCTCTCGGACTTTGCTGCAAAATCAAGGCCATTCACGTTAAAAGCACAGACAAGAACATCTGCTCAAACTGATGTGTTTTAACTGTATTAGTTAATTATCCAGACAACTCTTCTTATGTCATGGAAATGCAGTTTGAACACTGGCAGATAAATGCTCTTGCATTAAAAAGGGAGAAATCAGTATTTGCTGTTGGATGTAAGCAGCCATTAGAAGAAACAGTCCCACCTTTCACCCAAGCATACCTTCTCCCCATCTTCAGCACATTATGCAGTCCTTCTGTGTATCCGTGTGTGGGATCTCAGGACTCATATCCATATACCGAGAACTGGCATGTCATCATCATCCTGGAGAATGATTTCAGTTCATTAAGTGCTGCTAGGAAAAAGATATAATTCCTCTCACCAAAAGCCTCAACAGGCTACAAAGGAAGAGTACAAGGAAAAGTTAACTTCTTTCTTCATTATATGTATGCCCTTTCCTCATGCATAAAGCAGGAGCAACACAGAACTTCTATACATATAAAGAAGTTCTATAGATAGATAGATTATATACTTCAGTACATATATGTACGTAGATAGATATAGATCTATGTATTATTATGTACATACTTCAGGTCTGGTTAAAGCACAGCGGCGAGCAGAGGGGGTCTGTGGTGCTTTCATTCCGTGAGAGAAGAAAACCGTACCTCCTGCAGAAGGCAAACTGTCCGTGCAGACTGCAGAAGGCACTCAACAAACAATTTTGGTTTGTCACTCAAGTGCTTGGTTAATGATTCACCCTGAACAACCAGGCAAGGAAGAAGCGAGCTTGTTCTCCTTCAGTGCACTGGCTGCATTAAGAAGAAAGAGCTCAATGTGGAGCCAGTGCAAGAGAGAAACTTCCCACCTGCACTGCTGCAGGAAACTCTTCCCAGGAGTATGAACTGGGATTATGTATCACAACAGCAGGTATGGCTGGAACTATGGAACCAACCCAGCCACACACGGACCTTGTGATATATTTTTCATTAGCAGAACCCAGATCCTTTACGCAGTAGTTGCCTCCCAAATGTGGAAACTGCAAGATAAAAAGCACATTTGGGTGACTTCTTGATGGGTGACTGCAGAGCCACAGGCTCATCTCAGATCTCCCACAGACCCAGCCTTGGAGTGCCTGCAAATTCCTTTTTTCCTCTTATGCTTCTGAATGGTTAAAGGCAGCGTGGCGAGCCATTTTACAGGGGATTTCAAGAAAATGACACGCTTGATGTTTACATGTTTTTGCCCATGAGACAACTTTGATATGCCTTGTGAAACACATGCTTTCACAGAAATCTGAGGAGGAAAACGACATCACCAAGAACAGTAAAATCTTGTTCTGTTTGGAACAGACAATTTTAACAAGACTGTTTTAACGGGAATAGCATTTGGTAGATATTTTTAAATGTTGGCAGCAGGTTTTGCTAGACAAAATTTTATGATATCATTCCTTGGATAGATTGCTAATCTGCAAAAACCCATCATTTGAGACCCATTCTAACATTACAGAAGTCCCTTGATTTCCATGTACACAAGGTCAGGCCATTTATGAGTGTAAAGTGTCCCCAGTACTTAATTTTTCCAGGTGACACCCGGTGCCACTTGGCTGTTTGAAAGACAATTTGAGCCAGTACACTTCCACAAAGGACTGCACAGAATGGCCATGTTCTTCTTCCCTTCTAAGAGTTGCATAAGCAGATATAAATGTTTCTGTGTTCAATAACTAAAATTAAGATTCCCTTTGCTTGTAGCCTTCTTCGAGAATGTCACTATTCTGTTTGAGAAACCACATCCTGCTCTGCATCCTATGTGGATTCATTCTGTCAATCCAGGGAGATCAAGTTTAATAATCTCCTGAAAGTCCACAGTAAACATTTCTTTACACACTGGATCAGATCTGATGAACTATACAACTTCACACCAGCCAGGAAAGTGTGTGGGACTGACTTTTTAACCAATGCAGACGTGGGGGTACACTTACAGGCCAACTATAATTTTCCCTAGAGAATGCTGAGCATATATTTTTTCCACTCAGAGCTATTGTTCCATGTTTTCCCAGGACTTCAGAGTATGTCCAGCAGTGACTGGAACCCCCATGCAGTAAACCCACTCAGGCTTACCAGGAAGCTTCTGTGGGAGCCTCAAGTTTCGGTGCAGCTCAGAAGCTGCACGCGCCTAAAGCATCTCCACGGGAACACGAAGCTTCCCTCGTGCATTTCATTTCTTTATCCGAAATATTCTTCCCACTCAGCCACAACCTAGAAAGGAAAAAAAAGGAAGGAAGATCAATTAATTTTGACATAAGGAGTCTTGACTATCCCAACACACTGCCAGGTGAAAAAACATCCCTGCCCCTCTAACAAATCCCCCTGATACTGTCTCCATCAAGTATCAATTATTTAAACGCTGTATTAAGGAGAGTAAAGACACAATGCTTGGAATTCTCAACAACGGCTCAGCTTGGCTACTCCAAGCACTTTCCCACCTGGGGAGCTGAGCAGTTCCAGATTTAAACACCACATTTAATACAAATCTGACAGCAATTTGATTTGATTTGGCTGCCAGCATCGGAGCTGCTTCCACACAGACACACGAGGCTGCTCCGAGCTGCCATTTCATCGGCGCCTGGGGACAGGAACAGCACCCGCACCGGCCACCTGGCTCAGCCCGGGCTCCATCCAGCACCCACCGAGAGCCGCTGCGAGCTGAAATCCTCCCGGCCCCTCCTGCCGGGGAAAGCCTGCCTCCGGCTCCGGCTGCCCCCAGCTCCCACCTCCCGGGGAAAGCCTGCCTCCGGCTCCGGCTGCCCCCAGCTCCCACCTCCCGGGGAAAGCCTGCCTCCGGCTCCGGCTGTCCCCAGCTCCCACCTCCCGGGGAAAGCCTGCCTCCGGCTCCGGCTGCCCCCAGCTCTCACCTCCCGGGGAAAGCCTGCCTCCGGCTCCGGCTGCCCCCAGCTCCCACCTCCCGGCAAACAGCAGCTCCATCCTTGGTGCCTGCTCCCGGCTGCGGGCAGCCGCCGCCCTTCGGGCAAGCCGATGGCTCGGGCAGCTCCGGTGCCCGCTCTTCCTCGATGCTTTTGCGTTTTCCTGCAGCTCCCCGGGCCGGAGGGAGCGGGCGGCGGCGGCGGCGCGGGGGGGGGGGGGAACGAGAGCCCGGCACGGCACCGCGGGGCGCGGGGACCTCTCGTGGGAGAGGCGCGGCGCGCGCGGCACGGAGGTGTCCCCGCCGATGCCTGCTGGCCGGCGCCCACGCGCCTCCCGCCCGCCCCCGACGCCGCTGACCCCACAGCCCGCAGCAGCCCCAGGTGTGAGCGGCCAGGATGAGGAGGGGGCGGCTCCTGCCAGAGGCCGCTCTCCGAGGGTTCCCTGGGCACAGCTGTGCAGGGAGCTGCTGGTCCAGAGGGGCAATGGGGGCATCCCCAGTGTCCCTCCAGGGACAATGGTCGGAGCATCCGGCAGGAGCTGGGGAGCAGCCGGAGGCACCTGGGCACAGAGCACTGCTCCCAGAAAATGCCCAGGGAAAACCCCTCGTGCCAAGGGGCAGCACCTGAGCAGGCAGGGCAGCATGTGGGGTCCCAGGGAAACATTCCACTTTCCCCTTTCATCTTGGTAGCCCTTCCCCAGTGCCCCCCCTCAAAAAGGGGGGTTATGAGGAGAAAAGGGATTTAAACGGAGGGAAAAAAACTTCCATAATTGTCTGTGTTTAAATTGAGGGGGAATCCCCTTCCTCTGCAATTTTAAGGGCATCAGTTGAAGAAAACCCTGCCTTTTCCATGCTCTTAGGGGTATCACTTGACAGGGAATCCCCATTTTCCATTATTCTCCAGTTTAAATAGAAGGGGAAAACCTTGACAATGCTATTTTATTGATTGGAATTGAGCATAACTCCCCCATTTTCATCATCCCAAGGTTTAAATTGAGGGGAAAGCCCGGTTGTCCCTCCTTTATAAGGGTGTGAATTGAGGGAGAAATCCCCCTTTTTCCATCACTGGAGAGACCTGAAGTAAGGAAAACCCCTCTTTTTCCAGTATTTTAGGGGATTCAGAGGAGAGAACCCATTTATTGCTATGGCATCTATTTAAGTAGAGACAAACACTCCCTAGTCTCTCATTTTAAGGGGTTCAATTGAAGGAAGCTCCCCCTTTTTCAGCATTTTAAGAATTTCAATCTGTACTTCAGGGCACTTCTAGCTGGGTACTGGCACCTAATCTCTCACAAGGGAGCGAGCCCAGCACTCACAAAACCTTCCTGCTGCCAGAGAGCCCATTATTTTTTCAGTTTTATTTATAATGAATACATCCCTAATTAGAGACCCCAACAGGAGTTACACCATGTATATTATTACTATTCTTCTCCACCCTCCATAGTCCTGTGACTCAATAGCCACCAATGAACAATTACAGAACTTAACAAGGAATCATGCAACTCATGTGTCTACGCTGCCAAAACAAGAAGCTTTTTTACCCTTTCAGTGGATGCAGCTGTAGTAAAACAGAAGGCATCTACAGAGCCCTTTAGTCACCTGGAATTTAAGGCAGAGCAGCCAAACAGCTGCAGCTCCTCCCAGTGCTTTTATCCCTTCTGGTAAAATTGCCTCCTCCCTTTTCCCGGGCATTGTGGGAACGAGAGGCGGGCCCGGCCAGGGGTATATTAACCCCAGCCCTGGGTAAAAGAGGCTCATTCTTTCTGTGGGGTTAGTGGGGGTGAGGGTGTCTTCTTATTTCCATGAAGGGGGGGGGGGGTCATTCAGGTTTTCTCAGCTTTCTTTCAGCAGGTGCTTTTGGCATCTAAAGCAATAGAGGCTTTGAAGACACTGTGAAGAAGATAGCATTGAGTGCATAGTTCATGATTTTTGCATCGAGTGTTCAAGGTTGTTAAGGTGCTTGGTGCTTTTTGTATTTTTTTTTCCTTTGCCTTGTTTTTCTTAGAAGCACTGCAATTTCCTGAAATTCCAGATTGTGTCAGTATTACACTCCAAATGTTTCAGCAGGTTCATTGTGCTGCAAGAGGGAGCTACCCTGGGTCAGAGATGACATTGGAGATGGAGGCTTCTGATAGGTAAGTTAAAGACTGCAAGTATGAGTGGGAGCGGGAGCAGGGTCCCAGTTAGTAGCTGACTTGTTGGGATTTGGCTTGTATGCCACTACACTGGTGGATTGATTTTGGTTTTCTTTGTCATAGCTGACTAAGAGGCCAACCTGGTGATCCCAGTGCCTTTGGAGATGGCTGAGGTGGACTCCTTTGCATCCAGTGTGGATTCTCATCACCGGTCATCTGAAAGCTAAGTTGGCCAGGGCCCGGAGATGGGATGATAGCAGGATAGTGGGTTGGAAATTGCTGGGAGAGATTTAAAAAGTAGTGTAGGGGAAAGGGATGCTCTCCAAGGGCCTTCTTAGGTAAGCTAAAGGGAGTAGCCCTACTTTTGACTGCAACTGTAGGGTGTGCAGCGCAGAGCAGTTCCAGTGTGTGTTGTCTTGTCCGGTGTGTGTTCTGTGTCTTTGGCTTCCCTTGGATCAGATCTCTCTGCCTTTTACCCTTAAGGGGCTCATCATAAGCATTGGCCATCATCTCTAGCTTCTTGATCTTTCGTACTTCTCGGTAGGATGCCAATATCACTTGTTCTTTTACCAGTGGGCTTGGCCACATCTTGGAATCACATCTTGAAAGCATTGAGTCGGATCTCTTTGGAGGCCTTGTTCCTGGCTGTACTGCCATCCATCCTTTCCAGCCTTGAGCTGTAATGTCCTGGAGCTTGTAAGATTGTCAGGATATGGGAGCATTCTAAATGTGGCCTTGTCTCTCACAGCCATCTTGATCATTGTGACTGACAGTTCTTAGAACAGGTCACTGTTCCAGTCTTTTCTTCTGCTCCTTAGAGCCTCTTTCATCCACCATTGCCATACCATCAGTTGTCTCTTTTGGCGTCGTCCCTGTCCTTGCTATCGTTCTTCTTGCTGAGAGCTTTTTTTATCATCCTCATGTCACACTGCTTGTAGTATAATGTGTTGTTTGAGTTTGTGTCTAGCCTGGAATTGCTCTGCTCTGTAGAGTAGTCCTGGGGGGGGGGAGTAGGTGGAGAAGAAAGGAGACTTTACAGGGAGCCTTTTGCTTTGCTCAGCCACCTGAGCCACGCCTTGGATGGAGTGACTGTGGCCAGTCTGTGTGGTGTTCAGTGGAGATGTGGGAGTGGTGCAGTGGTGTCTTGCAGTTTCATAGTAGTTTGTCCTAAGGCCGACTACTGTGGGATCCTAGGCAGTTTGCTTTGAGGAATGAGAACTTGGGAAAGGCTAAGCTTTCCCTGTCTGTCTGGGTAACTTTGACAAATAATTCTTTTGCAGAGGGAGAGCATGTAAACCTGATATGAATGGAGGAGACCAGAGGAGCACAGCAGCGAGGTGGGTCAGTGCCTGAAGTCCAAGCTACGGCCTGACTTTGGGCTCTATGTTTACCTCACTGTTGGGATTTTCATTTTGAAGATGCGAAGCACTTGGCACAGCAGGTTATTGGCACCGGGGGGACCATGAGCTGGATGAGTATTGATTCCAGCACAGAACTGGATGCTACTGGAGTTGTTGTATTAGTGATGAAACTATAAGTAGCCTTTGATTTTTTTTTTTTTTTTTTGTGTTTTACAGGTGGTCTGCAGCATTGAAATCGCTACTCCAACATGACAGACACCCTTGCAGAAAGAGGTCACAGCCGAGCACTTTCAGGTGGAACCTATCTCGGCAATGCAACCCTTTTGGACACTACATGGGCATGTGCCTTTCCATTTTGTTTTGCCCCTTCTCCCCTGGGAAGGTTGGTCATCATTCAGCTTTTCAGGGGTGGTGTTTCATTTTGGTTATGTTGCAGGGCTGTTCTTTGTCTTTATTTTTAGGAAGTAAACCTGGATATCAGCAGTCAAGGTCAAGTGAGTGAGGTAAGCAGTGACCAGTGGATGCAACCAGTTATTGCTCGGGTGCCAAATTCTGGGGCAGCTCAAAGCATGCATTGTCTGAGCATCCATTTGTGTGTTTTAGGTGGCCCACTTGTATTATGCCTACAGGGGCTGAACCCCCTCATGGACCAGCTGATGGAGCCAGTTTATCACCCTTGAGCTGCCTGTCCCTGTGAGCCTTCCAGAAGTATTACAGGGCTCTGCGATGAAGCCTGTACCTTTTCTGTTTGAAGGTGCCATCTGGGCAGCCTTTGGCAATGGCTGAGGAGTTGTGGCGAGTCGGGGAGGGAGGGAGGAGCGAGGGTCCCCTCAAGTTTCAGCAATGCCACATCACCTTGTCTCCCCTTAACCCAGGGATACCCTGCGATGTCGGCATCGGAGTGCGGCCCCAGCGTGTGAGCCGAGGACCGGGGCGTTCTCAGGAGCCGGTGAGTAGTGGAATTGTTGGGTTTTGGCTGATGTGCTGCTGAGTTCAGGCACTGATGTTGGGTTTTCTTTATTGTAGTAGACTGAGAGAGAACAGCCCTCTGAGGGCAGGAACTTCCCAGATGATGAGGTGGCCTTGTTTTGCACCTGATGAGGATTTGCATCCCTGGATATCTGAGAGCTAAGTCGAGGGCTACACCTCAGGGAGGGGGATGAGAGTGGGGTGCTGGGTCAGGACTTGGTGGGAGGGATCTTTGAATTAGCTTTGGAGTTGGGGATGTCCACGAGAGGGACCCTTAGGCCACGTAAAGGCAAAGTCTCGCTGTTGATCACAATGCTGAGGTGTGCAGGGCAGAGCAGTCCCGGTGCGTGTTGTGTCACTTGTCTATTGTGTGTTCTGTGTCTCTATTGTGGGCATCTTGTGTCACATGTCTTTTGCCTTACCCCTTTGAGGGGCTTATCAGAAATGCTGGGCATCATCCTCAGCAGCTCCTTTGCGTTCCTTGGCCTGACGCTGGTACCCTTGAACCTTTGACTTGCAAGCTCGGACATGCATCGGAATCGCATCTCTCTTTAGCACTATTGAGTCAGACACCTTTTACAGTCTTGTTCTGAGCTGTATTGACAGCTGTGCACGGCAACGATCCCTTATAACAGATTAGGACTTGGGAGAATGTGAGGATAGGTAGAGGATTCCAACCGTACGATTCTCGGGCGTCCATCTTTGCGGTTCTTGGCATAAGTCCTTCTGTTAAGGTCTTTTCCTGCCAGAGTTCTTTGAGCCTCATCTAGGTCATGTCATTGGTAATTCTTCTTGCTGAGACTTTCCTTTCCTTCTTGCATCCCCTTGTTTGTCATCTCCTGTGTCACAGGTGTCTGTGTGTTTGGCCTGGGGCTGCTTTGCCCTGCTACATAGTCTGGGTGTAGGTGTAATAGGATAAGTCCTAGGGACTTGACATTTGTAATGTAGGGATTAGTTGGACTCAAGATGGTATTTCTAGATTAACACAAAATGTCTGGAGCTGCTAAGTTATGATGCAGTACTTTGACTTTTGTCATCACTTTCTTTCAGATGCAGATGGATTGAATCTGTGGCAGAGTGCCCCATACCAGGTGAGGTGGTTCCCACAGGAAGGTCAGTCACAGTTTGTCTTTGCACGGCAAGTGTAAATGGTGACTGTGTTACAGCTTTGTTCTTCATCTTTATTTGTAGGAAGTAATGCTGAAGATCAGTGGTCGAGGTCGATGGAGCGAGGTGAGCGGTGACTGGTGGCCAGAATGAGTTGTTACTGCTTGGGTATCAGTTTCTGGTGCAGCTCTAAGCATCCGTTTTTGTTTGTGCATTTTAGGTGGTCCACTGGGAAGGTGTCCCGGCCCTGGGATGCTGGAGGCCAGGTGGGTGCAAGCTTAAGCTGTAGGTGTGGTGTACTTGAGTTGGAGCGGGGAGGCTGTGGTTTCAGTCTCTCAGCATGTTTTTTTGCTTTGCTTCTCTGCAGGTGCTGCTGCTGCCCTGGGCATGCCAAGGGACAGAGGCGAGCAGGTGAGTTGGCATTTAGGTGGGGCGACTGATAGGTGAGAGGTACGTGGCAGCATGCGAAGCGTGTCCCTTTTCGCTTTGCGGGTATCATCCGGGCCACCTCCGGAGTCGGATGGAGATTTGAGGTGAGCCTGGGCCAGTGGTGCAGAGGGAGCCCAGCCCGTGCATTTATTCTTCTGGAGGGCAATAGTCGCAGTTTCTGTTTTGTTGTCTTAGGTACCACAAGTAGGTGCAGAGCCTAAGTTTGGAAACGGCCGGTGAGCGATGAGCCTCAGCAGTTATGAGGGAGAGAGGCATTGTGCAAGGGGTCACTTCTGGGACGTGTCATCACAGTCTGAATTTTGTCATTATTCTCCATCTTTTGCAGCCACCCAAGTGGGCTGTGGGCCATGTATTGACATCCACGGTGCTGAAGCATTCTTTTCTGTTGAGGATGGATTTCGTCTGCTGGTCTTCAGAGAGCTAAGTGTGGGGACTGTTGGTTGGGAGAAGGCAAAAACCTTTGGAATCACAGGAGGCAATTTGAAGTTAGCTGAGAGGAGAGGGCTGTAGTGGGCCAGGCCCCTTGGAGGTTAAGGGAGAGAGGGTTTCTCTTCAGCGTCACTTGAGCCTTTGCCGGGCCGGGCAGTTCCAACCCATCTCCATGTTCTCGTGAGCTTTGCATCATTGGATTTTGAGTCTCGATGTCATTGTCCATCTTTTCACCCGAGGAGCCTGCCTTCGGGTCTGGCACGATTGCCACGGTCTAAAGTTTGCCTACTCTTCAGTGTAGCCACGCTTTTGAGCACTTCTGAGCATAGCAAGCACGCGGGCATCTTGCATCTTGGCCATTTGTGGGTCGGTCATGTTTTGTGATGTCACTTCAGCCTTTGGCAGCAGAATCCTTCTCTAGGGATCCCTTTGTATCAGCTGGCAGTTGTTGCCTCCTTCTCTAGGCCTACTGCACTTCTTGAGCATCCTCTTACCAGCTTTGGCACTAACTTCTCATAAGGAGTTTACCTTTCACTGTCACGTACTACTGCCATAGAGCCTTCTTTCCTTTGGCGTCATCGGCCTCTGGCTTATCTTGCACTAGCAATCTTGGGTCCATCAGGTAAAACTGCTGGGCAGTTTCAGTTTGTGTCTATGTGATGTGGTCTGTGTCCATTGTCTTCAGTGTCATAGGGCTTTGTGATGTCTCAGTGCTTTACAGGCATCGTTATGGGCCATATTGGCAGCAGGAGCACTTGCATACTTTCCTGGATCGGGCTTATTCTGGAGTCTTTATGGTTTTGCTTTTTGATACCAGAAGAAGTACACAAGGTGTTCCTATCCATCTTCCTTCTCAGTTTTGGTAGTATCTTTTTTTTCATGTGCCGTTCTCTTGGACTTCTGTATGAAGTATACTAGACCCTCCTCACTGCAGTAGTTTTGTAGCTTCTGTCGCCTCAAAGCATCCTGGTCTCAAGAATTTATCTTCTGAAGCGTTATCTCAAGTCTTCATGTCATCTTTGCTTATATTTGATGCACTGTGTATCCATGTGCCACTTATGCTTGGAGCTGCCCTGCCCTGGCACATTCAGTCCTGGCTAGTTTGAACAGTTTTAGAACTCTCCTCTCCTGTCTATGGGCTTTTGGGTAGAAAGTTTATGGGCCTGGTGTGGGGATAACTCCTAGCTGTCAGCTACTTGCAGACTGCCTCATGCTGTCTTGCAGGTCCCTAAGGCAAATTTTGATCCCTATGGTCACTGATGCTACCAATTTTCCCAGGATCTACTGTTCCACATCAAGGAGCAGCAGATGGAAGAAGATGTTAAAGTATCTTCTTTAGGGGGGAGTGTTTCTAGTAAGGGCTGCAGTCAGTGTGTAAGCTGAAGAAGGGGTGTCTGAGAGTGTGTCTGTCTGTGTGTGTTGACTGGCTCTAACCTTATATGTGTGTTGTTTTTTGCCTTTCAGGTTCTTCAGTTCATTTTAAAATTTAGAATACAAAGAACCCAGCTGGTCCTGCCCATGCTGTGGGGTCAGTCAGAGGGACACAGGGTTCCTCTTCTCCTTTCTGCTGGGATGAACTGCCTAGGGAATACCATTTCTGACAGCCCAGTCCTACCTGTGTCCTTTGGACAAGGGCAGAGGTGAAGAGGCGACTGCCAGAGTTCCTTGGGGATGATGGAGTTGTGGTGTTTGGCTGTGCCCAGAGGGGCAGGTTGGGCATTATTTGTGTGTCTGAGGACTGGGGAGCCGAGCTCTCAGTGCATTCCCAGCTCTCCCAGGGGTGGGAGCTGGTGCAGGGCTGGGTGACAGCCTCTGGTCGGGGCAGGCCCTGGCCCCGGCACGGACACGGGGTGGTTTGGGGACACTTGGGGAGCAATGGGAGGAGAATGAGGGATGGTGCTGGGCAGAGCGATCGGCCTGTGCTCGTGTCAGCGCAGCTGTGCAGGGCACTGGGATCTGGGTAAAACTCCAGCTCTCCTGGTGTTCAGGGATGCAAGGTCTGAGGGACTGGATTTACCTAGGGCTTTTCAGGAACAAGGGGAAATGTGGTGCCAGAGCTGTGCCCTATCAGGTTGTGTTTCCCTTTGGGGACAGGGAGTCTCTGGGCTGAGGTGAGATTGCTGTGTGAGTGGCAGGGAACAGGGAGCTGAGAATTGCAGGCACTGATGGAATAATTGTCTTAGGTCTGTTTGGTTTGTGTTGGTGAAAACTGGGATTTGGGCTGGAGAGGTGCTCTTGGGAACAATGGATAGAGTACATTTGCTCCATGGATGTGTCAGGAAGGACAGAGAAGGGGAGTATTTATAACGTGTTCTCAGTATTTCATGCAAATTTGGGGTGGAGCAGCAATGCAGGTGGGTGGGTTTGGCCTGGGCCTGTCAGGACTAACCACAAAGAATCCAGCCAAGCCCCTGACCCCTCAAGGCATCTGTGAAACACTTCCACAGCAACCCAAGTCAGAAATCCAGTGATTAGGGAGGTAAAATTATAGGTAATTGCCTATGATCTGTGGGGAATTTCCTTTGGAATTATCAATCAAGGCAGGGCCTATCTTTCAGCTCTTTTCCTGGTGTGCAGTTTGCTCTCTGGTTTAAATGAGTTTGTGTGCTCCTGTTAACAAGCAGTGTGTTTTCACCCTGAAATTTGGGGTGATAGGCCTTCTTTAGCGTTTTTCCCACAACTGAATCATCCCTTCCATGAGTAGTCCATGTTATTCTACGCAGCTGCTTTGGCCGTGGGTCAGAGAGAGAGAAGGGAAATGACTTTTTAGGGTGTTGAAATTTCTCCAGGCAGGAGTGGGAGGTCGTCTTCCCCCTCCCCAGAGCCCTGCAGGCGCATGGGAGTAGCTCAGTGCCAGCGCAGCTCTCTGAGCAATAACAACGCTTGGGAGGTTTGAGTGTTGATAGCAGCTCTCCTGTCTCCTGGTAGCAGTCCTAGGCAGAGGAGGGGAAAAAAGGAACTTGTGTTATTCATGGAAAACTTTCTGCTGTTTCTTGTGCAGTGTTTTAGATCTTTGTATGATTTACTATCCAGTGTCTGTAGGTAGAGAATGACTTATTGGAGGTAAAAATTGAGATAATCACTAATGGACAGGT